>NW_028146738.1:34602755-35220255 GCF_055883805.1 Amblyomma maculatum
AATATGAGAGCTTTTCTCGAGGTCTAAACTACCTCGTAAGGTATTAGCAGGAAACTGGAGCGCATAGCGCCGTCTAAACAATGCTTGGGCCCAAAACTTATATCCCATCCATTTTATTAAAAAAGATGTTGGCATAAGCGCACAGCGAGATATAATCCGAAAGAAAATTCGTCTGAAGAACACCGAACGTGGGGCAACTTTTTCTTGACACACCGAGAAGCATGATACGTTTTTTTTTCTTTTCTTTTTTCTTTTTTTTTTAGTGTGGCTACAATCTGCTAGAAAGCACATTTAAGCGGTTTTTCACACACCAGCTTTCATACCAGGGAAAGACTTTTCGTGGTGCCGTATATTTTGGGATACACCGAAAAGCATAAAAGTGAACTGTGCCCTCGGGAATGCACCATAAAAGCGTACTTTTATCAAATACCCTTTTAGTGGCCCGCCATCACCGTAATCTGCCGTAATCCATTGCTTACACTCTCATACCGGAAAACTCTCGTCAAATCCGGTTTCGACAGATCAAGCCTTCTCTAAAATTTTTGTCTGCTGCTCATTGAGATTGAGAGGCGAGCAAATTTTTATTATCAGGCGGCCCTTTGTCGAGGAGCATATCGCCATAATTGTTGAATCCGGCGCAAGCTACAGCTCCATCTATCTGGCCTCCTCCCCCCCCGCCCCTCCATACTGTGATGAATAAGTAAACTGACGTATCCCAATGTCTCTTGTTGAGAAACAAATGATGTGGCTGAGATTTTAACCACAGGATGTGCAGTCATAGCTGTTCAATCTCTTTCTTTATCGGTACTCGGGGACGAACCGGCGCCATTCACTAATGAATAATGCCGACGGTCAGCCGCTTTGGTCGCTTCAGTCACTGTCCGCTGCAGGCCACCCTATGAGATGGGAGGTTCGATCGAATTGCATAGCTATCTTCCTTCTTCAGCAGTAAAGGAATGTCACCGCAACAGTGCGCAGCGGAGGCGCCTTCCAGGCATAGGCTTATCGTATAGCGTTTGAAATTTCAATGTGCTCAAAAGAATAATACGTACTCATGATGCCGTGCTGTCTCAGCACTAAGACTGGCACCGTGGCTCATGGTACCATATGCGGTTTCTCAATGAACCAAGAATTATGCTGCTCGACCGGAATCAGGCTGGATTCAGATAACAATGAATACAATGCGGTCTGTGAGCACAGATCTATTCCAAAAGCAATATCGCAATTCAAGGTAATAGTACAAGCAACTGTCAGTGAGTTCTCGAGAACGAAAAAAACATATTGGGTGTCAGTGGGAACCGCCTTTAAGGATACGAGTGAAAAGCGTTAATAGGTCTTCCCTTCCTGATCTTCGTGTGCGTACAAGCACTTTGCTGCCTATTTGATTACTAATCCTATAATTTTATATCACGAATTGTGCAGGTTGGTTTTACAACACGCCTAACAATGCTTATGGCAAAGCTCGAGGAATGTACAAAAGATTAAGTAAAATTACCTAATCGAGTTTACATTTATTATTTTTAGTGATAATATTTGCACATGGCATTTGTAGAAGACGACGGATGCCAGAAGCGTTGGTCTCGGGGTGGCAATTATGCAGTGGCTTGACAGAGTAGAACGAGTTATCGTTACGTGGGCCGAACACTGGTACAATAGGAGGTGAGCTATTAAACGACGGAGAAGGGAATGTCTTTCGGCAATCTGGGCAATCAGCAAGTTTCGACCATATCTGTAAGGGTGACCCTTCTGTATTGTCAGCGACTGTCATTCGTTGTGCTAGCGCGCAAGCCTTAAAGTCCCGTCTGGACGGTTGGGTCAATGGAGGTCCAGTCATCAAGAGTATGACATCTCTAATGTTTACAAATCTTGACATAAAAAGCAAGAGGCGGACTGCTTGCCATGGCCCCCTTTGACTCTGCTGCACTGGAAATCGCCGACGACGATTTCACCTTTATTGGGGTCATTACCTAATCCCCTATGGCTGACCTTCAACGGAAGGATCCGGAGCATGGCATCGCCCATAGAGTATCTTGAGGGCCCTAGTGGTAGGGTGCCGCTTGTTTTTCGTTGTGGCTTGAAGTCATACGCTTTACGAAGTGACATTCTCTACAAGCACAACTTTGAAAGATCAAGAGACATTCCTACGCGTAGTACGTACAAACCTACGGCCTTTCATTTTAAACGCTTGTCACACGACGAACCGTCGGCCGGCCACTTGGGAGTTAGCCGTGACAAGTACTATTGGCCGCAATTATTACCCTCAGTACGAACTTACGTAAAAGCCTGTAGTGACTTTCAACACCGGAAGCCTCCAACCGTGAAAACCAATCTATCGCTCCCCGTAAAGCAGCTTTCCAACAAGAGGGGATGGATCTTCTTGGTCCTTTCCCGAAGTCATATAATGGAAGACGTTGAATTGCAGCGACGGACTACTTGTCCCGGAACGCTGAGATCGCGTAGCTCGCAAATGAAAAATGCCACCAAACTAGCCGGGTTTTTAGTCCACAACATTATGTTTTGTCACGGCGCTCCGGCATTACTATTACCGACCGTGAGGCAGTTTTTACAGACCTCTTGGGTGAGGCTGTGCTGAATCTTACACACAATAGCCGTAGACGGGCCACGGCGTACCACCCGCAGACTAATGGCCTGATTTAACGGTTTTAAAACATCTCTGGCTGACTTGCTGTACATGCATGTGGATGAAGAGCATAAGACCTTAGGTCACATTCTTCCATACGCCACGTTCGGATACAATACTGCACTTCAAGAGAAGACATAAAACGTTGACGCCACAAAAGAATGACAGTGCAGATCTGTTCCATTTATAATGTGTGGCAAAGAAGGCTGCATTGCTGGCTTGCGGAAGCAAGGCGTAGTGAAATGTTTACCATATAAAAGAAAAACAAACGCACTTAACTGTGGTGATAGGGCGTCTATTTGAACGCGTCCGGTCGCTAACGGGACAAAAGTGAGCCAAATATGCAACAGACTTCAAAATGTGCTGGCCATCTGGGGCGGACAGGCACTGAAGCTATTAGAGTAGAAGCGGCTTAAAAGTAGTGCCACTCCCGCGGACTCTATACTCTATCCTGGCAGCGGTGAGAAGCAAATTGTGAGAAACAAATCATGTGGAAATTCCGGAAAAGGCAGAGAGTCACTGACTGCTCTCTAACGTCGCAGGGAATTTATAGCAAACTCGCAAAAATGTAAATAGACGAAAAAGGGGAGTGTAGTCTAGGAAGTGATCATAAGTGTATAGCTCTACAGATGGGGCCCTTGATGAAAAGAAAAATGAAACACAGACAAGAAGTAAACGCCAAATAAACGACGATCAAATACCACAGATATTAGAAGACACAGAGGATGCA
Source organism: Amblyomma maculatum (assembly GCF_055883805.1). Lineage (NCBI taxonomy): Eukaryota > Metazoa > Arthropoda > Arachnida > Ixodida > Ixodidae > Amblyomma > Amblyomma maculatum. Next base: position 34,606,127 of record NW_028146738.1, read on the forward strand.
GTAGAGAAGAGCCCCACGGAAGACTAGGATTGTGAACAGGTAAAACTACTTATTAGTAGAAAAATTAAGGAGGTTAAAATAGCAAACCTCTGGAGTTTTGAGAGGAAGCCACGGAGATGGGGTAACAAGGAAAATGGGGAAACCACTGAACAACGACGGGCAGCTTCAAGGGAATACCAAGAGGTAAAGAAATCAGAGGTATCTCAGAAGAAAATAAACCAGAAATGGGACTCTTATCGACAAAAGAAACTTGATGAACAGGCCCTCGTTCAAAGTAAAATAAAGCAGTTCACCGATCGCTGGATGGCTGAAATACACTATGCCACTAGAGGCAGACCAAGAAAAATCTGGAACTATATAAGCTGGCTAGGTAAAAAATCAAAGAAAGCAGGACTGGATTCCAGAGAGAGAGGGAGATTGTTTAAAGGGAGACAACGCTATGAATTACACTACATCAGTTACAGATCTGTCATTTAAGAGGGACGATAGGGTAATCTCCGAAAATCAGGAAGAAACACAAGATAGCCGAATACGAAGCAGATTAGAACGAAACAATATACAGTGGAAAAAGCAGAAAAAAATATTCCTAAAAGCACATCTACATGAATAGAAGAAATTCCGATTAAGCCAATTAATGAACTTGGTCCAAAAAGTAAAGAAAAGTTGTTAAATTCTTTGAAAACAGTCATAATGAATAAGCACATTCCGCACAGCTAGCGGCAGAGTAAACTGAGTTTGATTTATAAAGAGAAAACAGGCTGATTACGATAACCTCTGTTATATGTAGTTGGCATGCAGGCGGTGAAATTAAAGATGCAATCATGGGTAGAAAGTAAGAAGATACTCGCAGAAGTTCAGAACGGCTTTAGAAATGATAAGCTCTTAGATGATAGCCTGTTCATACCAACCCCATGCATCAAATATCTAGAGTCCAAAATAGACCTTTGTATTTGGCCTTCCGTATATAAACGGGGCGTACGACTACGTAAACCGAGAACGCCTGTAGAACATAGTAAAAGAAGAAAGTATTAGTGATGAGATAACAAATTTCCTACAGTAAATATACAGGGATAACAAAGTAGAAATTACATGGGAAGAGATAAGAAGTACGGAAGCTGTCAAGGTATGCAAAAGATTATGACAAGGGTGTCCTCTGTCAGCGCTGCTGTTCATGCGTTATATTAAAACAATGGAACGGAGGATACAAGACAGTACCTGAGGATTTAGCCTGTCATATAGATTAACCAAAGTTTTTGAAGCTAGATCAGGGTGCCTCCGAACACCGTAGCTACCAAAATAAATTTAATCATGAAGATGACACATGGGCCGAAACCATGCGGCAAATTCACAGAAACAATTGACCACCTCATGCTCGATTGTGATGGTATCCATACGTCAGTCGATGCAGGCGCAGTCACTCCTCCTGAGGCACTGGGGTTTAGAGACACTAGTGACAGAGTGAATAAACCTTCCGTGGAAGCTAGCAAAAACGATTAGAAGATTGGTGACTTAAAAACAGAAAAGTAACATAATGTTAGTAATGTAGAAAGAAAAATGCAATATATAGCATCATGGTACAGTTATCTGATCTAAAACAATAATTAGGATATAGGGAAAAAAAGGAGCAAGATAGCAACTAATATCCCCCTGTTACAAAGGGGACGCTCCTCCATCCATCCATCCATCCATCCATCCATCCATCCATCCATCCATCCGTCCGTCCGTCCGTCCGTCCGTCCGTCCGTCCGTCCGTCCGTCCGTCCGTCCGTCCGTCCGTCCGTCCGTCCGTCCATCCATCCATCCATCCATCCATCCATCCATCCATCCATCCATCCATCCATCCATCCATCCATCCATCCATCCATCCATCCATCCATCCATCCATCCATCCATCCATCCATCCATCCATCCATCCATCCATCCATCCCACGGCGAAAGCCTTCTGAGGCTCATGGAACGAAATTTCATGTGATGTGCGAGAGTTGCGCGAGATATCTGTGTGCGAGGTCTGTCAAATTCCGCCAGATCAGTTCCTGTATAGCGTTCCTACCATCTCCAATGCCACACTCGAACGCGCGCCAAGAAAAGTGTGGCGACAGGAGCGATGGTATAGTGGCCAAAGTCGCAGTGGCCGGTGAAAGGGAGACAGATACTGCGCCATTACTTGCATGGAAACAATTTAAAATTACATGTAGCACAGCAACGATCGCCGACAGGAGGAAACCGATGCGACGCAAATGATGAGAGGAAGATTAGGCTTTTGCCATTCTCCTCTTAAGAGACATTTAGGGACGCTAAATTTTTTTCTTTTTCTTGTGCGTGGTTAGCGCTCCGTTTACTTTTGTGGTTTTGTCTGATGATCAGTTCTAAGTGCTAGCAAGTTCGATTATGAGCAATGTTATCGAGCCTCTGCTCGCGTGTCCTGAATTTCCTTTCGCATTTCAGAGGAAGAAGTTACGGTGCCTGTTACGGCTCGTAACTGTCTCAGTAGAATTATGTGACTATGCAGAAACGAATTACACTTACTTTTCACAACAGACCAAAATGGGCATGGCTCGAGATATCCCAACACTCTGCAGTGCACTGCGAAGGAAATCGCTGCGAAAGTAAATTTTCTTACTTCGAAAAGCCAGTGGTGAATGAAATACATACTCATTTTTTTGAAATTTAACTACTGCACACTTACGTTCCTGTGCGAATTGTGTTCGCTCTTAAACATAACGGTCGAAGAGAAAGAAGCGTACAGTTAGTTGGCTTACATGTGTTCTCGAAGGTTGAGAGGTAAGCATGTCCCAGGCAAATCCAGAGCATGCTCAAGAAACGAACGCCGTGTATAAATTGGTAGCAGGCAGTTTCCGAGTTCTTATCTTTGTTGGTAGTGAAAAGTAGTCCGGTGTTTGCCATGGCTGAGAATGTCACGATGCATTGGCAGAAAACGGCTAGAAGAAGATAAAAGAAGCGAAGGAAAAATACAATGCACTCTTCAGGCGTAAGCACCATACGGTGCAAAACTCAATGGCGAATGTACTTATGGCTGTTACCTTTAAAAGGACAATACAGCGCATAAAATAAGCAAGTTCTGAAAAATGCATATGCCTTGTTGAAATGTTTGCCATGCACCTACAAATGTATGACAGCGATTTACATCTACCCGAAAAGCCGGAAAAGATTAGTTTGATTTATGGGGTTTTACGTCCCAAAGCGACTCAGGCTTTGACAGACGCCGTAGTGGAGGACTCCGGAAATTTCAACCAACCGGGTTCTTCTAACATGCACTGACATCGCATAGCATACGGGCGCCTGGCTTTACGCCTCCATCGAAAAACGACCGCGGAGGCCGGTATTCGATCCCTCAGGCTTGGGAAAAGTAATCGAGCGCCGTATCCACTTTGCCACCCAGGCGGGTTTAAAGCCAGAAAAGACTTCATTCTTGAAGCACCAGGTATATATATATATATATATATATATATATATATATATATATATATATATATATATATATATATATATTATATATATATATATATAAGCACTGTGAGTGAACTTCATCTTCATATGAAAGTAATCATGATCGGTCATCGTGTCGCGGGACGAAGACAAACTGGTGATGACCTGTGGCTAGAGGGTAGCTGCTGCGTCGGCCTATTGTAAATAGAAAGGTGAATTTGCTGGTGCGTCCTTCTGCCTCACAATATATATATATAATATATATATATATATATATATATATATATATATATATATATATATATATATATATATATATATATATATATATATATATATGTGAAGGAAAGAAGCCAACAGTGGGCGAGGCCAAGCAAAGCAGTGGGGATTGTCCTTTGTCTTTCGTTTTTAATTTTTACTTCGATAATCACATAAATTAATAATACAATCTGTTTAGTGGAAAGATGATTAAACACAAAGTAGAAGAAAAATAACGTGCCGGTGGGAACCGAACCCACGACCTCCGAATATCGCGTCCGGTGCTCTTCCAAACTGAGCTGGTGAACACTCTCAAGGTTCGTATGCAGACAACATTAATACCCAAGACAGTAGCAGGAGGGACAGCCGCCGATGTAGCTCCCTTGGAAGAGCACCGAAGAGCACCGGACGCGATATTTGAAGGTCGTGGGTTCGGAATGTAAGTGAGAAATGTAAAATTGGTTTGAAATAGAAGGGGCACTCTCATGGGGAAACTTTTTACTAAATAACAGTTGATCTACTTTACCCAGATACTCCTCGGTATGTTTGATTTGGTTTGTGAGGTTTAACGCCTATGACAGACGCCGTAGTGGAAGGGTCCGGAAACTTTGACAACATGGGATTCCTTAACGTGCACTGATATCGCACTGCACACGGCCGCCTTGCTTTTCGCCTCCATTGAAAAGCGGCCATCGTGGCCGGGATCCTCGGTATGCCTTTTCGTGGCTATATACGCCGAATAGATCCGTTAACATAGCTTTCGATTTCTTGCTAGAAAGTGGTTCTAGCTGTTGGAAATCACTGGAACTTCGGTGTCATTTGTAATGCTAATTTTTTTCCGCACGTGAAACTTGTTCTCTCTATTTTCCAATCCGAAAAGTCAACTTGGGTAAATAGTGTCTATCCTGCTAGCTCTATTTTCTCTTTGTGCCCGTCTCTTATCGGCAGTGTCAGATGGCAGCGTTGATATTCACTGCTTTATCATGGGAACAACGAGCCGCACAGCGTTCGAGCAAACGGGAGCGGCCATCAGAGTGAAATAAACGTTTGCCCCCCCCCCCCCCCCCACGTACTCATTCATTTATACCAATGATCCAGATAGCTCAGCAACTAGTGTAAGTAATTCATCACAATGCGACTAAGGCATAAAATGCACTATACGAATGAATAGCGTTTCAATAAAAGAATCCGGTGTATTAAAAACCATCTCCGATATCACAAAAATAATTTAAAATAGAGAAAGTCTGACAGTTTTTCCCTTGAAACATACCTACGCTTTGTCTAAAATAAAATGTACTGCTATTTCTTCAAATTACGCATTCAATATTTATCGAAATATTCCGCCTATTCTTTTAGTGCAATGTAGTAAGCCGCTTTAAATGTTCACTAACAAGGAGTGCGTGCCCCTTCTGTGTACTGAATGTTGTCCGCAGAACGTTTATCTCACCTGTTTTGCGAATCTTGCACCATATTCTAGTCAACACCTCTAATCTAGTTGCGGTGCTAATTACAGCCACCAGGTGCACGTTAAGGAACCCCAGGGGAGCGAAAATTGCGGTGTCCTCCACTACGGCGTCTTTCATAGCCTGAGTCGCTTTGCGACGTAAACCCACACAAACCAAACTAGGCCCACCACGAATGCTCTGGAAGAAAGGGCAAATTGTCAAATGTCTGTCATGTAGAGCTGAAACGTTTTGCCGTAGTGGATAGCGATAAAAATCAAAAGCATGTATCTCCAGTCGAAGTAATTTCTTCTCAAGAAACACAGGACAAGCCCTTCTCTGACGCAGATTTTTTATAATGCGATGGGAGAATTCAATATCACCCGTCCTAACTTGAACGCATGTGCTTTCATAACTCGTCCCATATCGACTGGAATAATCGGTCATTCCCACAGCTACAGTAAATTACCGTAACCAGTTTCAGGATCTCCTAAGACGAGAATTGATCCGACATTGCTTCGTCACATTGTTTCGTTGAGGTGCATTGTTCTTTTTGTACAAACAGTTGCCTGATTTCTCTAGCACCTTTTTATTATGTATATTATTAACACTAATATTGTGTAATTTGAATAGTGTTATGTAGGTACGTATCACGCATTTGTGATTGCCTTTGGCTGTTCGGCTTCTGTTTTTGTATCATGTGCTGGGGCTCCCTCCTATCTAATACCCTCCAGTGATTATGGGGCAGTATTGAATAAACGAAATCAAAATAAATTATTTGTATGTGACTCATAATTGAATATACATGAGCCGGCTCGTGATAATTTATTTATTAGAATGCCATTGAATTCATGAGCGGCAGTCTCTTGGTAGGGCACTGAAGCTGTATAACGTCCTCCAGGACAAGATCAAATTGATGTAGGGTGTTATCGCTCATAGTTAGCAAGTTGTATTGTACTAGCTCCAGGTTGTATTCTAATGAGATCATACAAAAGGTGCGTGGACGTTATCTTCGATTCAGCTAACCGGTTACACCTCCCTCCTTGTTCAGTGACAAAAAAGAGCCTACAATTAAAAACAAAAAAAAAAGAGATGCAACCCAAAAATCATTTCCGAGGCGAATAGTTTTAGGCCCGAATATACTTTGCGAAGAATGCTTGTCCGTAATTTATTATATATACAGAATCCATGCCAGGTTGTATTGTGATGTGCAGGTTGTTTCTAAGTACTATAGAACGCAGGCACCTGTACATTTAAATTTTTTATATATTTTTAACCTTTGCATACACAGAACAAATAGACAGATATGTCATTCTGTCATCTTTTCTGATCTTCAACAAAAAATAAATTATTTACAAATGAAAAACAATGCTCCTATCTTCCGCAATTTTACGTTATTTGATTGTGAAATATATCACTATATGTAATAATAGCAAGGAAATGATACTACGAAATGCTCAAAAAAGCAGAGAACTCGCAAAAATGTGGATGACTTTTTTTTCTGTCCAGGTTTATTCAGATGTAGACAGTGGACGTTTTACTTTTGCTGAATTCCATTAAAAAATACATGCATGATAGCTTGGTTTCGTCAGTGCAGGCGGGTTATACAGCAATGCGTGCACTATGTTCGTTGTGGAATTTAATAATATATCAGATCAATGGAATTTTATAAATATGAAACTAACACATTTTAATATTAAGGCGCATCAGTATATAGAGGCATTGAATGTCATCAACATCAAAGGCGAGACCTATTCTGAGTTTTCTTATTTAGCGCTGTGGACCAAACAGCAACGCGGGAGGCTTTTCGAACCGAACAGCCCGTGCCGTTCGTGCGCATCGAGCACGCGCCGTTCATGTTTATTTTCTTCTTTCGCCGGCCTGAAATGCCAATCTTAGCGCCTACGCTTTACAGCGTTGCTATGCGCTACAGAGCCCCGCCCAGAAGGAACGGCGAAATATACGGCCGACGGGACAGGGATGAGGGTGTCTCGGCGCCAGGCAGGGCGGCAGATAGGCTAACAACATCCAGTCGGAGGTACTGGGGAGGTTTCTTCATAGGGAGGTTTCTTCCTGTTTAGGCGATCTATGGAGATGATCTCTTCTCGACAATCCTGTAGGATAGTTGCCGACATTGTCGACTTGTTGAGGACGCGGTACGGTCTCACCTACCGGTTCAGCGTACGCTGGACGAACATCGAACTCGTGCCAGCAGTACTCGAACTGGTCGCACGTCATCCCGGCTATGTGCGGTTCAGCCTTGCGTGCAGACAGCCGCAGGCAGACGACGAGCATGACAAGGCCGATGCCAGCTATCAGAAAGGACGGGGGAGGGGGGGGGGGGGAGGGCAAATTCGATCTGGCGACCTGCTTGTGGTCCCCCCCTGAACGTTGAGGGGACCAAGGTGGTTTAGGCTGCCTGGCTTTGCTCTATTAGTGACAGCGAGCGGTTGGTATAGGTTTACCCCGGGCCCATACTGAGGGGTTGCAAATTCCCGGGGAGGCCTCAGCCTACTGACTTGGCATTGCGGCGGTAGGTGCAGAGTGCGTCTGGGCAGGACGTGGGTAATCCGGAAAATTTAGTCTTGTATTCAAGTCGGTTCAGAGGCCACAGGAACGCCGTGCTCGCTGCCAAGGGAACGGCGGCGTAGCTGCGCAGTAGGGTTTAAAACGGAGTTAGCTAATCTCGGATGCTGAACAAAAACCAGCATATGTGGCGGTAGGTAGGCCAAGGGAAAATCCTGCCAGCTACCTAGGGAACGTTTGCGTAGCTGTGGCGTACAGTTAGGAAACGCAGCTAGCTGACTCTAGTATGTTGGATTGAAAATTCCCCTCGTGCAGAGAGGCAGTACCCAGCCGCAAGCGCGTTGGTTTCCGTTGCCGAAGAGAACGGTGCCTCGACAGAAGCCAGGCGGCTGGGGCGAACCAAGCTTGGGTTCTGGGGAACTCGCCTTTGACTTGAAAGAGGGAAAAGATGGTAGAGAATAGCTAAACTTGGTAAAACTGAAACTTTGGAAAAGACTGATGGAGGAATAGCGTGGAAGCACCGACGTCGAAATCGGTTAGTAGCCCGGCGAACAATTCGCCAAGTGGTAACACGGGAAGCATTCCTTTGTGAGATGCAAGGCCCTACAAGCTTATGGCGGAGATAAGCGTGTAGCAACGGGTGCGACTTCAGGACTGCTCATCATGACTGATATACCAACCAACATGAAATGTCGGGCGAAACCCGGGTGAGAGTATCCATCAGTGTGGGGCAGAATAAAGACTGGCCACTTGCCTAATAGCGTGGAGTAGGGATGAACACGATGACGAAATCCAACTCTATAGTACCTAAGTAGAGTCGGGGTGGGGGGAACTGGACTTGAGGGACGGGGAACCTCAAAAGCAGCTTCGTTAAAGGAACCCGTCTCAGACGCCGGAAATCCGGCAAACGCCTTGTGGTGGTGGAATGATCTTGAGGCTGAGGGCCGCACATTCCAATCAAAGTGAGTGCTCGCCCTCTACGGAGAGCCTGTAAATGAGCTCGACTCAAATTGTCAATCAAAATCCTACGCTGCCCAAATTCCGCACCTGATCCCCATAGCCCTATCCTCATTCCTACTTCCCCTTCCCCATCTCTCATCGCTTCCGCTACTTCCCAGGAAGAAGCGTGGGGTCTCTCTGGGGCCACTTCCTCGGCTGTGGGTCGCTGAGTAGCAGTCCCCCATTCATTGAATGACATCTAAACAAAAACAATAATGCAAAAGACCTGTTCATTTATTTCACCCATTGGCTTATATTTTTCTACTCACTATACACATGTAGTGTGGAAGGAGTCTGACTATGGACTCCAACATGCTAAAAGTCAGGAAGGACAGGGCGAGACACAGGAGCTCGCTGTTCTTCGACGGCTGCGGGGCCCTTCGGAAGGATGCCAATTCGGCGCTCTCAAGGGAGCCGTAATGCCGGAGGGACAGGCGCCGCTCGCTTAGCTTGTGGTCGATGGAGACCATGGGCACCCACTGGAGGCTGCGCTTGAAGCACAGGCGGCCGGGGAAGATGTAATTACCGGCGTCACCTCCGTGGGCCACCGAAAAGCGCGACCATCCGCCGTAAGCTGCCGACTGCGCCGACGAGGCGGCAGACGTGGAGGCTGGGCTCTATCGGTGGCGACCACTGAGCGAGGCTTCCGGAGCGGCCGTGTCCAGGTTGTCGTAGGTGATCTCGGAGAAGAGCTGCTGCTTGGGAATCGGCTCCGGAGTATCGCGCACCGCCAAGCCATGGCTACTGGACATCGGCCCTGTTCCTTCGAGGTGGCCCCGTCGCTGACCACATTTAAATCTGAATCAGGAAATCGAGAGCAGCTGCTGGGAGCGACCATGCAGTGTTCGTGCCAGCTTCTTCTGCCTCGCGCCGAGATGGCCAGCGTGACAGGCTTCTCGAGCCGAGCAGAACGTTGTTGTTGTTCTCCTCTAATCTGATGGCACATGCCCACACAGGGCGATCGGTCAAGAATTGGGGTGCAGAGATATTAGATTTTGAGATGTATAACTGCATCGTAAAAAAATAAATAGAAATAATTTCTAGAGAATAGAGAAGGAAATGTAAATATGAAAAACCAAAATAACATGGGGTAAATACTGACGCACGCAGTAAGAGAATACTATGATTTGTATGTACAGAATAAAAATTCAGAGCATATTAGCATGGCACACGTTTTGTTTCTATTTAGAAGTTTTGAATAGCATAAAAGAGACCTGTGGCTGTACCCAAGCATGGTGGCACCGAACGATAATAAAATCTGGCTGCTCAAATTAAGACCCAGCTGTTGTAACGGCTTCTCCAAATAGCGTTTTCACACCATGGTAAAACGGCGGCACAATAGCAAGAAATGATCCATTGCTCCCGGTTCCCCGCAGAATGCGTATACAGGAAAAAGCGCCAAACCAGACCTGTGCATAGAGAAATTTAGGGGCGGAATACGACAGCGTAGCCTGGTTAGCGAGACCTCAGGCTGCCTTGACTGACATGATTTCCTATTCCAGGAATATCTGAGATGCAGGTAGTCATCCGATGATAAAACAGATCCAGACTGCGTACTTAATAAGGAACGCCTATGAAATCATGCTGCTGTTTTGTACGCTGTTGCCGGGAGGATGGGCAACTCAGGGCCATTCAGAGATTATTTAGCTAGTCTATCATCAACCTCATTGGCTGTCAGGTTACTGTGATTCTGGTACCCACACCATATGTATGAGGCTAAAATGTGAGGGGAGCAATGAAAGAAAGGTGGTTAATATTGGCGAATCTATATTCGAAGAAAACGACAAGCAGAAAGAATAAGAGTCTGTAATTACAGCCACTGTTGAGTATGGTGGGTCTAGTTAGCGCAGAGCAGGCACCACCGCCGGCAACGCCGCCTGGAAAATTGGGGTAAAATCCGGAAGACGGACTTAAAAATTCCAGTCTAAAAGCGTACAGTATATTCCAGCGCCGGCCTTTTCATGAAATTGAGAAGCATCAGTTGCTATCATTATGCTAACGGGAAGACTTTGTAAATGATATTCTAATAATCCATTTAAAATTTGAGGTGATAAGGGTTTCGCATTATTTGGGAAAATGTCATCATAGACAATTTGAACCGGAGATGCACTTATGTTTGTTGGTAGGATGTTAGAAAGAACTACGTGCAGAGGTTGTAACAGATTTTGCACTAGTATTACTTGCGGGGTAGGAAACCGAGGCCATCTGACTCCAAAAAAGGAGTCTGGCTCTCACAAAAAATTGCTAGGGAGCGATGGAATTGTGATTCATATAGTTTTAGATACGTCTGGGGAGTCAAGAATTGTAATCTAGCTAACAACGGTGGTATTCTGGCTTCAAGGTATAACACATTGTTAGCCACAAATTTGGGGAGCCGAAGGCATAATCTAAGCGCTTCCCGCTCTAAAAGAACAAGCGAACGAATTTTGTAAGCAGGAGAACGAGAAAAAAACACAGATCCAAATTCTATAATTGGTCCGACATACATAACATAAATGATTAAAAGAGCGTCTCGCCGCATCCCAGAACTTGGATTGCTTAACCTGCGCAGCATACCCACAGCACGAGCCCCTTTCGCTGCAACATGTTCAATGTGATCCCTCCATGCCATATGGTCATCGTAAATTACCCCTAGATACTTCAAAGACTTAACTTGTGGAATGATTTCCTGCCTTAATTTTAGAGAAAGATTTACCGGATCCTGAATTTGGAAAATAAGGAAAGCGCACGTTTTTACGTTTATGTAAATCTTAAGTCACATAAGCAATTCTGAAGAGAGCTTAGGTACGATTGCAGGCGCCTATTGAGGGCTCGAATGTCAGGTGCAGCCGTAAATAATGCGATGTCATCCGCATAGGATACGTGTGAACGTCTTGGAGAGTGGGAATAGAACTCATTAAAATGTTAAAAAGCACGGGCGAGAGAACTGCCCCTTGAGAAATACCTCTGGTTTGTTGATATCTGCCAGAATGCACACTATTCAATAAACAGTAAAATTGTCTGTTTGGTAGGAATGTAGATATCCACTCATATAAATATTGTGGGAGACGTAGAGTTTCTAATCTGTGCACGAAATTCGGGGCTCTATACACTATCATAAGCCTTCTCTATATTGAGAGCCACCAATGTAGCATGCATGTTTTTGCGCCGTGCAAGAAGAATTCGACTCTGAAGGTCGATATGCGTCTTCCATATTGCACATTTTGCGCGAAATCCGATTTGACAGGGACTAAGAATATGTTTTTGTTCCACAAACTCGGTAACCCATTGGAGTACGACGCTTTCAATTATTTTACCAAGTTTGATGTTAATGATATTGGTCTGATATTGTCCAAATTATAGCCACCTCATTATGTTTCAGTAAAGGAATCACTTTGGCTAGTGTCCAGTCACCAGGTGTCCAAGAATGAATAACTGAGTAATTTACCAACTGTAACAAGAAATTTGGAGACACCTCAAAGAGGATCTTTAACATTTTTGACGTTACTCCATTAGTGCCAGGCGCAGCAGCTGGCAATGTCATTACATTCCAAGAAAGCTGAGAAAATGTAATTTTAGGGACATCCTTACCGTAACTACTGGGCGTACAAACATAGGGGATTTGGGAAGTGCTGACAAAAAACGCTTTTCTAAACTTTTAGCAATGTTTTCTACTGTTTTGAGAGTTTCTTTAGGAGTCGAAACACATGAAGGTAAATTTTCGGAGACAGGAATCTTTTTCCGTGGTTTTAAAAACCTGAAACGTGCACGTCGGTTATTATATTGTGAAAGGTAATTGAAATACTCAGTATCATAATTGTCTTTCGCTAGTGCGACTGTGCGTTTAAATGTAGCTGCAAAAAATTTATAATTATGCCAAGTTTGGGGGCACTGGTTGTGAAGGAGCCTCTTAATTCCATGCAGCTTTTCTTCTTTTATAATCACGCGAACAATCTGCATTGCACCATCTTGTTGAGGTATTGCCTTTTGATGCACGCACTAAGAATTCACACTTCTTACGACAGGATCCAATAGCCTGGCATAATGTTGGCGATTTTAACTCTTTCGTAGCCTCAACCACTGACTCAAGAGCCGAAATCAAAAATGAGAGAAACTGGTTATAATCAACGTATGATCTCAACTGAGATGTCGGCGGAGTTAAGCGACAGTTAACATCAAAAACAATAGGTATGTGGTCGTTAGAGGTGCCACCATGAACTGTCGATCAATTGAGTATATATATATATATATATATATATATATATATATATATATATATAGAAACACTAGTGCTGGAAAAAGTTAAATCTATCACAGATTGACTGCGAGCACGTACAAAAGTAGTTAAGCCAGGACTCATGCAATTAAGGTTATTATTTGAAAGCCAATCCCACAGACGCTGCCATCTTGTAACCCCCCGCAACATGGTGCAATTAAAATCTCCAGCCAAAATAACCGAATTTTGACAATTAACTAGTAAGTGGTCTAGATCTGGTGCCCCGAACACCATGAGGGAAATAAACATTCGCTAATGTAAACGGACTGAGCCCTTGAATTCCAAAATCTAAAGCCAATAATTCAGAATCTAAAGTAGAATATAGAAAAGAAACCTTAGCCCTATGAAAAAATTTTGAAGAAACTAGAAGTAGTAACCCACCACCTCTTGACTGCCGATCTTGTCGGTATGATCAATAATTTTGTAAATGAAAATGTTTTTCGGTTGTAAGCCAAGTTTCTTGCAAAACAATTACGACTGCATTCTGTTTTAAAGAAAGATAAAGTAAATCTGTTGTAGATGAAACAAGAGATCTAAAGTTCCACTGAAGAACTTTTAACGCTCCTATGGTTATGTAATACGTGCAGCAGCAACTGCCTGCCCCAAAATGATTTCCTTTGGTTTAGAGACTAGCTGTTCCTTTTTTATTTTGCCTCTGGACGAGGTGATGACGGGTTTGACATCGGGGATCCACTGCGTTTTAGGATTCACGTATCTGTCTCCCCCATATCTGCATCATGAGCCTGGTCTGACTTGTCGGAATTTTGCATAGGTGATGCGGAGATTCATTTTGCGAGCAAGACATTGTAGCTAAGGAGTGCAGCGCTGATAATGAATGTGCAGGTGCCGTAGGAGAAACCGTAGTAGTTTGCACAGCCTGAGAAATAAGAGCTAATAGAACGTTGGATATGCACTCTGTGACTGTTGTCACAATCCTATCCACCATTTTGGCCATGGTTGCTTCCACAGACCTTATTATGGCTTTAGACGTCGAGGAATCTAATATTGCTCCAGAACGGTCTGACACACCTGCAAACACATGAGCTCTCTTTAATTTCTTGACTTGCCTCATGCCTCACGCAACGTTTTCGGTCAATAATTTCCAAAATTTACATGTCATGCGCTCTAGAAGGACACTTCAAAGAATTTCCTGAGTGAAGTCCACCGCAAAGACAACATTTGACATTTTGATCAGAGCATAAATGTCATTTATGGGCATCGCCGCATTTGAACCATCGCGAAGTGGATTTGAAACCGCCAGCAGTATGGCCATAACGCCAGCAGTTGTTGCACTGCAGAGGCTTTGATGGCAGATCTTCTCGCCTATTAAAGGCCACGCTTTATTCTCTGATAGACAGACTGCACCTGCAAAGGTAGCAATTACCGATTCTGTCGGCACACGATCATTCTTGATCTCCCGGCTACAGCGATAGACCGCAAAAACGCCTGCCGCGGAGAGAGGTTAAAGGTTTCTTCTTGACTTAATAAGGAATCAACACCTCTGACTAGACCTTTTGTGCAGGTCAGGTGCGAAGGGATAAAACTGCTGGCCTGAGGAGATGTGAAAATAGAGTAGTTTAGAATGTCCTTTATACATGACAGGTCTGCTGAAAGGCAAAGAATCCTGCGCGACCAAACTGACATACCTCGGCTATTCCTTCGTAGAAGGAAGTGGTTTCCTGAAGGGCAGCTTCTTTCGTCGGCTAGGAACGCCGATCTTAGCGCCTCCGCTTTACAACGTCGATGTGCGCCACAAGCCTGATGTTGTGGTAGTCAGCTCACCATCCGCGATTCAGAAAGTGTCTACGCTGGCGGTAGTGCAAGCGAGGATCGCGTGACCGCAGCTGTCGCTTGGACGAAACTATTGACAGAAATAACATTCTCGTAAGCTTTCTCTGCTGCCTGGCCGACGACAGAGGAGAAGCTGCTGGCCATTAGGGACAAAATATGTCTCCTCTGTCCGCTCCACTTGCTTTGTAACAGCTACATTGATATTGTCTCAGATTCCTCGGGCGCCAAGCGCAGTCAGCGGCGTATTCCGAATTCCAAAGTTTTAGCACATGATATTCGGGTCCTACCGAGAAATCCTTCCTAATAGTCATTGTGTACTGCACGCGTACGAATGCGGAAGCCACTCAAGCCTCCGTGGATGGAACATCTAACAACCTAACACATCTTCGCCAAATTAAAATTGCCCCGTCCTCGCTGTAGATCAGACTTCTCGCAGAAAAAGGAAACCTTCAGCGCGCCCCTCGAGCACTTCTCCCAATGCATGTACTGACCTCTCTCTCTCTCGCTCTCTGGAGGCCATATGGACTAGGATGAGGTATTGTTTCGACGGATGGGCCTTTGTGTTGCCGTACACATACGGTCTCCTAGTTGTGGAGAGCACAGTCTTGCAACATTTGATGAGTACTGTCCCTTCATTTCCGCTCATGTCGCCGCGAGCCCGAACATTGTACATTATTTTGGACGTGCCTTTCTTTACAATCGCTACGGTAGGAACACCTCCAACAATGCGGGCATCCAAGATCAACGGCCAAATGTGGACGAACCTTGACACATAAGGTCCTTATAGACCGGTCCTTGCTATGTTTCTTCGGAAGTTTGGCCTGGACGTTTATTTGTAAAATCAATTTATTGATGCAAGGCATTACATCACAACAAGAGAAAAACAAATTAAAATGTGGCAACACGGCTGCTGCGTTAACACAGTGCTCTTGTGCAGTGGAGAGCTCAGTGGATCTGTTTGCTCCAAACCCAGACTCGGTGCTGTTGCCGCCGCATTTGTTTTCCTTAATTCATTCAAGGACATATGCAATTTATTTCGCAAGGCTGGCCTCGTCTCCCCCAGAGCGTCCGGTGATGACCCCCCCCCCCCCCCCCCACAAACAAACTTTGGACTCCGGGCGGATATACGGTAAGCGCATCAAAAGCTGCACGCATGCTCAGTCATGGCTTTCATGTTACATTGCATATTTCCACGTAGTGGTGACAAGGCCGTAGACACCAAAAGAAGACACAGGATTGATGGTACTGAAATTAACTCTTATTGGGCTAACTTGCGCCCTCAAAAGAACTAAGCAACTCGGCGGCGGCGATAGCAATAAACGTGCTCGTCGATCGTCGAACAAAGAATGCCCGTCACACTCGTCAACGCTCAATTTAAACACTGCTCAGAACAATCTAGATAACGTCGCAAACTGCTACTAGCACTACCTGAAACATTGTAGAAACATACGCAAGTGATCGGAACCTTCGAGACAGATCTCGGGGCATCGCTCGCGACAAAAAAAATAATAACGTGTCGTATGGCGACAACGAGCATGAACAAACACGGGATGCAGAATTGATACGCGTGCCAGAATCACAATGATAAGGACGCATGCCGGCGGCTGTTAAAAAACAACAAATACAGTTTTGAAGCTTTCGCTTCACCTTTCATTGATAGCTGAGTTACGCACGCGCATCTATTGTCTAGTTTCGTTCTTGTTATCAATAAAAACGTTTATGCAATACAGTACTATTATATAACAACTGCAATGAAACACATTACAGCTCCTGACCGATTTCATCAGCTGCTGAGCACTTTGCCTGATGTTTTTTCCTATCTGTCTCTCTCTCTCTCTTAAGCTTGATGCTTGATGCAGTACTCCGCCTGATTCATTTTAGCATGCGCTTTCGCTCAATGTCGCTTTCGCTCAATGTCAATGTGTGTCATGGTTGCCTGAAAAGCAACTTCTGGCTTTTGCGTCATTTTGCCTGCAGTTATGCGCGTATGCCCTTACTTATTCTTACGTTTCTATGTCTGCTGATTTCAGGGTAGCAATATGCGTCCTTATGGGGAGGTCCTGATTTGATACGCAGTATGTTTTTCGTCTATGATTTTTATTTATTCATCATCATCATCAGCCTAACTATACCAACTGCAGGGCAAAGGCCTATCCTATATTTCTCCAAATAACCCGGTTCTGTGCTAGCTGCATCCACTTGGTCCCTGTGAAATTCTTAACCTCATCCGCCCACCTAACATTCTGCCTTCCCCTTCTACGCTTTCCTTCCCTTCTATTTATTATTTACAGTTTTTTTTCAATTTTCATCAAACCTTACTATTAAGATTGGTCACAAAAACATATTATTTTATTTTGCGCATTATGCCCGTGTTGTACAAGTAACCTGTATTAATGCTATTTAGGCCCTCATTACCAATGATTTCCTCCTAAATGTGAAAAGGATAAGCCGGTAATCGTTTCACGTTCTCTGTCCTTTTATGTCGATGTCAATAAAGAAATCTGCTTGTGCACACTTATTATTATAGATTGCCGTCACAATCAAAGAGTTAACTCAGCTATACTTCCCGGAGTGGAGTTAAGAAGCTCGAGATTAATACCAACCCTAAGTGCATCCGGTAGTCTTCAGTTACGAATCCTCAGAACCAAGTCAAACCTCTGATCTCGTACCTCGGGGTAGAATGTGTCGTAAATCTCTTTAGAGCTCAGTCCCGATGCAATTAGAGGCAGCAGGTACATACACATGATCATAAAGAACATCGGAATGGTAGTCCTGCAAAAAAGTACGATGTTGATCGAGATTAAGTATGCTTGGGAAACCCAAAATCTTTTCTTCCCTATCAAGCGCCCTTTACATAAGCAGTTGTCAGGCAGCGCCGTCAAGCCGCTGTAAAATAGAGGCTATAGTTTCACTTTTCATCATCATCATCAGCCTGATTATACCCACTGCAGGGCGAAGGCCTCTCCCATATTTCTCCACTTAACCCGGTTCTGTGCTAGCTGCATCCACTTGACCCCTGCGAACTTCTTAATCTCATCCGCCCACCTAACTTTCTGCCGCCCCCTGCTACGCTTTCCTTACCTTGGAATCCAGTTTGTTACCCTCAGCGACCATCGGTTAACCTCTCTTCGCACTACATGTCCTGCCCATGTCCATTTCTTCTTAATTTCCATCAGAATGTCGGTAACTTGAGTTATTTCTCTGACCCACTCTGCATGCTTCCTTTCTCTTAATGTTACCCCTACCATTTTTCGTTCCATAGCCCTCTGGGTTGTCCTCATCTTAGGTTGAACTCTCTTGGTTAGACTCCACGTTTCAGCCCCATAGGTGAGTATAGGCAAGATGCAACTGTTGTATACTTTCTTCTTGAGCGATACCGGTAAGCTGCTGGTCATTATCTGCGAGTGCTTGCCAAATGCGCTCCATCCCAATCTTATTCTTCTTGTTATTTCCTTTTCATGGTCCGGATCTGCTGTTACTACCTGTCCTAAGTAGACATATTCGCCTACTACTTTAAGTATTTCGCTAGCTAATGTAAACTGCTGTTCCTTCCCTAGGCTGTTGAACCTTACCTTAGTCTTCTGCATATTGATTTTCAAGCCTACCTTTCTACTTTTTCTGTCTAGGTCATCAATCATTATTTGCAGTTCATCCCCCGAGTTGCTTAGCAAGGCAATGTCATCAGCAAAGCGCAGATTACTGAGGTATTCTCCATTTACCATTATTCCTAACTGCTCCCATTCCAAGTCTCTGAATACTTCCTTTACACAAGCTGTGAATAGTACTCGGGAGATTGTGTCTCCTTGCCTAACACCTTTCTTTATGGGAATTTTGTTACTTTCTTTATGCAGAACTATGGTTGCTGTGCATCCACTATATATATCTTCCAGCACTTTCCCGTACGGCTCGTCTACCCCCTGATTTCGCAATGCCTGCATCACCGCCGAGGTTTCAACTGAGTCAAATGTTTTTTCGTAATCAATGAATGCTATGTATAAGGGCTGGTTATATTCCGAGCATTTTTCTATCACCTGATTGATGGTATGGATATGATCGAAGTAGAGTACCGTTTCCGAAACCCTGCTTGATCCTTCGCTTGATTGCAGTCTAAGGTTGTCCTGATTCTATTAGCAATTACCTTAGTAAATACCTTATACGTAACAGACAGTAAGCTGATTGGTCTGAAATTCGTAAGGTCCTTAGAGTCCCCTTTCTTGTGAATGAGGATAATGTTTGTATTCTTCCGTGGTTCCGATACCGTCGATGACACCAGGCACTGCGTATACAGGGTGGCCAGTTTTTCTAGCACGATATCCCCCCCGTCCTTCAGCAAATGTGTAGCTCTCTGATCCTCTCCAGCTGATTTCCACCTTTTCATAGTTTCTAGTGCTTTCTTGACCGCATCCTTCGTCACTGGTGGAACGTCTGACTATTTTTCCCTACCGCCAATCTCATTACGATCCTGACTACTTTGGCTACTGTAGAGATCTCTATAGAACTCCTCGGCTACTTTGACTGTCTTGTCCATATTAGTGATGACGTTGCCCGCCTTGTCCCTTATCGCATACATCTGGTTTTTGCCTATGCCCAATTTCTTCTTTACCGCTTTAAGGCTTCCCCCATTCTTTACAGCATACTCAATTTTCTCCATGTTATACTTCCTTTTATCGGCCACTTTGTGCTTATTCATTAGCTTTGATATCTCGGCCAATTCGATCTAGTCTGTTGGATTGGAAGCTTTCATACTCTGGCGTTTCTTAATCAAATCTTTCGTCTCCTTATACAGCGCACCGGTATCCTCTCTAACTATCCTACCGCCTACTTCTACCGCACACTCAGTAATGATATCTTTGAAATTATTGTTCCTTGCCTCTAGGGTAATGTCGCCATACTCAGTTAGAGCTGAATACCTATTCTGTAGCGAGATCCTGAACTCGTCTGCCCTCCCCCTCACCCCTAATTTGTTGATGGGTTTCTTTCTTACTAATCTGTTGCGTTCCTTCTTCAGATTTAGGCTAATTCGGGACCTCACCATACTGTGGTCACTGCATCGCACTTTCCCGATTACCTCTACATCCTGCACAATGGCGGGGGTTGAACACATTATGAAGTCGATTTCATTTTTAGTCTCTCCGTTAGGACTTTTCCATGTCAATTTCCGGTTCTTCCGTTTGCTGAAGAAGGTATTCATGATTCGTAAGTTTTTGCGCTTTTGCAAACTCAATTAGTAACTCCCCCTTGTTATTCCTAGAACCAATGCCATATTCACCTACTGCCTTGTCTCCTGCCTGTTGTTTCCCTACCTTGGCATTGAAGTCGCCCATTAGTATGGTATACTGCGTCGTTACTTTTCGCAGTGCCGATTCTGCATCTTCATAGAAGCTTTCAACTGCCTGGTCATCATAACTACATGTAGGTGCATAGGCCTGCACAACCTTCAGTTTATACCGCTTATTAAGCCTAATTACGATGCCTGCAACCCTCTCATTAATACTATAGAATTCATCTATGTTACCCGCTATATAATTATTGACAAGGAAACCTACTCCTAGTTGTCGCCTCTCTGGTAAACCTCGATAACACAGTACATGCCCATTCTTCAGTACAGTATATGCCTCATTCGGCCTCCTAACCTCACTAAGCCCTATGACATCCCATTTCATGTCCTCTAGTTCCTTTAACAGCACTGCTAAACTAGCTTCACTAGCTAGGGTCCTAGCATTAAGCGTTGCCAGGGTCAGTTTCCAATGGCGGCCTGTCCAGCGGAGCCAGGCTTGCTTAGCACCCCCTGCTGCGTCACAGGTCTGACCGCCGCCGTGTTCAGTTGTTCCGCAGCCGCTGGTGGTTGAGGGCCGGGATTTTATGTAGCTTATCATAGTTTCACTTTTAGCACCTCTTCAAGAGCAGAAAATTGGATTATTATTGAACAGCTTTGTCTGCTGCGCTTGTACTTTTTTTAATATTGTGTTGCGTCCACCGGTGTGACGGTTACCTAGCCTTCTGATACCATTCATTCACATTCGAATAGTGCAGTTTTCAGGGGAAATATTCAGATGAAGGGCAAACGTTATAAACTTCGATACTGCTTGGACGTCCTTTCTTTCTTCCTTTACTCGTGAGGGAGGGAATGAAGAAGAATTTTAGTGCGAAGTGTCGACTATTCAATCTTTGCACTGTTGTGCACTCTTGAATCACCATAAAATGAGTGCTTCTCTCGGGGCGTAAACTACCTCGTAAGGTATTAGCAGGAAACTGCAACATATTGCGCCGATTAGACAGTGCTTGGGCCGAAATCTGTATCCCATTCATTGTACGACGGAATAAGTAAAATTACCTAATCGAGTCTACATTTATTATTTTAAGGGATAATATTGCCATTTGCCGTTTATAAAAAAACAACAGATGGCAGACACGTTAGCCGGGGGTGGCAATTACGAAAGAAAGGACCCGAAGCTGGCATTTCTCATCGAGTATCTTGAAGGCCGCAGTGGTAGGTTACCGCATTTTGTCACTGCGGCTTGCAGTCACACGCTTTACGAAGTGGCATTCTCTACAAGCACAGCTTTAAAAGATCAAAGAAGAGATTCCTACTCGTAGTTCCTACGCACCTACGGCCTGACATCTTGAGTACTTGTCACACGACGGACCGTCGGCCGGCTACTTGAGAGTCAGCTGTAAGCTTGCAGGAATTCGGAAAAAGTACTGTTGGCCGCAATTATTACCCTCATTACGAACGCACGTAAAAACCTGTCGTGAGTTTCAACACCGGAAGTCTCCATCCACCGCTCCCCTAAAACCCCATTCGAACAAGTGGGGATTGATCTTGGTCCTTTCCTAAGCTCATATAAAGGAAGCAGTTGAATTGTCGCGACGGACTAGTTGACTCGGAACGCTGAGCCCGTGTGGCTCGCAAATGGAAAATGGCACCCAGTTAGCAGAGCTCTTGGTCCACAACATCATGTTGGGTCATGGCGGTCTGGCATAACTTTTCCGGACCGTGAGGCAGCTCTTGGGCCCTCCTGACTGAGGCAGTGCTGAACCTTACACACACTAGCCATAGATGGGCCACGGAGTACCACCTGCACTCTAATAGCCTGGTGGAACGGCTAAAGAGAACTCTGGCTGACATGATATCCATGTATGTGAATGCAGATCATAAGACCTGGGATCAAATTCTTCCATACACCATGTTCGCATACAATACTGCACTTCAAGAGAGGACATAAAATGTAGACGCCGCAACAGAATGACACTGCACATCTGCCCCATTTATCTTGTGCGGCAAAGAAGGCTGCGTTGCTGGTTTCCAGGACAAAGCGAAAAGAAATGGTAACCATATAAAATAAAAAAAGCTCTAAACTGTGGTGATAGGGCGTGTATTTGAGCGCGTCCGGTCGCTAACGGGATGCAAGTGAGCCAAAGAGGAAACAGAAGTTCAAAAGTTCCTGGTCATCTGGGGCGGAAATGCGCTACAGCTATTCGGGGAAAAACGGCTTAACGGTAGCACCCCTGCCGCCGACTCTATACTTTATAATGGCAGCGGTTCGCTGAGCATTGCGCCATTCATGTTGGATAGAACGGGCGCGGCTGTCCGTTCATTAGCGCCATATTGACGACAGCCCAGTGCAAGGCTAGTGCACGACGCCTTATGTCGTGCAAAAGCGCTTAGCGACAGATCAGGAAGGAAGATTTCTTTGATAACTCAAGAGGCAGTGGCCTACTTTTTGAAGCTAGATCAGGGTGCCTTAGAACAAGCAGATAAAAAAGAAATTTAACAATAAAGATGACGCATGTGCTCTATGTGGTAACTCCAGTGAAACAATTGACCATATTACTCGAATTTAATGGTATCTATCCGGAAGTCGATACAGGCGCAGTCACTCTTCCTGAAGCTCTGGGGTTTAGAGATACCAGTGGCCGGGTGAATAAACCGGTGGTGGAAACAAGCAAAAAACTACTGGAAGATCGGTGGCTTAAACGGCAGAAGAGTGACGTAATGTTAGTAATGTAGAAACAAACATTCTATAAATAGAATGATGGTATTGTTAACCAATCTAAAACAATAATTAAGTATAAGGAGAAAAATGAGCATGATAGTTACTGCAACCATGTTTCAAAAAGGACGTCCCTATATTCCATTCATCCATCCATCCATCCATCCATCGATTACATGCTTACGGGCACCTGTTAGGCGGCGCTGACCCGCAGTTTTAAGGCGGTGTTTGTAAATAGAGAAACAAAATGTCAGGAACCAATGACGTGGGAATTTGTTAACAGGCAGACGACCATTTACTACTGTCTAGTTTCTCGGGGATTTTATAGCAAGCTAGCAAAAATGGAAATATACGAAGAAGGGGAGTGCAGACTGGGAAGTTATTATAAATGTATTATTCTGCAGACGGGGCCATTGGTGAAAAGAGAAATGGAAGTTAGACAAAAAGTAAAAGCAAAATAAACGATGGCCAAATACATCAGATACCAGCAGACATAGAGGAAGCAATGGAGAAAAGAGCCATGAACCACTTGGATTATGAGCAGGCAGAACTACTCATAACGAGAAAAATTAGGGAGATTAAAATAGCAAACCGCTGAAATGGAAAGAGAAAGCCACGGAGCTGGTGCAATAATGAAATCAGGGAAGCCAATGAACAATGACGGGCAGCTTCAAGGGAAAACCGAGAGGCAAGGAAAGCACAGGTATCTCAGGAAGAAATAGACCGAAAATAGGAATCGTATCGACAAAGGAAACGATGTACAGGCCCTTGTCCAAAGTGAAAAAAAAGCAATCCACTGATCGCTGTATGGTTGAAATACACGATGCCACTAGAAGTGGACCAAGAACATTCTGGAACCATATAAGCTGCTTAGGTAAAAAGAATCAAAGAAAGCAGGACCGGATTTACGTTATCGAGAGAACTTGTTTAAAAGGAGACAATGCTGTGAATTACACTACATAAGTTACAGCCAAGTCATTTAAGGGCGCCGATAGGGTAATCTCCTAAAATCAGGAAGCAACACAAGATAGCCGAATACAAAGCAGCTCAGAACTTACCAATCTAAACTGGAAAAAGGCAGAAAACTTATTCCTAAAACCACATCTACATAAATAGATAAATCTCCGATCAAGCTGATTAATGAACTTGGTCCCAGAAGTAAGAAGACTTTGTAAAATTTTTGGAAACAGTCATAACGAATAAGCAAATTCCGTAAGCTGGCGGCAGGGTAAACTGAGTTTGATTAATAAAGTGAAAGGAGAAAGGGTGCACATAAAATCCTACAGGCCGATTGCCATAACATATGTTATATACAGAAGCATGCAGGCGGGGAAATTAAAGGGTCAAGCATAAGTAGAAAGAAAGAAGATACTCGGAAAACTTCAGAACGGTTTTAGAAAAGGTAGGCGCTTAGATAATAGCCTGTTCGTGCTTGCCCAATGCATCGAAATATCTAGAGTAGAAAATAGACCTTTGAATTTTACCTTCCTGGACATAAACGGGGCATACGACAATGTAAACAGGGAGCTCCTGTGGAACATAACAAAAGAAGAAGGTATTAGTCATGAAATAAGATCTCCTACAGAAAATATGCCGGGATAACAAAGTAGAAACTACATGGGAAGGGACAAGATGTACGGAAGCTGTCGAGGTACGCAATGGACTATGACAAGGTTCTCCTCTATCAGCACTGCTGTACATGCTTTATGTTGTCATTCACGTCCCGTGGTGGTCCTGTATTGGAGGAAGATGAGGTGTTGCAGGAGAAGCTGAAGAGGAAGAGGAAGCTGGTTGGGTTCGCTCTGGGTGCAGTAACGACCTGCGCATCTAACACCTGCCGCGTAAATAAACCACGTAACAACTGTGGTGGAGGTGCTGGTAATCGATCACCACGGAACCTATCCTACCCCGTAGAAGGCGAAGAATAGCTGGGCTACCCCCTCTACTGACTGAGATGGCGCAAGCAGATGTTCCGATGCATTAAATACCAAAAGCTCAACCGATCTCCACACAGCCCTATCGGGAACCCCGGCACTTCTATGGCAGGCCTGGGGAAGATGTGGATGACTGACTCACCCACTACAATCGGGTGAGCAAATATAACCGCTGGGATGCGAAGACCAAGTTGGCGAATGTAGTATTCGTTCTTGAAGAATCCCTTATCACCTGGGATTGCTTCATGCAAGAAATGACAGTGGGATTTGGCAATGTCGATGCTCGAAAAAAGAGCGCCGAACAGACTCTGGCTCAGCTAGCGCAGGTACCGGGCGGGACCTGCACAACTTACATAGACGAAGTCCTCAAGCTGTGCAGAATAGTTGATGCTAGCATGACTGAGGAAGACAAAGTTGGCCACCTCTTTGAAGAAATAGCGGTATACATATACAGTTTTCTCATCCGCAAGGATGATTTGAATACCACCGCTGATGTTACCCGGCACTGCCGCACGTTTGAAGGTTTGAAGCGATGCCGTATCATCCCGAAGTTTGGTCGACTGACGAATGTCACAACTGTCGCCAGTGTGTATATTCCTGAAGCGACGAGCATGGCAGATACAATTCGACAGATTGTACACGAAGAGCTTCGGAGGCACCACGATATTGGGGGTCATTGCAGACCCATCTGCAGTGAAATCTCTTCGGCAGACGATCGTCCACCTTCTGCCTGTTAGGCTCCCTCTGATACATCTCTTTGGGACATCCGATGTTCTGCTGCTCATGGCCCGAACATCCAAACTGCCACCATGAACGCCTACAACAGCCAGCACTCTCGTCCTCCTCGTCGACATCCAGACCATCAAGCGTTCGACCCAAGCCACGATGAGCCTTACTCATCGGGTGAATGCGAGCCGCCGGTGTGCTATACCTGTGGAAGGATGGGCCACATTCCGCGTTTTTGCCGCAATCGCCGTCCATACCAGCAGCATCGCCGATAATGGGTGAACTCCCGTACAAGGTTTCCCACTGACCATGCTGATCCATATAGAACATCTGGCCGTAATGAGTACACAGCAACACGTAGCCGACAAGAGCACAGAACGGCGCTGAAACGAATTGAATCACCGGCCTCTGACCGCAGCCTGACATGACCATCTTGGCGCTTACGACGCTCTCCTTCTCCCCGACAATGGTCGCCACCTCCGGGAAACTAGTCAGTGCGATAGATGGAGGTGAGGTCGCAAATCATTGTAGCTTACCTATGCCTCTACCCGTTTCAATGTTAAAGAAGAGAATTGAAGTTTTTGTGGACGTTGTACGTGCTATGGCGTTGGTGGACACGGGGGCAACCATTTCTATTATAAGCCTCGCGTTTAAAAACTGCCTTGGTCGTAAAGTTATGTTTGGTTGGGATAGAGCGACAACACTGTGTGGTGTTGGTGGCGAACCGCTTAACCCACTTGGAGTCTGTTCCGTTTACCTCGTAATCGCCGGCCGCACATTCCGAACCGAATTTGCAGTACTTCGTCGATCAACGCATAACGTCGTTCTTGGTCTCGACTTTCTGGAACAATGTGGGGCCACTCTTGACTTTCGTAATGGGGACATTTCTGTGAATACTCGTTTTGAATGGGCTTTGTGTGACAATTCACCGACAAATCCTAGCACACTTTTGGTTTCGGACGACATAGTTATTCCTGCAATATCAGCACAGTTTATACAAGTTGCTTGTTCAAGCTGTACCAGCGATGCCTTTGATGCTGTAGTTGAACCACTCACTCTCAACTGCGCGAAGAAAAATGTCCTTATTCCCCGTTGCATCATTTAGGTCAGGGATTACCATACTTCTTTATGGACGACTAACTGTTCCAATGAACCTGTTGTATTACCACGTGTCCTAAAGCTCGCCAATTTTGACGAAGAGGCTGTTGAATCAGTAGCAGTGCTCAGCACAGACAATCCCCAGCCTACCGCATGCACAGAAGTAAATAAGAAAACATTTCTTGCCATGATTAGCAAATCGTTGCCTACAAGTGACCGTTACAGTTTAGTGGAAGTTCTACCGAAACATGCAGCAGCTTTCGATTTCTGTTAAGACTCGCCACTCGATTTCCCGTACTCATCACATAATCAATACTGGGACTGCTCATCCAATCCGCCAGAAGCCTTATCGTGTATCCCCATCAGAGCGTCAGACGATCGAAGAACAAGTTCGTGATATGCTGCATAAGGGCATCATTCAAGAATCGTCTAGTCCGTGGGCTGCCCCTATTAGTCAAAAAGAAAGATGGCACATGGCGATTTTTTGTCGATTATCGAAGGCTAAATGCTGCTACTAAGAAGGACGTGTATCCTCTGCCACGTATTGATAACGCCATTGATTGTTTGCATTCTGCCTCCTATTTTTCCTCGGTTGATCTGCGATCAGGCTAATGGCAGATTCCCATGCACCCTGAAGACAAAGAAAAGACGGCATTCATTACCCCAGACGGACTATATGAATTTAATGTGATGCCGTTTGGATTATGCAACGCTCCAGCCACCTTCGAAAGATTCATGGATACAGTTTTGCGCGGACTGAAGCGGAACATTTGTATGTGCTATTTTGGACAAGATAGTAATGTTCGGAACTACCTTTCGTGAACACAACAGTCGGTTAGAGGTTGTCTTGAAGTGTATTAAGAAAGCTGGTCTGGCACTCAATTCCAAGAAATGTCGTTTTAGAGAACGCCACAGAGTAGTACTTGGACATCTCGTACACAAGGATGCGGTCATGCCTGATCCGAAAAAAATAGAAGCTGTCACTTGTTTAGAATCACCGAAATCGGTAAAACAATTCAGGAGTTTTTGGGGGCTATGATCCTACTTCCGGCGTTTTGTTCCGAAGTTTGCTGATCTAGCACATCCGCTTACTTGTCTTTAGCAAAACGATGTGCCTTTCAAGTGGACTACTGATTGTGATTATGCCTTTCGTCAGTTAAAATTTATTTTGATATCAGGACCTGTACTACACCACTTCTGCCCATCAGCTCAAACAGAACTTCACACTGACGCCAGCGCAGTCGGAGTTGGTGCAGTCCTCATACAGCGCTACAATGGCAATGAACATGTCGTTGCATATTCAAGCCGTTCTTTAAGTAAGGCGGAGCTCAATTACACTGTAACTGAACAGGAATGCTTAGCTGTTGTTTTCGGTGTGCAACGGTATCGGTCATATCTTTATGGATGTGCACTTAAAATTGTTACGGACCATCATTCCTTATGTTGGCTTGAAAAATCCGTCACCCCTGTGGACGCCTTGCGTGGTAGGCTTTGTGCCTCCAAGAATTCAATTTTGCTGTGTATTTTAAGAGTGGTCGTAAGCACGATGATGCTGACTGCCTGTCATGGTTGCCTCTTGAAAGTACTGATTGCGAGAGTGAGATTCGGATGAATATATGGCTGCTAACTTTCCAAGCTTCCTCGATGTTGGTGAATTCAAGATTGCACAGCGGAATGACAGTGAGTTGGCGCCGCTTTTTGATGCGGCAAGTTCCCCGAAACCTGCGACCTCATTCGGCATTCGTGATGTTCTACTAAAGAGGAAGAACTACTCGTCAATAAGTGCGCGGCTTCTTCTGGTAGTTCCTACAAGTCTTAGGTGTCAGGTTCTTCGGGTAATGCACGATGATGTTACAGCTGGACACTTGGATTTCGCGAGGACATTGCACAGGACTCAGGAACGTTTTTATTGGCCGAAGATGCGTCAAACTACGCAACGTTATGTGGCCAGCTGCCTCCAGTGCCAGCGTTTCAATCATCCAACCTGCTCACCGCCGGGTCATCTTCAGCCTATAACGCCACAACGAACAGGCGGGAATTGACCTCCTAGGACCGTTTCCCCGTTCCTCTAACGGAAACCGCTGGGTCATAGTGTGCGTAGACTACCTAATGCGGTACTGTGAAACTGCTGCTATACCGTCAGCCACTGTTTCTGAAGTCTCGGCCTTCCTCCTAGGGTCCATCATTCTTCGGCATGGGCCTCCTTGTGTGCTAATAAGTGACCGGGGCCGACAATTTACGGCAGAAGTTGTAGAACTTCTTCGTCTCTGCTCATGCCATTTTCGCCATTCAACTCCTTACCACCTACGAACAAATGGCCTTACCGAACGCACCAATCGTACGCTTAGCAATATGCTCGCAATGTATGTCGACTCCCGCCACAAAACCTGGGATGAAGTCCTTCCGTTTATAACATACCCATTTAACACTGCTAAGCACGAAATGACAGGCTACATTCCTTTTTTTTCTTCTTTACACTCGACTTCCAGATCCCAGCTGAAACTTTATTAGCGCATACTCTCTCTTTGGCTGAAGAAGCTCGTCGACTCGCTAGACTTCACACTTTAGCCTTCCAAGAACGCTACAAGCAACGCTACGACAAGTGTCACCAAGATGTTAATTATGCCCCTGGTGACTTGGTGTGGCTTTGGACGCCGTTGCGTAAGCGCGGCCTGTCCCAGAAACTGTTGCACCAGTATACTGGTCCATTCGTCGGGCTGGAACGCATCAGTGCAGTCAACTTTGTAGTCTCTCGCCAGACCACCCATGGTCGCCGTTCTTGAAAGACTCAAATAGTTCACGTAGCCCGCATGTAGCACTGCTATCAGCGTGACGAACCTTTAGTCGCCCGGCGGGCTTCGTCTGCGAAGGGGGCAGTGTCACGCACGTCCCGCGGTGGTCCTGTATTTGAGAAAGATGAGGGGTTGTAGGAGAAGCTGAAGAGGAAGAGAAAGCTGGTTGGGTTCGCTCTTGGTGTGGTAGCGACCTGCCCATCTAACACCCGCCGTGTAAATAAACCACGTAACATAATAATGGAACGGAATATACAAGACAGTAAACTAGGTTTTAACCTGTAATATACAGTAGGCGAAAGGTGCTGGAGCAGTGCCTCCCCAGTTAAATGTATGCAGACAATATTGTGCTGCTAGCAGATAGCAAAGAAGACTTTCAAACTCTAGTTAAGTATTGCGGAGACAAAGGGGACACTCTAGGCTTCCGTTTTAGTTCAGTTAAGTCGGGTCTGATTCTGAATGGCTGAACAGATCAGTGCCTTAAAATGAAAGGCTATGAAATACATAGAGCGGAAAAATATAAATCTCTCTGGGTATGGGTAAACGAAGAATTGGCATACATTCAAAAGCATGAGCAATCACTTGGGGCAAAGGGGCGAAGATATGCCGGGATAATGAAGCATAGTGCATTGTTGGGGTACAACAGGTATCAGGTATTGAGAGCTATTTGTAAAGGAATTATGGTGACCAGGCTTACTTTCGAAAATGCGGTTTTGTGCCTACAAGCAGAAATACAGTAGACATTAGAAATAAATCATAGAGCCGTCGGACAATTAGCACTGGGTGCCCATGGCAAAACCACAAATTGAGGCAGTACAGCGAGATATGGGCTGGGCATTTTTAGAAGTACGGTAGGCTCAGAGTAAAGCACTATATTAGGAACGCCTGATGAAATTGGACAGTAAACGGTGGGCAGCTACAGTTTTTAAATACCTATACCTAAAAAGCATTCACTCACAATGGAACAAACGAACTAGGAAACTAACCAGCAAGTATGACGGTCACAAAGAAAATTAAATAAATAGCGTTAAGCAGCAGGTGAAAACACAGAAGGTAAAAATTAGATAAATTTTATAGAAACGAAACGGAGTGTGGAACTATACCAAAAGTAGAAAAGGGAGATAAGGAAGGACGCTTTCTTTGATAACTCAAGAGGCAGGGCCCTATTTTTTGAAGCTAGATCAGGGTGCCTTAGAACACACAGCTACCAAAAGAAATTTAACCATGAAGATGACTCATGTGCAGTATCTGGAAAATCCACACAAACAATTACCCGTCTTATGCTCGAATGCAATGGTATCTATCCGGAAGTCGATGCAGGTGCAGTCACTCTTCCTGAGGCCCTGGGGTCTAGAAATACCAGTGGCCGCCTGAATGCACGGCAGTAGAAGCTAGTAAAAAAAACTATAGCAAGCCTTAAAAGCAGAAAAGTAACATATTGTTAGTGATATAGATATACAACTTGAATAAATAGCATGAGGGTATAGTTAACTGACCTAAAACAATAATTAAGATACAGGGATACACCTTGTTTCAATGGGGACACTCCTGTATTCCATCCATCCATCCATCCGTCCATCCATCCATCCATCCATCCATCTATCCATCCATCCATCCATCCATTCATCCATCCATCCATCCATCCATTCATCCATGCGTCTATTCGTGCATACATCCACCTATCCATCCATCCGTCCATCCATTCATTCATCCACACCCACCCATTCACACATCCACCCATCCGTCATCCGTCCATCCGTCCGTCCGTCCGTCCGTCCGTCCGTCCATCCATCCATCCATCCATCCATCCATCCATCCATCCATCCATCCATCCATCCATCCATCCATCCATCCATCCATCCATCCATCCATCCATCCATCCATCCATCCATCCATCATTCATTCATTCATTCATTTTGCACGGATGAAAGCTAACGACAGCGACATCAAATTCATAGTACTGAACGAGTGGCAGCTATCAAAAAGGTAAACAATGGGGATATTTTTCCCCACGTCGTGCTGTACAAAGCTCCGTTTTAGCCCCCATTCTTTTCAACATCATCCTGCTACCCTTGCTTGGGCGATATCGGTGACCGGAGCGCACTCATCTCCCCGGACGACATTACACTATGTTCCGTTCACCCGTCTCTGCTCCCTTAAGACACCAATTTGTAGCTCGCGCTGGCAAGTACAGAGCAACCGAGGTCTTTGCCGGACCGATGCTGCCGCCGCAAAAAGCAGGTTATCTTACCACCTAGTGACTGCGCGCGAGCGCTATGAATTTAGGACCGCAGCTATAAATATTTTTGCATGTGAACAGAACCCGCGTCACCAGGTAATTCCAGGACCTCGAGATAAATCTATAGGATGTCGGTTTCGGCCCTCCCTCGATTCGCAGAGCCCACTGGAAGTTGCGAAAACATTTGCGCCTATGCAGTGCTCTTCAAAAAGCTACGTGATGCCATTGATACCCACTGTGCTTCACTCTCTGCTAAAGCGAAGTTTGATCTACTTAACCAAATTCCACCCCATGGTACATGCTGAGTGGGGCTGCTTAGAATCTATCAAGAGAGAAGAAATGTAGGTTATTGCAAGTATATCACAAATTAACCATATGCACTTTATGCAGGCTGTAGCTTAATCAAATAGGCTGGGCAAACTGGTTCTTCAAAATCACAGAACTCGACGTTGGAAATCATAACATGGCTGAAGGAGCACCTCTTGCAATGTACGTGAAAAAAACTTGAGTGACAAGTCTCAATTGCTGCGTCCATCAAACCTCCTGGCGCTATCAGCAAGTTACGGAAATCGGCCACTGAGGCGTACACCTGACAACCCATTGTACACCTTACTTAGCAAAACGAGCCTTTGGAGAATTTACGGTGTCGCAGTGGAGAGCCAGAACAAAACGTTAACATGGCAGGCTTACTTAACCGAACAGTCAAGCAACTGGTGCGGCTTCAAGACTGCTCACATTGACTGATATACCATGCAACATGCAAAGTCGGGCGAAAACCGGGAAGAGAATCTATCAGTGTTCGCCAGATTAAAGCCTGGCCACTTGCCTAGTACCTTGGCATAGGGATGAACGCAATGGCGAAATCCATCTCTATAGTGTCTCAAGAAGAGTCGGGGTGGGGGAACCGGGTTTGGGGGATGGGGAACCTGAAAAGCAGTTTCATGAAAGGAACCAGTCTCAGACGCCGGAAACCCGGCAAACGACTTGACATGGTGAAATGACCTTGAGGAAGAGGGCCGCACATTCGGATAAGAGTGAGTGCCGCCCTCTGCGGAGGCCTGTCGAGGAGCTGTACTCAAATTATCATTCAAAATTCTACGCTGCCCACATTCTCCACCTAATTCCCATAACCCAAACCTCATTCCTACTTCCCCTTCCCCATCTCCTCTCCCTTGAGCTACTTCCCAGGTCAGAAACGTGGGGTCTCTCAGGGCCCACTTCTTCGGCTGTGGGTCCTGAGGAGCCTTCCCCCGTTTATTGAATAACTTCTAAACGAAAACCATTGTGCACAAGACCTGTTCATTTATTTCGAGCATTGGCTTATCTTCCTCTACTCGCTATCACTTGTGGTGTGGGATGAGTTTGACAATGGACTACAATATACTAAATGTCAGGAAGGACAGGGCGAGGCACCTGCGTTGGCGGTTCTTCGACGGCGGCGGGGCCCATCGGAAGGACACCGATTGGACACCCTCAAGGGAGCCGTACTGCCAGAGGGACAGGCGCCGTTCGCGCAGCTTGCGGTCGCTGAAGGCCGTGGGTACCCACTGGAGGCTGCGCTTTAACGACAGGCGGAAGATGAAGATGGAGTTACCGGACACTGATCGTACGGCGGCGTCGCCTCCGGGGGCCACGGAAATGCGCGACCATCCACTATAGGCCGCCGACAGCGTCGACGAGGGGGTAGACGTGGAGGCCGGGCTCTGTCGGGGGCGACCCCTGAGCGAGCCTTGCGAAGCGGCTGTGTCCAGGTTCTCGTAGGTGATCTCGGAGAAGAGCTGCTGCTTGGGCATCGGCTCCGGCGTATCGCGGGCCTCCAAGCCATGGCTACTACTGGACGTCGGCTCTGTTTCGTGGCGGTGACTCCGGCGCTAACCGTGTTAAATCAGGATTAAGACTTCGGGAACAGCGGCTAGAAGCGTCCAAGCAAGGTTGGTATCAGCTTATTCTGCCTTGTGCCGAGACGGCCAGCGTGACAGGCTTCTCGAGCCGAACAGCACGTTCCATGCGTGCGTATCGAGCACGCGCCGTTCAACTTTATTTTCTTCTGTCGCCGGCTGGCAACGACGATCTTAGCGCCTCCGCTTTACAACGTCGCTGTGCGCTACAAGCCTGATGTGGTGGCAGATGGCTCACCATCCGCGATTCAGAAATGTGTCTATGCTGGCGGTAGTGCAAGCGAGGATCACGGGATCGCGGCTATCGCTTGGCCGAACTATTGACAGAAATAACGTGCTTGTAAGCTTGCTCCGCTGCCTGGCTGACAACAGAGGAGGAGCTGCTGGCATTTAGCGACGAAGAATGCCTCCTCTGTCCGCTCCACTTGCCCTGTAACAGCTAAATTGATATTGTCACAGACTACTCAGGCGGCAAGAGCAGTCAACGGCGTATTCCAAATTCCGAAGATTTGGCACAGGATATTCAGGACCTACTTGATTAATTCTTCTTAACAGTCAGTGTGTACTGGATGCGTAGGAATGCGCAAGCCACTGAATTCTCCGTGGATGGAGCAACTAACCTACTAACACCTCCTCGTCAAATAGAAACGACCCCCTCCTCGCTGGAGATCAGACGTTTCGCAGAAAAAGGGAACCTTCAGTGCGGCGTTATGCGCTGGGATGAGGTGATGTTTCGATGGATGCGTCTTCGTGTTGCCCTACACACGCGGCCCTCTGCTTGTGGCCAGCACACCGTCTTACGCCATTCGACAAGTACTGTCCCTTCCGTTCCGCTCCTGTCGGAGGGGCCAGACATTGCACATTATTCTGAATGTGCTCTTCTTTACTCGCGCTCCGGCAGGAACACCCCCAACAATGCGAGCATTGTAGGGTCGACCGTCGAATGCGGACGACCCTTGACTCAAGAGGTCCCTATGACCGGCCCTTGCTAAGTTTCTTTCGGAAATTTGGCCTGTACGTTTATTTCTAAAAACAATTTATTGATGCAAGGCAATACATCGCAACAATTGAAAAACAAGTTAAAATGTAGCTGCAAGGCTGCGGCGTTAGCACAGCGCACGTGTGCAGTGGAGAGCTAAGTGGATTTGTTTGCGAAACCACACAATCGAAACCCAGACTGCCGCCGCATTTATTTTTTAATGGATTTAAATACATACGCAATTTATATAGGAACGGCTCCCCTCGACGCCCCCAGAGCAACCGGTGGAAAATCCCCCCCACACACTTTGGACTCCGGCCTGATGTAAGGTAAGCGCGTTAAAAGGGGCACGCATGCTCAGTTATGGCTGTCATGTTCCTTTGTATATTTTCCTTTGGCAAATTCAACTTTTCTTGATAGTTGGGGCGCGCACGCACATCTATGGTCTCGTTTCGTCCTTATTCTTGCTCAAAGCATTTATACAACACAGTACTAATATATGACAGCAGTGAAACATTTTACAGGTCCTGTTCGATTTCATCAGCCTCTCTGCAAACTGCCTTGTGCCTTTTCCTCTCTCTCTCTCTATCTCTCTGGCTCTGCCTGATGCTCTTCATATTGATGATCGATGCTTGGATATAGTACAGTCTGCCTGATGCTTTTGAGCATGCGCTTTCGCGCAATCATGTCGCCAGTTCATGTGTGTCATGGTTGCCTCAAAACCAACGTCTCGGTTTTGTGTCATTTTGTGTGCTATTATGCGCATATGTCCTTACATACTCTTACGTTTCTGTCTGCTAATTTCAGGGTAGCAACATGCGTCCTTATGGGGAGGCCCTGATTTACAGAATGCAGTATAGTTTTTGCCTATGGTTCCTGTTTATATTTTACTGTTTACTTCAATTTTGATCAAACCTTACTGATATGATTGCTCACATGAGCATAGTTTTTTTTATTTTGAGCATTATGTCGGTGATGTGCATGTAACCTGCATAACTGCTAGATAGGCCCTCATTACCAGTGATTTCCTCTTAAATGTGAAAAGGAGTAGCAGGTGATGGTTCCACGTTCTCTGTCCTTTCATGTTAATCATTACAGAAATCTGCTTGCGTACACTTATTATTATAGATTACCATCACAATCAAAGAGCCACACTCAGCCACAGATTTATGCTAACCCTTAGTGCGTCCTACAGTCTCCAGTTTCAAATCTGCGCAACCTAGTCCCACCAGTGCTACCGGACCGTGGCGTAGAATGTGTCGTAAAACACTTTATAGTTCGGTCCGGATGCAATTAGAGGCAGCAGGTACATACACATGATCATGAAGAACATCGGAATTGTATTGCTGCCAAAAAAAGTATGATGTTATTCGCAAATTAGGTATGCCTGGAACACCCAAAATCTCTTCTTCCTTAACAAGCGCCCTTTGCATAAGCAGTTGTCAGGCAGCGCCGTAAATCACCGGTAAAATAAATGGTGCTGTTTAACTTTTAGCGCCTCTTCAAGAGCAGAAAATTAGATTATTATCGAACCGAAAAAAAAAGGAGTTCGTCCGCTTACTATTTCCTTTTTGTGGTTTGCCGTTTTTGCGGTTTAACGTCCTAAAGCGACTCAGGCTATTGGAAATGCCGTAGTAGAGAGCACAGCACACAAAGGCCTTGTTTTTCGCCTTCATCGAAAAGAGCCTGCCGCAGCCGGGATTCGATACCGCTTCCTTGGGCGCAGTAGTATTTCTTTTTTAACCAATGTATTCTTGCTCCCAGTTTGCCTTGCTGGAGAAATTTTTTTTTCTGTCGCTTCGTGGAATTCCTCTGCGTGAGTGCTGTGCATCAAGAAAACATGTCCGGCAAGTATTGCTCATTGTAATTATGAAGAACAAAAAAATGGCGATTGGAGAGCAAGATACACATAAGAACGGAGAATATTGTGCCGTCGCCAGTTTTGTCGACTACACGCTGTACTTTTTTTTAATATTGTGTTGCGTCCACTGGTGCGGCAGTTCCAGTACCATGGATTCTATCCTTCTGGTACCATTCATTTACCTTCGAATAGTGTAGTTTTTTAGGGGAGATATTAAGATGAAGGGCAAACGGGAGAAATTTCAATGCTGCTTTGGCGTCCATTCTTGCCTACATTATTAGTGAGAGAGGCATTTAGGATAAATTTTAGTGTGAAGTGTCAACTATTTATTCTTTGCACTGTCGCTCACTCTTGAGTCGTCCTAATATGAGAGCTTTTCTCGAGGCCTAAACTACCTCGTAAGGTATTAGCAGGAAACTGGAGCGCATAGCGCCGTATAAACAATGCTTGGGCCCAAAATTTATATCCCATCCATTTTATTAAAAAAGATGTTGGCATAAGCGCACAGCGAGATATCATCCGAAAGAAAATCCGTCTGAAGAACACCGAACGTGGGACAATTTTTTCTTGACGCACAGAAAAGCATGATACTTTTTTTTTTTTTGGTGTGGCTAAAATCTGCTAGAAAGCACAAATAACCAGTTTTTCACCAATTCACCAACCAGCTTACATACCAGGGAAAGACTTTTCATGGTACTGTATATTTTGTGATTCACTGAAAAGCACAAAAAGGTAAACTGTGCCCTCGGGAATGCACCATAAAAGCGTACTTTTATCAAATGCCCTTTTAGTGGCCCGCCATCACCGTAATCTGCCTTACTGAAAGTCCATTGCTTACACTCTCATGCCGGAAAACTGTCGTCAAATCCGGTTTCGACAGATCAAGCCTTCTCTAAAATTTTTGTCTGCTGCTCATTGACATTGAGAGGCGAACAATTTTTATTATCATGCGGCCCTTTGTCGAGGGCCATTTCGCCATAATTGCTAAATCCGGAGCAAGCTGCAGCTCCACCTATCTGGCGTCATACTGCGGGGAGTAAGTGAACTGATGTATTCCAATGTTTCTTACTGAGTAGCAAATGATGTGGCTGAGATTTTAACCTCAGGATGTGCAGTCATATCTGTATAATCTATCTCTTTATCGGTAATCGGCGACGAACCGGCGCCATTCACCAATGAATAAAGCCGACGGTCAGCCGCTTTGGTCGCTTCGGTCACTGTCCGCTGCAGGCCACCCTATGAGATGGGAGGTTCGATGGAATTGCATAGCTATCTTCCTTCTTCAGCAGCAAAGGAATGTCACCACAACAGTGCGCAGCGAAGGCGCCTTCCAGGCATAGGCTTATCGTATAGCGTTTGAAATTTCCATTTGCTCAAAAGATTAATACGTACTCATGATGCCGCGCTGTCGCAGCACTAAGACTGGCACCGTGGCTCATGGTACCATATGCGGTTTCTCAAGGAATCGAGAATTATGCTGCTCGACAGGAATCATGCTGGATTTAGGTAACAATGAATACATTGGGGTCTGCGAGCACAGATCAATTCCAAAAGCAATATCGCAATGCAAGGTAATAATACAGCAACTGTCAGTGAGTTCTCACGAGAACGAAAAAACATTTTGGGGGGCAGTGGGAACCACCTTTAAGGATACGAGTGAAAAGCGTTAATAGGTAACATCTCTGTTTTCCCATCCTCACCTTCGTATGCGTACAAGCACTTTGCTGCCTTTTTGACTGTTAATCCTATAATTTTATAGCAAGAATTGTGCAGGTCGGTTTTACAAGACGCCTAACAATACTTATGGTAGAG
Source organism: Amblyomma maculatum (assembly GCF_055883805.1). NCBI lineage: Eukaryota > Metazoa > Arthropoda > Arachnida > Ixodida > Ixodidae > Amblyomma > Amblyomma maculatum. The sequence continues at coordinate 34,644,178 of NW_028146738.1, forward strand.
CGCGAGGAATGTACGGCAGATTAAGTAAAATTACCTAATCGAGTTTACATTTATTATTTTAGTGATAATCGTGGCACATGGCATTTTAGAAGCCGACTAATGCCAAAAACGTTGCCCTTGGGGTGACAATTATCCAGTGACAAGACAGAGTAGAACGACTCATCGCTTACGTGGGCCGAACACTGGTACAATAGGAGGTGAGCTATTGAACGGCGGAGAAGGGAATGTCTTGCGGCAATCTGGGCCATCAGCAAGTTTCGGCCATATCTGTAAGGGTGACCCTTCTGTATTGTCAGCGACTGTCATTCATTGTGCGAGCGCGCAAGCCTTAAAGTCCCGTCTGGACGGATGGCTCAGTGGAGGTCCAGTCTTCAAGAGTATCTTGAAGAGTATCTTGAAGGACCCGGAGCTGGCATCGCCCATCGAGTATCTTGAAGGCCCTAGTGGTAGGGTACCGCATGCGGTTCGCTGTGGCTTGCAGCCATACACTTTACGAAGTGGCATTTTCTACAAGCACAACTTTGACAGATCAAGAGACATTCCTACGCGTAGTACGCACGCACTTGCGGCCTGACATTTTAAACGCTTGTCACACGACGAACCGTCGGCCGGCCACTTGGGAGTTAGCCGTACGCTTGCAAGTATTCAGGACAAGTACCGTGGGCCGTCTTTACTTTTCGCATTGCCTTTTCCACATCTTCGTAGAAGCTTTCAACTGCCTGGTCATCATAACTAAATGTAGGTGCAGAGGCCTGTACAAACTTTAGTTTATACCGCTTATTAAGCCTAATTACGATGCCTGCCGCCCTCTCATTAATACTATAGCATTCATCTATATTACCCGCTATATACTTATTGACAAGGAAACCTACTCCTAGTTTTCGCATCTCCGGTAAACCTCGACAACACAGTACATGCCCATCCATCAGTACAGTATATGCCTTCTTCCGCATTCTAACCTCATTAAGCCCTATGACATCCCATTTCATATGCTCTAGTTCCTCTAACAGCAGTGCTAAACTAGCTTCACTAGCTAGGGTTCTAGCGTTAAATGTTGCCAGGGTCAGTTTCTAATGGCGGCCTGTCCAGCGGAGCCAGGAATTCGTAGCACCCCCTGCTTCGTCACAGGTCTGACCGCCGCCGTGGTCAGTTGTTCCGCAGCAGCTGGTGACTGGGAGCCGGGGTTTTATGGGAATAATCATGAGAGGTTGCGGGCCAATTACTGCACCAGAGTGGCCAACTCCTGTTCTGATGAGGGAGTGCTTTGCCGGAGGTGTTCACCGGCATCGGGTAGCACCCCAAACCTGTTTATACAGTTCCATCGACACGCGGAATTTTGTTTTTCAATGCCAAGGTAGGGGAAGAGCAGACTGTATCTGACTATAGCGAAAAACCCCACGCAAGACTGGGATTGTGAACAGGTAGAACTACTCATAAGGATAAAACGTAAGGAGGTTAAAATAGCAAACCCCTGGAGTTTTAAGAGGAAGCCACGGAACTGGGGAAACAAAGAAATTAGGGACGCCATTGAACAACGACGGGCAGCTTCAAGGAACACCGAGAGGTAAAGAAATCAGAGGTATCTCAAGAGAAAATAAAACAAAAATGGGACTGTTATCAGCAAAAGAAACTTGGTGAACAGGCCCTCGTTCAAAGTAAAATAGAGCGGATCATCGATCGCTGCATGGCTGAAATACATCATGCCACTAGAGGCAGACCAAGAAAAATCTGGAACCATATAAGCTGGCTAGGTAAAAAACAATCAAAGAAAGCAGAACTGGATTCAAGATAGCGAAGGGAATTGGTTAAAGGGTGACAAGGCTATGAATTACACTACATCAGTTACAGCCCTGTCATTTAAGAGCGACGATACGGTAATCGTCAAAAATCAGGCAGGAAAACAAGGTAGCTGAATACAAAGCAGCTTACGAGGAAACAATCTAAAATGGAAAAAGCACAAAAACATATTCCTAAAAGCACATCTACATGAATGGAAGAAATGCAGATCAAGCTGATTAATGAACTTGGTCCCAGAAGTAAGAAAACGTTAAAATCTTTGGAAACAGTCATGATGAACAAGCAAACTCTGCACAGCTGGCGGCAGAGTAAACTGAATTTGATTTATAAAGAAAAAACAGGCTGATTACGTTAACATCTGTTATATATAGTTGGCATGCAGGCGCTGAAATTAAAGATGCAAGCATGGGTGGAAAGTAAGAAGATACTCGGAGAACTTCAGAACGGCTCTAGAAATGGTAGGTGCTTAGATGATAGCCTGTTCATGCCTATAATTTGCATCGAGCTATATATTGTGCAAAAAAGACCTTTGTATTTGGCCTTCCGTATATAAACGGGGCATGCGACTACGTAAACAAAGAACTCCTGTAGAACATATTAAAAGAAGGTATTAGTGGTGAGATAATGAATTTCCTACAGGAAATATACAGGGATAACAAAGTAGAAATTACATGGGAAGAGATAAGAAGTGCGGAAGCTGTCAAGGTATGCAAAGGAATACGACAAGGTTGTCCTGTATCAGCGCTGCTGTTCATGCTTTATATGACAATAATGGAATTGTGGATACAAGGCAGTACCCGAGGATTTAACCTGTCATATAGATTAACCTAGGTTTCTGAAGCTAGACCAGGGTGCCTCCGAACACGCGGCTACCAAATAAATTTATCCATGAAGATGACACATGTGTCGACACATGCGGCAAATCCACAGAAGCAGTTGACCACCTTATGCTCGATTGTGATGGTATCCATCCGTTAGTCGACGCAGGCGCAGTCACCCTTCCTGAGGCACTGGGGTTTAGAACCATTAGTCGCTGAGTGAATGAACCTCCCGTGGAAGCTAGCAAAAACGATTAGACGATTATTGGCGGCTTAAAAGCAGAAAAGTAACATAATGTTAGTAATGCAGAAATGAAAATGCAATAGATAGCATGATGGTACAGATAACGGATCTAAAACAATAATTAGGATATAGTGAAAGAAATCAGTAAGATAGCAACTACTATCACCCTGTTTCATTTCAAAGGGGACGCTCCTACATCCATTCATCCATCCATCCATCCACCCATCCATCCGATTCCATCCATCCATCCATCCATCCATCCATCCATCCATCCATCCATCCATCCATCCATCCATCCATCCATCCATCCATCCATCCATCCATCCATCCATCCATCCATCCATCCATCCATCCATCCATCCATCCATCCCAGAATGGATGGACGCGGAAACACACAATCTCCTTGTGGAATTCTTGCCAGTTTGCGAACTGCGGCTTGAAATCCCTGGACCCTGACCTGAAGCTTCGCCTTCCACCTGGCCTAACCCGACGCGAAGATACTCTGCTGTGCCACCTGTGGGTTGGTGTAGCATTCACAAACTCGTATTCTTTTATGATAGGGATGGCAAACAGCCCTCCATGTACAAACTGTGGATGCAACGAGTCTATAGGCCACATTCTTTGTGAGTGCCCGATTTACAGTGAGGAAAGGAAGTGTACGCTGGAGCATCCAGATGGACGTCCATTGAGTGAAACTAAGATTTTAGGTCCCTGGCAACGGCAATCGTCTGCGGTGAAGGCCTCCCAGGCACTGCTCCGCTTTATGAGAACCACAGGCCTAATCGAATGGCTATGAGTTTGCTATGACATGACTGTGACGTGATGTGATGCGGCGTGTCTGTTACGTGACTGTACTACCTTCAACTAGTCCTCTCTCACAACTTTTATATTCACTCATCAACTTCCCCCAGTGCAGGGTAGCAAACCGGTTGCTTTTACTGGTTAACCTCCCTGCCTTTCCTCCTCATCTTCCTCCTCCTCTTAAGAGATAATTAAGGGACGCTCAATTTTTTTTTGTGCGTGGCTAGCGCTCTGTTTACTTTTGTCGTTTTGTCTGATGATGAGTTATAAGTGCTCGCAAGCTTCGATTGTAGCAATGTTATCGAGCCTCTGCTCGCGTGTCCTGAATTTCACTTGGCACATCAGAGGAAGAAGTTACGGTGCCAGTTACAGCTCCTAACTCTTTCAGTAGAATGATGAGACGATGCAGAAACGAATCATACTTGCTTGTCACAACAAACCGAAAAGGGCATGATTCGAGATATCCCAGCACTCAGCAGCGCACTGCGAAGGAAATCGCTGGCAAAATAAATTTCCTAACTTCGAAAGGCCAGTGGTGAATGAAGTGTATATTCATTTTTCAGAAAATTAACTTCTGCACACTTACCTTCCTGTGCGAATTGTGTTCGCTCATAAACTTCTTAAACTTGTAGAATTCGAGCAAGAGGACTGCTTTACTCTAATTACCAACGTTTTTGCAAATAAAATCAAAGAAAGTGTTGTGCACACACAGAAAAATTTCATTCACTCGCTTACTTTCTATGTTATAAATTTTATCATAAGGCTGGGCTAAAGGTGAGAAATGTAAAACTGCTTTGAAATAAAAGGGGCACTCTAATGCGGAAACTCGTTAGTAAATAACAGCTGGTGTACTTTACCGAGATACTCCTCGGCATGTCTGATTTGGTTTGTGGGGTTTAACGCCAATGAGAGACGCCGTAGTGAAAGGGTCCGGAAACTTCGACCACCTGGGATTTCTTAAAGGGGCCCACAAACACCTCCCGAGCACTCCTCACAAACTATCTCAGTCGCTAGATTATGCTGCGATACACATTTGAACGCAATAATACACGTCTACGCGCAGTGCAAGTCCCACAATCCCATTCGAAAGTTGGCGCGTTCTTTCCTTCGACTTTTGCCAGTCCTCCTTCTCCTCTGTGCAACGCTGCTACGTGCATGCGTTTTCGAATGACTATTGGTCTGCTTCTTTGCGACGTCACACAGCCATTAAACTATCGCTTATGCCAGAAAAATTGAAATACGCTTAACTTTTAATTATCAGGAAATAAAATTAGGGTGTTCTGTAGACAGAAACATTTTTTCAAAGCTTTTTTTCCTGCACTTCCGGTCTCGCGCGCGCACGCGCGCATCTTTGCCCTTCGCGCAGGCACCACGGCAATCGCGGCGCGGTCGCAAGCGGCGGTCTCGTTTCAGTTCCTTGCAGTGTACTTGCGGGGCACTTTCCGCCTGTGAATGTTCTCGTTTCTTGTGTCGCCCATGCGAAATGAACTTCGAAGTCGGCTTACAGGTTTGCAGCATTAAGTCGGTGCTTTAAATGTCGGGCCCCAATCCACTGCGCCTTACGTAGTGCAGCAAAATTTCGGAGGCAACCGCTGCTCCGTTCCTGTGTCGACCAAACCAAAATACGCGCCTCGGATCAAGTCAAGGCGACAACATACGCTGGTAAGTAATGTGTTTACTAGCTTGAACATAGCGCACAGACAAGCGACGGTTTCACAGGTGCAATGAGTTAGTCATTGTTGTGATGCATCATTACTGTGGCGGCTATTAAAATCCTACCGTTTTAACCGTTGACTTGATTGCGTGAAACTACTCACGGAGGTTGCATTTTGTCTCGTAGTAGGTTATAAACTTTTGCCTTATAGTAAATTGCCTAAGACAACTGCGCCTACCTGGCTCGGCCGTGCGCGAACTCGCGGAATCGTGCGCCGGCGTTGGCGGCTTTCGGCCCCGATCCCGGTAGACTGCGGGTTTGCATTGTACGCAGCAGCAACGAATTAAGCACCCTTACCTAACTTCCTACGAGCAAATAAAGTTTACCGTAATATCAAAGCTCCGTGCGCAGTTTCACCACAAACGACTGAGCGGTAGAGCCGGAGAGGTACAAGCCGCCGCGGTAAACATGTAGTATTAGGATACGCATGCTGTATCTGGCCCTTGCAAGGTTTCAATATGACGTGCAGTGATGAGGACGCACCGAAGAAACAAAGAAAACCACTTTATTTCGAGATTATTCCTAGAGAATTGCTCTCCTCGGCGAAAAACTGTGCTTTCTTAGTTTTATAACTGACCACCTTGTTGTTTCTGATGCTTGAGCCGGTGTACATTCGAATGTATGTGACACTTTAATATTTTTTTTTGTCACCATGTCTTTCTTTTATGTTCTGCGCGTTAAAGATACTCAAAGTGTGTACAAGAGTCAGTGGCAAGTGAATGTAAATACATGTACATTTCTCACACTTTGTTTTCGACACAGCACCTGTCCATATTGCACATTTCTTTTACTTGCTGATGTTTTCTTTTTTCGCTAGCAGATGACTGTAAAAATATGGCTGTCTGTCGTCCATGTCAAACAGGGGTAAAAACCTCGTCAAGCTACTGTATTAGTAGCCTTTTGTTCCTACCTTAGCATTTGTTTTTCTGTCGACAGGAGGAAAAAAATCTGAATGAAGTTGATTGAGTCGCTCAGCAGTTTAAATTGCCGCTAAGAACACTATTATTTCGTGCACATAATAATAATCAGCATAATTACACTGTTGTCTTGTAAACTGTGTAGCTTAACGGATGGGGAACAGCAAGCCCATGAAAAGAGAGATGTTACATGGTCACTTGTGAAGCCGGCTCACTTGAAATTTCCATTTACTTCTAGTTTGGCCTCAAGAAGCTGAAAAACTCTGACTGGCATAATTATTCGCAATCTAGCCTTACACACCTTGAACCCACAGTTGCTCTGCCTTTTTTACTTTTGTTTCAAGCGGCAGCTTTGATATAATACTTGAAAGGCCTGCGAGCAGTCGCACACCATGTGTAGTTGCCGCGATAAGCAAACAGCAACATGTTTTGTGTGCAATTTTGCTTAGCCGCAGCCACAAGGAAAACTCAGAGATATGGGTACAAGATTGCACTCACTCAGACAACAAAAGTCATATGAAACTGCGCTCCAGCTATTGTCAGCCGCAGCAAACATATTGAAACAATTTTCTTGTCTCCAGTGGCCAATGCTTTGCGGCGCTGATGCCAGTCCCAAAAGAACTGTGAGTTGAGCTAGTTGGTGCATCATTTTTTAAAAATACACAGCGCAACAAACATAGGACAAGCGAGTAGACGGGAACAGCGCTATCAACTGCATGATTTATTGAAAGAACACGAATATATACAAAAATGCTCTGACAACCAAGTGTGCATGTTCGCAAATAAAACTTGAAATGCTGTTTTATCTGCGAACATGCGCACTTGGTTGTCAGAGCATTTTTGTATATATTAGTGTTTTTTCAATAAATCATGCATTTGATAGTCAGCGCTGTTCCCGTCTACTCGCTTGTCCTATGTTTGTTGCGCTGTGTATTTAAAAAAAAAATGATGCTAGTCTGTTTAGCATTTAGGTTAAGCACACTGACAGTTGTACTGTGTAATTGACTAGTCATTGTGAAGGGCAAATCTGTGTCTGTGAGCAGCAATCAGTTCTTCTTTTGACGGTCTTTCATAGGCATCTGTCATAAAGTGAAGCTCTGAAGCTGTGCTTGCAGCTGTCTCTCTGTGCGAAGAGCCCTCAGACCGTTTCTCCACATCTTGGAGGAGCTTGTGGACGTACGCTGCATGAAATAGTCATCGAGATTACAACAGTGCACTTAGTTTTTCGTGTAATATTATAAGTAGAACAAACTTTGAACTTACAAAATGTAGGCTGCGTTTTCACTGGAGCGACACTGAAATGTCCTTTCCTTGCTTTTGCCATCCTTACTTTCCAGCGGTCATCTCCTTTTTTTGTCTGTGCCTGGAGCCTTGAGGAATTTTTATTAAAGTGAATTACAGCCAGATGTGACCTATAAAGAAGGTAAATATGAATTAATTTTTCATACTTTGGAAAAAAATGTGTTTCTTGTTGCCTACCAGCAAAATTATACAGAAGAGGCTACCATAAGGAACCATTATGCATTATATTCACAACACTGCAGCAGAAATTGCTTCTGATTTAGCTACTATGTTCAGCGCCTTTAGAAATAAGAATGTGATGCAATGATCTCCAAGCAGCAAAATGAATGTATGACATGGGCTATACAACATCATATCGTGAATCACATGTGTTCTCCCTGCTGTTGTATTCTAGCGATCATCATTAGTTCAAGTGGTCAAGTGAACCTTGAGCATTCTTGCAGCTTCAATACAGTAGCCTCGGGACATTCGAGATTGTTCTAGAGGGGTCGGAAACTTGCGCTGATAACTTCCAGTTCTTTAAAAACTGCCTTTGTCTTGGGACTGCACTAAGATGAGGCGCACAAAAGAGAGACGAGGTGTTTTTTCAGCCTGCGCTTCATGCTTGTCCTCAACTTCGTTCTTTATGTCATCCCATCTGCCTATTCTAACATAAGAGCAGTGACTTCCAATGAGGACCCTTAGATGGCCTGTGCAGTCTGCAGCTTCCTGTCTCACTTTTTCTATGGAAGGGGATTATAGAATGGCTAGTGCTACCATGCTAGCAAATATGTTTTTACGATATTATATGAAGCATTCTTAGAATGTCAGAAGTGTGCACCGCAGTCTCCTCAAAATGTATGAAAACTACCTTTGACATGGCAGCAGTCTTGAGATTCGAAGAGAAAGACACAAGATAGGTTCAGCTAATTTTACAGCAGAGTATTTAATGTCAGGATGGAAGGATCGTCGAAAATTTCTCATTGGGTGCATACTTTGAGCAGGAGTTGGGATTCACTTGACATAGTGGGTGCCCTTTTTTGGCAGATGTCAGAATTGACACCTGTGAGTCGTAATTGTAAGGTCTCATATTACCTGGCCTGATAACATGACAGCTCCAGATCAAGCACTGTACTAAGGGGAGTGCTGGTCGTAGTGGCTATTGTAGCATTAACTAAACGCGATCTGCTTAGTTGGGCTACTTAGCAAGTTGAAGAATCGAAAGGAGGAAAAGGATATGGTGCGAATGAAGCACAGGCTTTCATAGATGAACTTCTGATTATTTTTTTTTACTGAGTTCTATTTCCTCTGGCCTCTGTTCCTTTTACAATGACAATATTATGAACATACATTAAAAGCTTCATGCAAGGATTGGTTGTTTGCATATGCAATGCAGAAAAGTTGGAATGCGTACTGGCACTCGAGTAAAAAATAATGTCGTATCCTTCTCTTTCATTCATTTACCTTGCTTGCATCCCATCATCCGAGTATGCAATTGATTTGGGAGCAAATCTGATGACCAAATTATGAAATGATTCAAGGGAGGATGTTTGGGCTTTAGGGGAGAGTTGTCGAATGTCCTTCATGAACAGGGAGTTCATGAGAATGCGGTTTAGCTTCCTGAAAGCACATGAATCTGTAAAAAATGTACATATATACATATATATATATATATATATATATATATATATATATATATATATATATATATATATATATATATATATATATATATATATATATATATATATATATATATATATATATATATACCCCGCCGGGGTGGCGCAGTAGTTATGGCGCTCGACTACTGTTCCCAAGGACGCGGGATCGAATCCCGGCCTCGGCGGCAGCTTTTCGATCGAGGCGAAAAGCAAGGCCCCCGTGTGCTGTGCGTTGTCAGTGCACGTTAAAGAACCCCAGGTGGTCGAAATTTCCGGAGTCCTCCACTACGGCGTCTCTCATAGCCTGAGTTGCTTTGGGACGTTAAACCCCACAAACCAAACCAAACCATATATATATATATATATATATATATATATATATATATATATATATAGCATTTAAAGGAGCGAACAGTCTGCGAGTGCAAGGCAAACATTTTTTTTTATGTTTATACTGTTGACATTTACAGGAATTCCTCTTATGATGATTATTGGAATAAAGAGCATTGAATGCAAAGCGGAAGGAAAAACAACGCGCCGATGGTATATATATATATTTGACTGATGAGTTGGTAGTGTTGGTGTGTATTCTAGTCAATCATAGATGCTGAACCTGCTTACAGCTGCTGCATTGCAGTTGAAAACAGTTTTAGCAACATATTCGTTAAAAGACACCTGGTCTTGTACTGCTATTTTACTGTGACAAGAAATCTAAGAGGTGTTGTTGACCAAACAATTGTCAGTATAAGAAAGTATAGAACATCCCATTGTTTTTGTGTTTCTTACTGGCGTTATAACCAAGCTGCCTCAGTATTAAATTAATCTCGCAGTCTCAGCACTCACATTTACGTTATATTGTTTCTTCACTTCATTATGGGTTTCTTTCTTCGCTATGTCTTGCTGTAATGTGCGGATGTGTAAAAAGTTTTTTCCGTGAAGTTCTATTTGCATTACCTATCTCTTAAATTTATCATTGGTTGACAAATGCCACAAGTGTGAGCCGTGCACCTTCCAAACAACATCAAAGTGAAAAACTTTACAAAAAAAAAACCTATACAAAACAGATTACCTCTGCTCATCCATTGCCTGTTTGCAAGGAGCTAATGCAGGCATTTGCTGTATGGTCTATCATGGCCATCACGCTTATCGCATATGTGGTTCAACAAACTGCACTACATGCTGATGATCAGGTCATCATTACCCTTACATAGACTTGTGATTACATTACATTACATTACATTACATTACATAGACTTGTGATTGTCTGGATCCATGGTTCTATTGCTTCACAGCCCTTTGACCTGCTCACAGCTTTTAACTTAGTAAATGCAGTATAGAATAATGTTATTACCATGTATTCGCCCTAATTATTAAAGCAAGCAACTGCATGCATCTTTATCAATGCGTCAAGCATCAAAGTAGTGCTGTATGGGCAATTTGCTGCTCTTGCAATATGTCCAGATAGCTGGGCGGCAGTTTGTAGATAGATGAAATTAAAACCTCATTACATAATAATATATGTCAGCAAATGTACCTCTTCCCCAATGGTTTGCAACGATGAAACATTTTGCAATTCAATTGTTTGTATTATATAATGATTAATTTGATTCTTTTTATATATAGACATGCAAGCAGCACTTGCCAAGTGCACTCTTGGTGAGGCTGAAATAAATTTCTCCTAATAATATGCAGAAATTGGCGCCTTTTGTTAAAGACTGCACTGAGACTCGTTAGTTGAGGCCAGGCCCCATTCTGGCACTATTGGGCACTACAGCTGACTTCACACAGTTAATAGGAATTGCAGCTTGCCAATTTTCGTATCGTAGCATTGCCTTACCTCTCCTATTCTTACCTGTTCCCATTGTAGAATATGGTCAGTCTGAATGATAACAACGTTTTACGTGCAGTACTTGGCGCTGTAGCCCGGGGAGTCGCAACGCCCATCTCCTGCGAGGTCCACTTCCATTCCATCCAGCTGGCTGATGATCTGTACCCGCTGTTCCTGGAAAATCTGGGACAAAATAAATGTGCATTTGTGAGCAACTGGTAACATTGTGCCGAACTGTGTCACTCGATCGTTGCACTACTGCATGCACGCGCTGTTTTTTCTTTTTTTATTACGCAAGCTTGCCATAAGGCATATTATAAGAACCCGTGCAAATTATTTTTCCTTAGGAACCGGAGAAGGCTCCTGCTCTTATTGCTGTCGGTGAACCATTTGGAGAAGTCCTCTTCCCTTGTTGCGGTTTATCTCTCCCCCCCCCCCCCGCCTTTTCCGCAGGAAAAATCTAGTTGTGTACAACTCCTGTCTATGCTCCTGTCAAAACCAACTCTTACACTTCCGATCGGCAGCTGATCGCTTAGGGATAAAGAGGCACAACTTTGAGCGACTAAGCCAGTTCACGCGAGTGATAACGTTTATTTTGCGATCCCCCCCCCCCTCCCCCCTTTTTGCTGAAGGGTAAAGCCTCTTGGCACTTTTTTTTTCTGTTTCCATCTCTTCATTCCTGACAGTGTCCCTCCTTTCTTCTCTTTCTTCTTATCAACGCCCATCTCGGTTTCACGTGTTTCTTTCCTGGTTGCCTCGGTTGGTGAACTTGGACGCGGCTCCATTCGCGCGAAATTTCAGAGTGCGCTCTGTACAAACACCACATGGCGTAAAAAAAAAAAACGAAAAAAAAAGAATGCTACAGGGCGGGAGTCATGCTGCGATAATAATCGGGCACCGAACAGAGTTTGTTCACTTCCTGTCGGCGCGCGCGTTCTCCGTTGCAGTCAGCTGACGCCGAACCGCGGCTGACAAACTACACCACAGCGCACAACTACGCAGTCCCCTTCTCCTCATCGCCTTCCTTTTTTTTTTTCTTTACAATCGATCGTTATCTTTCACGAAGGGGCATCGTATAGTCAAACGCAAGAGGAGCCTAAACACGAAGGTTTCAAGGTTCGGGCGGTTCGGGCAAGGTGCACGAGAGTTTCCCTCCGCAACGCCCGGAAGACCGCTCTCTGCGATCTCGATTCTGAATTTCTAGTCTTTCGCTAACATCTCATGCCCTTGCTGCGGTACGGATATTATGGACCCCGAGCTCGAAAAGCGACTTCGGCGAATGAGTACCGAGTAGGGACTCGACCCCCATAAGTACACGCCGTTGAAGAATCCGCTGCTGAACCCCGACGATGATAGTATACGGCTTATATGGGTGCATTGGTGCGTGGGGTCGACTAGCGTAACATTAAAAAATAAAGTTACTGGTTTATTTTGAGCAGTGTAGTTCACAGTGATCATGACAAATCTTGCTATATGCATGCCACAACGTCGAGCAAGATCGCCTGAGTTAAAAAAAAAAAATTCACACTACTGTGATAACGCGTCTAAAGCTAATATCGCTAATATCACAATCTTTTCATTTTACACTTACCGGCAGGGTTGGAAGAAACAGCGTTGGTACCGCTCCTTCACGCAGACTCAGTCTTGTTGGGATCCCCCAATCGCGAACCACATATCCTGGTAAAGCAAACGTAGATAAACGCTTTGTTCACCGATGCTGGCTATCCGATGAGCTGTAGCCACTGTTTCCGGAGGTTGGCGTTTTGAAGCACTTGATGCAGAATTTTTTTCCTCCCGTCACTAGCAATACCTTCGCAGCCAGGGACTGCACACCTCCCGCTCATGTCCCGTCAACAACAATTCAGCGCTTCGATAACTGCCTTCGCGAATTCAAAAGAGCGACCAGTCTAGCCCAAAACTGTCCTGCACCCGTCGCGCACACGACGTAATACAAAATCAAAGGTGAGGTCAACGCCAGGGATGTATAGCGTGGCAACAAAACTTGCGAGTTCGTGCCGAAGGGCGATGACAATGAAGCAGACGACAAGAGGCCCCCGGCGGCGCATCGGCAAGCAAGCGCGACAAAACGGAAGTTGCGGCGTGCGGCGCTAAGCAAAAAAAGTAAAAGCGCAGATGCGTCAGTTGTGACGTGTCAGTGGGCGAGGCCTTGGAGGAGGGCCAGCCTTTGCGCGCGCTAAAAAGTTGAAAAGAGGAGGAAGCCGCGAAGGCGCAGATATTCAAAATTTGATTGCAAATAACTCTGCTTCCAAATGCCGCACTTAAAAAATTTTTGCGGGAAGGTTATCTTACATCGACATTCTTTCACATACTAGGCATAGGGAAACTGTATTGCTATGGCTGTTTTGGGCCCCTTTAACGTGCACTGATATCGCACTGCACACGGCCGCCTTGCTTTTCGCCTCCATTGAAAAGCGGCCATCGCGGCCGGGATCCTCGGTATGCCTTTTCGTGGCTATATATGCCGACTAGGTCGATAGCATAGCTTTCAATTTATTGCTAGAAATTGGTTCTAGCCTTTGGAAATCACTACAACTTCGGTGTCATTTGTAATGCTAAATTTTCCCCGCAAGTGAAACTTGTTCTCTTTATTGGCCAATCCGGAAAGTCAACTTGGGTAAATAGTGTCCATCCTGCTCGTTCTACTTTGCTTTTGTGCGCGTCTCTTATCGACAGTGTCCGATGGCAGCGTTGATATTCACTGCTTTATCGCGGGAACTACGAGCCGCACAGTGTGCGAGCAAACGGTAGCGGCCATGAGAGTGGAATAAAAGTTTAACACTTCCCCCCCCCCCCCCCCCTGCGTAGTCATTCATTTTTAACAATGATCCAGATAGCTCAGCAACTAGCGTAAGTAATTCATCACAATGCGACTAAGGAATAAAATGCACTGTACGATTTAATAGCGTTTCAATAAAAGAATCCGGTGTATTAAAAACCCTCTCCGATCGCTTTCAAATGGAGAAATTCTAACAGTTTTTTCGTTGAAACATACGCTTTTTCTAAATTAAATGACCTGCTATTTCTTCAAATTAAGCATTCAATATTTATCGAAATATTCCGTCTATTCTTTTAGTGCAATTTAGTAAGCCGCTTTAAATGTTCACTAACAAGGAGTGCGCCCCCTTCTGTGTAATGAATGTTGTCCGCAGAACGTTTATCTCCACTGTTTTGCGATTCTTGCACCATATTCTAGTCAACACCTCAACTGTAGTTGCGGTGCTAATTACCAGGTGCATGTTAAAGAACCCCAGGTGGTCGAAATTTCCGGAGTCCTCCACTACGGCGTCTCTTATAGCCTGAGTCGCTTTGGGACGTAAATCCACACAAACCAAACCAGGACCACCAAAAATACCCTGAAAAAAAGAGAAAATACTCAAATGTCTGTCATGTAGCGCTTACAAGTTTTGCCGTAGTGGATAGCGATAAAAATCAAAAGCATCTATCTGCAGTCGATGTAATTTCTTCTCAAGAAACACCGGACAAACCCTTCGCTGACGCAGATTTTGTATAATGTGGTGGAATAATCCAATATCCGCCGTCCAAACTTGAACGCATGTCCTGCCACGCTTGTTTTGCAAAATCATTCATACCTCGTCGCATATCGACTGGAATAATCTGTCATTCCCGTAGCTACAGAAAATACCGTAACAAGTTTCAGGACCCACTAAGACAAATATCGTTCGTGAATTGATCCGACATTGCTTCGTCCAATTGTTCTGTTGAAGTGCATTGTTTTTTTTGTACAAACAGTTGCTTGATTTTTCTAATGCACCTTTTTATTATGTATATTATTAACACTACTATTGTGGGATTTTAATAGTGTTGTGTAGGTATGTATCGAGCATTTGAGCTTGCCTTTGGCTGTTGTTCGGCTTCCGTTTTTGTATCATGTGCTGAGGCTCCCTTCTATGTAATACCCTCCACTGATTATGGGGCAGTATTGAATAAATGAAATAAAAATAAATGATGTATGTGTGACTCACAATTGAAGAATATACACGAGGCGGCTCGCGATCATTTGAAAACGTGGCCTAGAGAAAGGATGATTAAGCAAAAAACAGCGCAACGATGGAGAGTAGAGAGTAGAAAGAAGTGCGCTATTTGTTGCTTATTATTTACCAACTCGCTTAACTCGCCGTTTTACTGAAGAAAAGATGACGTTTCTTCCAATAAAGTTAATCAAATGTTTGGCCACCGAGCTCATAGTGCAAATGAATTATGCGGTAAACACAACTGTGAACGCTGTAATAGTATTTCGGATTAAGTAACCAAATATGCTCAATCGCAAATGGTAGCGTTAAAGCCTAGATATATGAGGTTTATAAAACCTCCTGCGCGCAATACTTCGAGCACATCTCGATCATAGGTTTTATCGCATTCAGTTCGGCATTGACTTTAATCTGTGCCGAACGTTAAAGAAACGTTGACGGCGAAAAGTTCTTGGAAGAAAAAACCTCCTCTACTTGGGAAAGGTAAGTTTTAAGGAAAGCAATAGCTTTTTCAGTAGTTTATTTTTTATCTGAAGCGCAGTGTATAGGACGAAGGCGAGCAATAAAATTATTTGATGATTGAAGATGTACAGTAGGTTTACAGAATGTACACATTTATTTATTAGAATGCCTTCGAATTCAGAAGCAGCAATCTGTTGGTAGGGCATTGAAGCTGTATAACTTTCTCCAGGACGAGATGAAATCAATGTAGGGTGTTACGCTCATAGTTAGCAAGGTGTATTGTACCAGATAGTCAAAGTAGCCTAGGAGTTCTATACAGATCTCTACAGTAGCCAAAGTAGTCAGGACCGCAATGAGATTGGCGGCAGGGAAAAACAGTCAGACGTTCCACTAGTGACGAAGGACGAGGTCAAGAAAGCATTAGAAACTATAAAAACGGGGAAAGCAGCTGGAGAGGATCAGATAACTATAGATTTGCTGAAGGACGGGGGGGGGGGGGGGGGGGGATATCGTGTTAGAAAAATTGGCCACCCTGTATACGCAGTGCCTGGTGTCATCGACGGTACCGGAACCATGGAAGAACGCAAACATTATTCTCATTCATAAGAAAGGGGACGCTAAGGACCTTAAAAATTACAGTCCAATCAGCTTACTGTCTATTACGTATAAGGTATTTACTAAGGTAATCACTAATAGAATCAGGACAACCTTAGAATGCAATCAAGCAAAGGACCAAGCAGGTTTTCGGAAACGGTACTCTACTATCGATCATATCCATACCATCAATTAGGTGATAGAAAAATGCTCGGAATATAACCAGCCTCTATACATAGCATTCATTGATTATGAAAAAGCATTTGACTCAGTTGAAACCTCGGCGGTGATGCAGGTATTGCGAAATCAGGGCGTAGACGAGCCGTACGTGAAAGTGCTGGAAGATATATATAGTGGCTGCACAGCAACCATAGTTCTCCATAAAGAAAGTAACAAAATTCCCATAAAGAAAGGTGTTAGGCAAGGAGACACAATCTCCCCAGTACTATTCACAGCTTGCTTAGAGGAAGTATTCAGAGACTTGGAATGGGAGTAGTTAGGGATATGGGTAGTTGGAGAATACCTCAGAAATTTGCGATTTGCTGATGACATTGCCTTGCTAAGCAACTCGGGGGAGGAACTGCAAATAATGATTGATGACCTAGACAGGAAAAGTAGAAAAGTAGGCTTGAAAATCATTATGCAGAAGACTAAGGTAATGTTCAACAGCCTCGGGAAGGAACAGCAGTTTACATTAGGTAGCGAAATACTGGAAATAGTAGGCGAATATGTCAACTTAGGACGGGTAGTATCCGCAGATTCGGACCATGAAAAGAAAATAACAAGGAGAATAAGATTGGGATGGAGCGCATTTGGCAAGCACTCGCTGATTATGACTAGCACCTTACACCTTACCGGTATCGCTCAAGAGGAGAGTATACAACAGTTGCATCTTACCTGTACTCACCTATGGGGCTGAAACGTGGAGGCTAACCAGGAGAGTTCTACTTAAGTTGAGGCCAACCCAGAGGGCTATGGAACGAAAAATGGTAGGGGTAACATTAAGAGATAGGAAGCCTGCAGAGTGGGTCAGAGAAATAACTCAAGTTACCGACATCTAGTGGAAATTAAGAAGAAGAAATGGGCATGGGCAGGACATGTAGTGCGAAGAGAGGATAACCGATGGTCACTTAGGGTAACAAACTGGATCCCAAGAGAAAGAAAGAGTAGCAGGGGGCGGCAGAAAGTTAGGTGGGCGGATGAGGTTAAGAAGCTCGCAGGGGTCAAGTGGATGCAGCTAGCTAGAAATATGGGAGAGGCCTTCGCCCTGTAGTGGGTACAGTCAGGCTGATGATGATAATGATGATGATGATGATGATGATGATGATGATGATTGTACTAGCTCCAGGTTGTATTCTAATGAGATCATACAAAAGGTGCGTGGACGTTATCTTCGATTCAGCTAATCGGTTACACCTTACTCCTTGTTCAGTGACAAAAGAAGAGCCTAGAATGAGCAAAAAAAAAATATATATGCAAGCCAAAAATCTTTTCCGAGGCGAATATTTTAAGGCCCAAATATACTTTACGAACACTGCTTGTCCGTTATTTAATATATATACCGAATCCGGCCATGCCAGATTATTTTGATGTGCAGGTTGTTTCTAAGTGCTATAGAAAACAGGCACTTGCTCCTCTTCATTTTATGAATATATTTTTCACCTTTGCAGGCACGGAACAAATAGACAGATATGTCATTCTGTCATCTTTTCTGATCTTCAACAAAAAATAAATTATTTACAAATGAAAAACAATGCTCCTATCTTCCGCAATTTTACGTTATTTCATTGTGAAATATATTACTATATGTAATAATAGCAAGGAAATGATACTACGAAATATTCAAAAAAGTAGAGAACTCGCAAAAATGTGGATGACTTTTTTTTTCTGTCCAGGTTTATTCAGATGTTGACAGTGGACGTTTTACTTTTGCTGAATTCCATTAAAAAATACATGCATGATAGCTTGGTTTCGTCTGTGCAGGCGGGTTATACAGCAATGCGTGCACTATGTTCGTTGTGGAATTTAATAATATATCAGATCAATGGAACTTTATAAATATGAAACTAACACATTTTAATATTAAGGCGCATCAGTATATAGAGGCATTGAATGTCATCAACATCAAAGGCGAGACCTATTCTGAGTTTTCTTATTTATTGGTGTAGAACGTCCGAGATGTGCATTCCAAAGCTAGTTCAGCCCACAATCAGGCAACGTACTTTTCAATAATGGCGTTGGTTGAATTTTTCATCCTTCCAATTCTGAGTCCCTTTTGGTCGAATGTCATCACTGTCCCCAGCCTGACAATACGCGCTTCAGGGAAAAAGGCCTCACCAATATATCTCCAGTAAACTCGGTCCTGTGTCAGCTGCCTTCGTTAGACCCTCGCGATCAACCTAACCTCATCCGCCCACCTCTCTTTCTGCCACCCGCTGCTAGGCTGGGCTTCCTTTGGAATCTAATTACTTACCATCAGCTACCATCCGTTACCTTTCCTTCAGAATACATTGCCCGCCCACCCCTATTTATTTATCGCGATTCTGACTAGAATGTCACAACATTCGTGTGTTTGCTGCGCTATTTTGACCGCTTTCGATTTTCTAACTTTTTCACTGAAGATTTTCCGTGCCACAACTTTCACCGATTTCCTCAATTTAAGCGGGAACTAGACTCCAATTTTTTTTATAGCGAGAATTGAACAAAAATCCAGACGCAGGTATGTCCGGCTCCAGACACACAAAAAAAAAAAATAGGCAAATGTTTCACCAATTTCAAATGTTTCAGGTTACTTATGCACCTGAGCATAAGTAACCAAAGTGAAAGCTTGAAAGTTAAGCCTGGCCAAGCTTTTCTTGACTTGATTGTTGCTTGATGGTAATGACTGAGATATAACAAAACTTTACTAGGCCTAATGTTAAAGCTTTCACTTCGCACAACTTCGTCTCTGCGCGGCAGCCTCTCGGCGAGCTATCTCCACTGGATGATCGGATTCGGCCTGTAGTCTTCGCAACCTCTGAGACGCAGATATTTCACGCTGCTTCTCGCCTTGATTATCCATGACGACTGCTCCAGTTAAATTATCTCGCCTTCATTACCCATGACAACTGCTCCAGGTAAATTGTCGAGAGCTATTGCGAGCAGCTGGCGCCAGCTAAGAGAGAGCGGAAGCTATCTAGACGGTTCAAGCACCATGGGTTCAGCGCAGCTACGATTGAGTGTCGACGTCATGGTCATCACGTGACTAGGCAAAGCCAAGTGCGTGGTTACCACGGTTACGGCGCGGCGGCTGAGTGACGTCATAGCAGCAACGTGGTTTCTCTTTTGTTCAAGGACCAACACGCGCCCACGGGTAACACGGCGAACAAGTTACGGAGGGGTGTAGTAAAATCTTTCACTTTTAAAACAAGAGGGATTCGTCGCTGCTGTGTAAGGCAGAAGGCTGGCGTCATTGTTGTTTTATTGATTTCTTTCATGCTGTAAATATTATGCACACAGGTTTTCGATCACTGCAGTAAACTGCCGCTGTTGCTATGTTTATTAGTAAAATTGAAAATTAGTCTGGACGAAAGAGAAGGCGCAGTATGTCTCACATTTCTGGGTGGTCACATGGACCATGCCATAAAGGAAAAGAGGGAGGGTGAATTGGAAGAAGAAAGGAAGATCTGCCGTAGTCGAGGGTTCTATTCCATTACTACTTAACGTGTTTGTGATAGTACCCTGCAAAGCAATCAAATACTCTAATTCTACAATAAACTGGCCTTTAAACGGTAATATACTTGCGCACAGTATGACGTAATAAATAATTGGTTACTATACAAGAAATAATTTTTGCTGTAGAGCATATGCAGTGCCCAAAGCAGGGTTCCTTGCTGAAGGTAAAGCTTGAACTGCCACTCCCCTTACGCGCAGCAACGCCCCTACTTCACTATCGTAGTCCTGTTCGCGCACTCTATGGAAAACAAGAAAAATAGGAAAACTCTCCGCGGAACTCGCAGCTGCGGGACGCGGACAACGACGCGCTCTCAGGCTAACTGTTGTTTCAGAAGCGGAGTGATAGAAAAACAAAACGGCGAAGTAGCCGCACGGGTATCGTTAGTGTCAGCTTGTAGGGCCCCCGTACCCCAACTTAGTGTTTAAAACTACGCGCGCTCTTTTCCATTAGCATTGGTCGTTGCGTGATCAGAATGATTGCGCATCAGCGAGCGGTCAATTGCGAGGCCATGCTTTTTTATTATACAGTAATGTTTCTGTGTGCCGCGTTGAAGCCCCACCTTCGTTTGGTTTTAATATTCGCATTGCGCTGTGGCTAGGCGTGACGGCACACTTTGCTGCACAGTGGCGTTCATTCTCGTGTCTTTGCAAAGTCATTTTTGTTCTTCCGAAAAAAAAAAGAAACGGTGTTTTTAGACAAACAGAATTTTCGCTCCTCGTGTAAGATAATCGCCCGCTAACTCGCTTTCTACAGCGCGCAGACTTCAATCTCATCATTGCAATCTATCCATGCAGTCTCCGATGCATCGGAAGCGCTAGCAGACAATCCTATCCCACCGAACGAGCTGCAGCTATATCGGGAATATGCCGCCTCGGACGCGATATGCAATCCTGGCAGCGCGCCGTCGTCTTGGTATTTCGACGGCTTGCTCCTTGAGCGCTTTCTTCCTTCAAACACTCTTGATCCGACTACCTCTAAAGACCAGCGCCGACCACGAGATCGAATGATACTATCGCAAAATTGGATCAGATGCGTATAACGCAGCAGATACGACGGCGAACATCTATAAAAAATAAACAAATTTTTCTAGAGCACTGCAGAAGCTGCACTGGAGAAATGCGTAAGCCTGAGAGTTGCGGCAGCACATGGTATATCGCGCGCTTCTTGAAGACATTTCACACTGTGGGAATTATGATAGCAGCTGCGTTCTTGGCGTTGTATAGCGAGCTGTGAATGGTCTTGTATTTTTTCAAGCGAAAGCCTTTCTAGACTTGTGGTGAAAATCTCGCGTCGGCAAGGTTTGTCCGCGAGATGTATCAGCGAGATTCCCCGAGTGACATATACTTCACCTTTCCTTTCCTTTAAACTAATAATCGAACGCCGGTGATTTTAATGCGTTCAAAGGAACGCTGGTTGTGTTCGACAAGGGACCCCCGCATGTACCGTGTGCAGTAGCAACGACCAGGACTTTGCGTTTCTCCAGTGCAGATTCTGCAGTCCTCACGTAACTTTTTTATTTTTTCATTGGGTTAAACAAACGACACTTAACACACTTTCTGATATTTTTCACTAGTTAATTTGTTTTATTCATATCGAAACACGTCCAGTTCCGGTTTTATGACATTTACACTGACGTCACACAATGACATCGCATCTCGAAGTCGACATAGTTACGGCACTATTTCGACGTAATGATGGGTAACGTGACCGGAAGTGAGGTATCAATTGATCAGTGTTGACGTCGCTATTACTCTCTTTGGCTATATCGACGTCCAATCAACTTCATTGATTCTAGATAATTAACTAATGACTCAACATGCACCAAATTGCTTCCTTGCTGATATCTCCTTACCATCTATCGACTACAACCATTCGCTTTTAACCATCTCTCCTCATTTTGACGCAATCCTGCCTCAAATTTCTGGTGACAAACTTCTCAAGCATAGCCACATACACATTAAAAATGCCGAGTCAATCACGGTGGCCAACAGGAAGGCCTGGACAGCGGATTGCCTCATGATTGCGCCAATCAGCGTCCTGGAAGACGCTTTCAGAAAACCGCTCAAGGCGGTCATTGTGCTTGAGGGCTGCCATTTCGAAATGCTGCATAATATCTAAAAAGAAGCTTAAAATCTAGCTCGAAAGGACTGCTATGAGCCGGCTGCTTCACCCAGAGCACGCATGGGAAGTTCGAGCAAATTTCATCACTCTGTGCCTATTCGTAGCTCACATGGTGTTTTAAAAGTCGATTCTATTGTATTTCTCACGGAACCCAACTTTAATATTTCGAAGGCTGGTGCTCGGAGGTGTACATATTCCGAAAATCTGTTTTCCTTAAAATTTTTTTTTTTAATTTCTGACCGTATAAATTCCACGCTACTCTTTAAGAACATCCCTTTTTGTTACCCTCTACTTTTATACACCATATAGAGAGGGCAGGTAAGGTACCGCTGTTATATGCTTCCCTGAGTCGAAGGAGTTCCTTCGACTCAGGGTGAGAGCTGCGTCGCAATCCTGGAAGAAATAGGATCGAAAATAGGTTGTCCAGTTTCTAGCACTGACTTAGAAGTTGCTCACCGCGTTCCTGCGAAAAGTGACACCAACATCATAGCACGCTTTTTTTCCCGTACCAAGAAGGCAGAGTTTGTTGCAAACGCAAGGAAAGCACGCATCAGCATGAGTTCGATTGGATTTAGGGTCTCTGTTAACGACGACAAGCCAATCTACGTGAACGATCATCTTACCCCAGAGAACAAACGTTTGCTTGGCAGAGCACTAACCCTGAAAAAAGAAAAAAACTGGGAGTTTGTGTGGGTGGATAACGGCCGTATCAAAGCAAGGAAGACCAAGGATAGTGATGTCTACCGTATCGCTGGGGCTGATGATCTGTCTGTTTTCACGTAAACCGTGTGGTGAACCGTGCACCACACATCGATAATCATCATGCTCAACTCAATAGATCACCTTAAAAGCCTTCTCATTAATTCAACTCATACCCATAAGTCTATTGTCCACTTCAATTCTCGCAGTTTACCAAGGCACTACGATGACTTAGTTAACTTTTTAACGCTCGCTGATCACTCCTTTTCACTCATTTGTCTTTCTGAGACATGGCTGTCACCTGACGATGATAGGCTATTTGCTTTACCCGGCTATCAAAATGAATACTGTCATAGGTCAACTGACCGGCACGGCGGATCTGCAATCTTTATCTCTAACGCTATATCTTACAAACGCCGTCACGACATCATGTTTAATACAGAAAAGTGCGAATCAGTCTGGCTAGAATTTGAAAAATCCATTTTTGCTTCAAACAAAAACACTATCATTGGTAGTATCTATCGCTCACCTTCTGCATCTTACGAGCATTTTTGTCGTGAACTAGACGTCATCCTTCAAAATTTGAATTGTGAAGACATGAACATTGTCATCTTAGGTGACATTAATGTCGATATAACTGACATTTCTGATAGCTCTTGTTCATTATACACAAACTGCTTGCTCGGCCACGGATTGGAGTCATTATTAGAGTCACCTACGCGCATCACACATCAAGGCTCAAGCACACTCATTGATCATGTATTATCAAATGTTATTACGCCTCAGATCGCAGGAGTTATCAACTTTGATATCACGGACCATTACCCTGTCTTTCTGTTAATCGAATGCCCTAATAAGGCGACCCCCAGAATACGCCACAAGCAATCTTTCAATAGAGGCCGGTTTGTTGAGATAGTATCTGAGACTAACTGGGATAGCATACTACATGAAACATGCGCCAATAACGCTTTCAGTACATTTTCCGTGAAGCTCAAAGGAATCATTAGCTCATGCACATCACTAAGCCCCATTACTCATTGGTATTCAGTTCCGTGGAACCCATGGATCACTAACAGCCTTCTAAACTGTATAAAGAAAAAAAAATAACCTCCTCAAAAAGGTTAGGACACAGCCATTTAACCTCCACCTAAAACAGAGCTTTCAAAAATACTCGGATATATTCTCCGCAGCACTTAAACGCTGTAAACAAGAATACTATCAAAATGAGATACTTAGAAAGGGAAATGACACTCGTAAGAATTGGGCAACAATTAAACAATTCTTAAACCTAGCTGAAAATAAAATAAGCATAACAAAAGTTTCTGATGGCGAGAGTACTTTAACTAATCAATCCGACATTGTCAATGCATTTAATTCCTTCTTCTCGCGCTGCGGTTCCTTGCCTCCAAGCAGATTCTGTAGCCCTAGTCGATGCCCTCATTCTTTCTACTTACGTCCTACATCACCAGATGAAGTCTTTCAGATAATTTCTAGCTTAAAAAATACTGCTCCTGGAATCGATGGAATTCCGCCTTTCAAAATAAAGCTGATTGGTCTTGAGCTGTCAAATGTTCTTAGTCACATAATAAAT
Source organism: Amblyomma maculatum (assembly GCF_055883805.1). Taxonomy (NCBI): domain Eukaryota; kingdom Metazoa; phylum Arthropoda; class Arachnida; order Ixodida; family Ixodidae; genus Amblyomma; species Amblyomma maculatum. The sequence goes on from NW_028146738.1 coordinate 34,668,434, forward strand.
CTAGTATTTAGGACTGGTGTTTTTGCCGCTGAACTTAAAAAGGGTAAAGTGATACCAATCTTCAAAAAAGGCAACAAAGAATGCCTAACTAATTACCGTCCAATTACTATATTACCTTTCTTTAGTAAAGTAATAGAAAAGGTAATCGTCAATCGCATAATGAATTACCTTCTTAAGTTCAAACTGTTAGCAGATGAGCAATTTGGATTCCGCCCTAATTACTCCACAGAGCTAGCTTTAATCGAATTCACAGAAAATATTAAACAATATATAGATAATGGCTTTTTTGCCGGTGCTGTTTTCTTAGATTTCACTAAAGCTTTTGACACAATTAACCATACAATACTGTACACTAAATTAGAATCCCTTGGCATCTGAGGGCCTGCTTTAGCCCTTTTACGTAGTTATCTTACTCACCGTACACAAGTTGTCCAGTTACAAGACACGCTCTCTGACCCTCTAACTATAAATTTAGGAGTGCCACAAGGTTCCATTTTAGGTCCTCTTCTTTTCCTCATTTACGTAAATGACTTGCCTTTGTTCCTAACTAATACTAAGTGTATACTTTATGCGGATGATACAACGATATTCACTCAGGATAGTAATCTCACACGCCTCATAAACAAATTAAACACAGACTTACAGAATATTGTTTTATGGTGCCAAAATAACATGCTACAACTTAATCCTACAAAAACCACCTTCATGATATTCCGTACTCATCAAAAGCAAACTATCACGAACCCACACATTTGTCTGGGACATCATATGATTTTTACCTCTGAATCCGTTACATTTCTCGGCATCACGCTCGACCGTCACCTAAAGTTTAATTTACACACCAAATCTGTCAGTAAAAAAATTTCATTTGGAATAAGGGTGTTAATAAAAACTAGGCATTTTTTTCAACGCCATGTTCCCTTATCCCTATATTATGCCTTCATTAACAGTCATCTTAATTATTGCATATCATCATGGGGTAATACCTACTCATGCCATTTATTATGTATTTCTCATCTTCAAAACCAAGCGATTCCAATTATATCATTCAGCCCATACACTGCCTCTGCTTCACGCCTTTACTCTGACCTAAACATTCTTCCCTTGAATTGCCTCCTTAATTTTAGGTTAGGTCTTTTAATTTACCGCGCTCGCAATGATAACTGTCAACTTCTCTGTTTCTCTGAATCTTTCCTCGCTAATAATAATAACACTCGATTCTCTAACAAAATAATATGCTACTACCAAAAGTAAATACAAATTACGGAAAACAAACTACTTTTTTCTCCGCCATAAAAACTTGGAATTCATTACCGCTAGCAGTTAAATCAGCCCGTTCGCAACCCGCTTTCTACACTCTACTAAAAAAACATCTCTTATCAAACAATTCAGCCTCATACCTTACCTAAGGTTACCTTAATCGCATTTTCTGTTCCCCACTCCGACAGCAAACGGTCAAAGTGTTTGTCATTGTGGACATTCTTATCTGCCTCTGCTTCCGCTCTTGTTATCTTTCATCCATTCATTGCCCATTCCATGTCTGATATTTTTGTGTTTTGATAATGTTCTTGCGCTTTGCCTGATGTATGCCTTTGATTGCTTTTTTTTCTTTTTCTTTTTTCATGTTTGAAAACTTACGCCCGCTTACTATTGTGTAACTTATTCATTGCCGATATTTTAATAGGTTTCAATGTGATAATATCTTTTTCTAGATCCTCTGCCACACTTGTGTATTTATACTCATGTATTCCTGATGGGAGGTCCCCCAGAGTCTTACTTCGGGACCTCCTACTGTACAAACTTTTTATGCACTTATAATTGACTTGTATTTCGTTTTAATAAACCTTCAAACCTTCAAACCTCTTGAAAGTTGATTAGATTCACGACTGAGAGTACTAGCCCAATGACCTCCATCCCAATCTAATGATTTTATAGCAGCTTTTTTTTATTTCATTGTCCGCATACTTGTTCACTGCCTGTTTTAATTACAGAATATGCCATTTCCACCATCTCGCTACCGACACTTTAATTTGCGGTTTCCGGTGCTGTTGATCAATGACTCAGTCTTGCACATTTTATCTTTGAGGTCTGCCCCCCCAGCATAGGCTGCATAGCCAGAAAAAGTTTACAGGGAGTATAGATTGAATTATACGTCGTAATTGCAAGTGTAGGGGTTCAGCGATAAATGAGGCAGATACTGCGGCTCCCATTTCCCCAAGAGCCAGATCAAATGAAGACCTTTACCATTTTGCAGAACTCTGTGAGAGCCTCTCAATTATAAAAATTCGTGGAGGGAAATAAGGCGGTTCCACAAAACGCAGTCTGGCTTCCGACAGCCTCTCCTCGCACTACCACGCCGTTGAACGTTGAGGCATACGAAATCTCAATTAGTGCAATATTCTACTTATTTCACTTCAAATGGAGCATATGTGAAATAAAAAAGCACTGTGTAGTGTGGTTTTCGATAGTAAAAAAGCTCACCCGGAACAAATTCCTACAAGTTTACTGGCTACGTCTTCAAACGGCAGCGAAGACAATATTTCTTAGTCTCCATTCGGAGAAAAACGTAAGAGCTTCGCGCTTCTCGCTACTTTCTTAATATTTACGGCGTTTCTTTATGGTGGTGCTATAGAATACCAATAGCCACCGTATGTTCCGCAGTCAAGTACCATCAGGGCGTTTCGAGCGTTGCTTTCAGAGTTGTATGCGAAAGCTGCATAATTCATTTACACATCACAAGTGCTATATGCTCCTTTTTTGGTTGCTTTAGTTGGTTTGGCGGGTTTAATGTCCCGAAAAAACTTCGACGATGACAGACTTCCAAGTGGAGGGCTTAGGAAATTTCGACCACCTGGGTTCTTTAACCTGCTCTGACATCGCACAGCTGACGGGGGCCTTGCTTTTTGCCTCCATTGGAAAGCGACCGCCGCGGCCGGGATTCGATCTAACATCCTTGGGCACAGAAGTTGAGCGCCCTTACCACAACAGCACCGCGGTGGGGACTTGTGTTTCCAGCAGTGACATTTTTTAAGCGCTCGCAACCTAGCTGACCACATGTTTGACGTGTGGCATTGGAGCGTTTACGAACACTTAGTGCACATTGTGTTTACATAGACGAAGCGCGAGCCGTTAAACGTTGCTAGTGTGTCCATGTTACTGGTTCTAGAGGCTGCACCGCTGCCTTTTCAGTTTTCAAGTACGGAATATCATTTTTCGTGTGCATTTTTAGAATGCGCTTGATGCAACTCTCTTATTTGTGCACCCAATGCTGTTTCTAGCAGTCATAAAGTTGGAGTATTGGTGCACATGTTACAGCTTTGCGATGGTTTGGTGCTAACGTGGAACACCTCCCGACTATGGCTTTTACTTCAGGTCACTTTATTTTACCTTCGCATTTGTTTGTAAATGGCAAGCATTTGGCTGGAAAGATTTTGACAGTTCTGATATTGCACTCACCTTCACTCATTTCTTATCTCAAAACTGTTACAGCTTGCATGTTGGCGCTCGTTTGCTTTCTTACAAATATTAAATAAGAAACCTGAGTTGGCAGCCACTGTCATGTCATGCGGCCTCGTGACATCACACGACCTGTCAATCAGTCAACATCCGGCCATGTATCCTGCAAATGCCAGCTGCCTGAACCATGCCCGTGATTTTTTGTTCACAACGCTTGCGATGCCAAGGCCGGCAACACGGGATCTAACGCAGAATATAAGCTTTAACGTTATTACTTCAAAGGCTACTTCAGGGTAATGAAGAGTGTTTCTTTTTTTATAAATCCTTTATTTCTGCATTTATTGAGTCACTCGTTGCGTCACTTTCGGCTTGAGTGTACGTGCCTCTGTATGCTGCTACATTAGCTTGGACTTTAACTTCGCTGAGACACTCTATCATCCGGATGCGCTGGCCAGCCATGGCTCAGGTGTGGTTCAGGGTCTATTCAGCGCCCATTAGGACAAAATGCGTGCGTTGGAAAATATTGAGTGCATAGTTTTACTCTTTTGTGATCGACACGCATAGCGTGGCAACGCACATAAGCATCGCGTTGCCCTCCGTCGCCAAGATTTGTTGAAAGGCCTTGAATAAAATTCGAGGTTCAGAGTACGTTACGGGAAAAAATCCTTCTTCTGCATTCATACAACTCAAAATCTGCTTTTTTTATTTCCATTTAATATAAGGTGCAACGGGGATAAGCAAGGGTTAAGAGCACTGCATAAGGGGGTTTAAAATTTCGGTTCTGCACATTAGTATCATACTTTTTCCAACGGTATGGGCAGCAGGATGTAATTGTACCAATCTGTAGAGCCACCTGGGCCATGAAGACACCTTGCTAGCTATCCGCAAACCAGAGAAGTTGCGTGGCGCATATGTTGGAAGTTGTAGCCACTGTAAGGCCAACGCGAGGAAATAAAATATATTCTCTACGAATAATGAATATTGAAGTTAGGACAGTTTGTTATGAAAAACGGCAATGCGCGTCCATCAAATGCTCAGAACTGAGTATGCATTGAAACTTAACTATTTTCCTCGAAATATTACTTGTTTATAGTGTTGCGAATATTAGGGACGTATTCACTTAAGGGCATTCAGTCGTGTTATAAGAACTTGTAATTGTACACAAGACAACAAAGAATTAAAGAAATTTATACTGCTAACATAATCAGTTTGACTATGCTTGCTCTCTAGGAAGTTAGTATATTTCTGTCGTCTCGTGTTTTCGCGCTGTTTTCATCTGCATTATGAACGAATTAGCCAAATAATCCACTCTTTTGTAATTTCAGTTGCATATTTTGAGCCTCTTGCCTCAGTTTTATTGACAATGCAGAAAGCCATGGGTTGACACTTGGTCAGTGTGAAATTAGACTTTGAGCTACTGTGATAACGGCATGATTTTTTTTTTTTGGGGGGGGGGGGGAATATCTACTTCAATCTTTACAGTTGAGTCAAAAGGTTTGTGAGGCAACTAGTGCGGCTTTAAATACCGAAAAATTTAGGGGTTGTTTGTTGGGCTAATGGCGTGCGAGGCCAAGTCATTTTCGCGTAGTTAGCTGACACTATGGAGACCTTCAGTATCCCTGTGCCTCTGCACAAACTTCAAAACAGTGGAAAGTTTTGGGATTTACAAGCTTTGCAAAGAGTATTCGCAGCCTTCTTGTGGCGCTCTCAATGACAGCTTATATGCCGTGACAACTAATTTGTACCGCTGGGTGGAGTTCATGCATTACGCTGTCTCGTGCTTTTCTTATCAAATCGGCAAATAACTGTATTCATCAAGGGCTGAAGTGCGCACTTTATTTATCTATTAGCATCAGCTAGACTGGCATGGGTGGAGGGAGGGAAAATTTCTCAATGGAGTCCTGAAGGAAAAGTTGGATGCCTTAATTTTTTTTTACTCCGTCTTTTTCTCTAAATATAATGCATAAACTCTTCAGAAAGCCGGATATAAAGCTGGGAAAGTTGGTTAGGATCCATAATACAACGGCGCAAAAAACCAGGACACAACAAAGAAGAGACAACACGAGCGCTGACTTTAACTAAAATTTATACACACTAGCGTACATTTATACTCCTCCTGCTAAATCAAAGATAAAACGACCTAACTTATCAACACAGATTACTGTTTACGTTTGCGCAAAAGCACCCTCCAAAAACCTCGATTTACGCCTGTCAAGTGATAACGATGATTGACTGACGCATGAAGAACCAGTATTAGCAATATGGTAAGCTAACGAAGGGTCCCACGTCTGATTTTTTTAGAGACAATGAATAGGAATATTTTATTCCGTGCCACTGCTCAGCGAAACGTTGCGTTTCATACGGCGAATGTTTATGCAGCGTCCCATTGACCCGAATAGTAGCCACCACAGGGAAGCGGTATTCTATAGAACGGCTTTTGCATTATCTACCATCCTACTACTTTGCCTTGGAAAACAGGTGTTGTGCACTCTCCTTGTTTCATCAGGCTGCCGCCTATGCCGCACTACCGGAGTGGTGCTATTCAGTTTTCGCCATCAAGAAAAAAACAACTTCAATGTTGTACTGATTGCCCACTGTTCGCATTCAGTGCGACAAGGCATACACATATGGAATAACGACGACATTTTTACAATTTTGTGAGTCAAGTTCCATACGCACGTACTTCTTTTCACACTTCATTTTAGAAATCATTATTGCTCACAACCTTGTGATCACCAGGCTGAAACAGCCTGCGCCCCGTAACCTAGTAAGGCGATCACCCACACTTTCTGGAACCTACGCAGACAGGAACTATGTCATCTTTATCATCATCAGCCTGATTATACCCACTGCAGGGCGAAGGCCTCTCCCATATTTCTCCACTTAACCCGGTTCTGTGCTAGCTGCATCCACTTGACCCCTGCGAACTTCTTAATCTCATCCGCCCACCTAACTTTCTGCCCCCCCTGCTACGCTTTCCTTCTCTAGGAATCCAGTTTGTTACCCTCAGCGACCATCGGTTATCCTCTCTTCGCCCTACATGTCCTGCCCATGTCCATTTCTTCTTCTTAATTTCCGCTAGAATGTCGGTAACTTGAGTTATTTCTCTGACCCACTCTGCACGCTTTCTATCTCTTAATGTTACCCCTACCATTTTTCGTTCCATAGCCCTCTGGGTTGTCCTCAACATAAGTAGAACTCTCTTGGTTAGCCTCCACGTTTCAGCCCCATATGTGAGTACAGGTAAGATGCAACTGTTATATACTTTCCTCTTTAGCGATACCGGTAAGCTCCTAGTCATTATCTGTGAGGGCTTGCCAAATGCGCTCCATCCCAATCTTAATCTTCTTGTTATTTCCTTTTCATGGTCCGGATCTGCGGTTACTACCTGTCCTAAGTTGACATATTCGCCTACTACTTTCAATACTTCGCTACCTAATGTAAACTGATGTTCCTTCCCGAGGCTGTTGAACATTACCTTAGTCTTCTGCATATTGATTTTCAAGCCTACCTTTCTACTTTACCTGTCTAGGTCATCAATCATTATTTGCAGTTCATCCCCCGAGTTTCTTAGCAAGGCAATGTCATCAGCAAATCGCAGATTACTGAGGTATTCTCCATCTACCCTTATCCCTAACTGCTCCCATTCCAAGTCTCTGAATACTTCCTCTAAACAAGCTGTGAATAGTACTGGGGAGATTGTGTCTCCTTGCCTAACACCTTTCTTTATGGGAATTTTGTTACTTTCTTTATGCAGAACTATGATTGCTGTGCAACCACTATGTATATCTTCCAGCACTTTCACGTACGGCTCGTCTACGCCCTGATTTCGCAATGCCTGCATCACCGCCGAGGTTTCAACGGAGTCAAATGCTTTTTCGTAATCAATGAATGCTATGTATAAGGGCTGGTTATATTCCGAGCATTTTTTTATCACCTGATTGATGGTATGGATATGATCGATTGTAGAGTACCGTTTCCGAAACCCTGCTTGATCCTTTGCTTGATTGCAGTCTAAGGTTGTCCTGATTCTATTAGCGATTACCTTAGTAAATACCTTCTATGTAACAGACAGTAAGCTGAGTGGTCTGTAATTTTTAAGGTCCTCAGAGTCCCCTTTCTTGTGAATGAGGATAATGTTTACATTCTTCCGTGGTTCCGGTACCGTCGATGAAACCAGGCACTGCGTATACAGGGTGGCCAGTTTTTCTAGCACGATATCCCCCCCGTCCTTCAGCAAATCTATAGTTATCTGATCCTCTCCAGCTGATTTCCCCCTTTTCATAGTTTCTAGTGCTTTCTTGACCTCGTCCTTCGTCACTGGTGGAACGTCTGACTGTTTTTCCCTACCGCCAATCTCATTACGGTCCTGACTATTTAGGCTACTGTAGAGATCTGTATAGAACTCCTCGGCTACTTTGACTATCTTTTCCGTATTAGTGATGACGTTGCCCGCCTTATCCCTTATCGCATACATCTGGTTTTTGCCTATGCCTAATTTCTTCTTTACCGCTTTAAGGCTTCCCCCGTTCTTTACAGCATGCTCAATTTTCTCCATGTTATACTTCCTTATATCGGCCACCTTGCGCTTATTGATTAGCTTTGATATCTCGGCCAATTCGATCTGGTCTGTTGGATTGGAAGCTTTCATACTCTGGCGTTTCTTAATCAAATCTTTCGTCTCCTTAGACAGCTTACCGGTATCCTCTCTACTATCCTACTGCCTACTTCTCAGTAACGATATCTCTGAAATTATTGTTCCTTGCCTCTAGGGTAATGTCGCCATCCTCAGTTAGAGCTGTATACCTATTCTGTAGCGAGATCCTGAACTCGTCTGCCCTCCCCCTCACCGCTAATTCGTTGATGGGTTTCTTTCTTACTAATCTGTTGCGTTCCTTCTTCAGATTTAGGCTAATTCGGGACCTCACCATTCTGTGGTCACTGCATCGCACTTTCCCGATTACCTCTACATCTTGAATAATGGCGGGGGTTAAACACATTATGAAGTCGATTTCGTTTTTAGTCTCCCCGTTAGGACTTTTCCATGTCCATTTTCAGTTCTTCCGTTTGCTGAAGAAGGTATTCATGATTCTTAAGAAGAACTATGTAAAGCTTTTCAAATACACGACAAGGCAATGCCATCCTTAAACAACTTTAATAGCCGGACATTTTGTTTCAGTGTTCAAAGTTCAAAGTTTATTCAGGAGTAAATACAAATATTTTGATTGTACAGTAGGTTACAGAAATAGGTCTCAAAATTTGACACTGTACTGGGACCTCTATGTACAAACGATATGAAGCAGCATTGCGTTAATTAAAACTGTTTAGCAAAATTAAAAAAAAAATACAGCCTTATTAAGAGCAGGTAACAAATACACTAAAATACGAGGTTTCGGTAAGGGAGCAAACCATATAGATATATGGTGCATCAAAATGGAATCAACAATGAACTATGAATGAGCGGAACTCACGTTTGAATGAAGATACGCATGACACTACTTTCATTATATGAGGTAAAGGATTTCATAGGTTTGTTAAAGAAAACCAGACAGTCTGAATTCCATACTTGTGGCTAAGCAAAGGCTTGACCAACCACGGGGAATATTTCCAACACACGTGACGACGCTGGAGAGATAATTCCAAATGCAGTGTCTAGAGAGCAGATGAGACACGTTGTTACTGAGACATTGTTCCCTGCACTCTTTTATCTAAACCCTTAACATGTGTTCTTGTTTCAAAACTTTTTTTAAATGTGCATTCCACGTGCCGCGAGAACACTTTCTTCTCAACTGCAGGCATCGATGCTGCCTGTTAAGCTGCAACTTCTCACTAAGCTTTGTAATGGTTTAGAGGGCAAGGGACGGTGCTCTTCCTCCGTTTATTCGGGATGCACATCGCCCACGACGCTCGCAAGTATCCCCTAGGTTAAAAATCTGCAGAACCATATATAGGTTATACATGTAGTAGAAATAGAAATTAAGGGTTGTGCGAAGAATCGCGGTCCACGGTAATGCATGGAGAACTGCAGGCTTGCCTCAGCCATCCGGCTGGGTCCTCAATTAAGCCAGCCGGAATCACTACAACATCGCTCCATAGCGCAGGTGATTCATCATTACATACTTGCAGTCATGTTCAATCCTGGGCCTTTTCTTGCAGCAGCTCTTTCCAATTCCTTTAGCCGGTCATTGACCATAGTTGACACCTCGCCTAATGTGAGAAGTAGTGAAAACCCGCTTGCCATCTGCAAGCTCAAATGACAGAATGTACAGGAACCTTTAATGAAGAATTTTGTACGAAAGGATTCGGAAAAAGCCAATTAATAAAGAAGTTAGGCCTCCTAATATGGCCTTATTTTTGATAAGTCGCAGATTTTCATTAGCAAAAACAAACACTATATATCCACAAACACCGCCTCCTAAGATAAAAGCCACTTCATAAAAATTTGTTTTCCTTTAGCTAACTTCTGAAGTCTAGAGGATTGAAAAATTATGAATATGCCTATTTGTTGAAAAAGAGTGTCTCCAGTTCCAGAAAGGGCTTAGTTTTGTCCACCTGAAGCTACAATGCTTTAATCCTGTTTTGTGAGGCGCTTCAGTGAAATTATAGGAAAAGCCACTCATTCGACGAAGAGAAACTTCAGACATACAGTTTTTAGGAGCGATGCCATGATGGACAGTAATATAAGTGCGCGACAAAGACGAGACAAAGAGGAGAAGTGGACAACGATGGAGCCTTTGTTGTCCACTTCTCCTCTTTGTCTCGTCTTTGTCGCGCACTTAAATTACTGTCCATCAAGGTTCACCAACTCGCCCAGTCAGCCGTTCTTCTAGAGCGATGCCAGCCGGAAATATTCTTATAACGCAGCTAAAGTCGAGACATCCAAGGCTACAAAAAAAAAACACAATTTAGAAAATTAGGTACACTTGCACAGAGTACCTAGAAATGAATTATGAAGGCTTGACTTCGATTGAATCCTCTCGACCTTCCTCAAAGGCCAACTGTCGGCGTTACCGATGGTAACGCCATTGCGCTTACTATTCGGACTCGCCGTACCGGCGACAATGAAACGAAGCCCGATAGGTGAGGTGAGGTTGGGGACTGCTCCGTGAGAGCTGTGGAAAAGGAGAAAACGTCTGTGGGAAAGTTAAGCACCACCTTGAAGTATACTGCGGGAAAGTGCTGACGGGTTCCGTCTGTGAGTACTTTTGCAATCTTTGCTCGCGTGCATGCACTTTTGCTTCTCGCTGGCTCAGTCCCTATAACCTCTTAGTTTTGCCGTAAGTCGTGGTATCGGAGCAGCGTCTCTTGCATTTCGCCCTAGAGTTCTCGAAGGCTCGACTCCTTTGTCACTCTCCCATCTCAAATGACAAGCCTGATTTGACAGCGCCTCCCATGTCACGGGGTCTCGTGACATCTCATGACATGTCGACCTAATCAGTACCTTGCCATGTTTCATGACATTACACCGGGCCAGAGCCATGCCCGCGATTTATTTCTCCCAACGCGGACAACACAGGATTTTCTGCACAATGGAAGCTTTAATGTTATCGCGTCAAAAACTTATTCTGTATATTGAATCACGTCTCCCTTTTATAACGTCTTTATTTTCGCATGTGATGGGCCAAAGTTAACGTCAGGTTTTTCTTCAGGTTTGGTTGACAGGTGTCGCTCAAGACAACTGCACTTGGAAGCTATGGTCGATGAGTTGTAACCTCCCGTGAGAAGATGCTGGCCAGGCTTGCCTGAGGTATGGTATAAGGTCTTGTCGGCATCCATTAGAGCAAAATGCGTATCGTGGAAGCTGTAGAGTGCAAAGTTTCGTTTTGTGATGGACACGCGCAGCCTGATAACATAATTATGTGGTTGGTCTTTTGCCCTCAATAATGTGGATGTGCTGAATAGCCTTGATCAAAGTGCCGGTTCAGGGTCCCTGATCCTCCGCTTTTCCTCATATATTAGGAGAAGAAATGCGTTCTATTTACACGTGAATCTCGGAGTTATTTTATTTTTATTTACCTTTCATACCAGCTGCTACGGAGAGATATGAGCAGTTTGCCCCTCTCGCCCTTTACAATACTGATGCTGTACTTTATTATCGTGTTCTGCTTAACGATATGGGCAGTAAGATGTACCTGTCTGTAGTGCTAATCGTCTGTAGCTCCACCTCAGGTATTGTGACATCCACCTTGCTAGCGCTCCAGAAACGTTATAGGTTGGGCTACGGCATCATTCAAGCAGTGGACACTATTACGCCAAGATGTAAGGAAGTAAAACGTTTAATTTGTAGGCCTAACGGACATTCAAGTGAAGATGGCTGGCTTGACATAAATGACAATGCGCGTCAAATAAAAACTCAGAACGCAGTGCACGCTGAAGCTTAAATGTTTCCCTCAGGATTCAGCTATATCTGCCCATTTCCCTTTATACAAGTTGGGCTTAAGACAAGGGGAGAATGCACGCACCAGCTCAGAAGGAGAACACGATAGGAATAATAATGCATCCGCTAGCGTCAAAAGCGCCACTTCCTGTTGTCCTAGCTCACGCTAAAGTTAGCGCCTTTTTCGAGTGGAAGACAATCTTTCTTGAGGCAGTCTTTGGTCGTATCGCCTTGTATGGTTCTTGCGTGCCAGTCGTCACTAGTTTTCGCGCCGGTGTTATACTGCTCTCCATTCTCTGTAGACCTATCCTCAGGCACTCGCCTCCGGGCCAACCACAGCAATGCCAACTTGTCCAATCTGCCCACCGGGGCTTCACAGGAGATGAACATGAAGTAGCTGAGGATGTAGCTCCAGATGAATACGGCGAAGGACTCGGACACCTGGACAGAACGGAATAATTTATAACAGGAGAAATTATCCTCACGCCTGCAAAGTTGAGGTGAATTGCTACACGGCTAAAAATTTTACCCTATCTTTAGAATTGACACTTCTGAAAACCAAGAGCTATCTGACTGCAAAGGGGCACGAAAATTTTAAAATCTCAGAGTGCCTATACTTCTTTGGGATCCAGGTAGATCGAGAGGAAGAAGATGGCTTACGCGGTATAAAAGAGCACTGAACAAGAGTAGAGGGAAGGGAAGCCTCAGTTCGAAGGTCTAGTCAATGTTTTGACAAGTGGATTTGTCTTCGTCTGGACAAAGCGATCATCATTGGCAGGGGCTTAAATACGCTTTTGCTTCTGAAGAAGAAAAAGTGGGGAGGAGAAGAATGGGTGAGAAGAAAGTAGGTGAAAGAGCGTGGAGGGTGAGGATGGGTGAGAAGAATGTAGGTCAAGGAGTTAAAAAACTATAAACAAAAGTTACTTAAGTATGCATTTCTCAGCTTGGAACCAGTAATCCTGTTGCCTAATAGAGAAATAAAAGTCACTTTACCAGGAAAAACGACAATGCGGAGTGCATCATCAGTACCACCTAAAGCAGGTTGGGTGCAGATACCACTTTGTTAAAAAGGGGACCGGCATCCCAAAGGGTCCTGATCCTGATAGGGAATATATCTACAGTGGAACAATTCTTAGGCAAAGGGAGGGGGGGGGGGAGGACAAATAAACAGAATAATGACCGCACAGTGCACCACACCTGGCAAGCAAAAAAAGAATATGGAAAGGAGAGGCCCAACTCAAGTAGGAAGTGACAACAAGGAAAGGTGCTTAGAGAAACATATGCAGCTAAACACTATTGCGAAGGGGGATAGAGTGTTCATGTGCTGTGAATAAACTGTACAATTAACACCTCATGGGATTTTTTCCCGAATATGTATGGTGCAGGGAGAATATATTTAAGGGATTCTAACCTTCCTTTAAAAAGATTTATTGCTGCTGGTTCCGATGTTTTAAATTTATGGATTAGATATTTCTCTCTATATTTTTTGTCCCTTGCAGATTTAAAGCCTGACTGGAGAACATATAATATAATTTCTTCGAACTTATGGTGTTTCTGATTGAAATGCTGGGAAACAGCTTTCGGGAGGTTTTTCCTTGGGTCAGCCCGATGTCCATTAAGCCGTATGTTCATTGGTTGCCCTGTCTCTCTGACGTGCTGCTTATGACAGAAGGAGCATTCTAGAAGGTAGACAACTTTTGACGATGTGCAATTAAAATCTGTTTTTATGTGAAAAGTGAAATCGATTGCATTGATTTTAACCGTGGTCTCTTTTTGCATATGATTGCACGTCTTACATATGGGTTGAGAGCAAGAATGTGGTTGTGTTGGATGCTTGTTGTCGAGTTTAGAATGTACTCGAATATCTCTGAGGTTTGCGTTACGTTTGTATGTCACCTTTCGTGCCTCCGGTAATAGTTTCTTCAGGCGTTCATTACACATTAGCATGAAGCAGGATGTTTGTGTTTAGAAGAGCATTGGAATATTTAGTTACAAAATAAGGCTGGCGTTCAGTGGTGGCCTTTGGGCGTTTTGTGAGCACATCGTGGCGGTTTAAGTGCTTGTTCTTTCGAGGGTCATATTAAGGAAGTTACCGGAATAGTTCCTCTGGATTAGAGCGGCTTTCAATGAATATATTTCGTTTAGGCAGTCATTACAACTACATATTCTCCTAAGCCGTGTCGACGGTCCTAAAAATATTCCTTGCTTATAATGTCAATAAATACTGGCCCATATCGCTAGCAAGTGTCAGAATCAAATTACTAGAACGCATCATTGCTGCCTGCGTTACCTGTCGATTGGAAAGAAACAACTTTGTTTCCACGTGCCCACGGTTTCATATAGTGCTGCCCTGTAACACAGTACAGAATTTGCTAATGACCCATTTAAAAAAAAGAAAGAAAATTACCTGTCTTAGTGCATATTCAGACTTCTGTCCAACGTGTGATCGCGTCGTCCACTTCGCCTTGCAGTTAAATTATAATCGCTTAGTTTGACTCCTAAACAGTCTCTTGGATCCGAATCTTGTCACATTGTGAAAATGTTGTTTCAGAATATTATTACATTAATCATTTCGTCTCCGCAGCGGCAGGGACTTACGTGATTTACGTTTGCTTCCAAGCTGACAGAGCCGGATTTTCAACTAGAGAGCAGAAAATGAATTCGAGCAAATTAAGATTTTGTGCGTCTTAGGCGAAGCTTCACCCTACAATATAGAATAGTTCCTTCTGAAGGTAGGGAAGGGTGAAAGGCACATTTTTCTAACGCTCTAAACAGGTCCAAAATTCTTGGACACTTTTAAATTGTGAGGAAATTATGGGACAGTGAACAACACTTTTATCCACATATTCATAGGAATTTTCTAAGCTGAAGGTTCATATGCAAATTTAGCATTTAAGGTTTGACTTGTGCACGCAGACAACTGTAAAAACTTTCAAATCTAAACGTTTGAAAATATTTTTAGGTGACGGTATAACAATGTGAAATACGTATCATGCGGACATTAAAATATATATTCTCTGTTTCAGTGTCGCAGAAAGTTTTTCTTATGAATTTTTTCCTTTGGTGACAATAACTTATTCAGACTTTTCATAGAAAACTGATCAGGTGGATTTTCAAAAATTTGTGAGGGGACTGTGCGATGCATTGAGATACAACTATGTAGGATGCTCGTATGAAAGCGTTGATGTAAAGGGTCTAGGCTTCTGGCGCGTACCAAAACTTTCCTGCGGATGTTTGTCCTGCCCTCACAATAAATACGTTGAGCTGCCTAAAAAGAGTGGGCCGCGTTACTGAAAACTAATAGCGAAGAAAGGAATTCTGTCGTGCGATTACCTGAGGTTATGTTGATTGTTATTGCGTGAATGTGTGAAAAAGTACGTTCTGAAATGTTTCAGGAAATGCTCGAAAATTGTAGGTGAGATAACGAGAGGGTGTCTCCTAAAGACGTTGTCGATTATTAGTGGGGCAGCTTAATATCCGCCTTTAATGGAATGACGCGATAGCGTAGCTACCAGCCCACATATAAAGCCTCGCTTTAACCAAGCCGTATGAAAGTGCCTTGGTTGCCTATAGGGGTAATGTGAATCCAATGGTCCTGAAAAGACAATTCCGTTCTCACCCTCCAATGAGAAAGGACAGGTAAGAAATGCAGCTCCTTCCAAACTTAACACCAGGCAAGCCTACACGCCCAATCACTGCGCGTTCATGCCAGCTGCCAGCTATAACCATTCAGCACCATTACAGGGATTTGTCGCTAAAATACAGACGCCGACGCCAACGCCCACGCCGGATTTTCTGATGAACAAGGCCTTTAACCCTTTCGCGGTAAAACTGGTCAGTTTTCAAAAATTAACGGTAACTACTGCAGCAGCCACCAATTTTTCCAACTACACTTTTCTTGTGAGCGCTATATTGAATGGAATACAAGAACTGGTTGCATACGCAAACATACTAATACCATGACCGGAGAGTCACAACTTTATATAAATATGGTAGGACATAAAAGGTTATAAAAAGAGAGTAATTTCAAACTTTTTTCACAACTAAGTAATTTGCTATGATTAATGCAGAGGAGTGGATAGGTGTAGATCAAGGAATCCAGATGGCTCATCTAGATGGCCGAAAATACTTAGTCAGCAAAAATGAATCATTTGTTTTGCATTCGAATTTGACTTGCAAGATATGATTAACATAGTACCATTTTTATGGTGTGGATACAATGCACCAGCTGTATCTTCACAGCCTTCATATATGCGGTTGTTACCAAGCGACTAACTACCTTGATAGACGTACTAGTGGTGCCTCTATGCTCATTAAGGCGTCGGAAGGTGCGGAAGTATTAAGCTCAAAGCAGCCACAGTGTTGTTTCTCCGTGGGGGGGATTAGTGTAGCAACTTCTCCTAAGGAGAAGAAAAAAATGAGTGAAAATTTTTTTCGCTTCGAGTAGGGTGATATCCGCCAGACGTCCCCTTAAAGTTCTTTTTGAGCTGCAGTTTCTGGCTATCTAAAAGAAGTCTTTGGGATTGATTTACGTGTTCTTCCATATCGTTGAGAGATGCCAATAATTATTTGCTCACATTTTCTTAGCCACCTACAAGGTACGCCCTCCTTCCAGACCCACGGTAAGCACATATTTATCATTTCTATTATTGACTGTTTTCCGAAATTGTTTGCTTTCCTTGAAAAGAAACCTATTCTACTCAGTTGCTTCAAACAACTGTGTTTAGGAGGCTTTCTGCATGGACATCGAGACCGCTAGCGAGGTTGTGGAATTTCATAGACTGCTGCGACAGAAGGATATATGCGGATATATAGGATATATTTAATGCGTCAGAAGGATATATGTAACTATAGTTATCCAGCCGAACGGTAGTTGATAATCATGTGGTTTTGAGAGCAGCACATTAGAGAAAGTTAACAGCATCACACTTTGTACTCATAGTCCGTCAAAGAATAAATAGTGACGTATTTCCTCTGTCTCAGACTGGCACCAATGGCGATATATCGCACAAAATAGCGGCGACAGACAGAAGAACTCACCAGCGTGTAGTGAGAAAAGAAGATACGTTCTCTCACAAGACGCCTTGTCAGGTGGTAGAAGGGAAAGTGGATGAGATACACCCCGAAGGAAAGTCGAGCCAGTGGGACGAACGCCCTCCACGAAAGGAATTGGTTCAGAACTCCTGCAACAAATTAAAAAAAAAATGAGTATTGAACACACGCCATGGCAAAAAAACACAGAAAATTCTTTTTTGCCATGACCCTCGGAAACCCACTACGCAGCCACACGCTTGCCCTTGCTCTGTAACGCTGTATGACACAATCTGACCCCAGCAGGGCTCCTGCCGGAATCGCCGCGTCTCGATTCCGCCTCGCTTATCTGCCCTCTCTTCCGCGCCAATCACATGCCGCCCCCGTGTTTGACATCTTTCTCGTGTACATTTCTCTGCAGCGAAATGCTCCTAAGAGGAAACACGTGCCTGAGCAACTACACGTGTCATCAAACGCTAGTAGAAAAGGACAAAGGTCAATACGTCCATCTCCCTTATACAAGACACGGCTAACACTTGCGCGTGAAAAAGAATGAAAAAAGAAGCATTCATAAGCAATTGGTGCTCGTGATAGACTGCATTCTGGTATCCTACCAGTCGCGGACATTTTCCTCGAGGGGTGACTGAGGAGCTGGGTGGGGTTGGGGCTCGCCCAGCCCCCCAATGTTGGCAACTTTAGCTGGCCCTGTTGTGGACGCTTACAACTGAATTACCTGGGTCATAAGCCTCTACGCAAGCATGTTAAGGGCGCCTGGAGTAAAGGCCTTGCTCATGGTCTTCTGTAGTCTGGCGTGTTCGTGAGGTTGATGCGCCCGTGAGTGGGATTCAGGCGCGGGAACTTTGGTCTCACGCTGGTCGCAGCATAGTGCGTTTGCTTCTTTTTGTCCCGTCTGCTAAATTTTTTCAACTGAATTACCTGATTATTACGCTGCTGCGTAAGCATGTTAAGAGCGCCTGGAGTAAATAGCTGGCTCACGGTCTTCAATGTAATGGCGTGTGCGTGACGCTGAGATGTCCGGGAGTGGGATTAAGGCGCGAGAACTTTGGACTCGCGGAAGTCACAGCAGAATGCGTTTGCCTCTTTTCTTCCCCTCTGCAAAATGCTTTCAACTGAATTACTTAAGTAATAAGCCTCTGCATGGTAAGGGAGCCTGTTAAGCATGTTAAGGGAGCCTGGAGTAAATGCTTGGCTAACGGTCTTCTGTATAATGGCGTGCGCGTGAGATTGAGGTGTCCGGGAGTGGGATTCAGGCGAGAGAACTTTGGACTCGCGTAGGTTGCAGCAGAGTGCGTTTGCCTCTTTTGTCCCTTCTAGTACAGGCTGAAAAAATCCATGAGCCGCAGGTCGTCGAGACTCCTTTTAGTAAAATGAGTTAAACCCTTGGAAGGGGTAAGTTATCTTCCCAGCCAGCAACCGAGACACAGGATGTCTTTATACCTACGTGACACAAGGTGGCTGTATCGCAGAAAAACCGCGTGCAGGGCCATGTGTGGCTGTCGCCCGAATAGCGCTGGCCGTAACAGTTACTTGGCTATCTGAGGCCAAACAACCTGGATCACGGTTATCCGGCCCGGCCATGCAGCGCCCAGAGTAGTAGCGCTGATGCCTGCGCCTCCGAGACGTATGTACGTGCCACTCCGAGCGCTCCACGGATGTTCCACTATATTTCCGACGTCCCAAATAAATATTGTGACGGCGTTGCTATGCATTTCTATTTTGGGAAAAGTACCGTATGCTTTCATTTATATTGTACCTCGCAGTTGCTTCATATTTAAACGAAACATGCAGCAGGAGTGCGAAGATGACACAAATTGTTCTCATCGCCGGTGGGTTTGAAGATGACAGGCGCTATGCCTACGATATTACGGTATTCTGCGATAAGCGAACTCAGGAGCGAGATAATTTGAGCTTTGATCCAAGTACTTGATAGTGCCTGGTACAGCTTCCACGCCAGCTCTGGGCAGATACGTGACACGATATTTGCAATGCTCGTAAAAGATCGGCCTTTATTATAGCAAAAGCATTCAAGAGGCCGTCAAATAAAATTGGATCTTGTGTCGGGTAGTTGCCATAGCAACAATTTAGCTATGCTTGCCTTAAGTCTTACTTAGTGCTGAGTGTTGACAAATCCCTGTCCATCTATAGTTACTACATTTGACCATAACCTTTCAGTTTTGCTACCTCATGGTTGATCCTAAAGATTTGATGTTACGCTGTAACCATGGTAAGAATAATGTCGTCAGCGTTGAGGTAAGTCTCCGTTGCGGATCACCACGACGAGGGATACACTAAAGGAGCGAGAAGAGAGGCTGAACAGCCAACCATGATGCGACAAAGTAAAGGCTTCGGCTGAAACACTTGAACATCGAGAATACTTGTTGCGAGGCAAAGACGTGTGCCTGCTGAGAACTCCGAACAACGTGAGGTGTCACTTGCGGCTCAGAGTTGCGACATCGAGCTGCTAAGAAGAAACACTTGGCCGAGATGGCGGCCCGCAAGTCGACGATGGTGCGGGGCGCGCTCGAGAGTAACGTTGCTGACGCAGCAATATAGTGAGACGAGACATAGAGTTAGCTCAGAGAGTGACAGTATAGTCACCTCTGCTGCGGTGTACATTGAGTTACAGATTTCGAACCATGTATTCGGACACGTTTGTAGTATGTGCGGCAGGCTGTGGCTTCAGCGGCTCTTGGGATAATAAGGCCCGAAATGTGACTGGCGTTTATCAGTGCCCCTTCAAAGGGAAAACCAATAAAGACTTTAAAGGCCCTCTAAACAAAGCAAAACAATGGCCTCCAGTGCTTTTGCAAGTATACATACTGTTAAATGCGTTAAACCCTGGCTTTATTTAATTATTTATTTTTTATTTTTTTACTCATTGTATCCACAGGTCCTGAAGGGCATTAGTGAGGGCCGTATAAGGAAGGAAATTTAAGCTATGCACAGAAATTTAACAACAACACTGATGGCACAACATACATATGTTTGAAGCAAATACAGGTAAAAAACACAAAGTTGTCCAAAATGAAATTAAATATTTTTGGACACAAAATATAGACACATATAACAGTCAGCAAAAATCATATGGCACAATACAAAAAAATGATAATCACCTACAAATTAATCATATAATGTTAACGCGAAACACCATTTAAAACAGTGCTATGGAGGCAAATGCATACAGGTGCTTTAGAAAATCCTAGGGCTGAAAAAAGTATATTGTGGATTCAAAGAGGCTCATCCCAAGCCTGATTACTCAAGGTAATGCAGACGAATTAAATTACTGAGGGTTGCCATTCATGAGGTTGGAGCAGAGATGATTATGAAAGCGTTATGAACAGCGAAGGGTGATTCCTGAGGCAGAAATGAAACGGGAGTGTAGACATATTTATGAAATAAACAAAGGCGAAACAGGACACCTAACTTCCAGTCGATGCAGATCACTTTAGTATGTGGAATGCAAGACCCAGGCGAGGGGTCTATAAGTGTTAGAATTGTACCGGACATCTCTATTTGCATTGAATTTAAACGTTTATATGAGGCTGTTTGAAGGCTTAGGCTATCTGGATGAGCCGTGTTCCAAATGCGGACTAACAAGCTTTAGGTACGCTTGTCAGTGCAATTGGGTGCCCTTGTTTTTTACGAATTTCGTCATATAAACCAGATGTCCACAATTCTTTGCTACAGAATGCTGGAATGTGAACATGTATGAAGTTTTATTAATTGCATTTCGGGATAATTGTACCACGCGGATTCAGATAGGAATGGTGTTACATTTACAGTATTTGAAGTTTTATTTGTTATACTTCTGCTAAATATGATAGATATACAGTTGGCCGTGTTCAGGCATTGAACCTTTTTTACTGCTATCAACCATAGTTGATAGCAGTAAAAAAAGATCATTTCGAAAGGGGAGGTCGTCATTCTCAGAAGTCTTCTTACACCAAACAACAGTCATCTACGATAAGACGTAAATGGGATGAAATGTCACTAAAGGTCATTTGCGCGTATTAAAAAGAATGGGACGCTTTCCTGTAGTATGCTTGAGGTTCAGTATCGTAAAAGTAAGGAAGGGCCCTTGATGGCATCAATTGGTTTA
Source organism: Amblyomma maculatum (assembly GCF_055883805.1). Lineage (NCBI taxonomy): Eukaryota > Metazoa > Arthropoda > Arachnida > Ixodida > Ixodidae > Amblyomma > Amblyomma maculatum. The sequence goes on from NW_028146738.1 coordinate 34,689,418, forward strand.
CGGAACGAGATTTTGTAAAGATTCATTGCCAATTACAGAGGGTGACATATCACCCATTTACAAAAAAATCTAAACATGTAAATATGTGCTCATTGGGGGTCGGTTTTGAAGCAAAGCAGACATCACGTGTATGATAGAGTTAAAGACTAGATGATTAGTTAGTAGAATAAAATAATAAACTGTTTATGCATCAATTTCAGACTGGAAAAAAAATTGTCATTGAAGACCATTAATATCAAAAATGACCACGTATTTCAATTTTCCGGCAGTGCTACCAGAATAATTGAAACTTTAAAATAGACGCTTGAAAGCCTCTTTAATTGGCTGTCCAGCGTTGCTGTTTAGAAAATGGCACCCATTGCTTCCAGGCTTTAGCTTAATAATTGTATTGTAGATTAGGTGAACATTATAAAAAGAGACCTCTGACTTGGCGACTCGGAGCCGAGGCTGGTATGGACCTTAACTCTACAGGGATCTAGTTCGGCTGTGAAAGACTTCAAGGTCTGCATGGAAGAAAGACATCATATTGATGGGCCTGTATATTTTGCACTGACAAGAGATCGTTTAAATGTTGCCACACTGAACAATGAAAACACTTTAAGCCATCATATTGACAAATAGACGATTAAATCAAGGTTTGCTGATGAATGAAAAAAAAACATCAACGCGTACATGAAGGACACGTTTAAAATATGTTAAGCTGTATAATAGAAAAAAAACTAATTGAGCTGTCGTACTGAGGGCTCAGCACTTTTCTGATTTGAAAATCTTTACATTAGAGTGATCAAGCACGCCGCAATTACAAAATGAAGGCTGGCTCAACACTGATGGCTGACTTGTGTTTCAGATAAAAATATAAGCATTAAATAAATCAAACATCACCAAATAGAATTGATGACTGTCCTCCATATTGACGGGTAATGCTTGGAAATTTAGCTGTAAGATATTTTCCTTAATTTGAACCTTTTGCTGCAATGGACCTTATACAATCCTCCCTGCAGATTGAAACCAGAGAGGGTTTCTCCATTACCTCCTCTACCGGTGACGCAGGTGAAGGTGAACCACACGAGGAACACGGTCCAGAGTATGCGGTCGATGAAGGCGAAGAACATCCGTTTCGCCGCGGGGGCAGTCTCGTCACTGCGGTAGTACTCGAGCTTCACGAATATGCAGTACAGGCCGCAGAGCAGGGCGACGCCCCACAACAAAGCCTGAAAAATCTGCACAGAAGACATAGAACGAGATCAGAAACGAGCAGAGATATTGATGTCTGTACGAATAGCATTCTGGTTTGAGAATACTTTGTGCATTCTTGTATTCTTAATCAAGCAGCGTTCCAAATATTCGACTTCAGGAGCTTTCGTGTCCTGAAAAATTGGTACACTCCGGGAGCCTTTGACGACAAAACGGGGATTGGAGTAATGAGGCTTGAGTACATGTACTGTGTGTTGAAGGCACATTAAATTGAAATGCAGTACGACGCGGTGTCTGTGTTTATAAGTGGAGTCCATAAGCCTGCTAATATTCATTACTGGAGTGCTAAAGTTAGGCTTTTTCCCCTAAAATATTTCAGGAATGTTACAGGCCTATTATGCGCGTCGCACAAGAGGCTAGCAATACAACTGTGCGCTATGTTAAATATTAGTGAATAAAAGATGCGCAATAAGGACTAAGAAAAAATCTAATAAATGTTCTCAAATGAGAGGCTAGGTGATGTGACGCTTTATTTTCACATGATATAATTTTTTTCATTTTTAATTCTAATGTCAGTTGATCTTATCAATCGTCAAATGATAGAAGACTTGCATGAAAGTGGTAAATATTTGCCGCGCTTCTTTTGATATATAGACCGAAAACCACGCTCCGAACAATTCACATCACTTCCGTTCTCGTGCAGAAATCGCTCTGCCTATAAGGTTTTTGCCTCCAAGTTAAAAGAATGCAGTAGAACACCAAAACTGCGCGACACGACGTACGTTATTTTGTGTCTTTTACAAAACTTCACTTCGCTCTACGTAAAGATTCGTAATCTCGGATTGCCTGTGAAGTATTTGTAGAGCGCTGGCTGCCAGCATAACGTTCAGTATCTTAGCACAAAGCAGTTGCACAATATCGTTCGGGGGTTCGGTAATGAAAACGAAGCGGTAATGAAAACGAGTAGCCTGCTAAAAAAAAAATGATTTAATTGCCTAAAAAATTGCAAGCCCTTGGAATAGGGACAGTATGATGCAACTGTTCTTAGTAAGAAAAGACTGACTAATCCATGCTTTATTGACGTTTAGTGAGAACCTTAGTGTACATTTTTGCAGCAAGGTTCACAGCTCCAGCAAACATTATCGTCAGTAAATTAAAACCTAATTCAATATAATATATTTGCCTTCAAATACCCGATCAGAGTTTAATATTAAAAGACTGGGCTAATTCAGAGGACAAAATAAAGTATCAAACCATTTCATACAGAAGAGTCTCCCTTCGTCAGTGTGAATTTTTAAAACCGCAAAATTACTCTTTATCGTCGACTACCTCAGCCTTCTAGCCAGCTCAACAACTGATCGAAGCTGACAGGGACTTTGGTGTGGGAGGAGTAGGGAATTAGTAGAGTTGGTACGGATGCATGTTGTTGCGCCGCCATCAGGGCGAAGACGGAAACGTAGAGCACTAGTTCTGGCTTCCTTCGTCTCCGTCGTCGTACTTGTGGTGCTGCAACAGCATGGGTTCGTGTTTATAGTCCCAGCATATGCTGGAATTCCGATGGGAAGAAGGTGGAGAGATTCCCTTCTGAACTGTGGTACTAAGTTAGGCATAAGCTCTGGCTCCATCTTAGGCGAGACACCTCACCACTATCATAGAATAAAGCTAGATTATAGACTCAGGAGAGCCGCAATGGACAAATGTGGGCAAAGAATACGCTTGAATTATACGCCTGAAGCTGGCGCCAGAATAGTAAGCGCAGCACGTAAAGACCACAACTGCTGCGTAGTTGTCAGCAGTAAAGCGGCACAGTAGATAGAGAGGTGTTTGTGGCAGTGTTGCGCACAACTCTGTAGCGTCGCACCGCCTGACTAAAAAAGAGAAGACGGCGAATTCTGCGAGACGTTTCTCTCTCTTGGCGCGTGTACAAACGTTATGGTGATCAGTGACAGTGAGTAAAAAATACGTATGACCAGTCTACGGTGCCTATAACGCATTGGAGTGTTTTCACCAGATGTGATTCTAACTACACACAGTTTTTCGCTTGCAGTTTTGCCATGAACAAAACTGCAATACGGCGAAAGATGAAGTGAATCTCCTCTGGTAGCCTGCCACATCGCGGCGTGCCTGTACAGCTGACCAGTGGCATGCATTGCGCCAAACACTGGTATAGTCTTCATCCGCTATTGCCTAGTTACACTGAAAGCAGCCGGCTTTGCGTCACCAGATTATCTCGTAACTGAATCCGCACGTTGGACGTGCGCACGGTATGGTGTGTTTGAGGGTGGAGTCGAGGGTTTGGAAGGTACAGCGCTGAGTTTTACTTTAAATTATAACGCGAACGTGTTTCCAAGTGCTATTGATTTGAAGTGTTCGTTTTGTGAACAAGGCTAACGTGGACCGAAATAAAGACCGAAAAAATGCAGGGCTTGAATCGGGGAGTAAGTGTACAGAGCATCAGTAACAGTGAAAAGCCTATAGACAGGCAGTGAGGGATACAGAGTGCACTGAAGATTGCGCCTTATAGTCTGTTCTGAGAAGATTGCAAATATTCAGCAAATTTTGCCAGGAAAGGGGATCACCAAACGCATTCCTTCTTTTTAATTTTTAATGTTTGAGCTTTCAGGGCACCGTAGTTTAATCTAAGGGTAAAGAACTGACGCTCGTTGCGAACGACATGAATCGTTAGTTGCTGCCTTATTTAATTACTTCTATAATAATCAAAGTCAAAGAAAGGTGATAGCAGTGTGTTGTTCGTGTGTTAGTATTCGCACAGGCCACATAATTGTTTAGCAGCGCACCCGAGCCCACAGAATCCAGAAAACCATATCAGCATAATAAACATTCGCCAAAACTGAAATCACATAAATCAACGTTCTCCTTATGTCTGTGTGTGCTTCTTCTGTTTTGTTGTCGTTTTGCTGCCTTCTTCGAAGATGTTAGACCAAATTGCACGACGTTCTACTCTATAAAAAAGACGTTTCCTCGAGGCCTGTTGTGAGTTAATTTTCTTCTGTAGCGGATATCCAGTGGTGTTTTCATTGCCTATGCCTCCCTTCGAAGTTGCTTCTGTAGTCGTGTAGTGTTTCGCTGTGTGGATTTGAGCACGAATTTGAATTCACTGCTTGCGCCGACAATCTTCACTTCACGTTTGTATTTATGATGTCGATTTGAGAAATACTGAGAAATAGAAATAATTTTTGCAGTCGTATTTCAATAGCAAGTTATCTGGCGTGTGATTTGAAGGTACAGTGCCTCTGATTGCGGTCTTAAAGTTCTGGCCCCGTTAGCAAGGCTACCGTTTTACCGGTGTGAAATATGCGCCGCAGTCTATGCTGGTGAGAACGAAATATTTTTATCGGGTCCCAGACGTAGAACGTTGCGCCCTCACCTGGCTTGCTTTCCCTAGTAATGTATGTTATATTTTGCTAGAGAGAGGAAGTGGTTTTAACCGGCCCGGTATTATGCGGTATAACACTCATATCGTTGTGATCCTTCCTATGTAAGTTTTAAACAGGTACTCGGACAGATGTGGAGCCAATACCGGACAAGACATTTTCGGTACGCAGGTCGAACAGGCAGGACCATATCCGGTATCAGTCTCAGTCCGGTCGGATCGTTCTAGTATAGCGCGATGTGTTTCAGTTATACTCGAGGATATATCTTTCCTCGCTAACGAAATGCTGCGTTCTTCTTGCACTTTCACACTCAAGCCTCCTCTTTTGTCGCAGATATGAAGACACACCGCAATATCGGACGAGCTGCAGCGACTGTTGCCCGCGGAGATGAGATGCGATACACGTATGTAAGTACTTGCTAACGTGCGTGCACTTCGATAGCTCCATATCTTTTCAGATAGCTTTTCCGAAACAAAGCGCACCCCACATATACAGCAGAGCTGTGACATGCATTGTGTATGTTTTCATGCTTAAACATACACTGGCGCGCTGGCTGGCATGCTCTGGCATGGTCATTTTGCTTGAGCTTCAAAGTGAATTAGTAAGCAAATATATATTGTCCGTTGCATTGAGAAGCGGATATGCATTGTCCGGTATTAGTTCCATAAGATACGAGTTCGTCCGGCATGAGTTAAACAGGATATGGTCTGTCCGGTATAAGAGCTCGATGCTGACCCGTCTGCATGTTTTGAGATTCATACCGAACCGCCATGTCCGATTTGAGATCCATACCGGAAATGGCAGGATATGGCTTGTCCGATATAAGCTCCATACCAGATAGGTCTGTATAGTCTGAGCTTTATACTGGTCCGGTAAAAACCTCTTTAATCTTCACCATGGACAGGTCACAGGGATATGAAATTTACAGTACATAAATAAGGACCATTAAAAGCCTTGCTTACCCGATAAAGAATTTTTCAATAGGGAACAAGATAATAAATGATATCAGTAAAATGATATGCCTCTAATTCTATGAATAAATTCTCGAGATACGTGTGGCATAACGTGAAAACGGCAGCCATATTTAAGTACTCGTGATAACTGGTGCTACACCGCCTAGACAGAACAAAAGATTACTCATATGCGTCCTTATTCGCCTGTTTCCCGATTGACTAGTTTTTATTGCAGCGTCCGCCCGAGGTATTGTGACATCCACCTTGCTAGCGCTCCAGAAACGTTATAGGTTGCGCCACGGCATCATTCAAGCAGTGGACACTATTACGCCAAGATGTAAGGAAGTAAAACGTTTAATTTGTAGGCCTAACGGACATTCAAGTGAAGATGGCTGGCTTGACATAAATGACAATGCGCTTCAAATAAAAACTCAGAACGCAGTGCGCGCTGAAGCTTAAACGTTTCCCTTAGGATTCCGCCATATCTGCCCATTTCCCTTTTTACAAGTTGGGCTTAAGTCAAGGGGAGAATGCACGCACCAGCTCAGAAGGAGAACACGATAGGAATAATAATACATCCGCTAGCATCAAAGGCGCCACTTCCTGTGTCATAGCTCTCGCTAAAGTTAGCGCCTTTTTCGAGTGGAAGACAATCTTTCTTGAGGCAGTCTTTGGTCGTCTCGCCTTGTATGGTGCTTGCGTGCCAGTCGTCACGGGATTTCATTCCGCCCGAGAAGCTCTGATCCAAAACACTTCTCAAAAGCAGAAAGGAATAAACTCCAGCCACTGAGTAATAAAGCTGTGCAGTAGTGCTATGAGCATATGAGCGAGTCTTTCGCTGTATCGCGGCTTCGAAATTTAGAGATTGACAATTATATGGACTATGGGTTGGCTCAAGATGCACTGAGCTTATATCTATTGCCGCACAGATTAAGCTCAAACTGAGGTTATTACGCCACCCCACGGCCTTCGCCCAATAAACTACTGCAAACCCAGAAGCAAAGATGGATTACTTGCCTTTGAAATCCCTGCTTTTCGGTATTTCTGAACCAGGAGAAAAGTAATGCAGCCAAAGAAGAAGCAGACGCCATGGTAGTAGGGGCGGAAGTAGTAGTCCATCAGACTCTCAGCCGCCACTCTGCCCAAGAATGACCAGTGAAAAGGAAATGACGCTTAACGACGCTAAATTTGAGTCCAAGTTTGAGGCTACATAAGGGTCTCGGCAAAACCTCTTGTCAAACAATCTATCTCATATGCGCTTTTAATATGCCAAAGCCTGTATGTTTTACAGAAAGAAGCAGGGTTGCAGAAATTTGTTGGAGGCATATATATCTATCTCTGTTAAGTGCTGTATAGTAGAAATCCTTTCCAGCGACTTCTTTTATTAATTCGCTCCTTTATTTCTCTTTTTTTGCTGCCCTTTCTCTCTTTTCTCCTTATACTTCATTTTTTTTTTATTTTTTTACTGCTTCTACTTTTCGTTACTTATTTTCTTCTTTGACTATTTTCAAATGTTTTAACACAATTAAGGGTCCTCAAAATAACGTTTTGCAGTGTTTTTTGCTCAATTTTGACGTATTTTTCACACTTATAACGTCTGTGGTTGTTTTGAAGCCTGCACACTCTGCCGACGACCTTGGCTATATTTTATGCCGAATAGCGTTTTCAGGCTGCAGTTAGTTATCTAATTACTCCACATGAAATAAATTCTGCACACAAACACTTTTTTCACCCTCTACATGATACTGTGAATCTTTTGTTCATATAATCAATTAATTTCTCGATAATGACGCTGGAACATACTGCGCGGGTTCACAAATGCTGTTCGCACTCATGAACATGAAATGCTTTCCCCTTAAAAAACATATCTGGCTGAATTTAGTGGGGAAACGAAAAAGTATATTGCTCTTTCGCATAGCTGTAGCCCTAATGTATATTGCAAGAGACGTAAGGATTAGGTTAAGGTAAATCACCACATTGGAGAAGAAAAAATGTATAATTTTTGTCGAAAATTCACTGGTTTTGTTTGATTCATCAAGCTTATGTAAATGAAACTTCTGCATCAAAAATTAATGCAAATATAAAGAAACGTTATTTCAAGTTTTTTTGCAATATATGGGTATTGCATCAAGTTCTAACTCGGAAATTTGAGGTGGGTTTTAAAAGCAACATTTATGATAATGCCCTTTAGGTTAGAGGTGTGGCAGTTAGTGTGTTTGATTGCGCAGATCTTGATATTTCAAATGACTTGGCAGTTGCATGCCGAGGTCAATAATCTGCGCAATTAACCAGAGTAACCGACATAACTCAAGCTAAAAGGTATTATCGTAAAATACGTAATAAACATTACAAATGGCAGAACGGTTTTCATAAAATTCGTTATAACAGATAACTTTAGCGTTTTTGTTTTTTGGCATTCTGCTTGATTGCTCAGATTAAGGTATAAAGAAAGTGCATACAAAGTTGTATGCCAAAATATACATCAAAAATGAAGTTATCAGTGCTCGCATATTTTGAAAAAAGAATGTTTAAAGGAATGAAACAAATGTCGAGGTAGCAACAAAACGCGCAATATACGTCAAAGGTATCTGGCTCATGAATCTGGCCCTCCTTAACGGCAGCACAATGTCTTTGTTTGCTAGCTAAAGCAGGTTTTCTTTTTTTTTTTTACCTCTTTCACGTTCTCAGCCGACTGGCGGGGCAAATTCCACTAGTCAAAAAATAAGGCCGCGCCGCCGTCCTTTTTTGAAGATTGGAAATTATATTCATAATCGCAGGAAAAAAAAAACGAACGTCATACATAAAGCAGACACCACAGCGAATTCGTTTCCCGAGAATTTTATATAAGTTCTTTTGCTGTTTGCTATATGGCCCAGTATATTCGAGGCAGTATAATGCTGAACAGGCCAAAGATGAAAAGAAAAAATAAAGGAGAGAATCTAAATAATTATGATTCTGTCACCTTGGAGGAATGAATGTTAAAATGGTACATCACTGCCATACTCGTTTTGGAGCACTCTCTTGAGCAGGAGTCCAAGTGCTCCATGCCACGTGCCCCGTGGCTCAATGCCTGGTGTCTTGCTTGCCTCAAAACTTACGCTGACTTCGTCATTTGCTCGGAAAATAGTCATCTTTTCAGGATTACCACAACATTCTGCTAAAAAGCGTAGTTCATAGTCTGTGAGCTCGAAAGGAGTGAAAAACTAGCAGAAACAACTCGCAAATCGAATGAGGTCAGTGTAAACAGCAGAAAGCCGGATCGCTCTGCAGCCCTCTGGTTATGTTGTTGAACTAAATAAAACTATTAGGTTCCAAAAAGTGCTCCTGAAACATTTCAGACCGTACATGAACAAATAAATATATAGAAATAGACATGCGAAGCAAGTTTTGCAGTGAAAGCGGACATACAGTGGTCAGAAAGGTTTAGTTTTGGTTTCGGATTCGTACCGATGAGGTTAGAAAAATACCATATTTTTTAACAATTTCATAAAATCATAATTTTTTCCCCGACCATTCTTTTAATAAGCTAGAAAATGAAAATCGTAAAAATAAATTGTAATTGTTTCACAAAAATGAATATTTAGGGTGATGACATACCTTAAAATTTCTTCGTGCACTAGAACCGCATATGAAACTGATTTGTTTTAAATTAAGCAATTCTAGGACGTTTGTCGAGAACCTCGCAAGAGGTCCTTGAAAAGCTCTGTCATCATACTCATGAACTATGGCGTCTAACATGTACTTCTCTCAAAGTGATGTGTAAATAAATAATGCTTAATCGAAAAAGCAGATGGTTGTAAGGATGAAAACAAACGTTTCTGAGATCACGAGGCAGATACGGTCGCCTTACCGAAACGACGGCCGCACCATGACAACAAACGGCGGCAAGTCGGTGCCGTACAAATGCCAAGAAGAGATACCGCAGCAAACAAGTGACAGCGTCACAAAGACAGCAGTGACGAGCCATTTCTTCCTGAAAGTAGACAAAAATACCGCAGTGAAATGGATGTCGCCCTAAAGTAGAGTAAGCGCACTTACGTTTTCAATACCTGGATCACGATGACGGCCACCACGAACAGCTGGTAGTCAGCAGAAAGGTACCACAAGTGCCCCATAGTCCCCTGTCGAAAAAAAAAATTAAATTTACACTTGTTGGGGAGATATGCTTTGCCGGTCTTAGTCCATAGAAGTCATTACCGTGCAGAGGCCATGAGGGTCGTTTCTCCTCAACAAAAGTGTCTCTTTTTAATTTTTCTGATCAACAAATTCTGGCTCCGGGCTGCTTTCAGCCCCTCTTTTCGTTTTGTGTACGTGCGGAGGAAAAAAAAAGTAATACATGACAAAGAATGAACTTTTCCGTCAAATTTTATTAGATTCATAACCTAAATGCTAACGAGTAAAGATAAGTAACTAGGCAAGGAAAAAAATATCACTGATCAAGGGTGGAGGAGGGAACGACTTAGTTCGCAGGTCGAGACAACGTTTCGGCATGTGGACGTGTCTTCGTCTCGGCAGAGCGAACATGAATATAAAGCAAGTAAAACTCATTTCGAGGCACTTATATCCAGCCCGTGGCTAATAATTTTATTTTCTTTAATTAATGGATGTATTAAAATTAAATGCCGCTATGAGACCCAGCCAGACTTTGTGTGTATAGTTCCTCCAGATGCGCTGCTCGGAGAGAGGAAGAGACAGACGGGAGACGTCAGAGGAGACCTTGAAGGAAAATAAGAAAATATGGCCGTAACGGCGCCTATGGAGATAGCGTTTCAATCCCTCTGTTTTGCGAACCGATTTATTGTTGTGTCCTCATACCCACAGTTTGGGAGCGCAGCTAAGAATTGGAGTGGCGAGGGACTTTTTGATTTGTGTATTCACGGGCCAAAAATAAAATGATTGCTCGCAAACAGATAAGCAAACCAAAGGATGAATCAGAAAAATAGAAAAGAGAAAAAATAAGGCTCGCAGGTGATGAACACAACACTATTTGTAGCCAAGTGATCTGAAAAAGAGTATTAGCAATGCAGACATTTATATAGAGTAAGAAATATTGAATTGGAGTAAAACATACCTGTGGCTCTACAAAAGTATGGCGGCGCCAAACTACCATAAGGTCGGGCTGCTAAAACTTAGGCCAAACTTTTGCAATGGCTTCTCGAAAACCCATGTTCTCACCATAGTAAATAGCGATAAAATAGCAAGAATTGTTATTTTGACCCGCAGTATGACAACGGAAGAAAGCGCCAAACCAGGTCTCTGCTATAGAAATTTAGGGGTGGGATACAGCAGTTCAGCCTCGTTAGGGAGACCTCAAGCTAGGGTGATTGACTTGACTTTCTGCTCCACGAATGCCTGAGATGCGGGTAGTTATCAGATTTTAAACAGATCCAGCTACGTGCTTATTAAGGTAGAGCTACGAAAACTCTCTTCTGTGATGTACAGTGTAGATGGAGGGTAAGTAACACGTGGCCATTGAGAGACGCCTTTGTCAGGCTATCACCAACTCCATACACTGTAACACCGCCATCACCTTGGTACCGATATCATATGAACAAGGCGCAAATATGGAAGCAGCAATGTTAGGAAACTGTTTATAGTGTTTATCGATAGTCGAAGCAAGGGGCGAGCACAAAGACAACAAAGACAATAGTCTGATATGAAAGCCACTGCAGAGTAAGATGCGTCTAGTTTGCGTGGAGCATTCACCACCAGCAGACACTCCGTTGGGAAAATTGCGTTGATATCTGAAAGCCGCACAGAATAGTGCAATCTAGAAGCGGCGAACGTATCCCGAAGCCTGGATGTTTCTTATGTGGTGAGCCGTAAGTTGTTATCGTTATGTCGGTAAAACGCTTTGATAGGTACCTTCTAATTATTCATTTAAAATGCGCGGAGGTCAATGTTTAGCATTATTAGAAAAAATGTGAACATGCACAGAGAATTTTAGTGGAAAACCCACTTTTTATGTCTGCAATGCACGAAGCACAAGAAACACGTACATTAAGATTACAAGCACATTTTGCCCCTGTATTAACTGTGGGGTGTGAAGCCTAGGACAGTGGACTTCAAGAACACAGATCGGTTGGCAAAAAAACCTCACGGACTGGTGGAAACGTGACTAGTACATCATTAGGCTTTTACACTTAGAAATTAAAACCTCTACCGCAAAGATGGAATCCCGGCTTCAAGGGGAAGCACTTTGTTAGCCTCAAATAAGAGAAGCCCGAAGCACAACCTAAGCGCCTGCCGTTCTGATAACTGAGCGGGCGAATTTATTTAGCAAGTGAACCAAAAAACAGCAATTGGTCGGACAAGCCTAAGATAAATGATTAAAACTGCACTTCTCCGCATTCAGCAGCGGGAATTAATTAACCTGTGCAACATGCCCACGGCACGACTCCTTTCACAACAGTGTTGTGAGGCGAGACCCCCTTGTAACGTTACCTTCGTAAATCATCATCATCATCATCATTATCAGCCTGACTATGCCCACTGCAAAGCGAAGGCCTATCCCATATTTCATCAATTAACCCGGTTTTGTGCTACCTACATCCACTTGACTCCTGCGAACTTCTTAACCTCATCCGCCCACGTATATTTCTGCCGCCCCCTACTACGCCTTCCTTCCCTTGGAATCCAGTTTGTTACCATAAGCGAACATCGGTTATCTTCTCTTCGCACTACATGTCCTGCCCATGCCCATTTCTTCTTCTTGATTTCCACTAGAATGTCAGTAACTTGAGTTATTTCTCGCACCCACTCTGCACGCTTCCTATCTTTAATTGTCACTCCTACCGTTTTTCGTTCCATAGCCCTATGCATTGTCCTCAACTTAAGTAGAACCCCATTGGTTTGCCTCCACGTTTCAGCCCCATAGGTAAGTACAGGTACGATGCTACTGTTATATGCATTCCTGTTGAGCGATACAGGTAAGCTGCTAGTCATAATCTGCGAGTGCTAGCCAAATGCGCTCCAAGCCATTCTTATTCTCCTTGTTATTTCCTTGTTATATTTGCCTACTACTTCCAGTTTTTCGCTATCTAGCGTAGACCGCTGTTCCTTACCTATGCTGTTGTACATTACCTTAGTCTTCTGAATATTGATTTTCAAGCCTGCCTTTCTACTTTTCCTGTCTAGGTCACCAAAAATTCTTTGCAGTTCATCTCCTGAGTTACTTAGCAAGGCAATGCCATCAGCAAATCGCAGATTACTGAGGTATTCTCCATCTATCCTTATCTGTAACTGCTCCCATTCCAAGTCTCTGAATACTTCCTCTAAGCAAGCTGGGAATAGTACTGGAGAGATCGTGTCTCCTTGCCTAACACCTTTCTTTCTGGGAGTTTTGTTACTTTCTTTATGCAGAACTATGATTGCTGTGCAACCACTATATATATCTTTGAGCACTTTCACGTACAACTCGTCTACCCCCTGATTTTGCAATGCCTGCATCACCGCCGAGGTTTCTTCTGAGTCAGTTGCTTTTTCGTAATCAATGAATGCTATGTATACGGGCTGGTTATTTTCCGAGTATTTTTCTATGGCCTGGTTGAAGGTATGGATATGATCAATAGCAGAGTACCGTTTCCGAAAACCTGCTTGATCCTTTGCTTGATATCAGTCTAAAGTTGTCCTAATTCTATTAGCGATTACCTTAAATACCTTATACGTAAAAGACAGTAAGCTGATTTGTCTTTAATTTTTAATGTCCTTAGAGTCCCCTTTCTAATGAATGAGAATAATGTTTGCATTCTTCTATTGTTCCCGAACCATCGATGACACTAGGCACTGCGTATACAGGGTGGTCCAGTTTTTCTAGCACGATATCCCCCCCAGTCCTTCAACAAATCTGTAGTTATCTGATCCTCTCCAGCTGATTTCCCCCTTTTCATAGCTTCTAATGCTTTCTTTCTTGACCTCGTCCTTCATCACTGGTGGAACATCTGACTGTTTCTCGGTACCACCAATTTCATTATGGTCCTGACTACTTCGCTACTGTAGATATCAGTATAGAACTTCTCGGCTACTTTGACTATCTTGTCCATATTCGTGATGACGTTGCCCGCCTTGTCCCTTAGCGCATACATCTGTTTTTTGCCTACGCCCAATTTCTTCTCGGCTTTTAGACTTCTCCCGTTTTTTACAGCACGCTCAATTTTCTACATGTTATACTTCTTTATATCGGCCACTTTGCGCTTATTGATAATCTTTGATATGTGTTCCAATTCTGTCTGGTCTCTTTGATTGGAAGCTTTCATACCCTGGCGTTTCTTAATCAAATCTTTCGTCTCCTTAGACAGCTTACCAGTATCCTCTCTAACTATCCTACCGTCTAATTCTACAACGCACTCAGTAGTGATATATTTGTAAATATTGTTTCTTGCTTCTAGGATAATATCGCTATCCTCGGTTAGAGTTGAATATCCATTCAGTCGCGAGATCCTGAACCTTTCTGCCCTCTTTCTCACCGCTACTTCGTTGATGGACTGCTTTCTTAGTAATCTGTTGCGTTCTTTCTTCAGATTTAAACTCATTTGGGACCTCACCATCCTATGGTCACTGCATCGCAATTTTCCGATTACTTCTACATCTTGCATAATGGCGGGGGTTGAGCCCAGTATGAAGGCAATTTTATTTTTAGTCTCCCCGTTAGGACTTTTTGATGTCCATTTCCGGTTCTTCTGTTTGCTGAAGAAGGTATTTATGATTTTCTAGTAACTTCCCCCTGCTATTCATAGAACCAATTTCATAGTCACCTACGCCTGGTCTCCTGCCTGCTTTTTCCCTACCTTGGTATTGAAGTCGCCCATTAAAACAGTATACTGCGTCTTTACTTTTCGCATTGCCGATTCTACATCTTCGTAAAATCTTTTAACTGCCTGATTATCATATCTACATGGGGGTGCATAGGACTTTACAACCTTCAGTTTATTCATCTATATTCATCTATACGCTACGCCCCCTTCGTAAATGACAAGGTCCAATAATAAGAACCATTTTTCAGTGGAGTGTTATTGACAGGATTACGAGATCTCTTGTTTGTAGAGAAGGACATCACACGAGTGTACGTTTTAATTTCAGTCGCAAGCCACATAACTGAGTTTCAAGGGATATGAGCTATACGATTGCAGGCGGATATAAAGGGATTGGATGCCAGGTGCAGCCATAAAAAACAAGATGTCATTCTTATAGAGTTACGCGTGCGATCGTAGTGTTGGCTGGGAATTGACGTTAGTAGAATATTTAAGAGTATGGGTTAGAGCGGACCTTTGAGGGATACTTTTGGCTTCTTAATATCGCCCAAAGGGGAAGCAATTTAATGTACAAAAACTCTATCAACTTTGGAGGAATGCAGCCACCCCCGAAATCAAATAATGTGGAGGATGCAGAATTTGCAATCTTTCCAAGAAGACGTGATCTACAGTGCCATAAAGTTTGGCTATATCTAATGTCACCAAAGCATGCATACATTTTTTGTCACTGCGCAAGGAGCATTTGACTTTCAAGGTCAGCATGCGCATTTTATGTGTGGAATATTCTTAACGGCAACCGATTTAGCAGGGCCGAAGGATATTTTTGCGCTCCTCTAATGCGAAGCACATAAGAGTTGCAAACATTAAATCAATTTGACCATGTTTTATATTATTGACTAGGTCTAGTATTGTCTAGATTGAGCAGCCATCATTGCGTTTAGCTAAAGGGTTCCATATGGCTATTTTCCAGTGAGGAGGCATCCATGCATGCAGGATGGAATAATTCATCAGTTGTAGTAAATCAGTATGAGACTCTTATAAGAGAATATTTATCATTTCTATGTTACTTTAAAAGGTAAGCTGGCAACCTCCTCTCTATAACTTATATCTCTGAAAGGATAACTTAGATATCCTACTTAACTGTATCTATTTACGCTGTAAACATGAAGCACAAAAAAATTACAAGCAAGAAACAGTTCTCCAATTCTTTTGCAGTTATTTCAGGTATATCTATTTCTTGCGGAGTCAGAACACGTGAGGGCCTATTTCTGAACTAGATGTCTTTTTCCGCGATCATAAAAACTGGAAAAGTGCGCGTCGGTTATTTAATGTTGGTAGCAAATTGAAATCCTCAAACTTACAATTGTATCTGGTAGTTTAGATTTTAGCTGCATTAAACTTATAACCATGCCAATTATTTAGGCTCCTATTGTGCAGCAGCTTGTTCCATACAGCCTTCTGCCCTTGTAATCGCCTGAACAGTATGCATCCGACCATCTGGTAGCCGTATTCCGTTTTGATGTACGCAACGTAAATTCTGATTTCTTGTTCTTCAGTAGTGTTAACAACTGACGCAAGAGTAGAACGCAAAGTTTGACTGAAATGGCTTATCTTTAACATACGCCCATAGAATTGAGAAATCGGCGGCTTAAACGGCAATTAACACCGCTCTGCTCGCCAATACACGAAAGCCCTACGTCGTAGTCTTCATAAACGTTCATTTTTTCGTCATGGATCTGGAACACATCGCTGTCTCATTGCGTTTTTAACATGTTTCCAGCGGTAACGAGCATTCAGAGAGCTCTATTACTGAGGTCTCCTGTCGCCGATTTCACCTATCGTTGCCCAAATCTCGCCTTGAAACCGCAACCTAAACCGCAAGAGAAATGAAATGCAATGGGCCACGCACATATTTGGCGTCTCGTTTGGTTTCTTCTTTTAGAGATTAAAGGGGTCGTACCAAGGTCATCCAATATATTGCAGTTTGGTTGTCACGAGATAATACTGGACCTTATTATTCTATTTTCAAAATTTGAGTGCCCTAAACTCAAATGTATTTCGAAATAAGAGGCTGAATTTAACACCGCGAAGGCGTTCCTACCGACAGCGATCGCCAAATTGAATTGTTTAATGACGTCACTGAGCGACACCGGCCACCCGAATTGCCTCCTGCTGCACAAGCGGCGATAAACTGCCGATACACTGTACTGTGTTCCCGCTTGCTAACATGACTCCAAATAAATGCACTCAGCATGCTATTGAAAACACAACGCAGACTGTTGTGAAGCGCGATTTGTTTTTCCCAGGCCGCCGCCTTTTGGCGCACTGTCCCCACCACCGTAAACACCGCCGCGCCGACCGTGCCTTCCGCGCAAGCTATCTGTGTCAGCAATACTGCTGATCCCTTAACGCCAGAGTCCGAAAAGGATTCTAAAAATTGTTTTTTTTTCTCGCAATAATAGTAAGCCATCTAGTAAGCCATCGAAATGAAAATTTCAAAAAAGAACGCTTCTTGTGAATTGCCGACACATACGTTGGGAGTTGCTCACAGTCGGTGCGGTGGCTGTGTTCTTGTACCCTAGCTCAGCTGCTAACGTCGTCGAAAATACCCATTTCCTTTAGTAAGAAAGAGTGGGCTTAAGAGTAAAGACGTGTCATGATCGAGTGATCTATTTACTAAAACGCCTCGCTGATATATTACAAAGTGCCGTCCGTAGTCGATGCGACAATTTTAGGTCAATTTTAGCCAGAGCGCCGTCGTCCTTCGCGCTCGCGGGCACCGTTGTTGCAAGCTTGCGGCATCCGGTGCTGCAAGCCTCGTGAGTTTATTGTGATGAGGCCAAGGCCAGACTTGGGTCTGACAATGAGAAGCGTAAACGATGCTGCTAAGACGGGATGGCCGGGGTATTGGGAGCCTCGATGTAGTGCGCGCGCACTATACACTGCGGTTGCCCTGTCGGGCGGCATCCGAAGATTGGTACAAAAGTGCCGTCGGACAGCACTATATACATTGCGCATTTTAGGTTGTGTTTTTGAGGCGCATTTCAGTAAAAATTGTGTACGTCATTTAAGCGGGTCAGCTCGTGGGTCTTTCGTACACAGGCGCCGAGGTGCAACTGAATCACGCCAACAGATGCCGCTATTCCCTAGGTTAAAAGCTCTAACAGAGATCGACTAAAAGCTCAGTTTGCGGAATTTTCGGTAAACGGCATAACTGTTGTTTGGCCGACATTACCGCGGTTTCGCCTAACCGTGGTTGACGCTACTAGAGCATAGAACACCGTCACCGGCTGGCTGCACCGGTTGCCAGATCAGCAAGCTGTTCACGAAGAAACAAAAATGCAAGTTTTAAAAGTGTCTGCAGCTCCCTTGCGGCTGAAACTTGGAGGTTTAGTTTATTGGCACATCAGGAATAAGATGCAATAAAAAGTTTATATTCCACAATTGGTGTACTTACCGCATTTAAAATTCCAGAGCGAGTCACGCTGTGTGGGGGAGGAGGGGGGGGGGAGGTGCGTCGCGTATGGGCGGCGTGTTTTCCCCTGCGTTGAAAAGCGGTCGCCATGACCGGCATTTTATCCCTCATCCGTGCCCCCCTGCGTAGAGCAGTTGAGCTCTCTTCCACTTCGCATTTGGCCGACTTAGCTCAGTTCAGTTCAGTTCGGTTGTTCAGTCGTGTCGGACGCTTCGTGACCCTATGGACCATATCACGCCACGCTTCCCGGTCTCTATCTTCCTAACATCACATAACTTCATCTGCAGCGCCTCGAGGATGCCATCAAACCATCGCGTTCGCTGCCTAACCCTTCTCCGGTGACCCTCAACCTTTCCCAACATCAAATCTTTCTCCAACGACTCTTCTCTTCTCATCAGATGACCAAAGTAGCTGAGATTTACCTTTAGAATTTGACCCTCCAATAAGCAGTCAGGGTTTATGGTCGACAATATCGACTGATTTGATCGTCTGGCAGTCCAAGGAACTCTCAAGAGTCTTCGCCAGTACCACAATTCAAACGCGTAAATTCTTCGGCGGTCAGCCTTTTTCACAGTCCAACAATCGCATCCATACATCACAACTGGAAAGACCATAGCACGAGTTATACGGATCTTGGTTGGCAGACCAATCTCTCTGCTCTTTACTAGGCGGTCAAGGCTAACCACTGCTCTCTTTCCCAGAAGCAGGCGTCTCCTAATTTCATGGCTGCAGTCTCCTTCCGAGGTAATCTTGGAGCCCAAGAACAGAAAATCTGTCACAGCTTCCACTTCTTGTCCCTTGATGCTCCAGGACTTGATAGGGCAAGACGCCATGATCTTTGTCTTTTTAAGGTTCAGTTTAAGCCCAAACTTTTCACTTTCTTCTTGTACGCGTATCACAAGTCCCTTGAGTTCCACTTCACTTTCTACCATTAAATTGGTATCCGCATATCTAAGGTTGTTGATACGTTTTCCAGCAATCTTCACTCCAGCTGAGGACTCGTCCAGACCGGCCTTCCTCACGAAGCACTCAGCATATAGGTAAAATAAGCAGGGTGACAGTATGCAGCCTTGTTTCACTCCTTTCTCAATCGGAAACCAATCAGTAAGACCACGCCCAGTTCTGTCTGTGGCCTCTTGCCCTTCATACAGGTTTCTGAGGAGACAGATGAGGTGAATTGGAGATCCCATCTCTTGGAGAGCTTGCCACAATATGTTGTGATCTATGCAGTCAAACGCTTTTGCATAATCAATAAACAGAAGTATATGGGTTTCTGAAACTCTCTTGCTTTTTCTATGATCCAGCGAAGGTTGGCAATCTGGTCTCCAGTTCCTCTGCCCTTGCGAAACCCAGCTTGCACGTCCGCAAGCTCCCGATCCACATACTGCTGCAGCCTACCTTGGAGATTTTCAACATCACCTTTCTAGCATGCGAAATAAGTGCTATCGTGCGGTAGTTGAAAGAATCTTTGGCAATGCCTTTCTTTGGAATGGGGATGTAAACTGGCCTCCTCCAATCATGTGGCCACTGCAGGGTTCTCTAAATTTGCTGACATCTTGTATACAGAACCGTAACAGCGTCGTCATGGTTGAGATTTTGAAGCAACTCAGCTGGAATGCCATCAATTCCGCTAGCTTTGTTCTTAGCAAGGCTGGATAAGGCCCATTCAACTTCACTCTTCAGGTTGCTCGGCTCGAGATTAGTAATCACAATTATCTTATGTTGGGTTTGCACATCCGGGTCCTTCTTGTACAGTTCTTCTGTGTATTCCTGCCACCTCTTCTTTATCTCTGAGGCTTCAGTGAGGTCCCTGCCTCGTTTGTCCTTTATCACGCCCAGCTTTGCTCAGAAGCTTCCTTTGATATTTTTGACTGTCTTATACAGAGCTCTTGTGTTCCTCAATTGGCTGTTGTCCTCATCTCCTTGGAACTGTATGTTCAGGAAGGCATTCTTATCTTTTCTTGCTATTTTCTGAAAATCCGCATTGAGAACCTTGTATCTTTCTCCTTCCCCCTTAACGTTTGCCATCCTTCTTTCCTCAGCTATTTGCAAAACCTCTTTAGATAACCAGTTTGCTTTCTTGCATTTCTTTTGCTTTGGAACTACCTTAGTAGCAACTTGTATTGTATCACGAACGTCAGTTCACATCTCTTCAGGCTCTCTTTCTTCTAGATCTAATTCTTGAAATCGATTTCTCACTTCCACAGCATATTCTGATGAAATTTGATCCAGATCATACCTGAAAGGCCTTCTAGTGTTCTGCGTTTTCCTCAATCGAAGCTTAAATTTGGCAACAAGAAGCTGGTGATCGGTGCCACAATCGGCCCCAGGCCTTGTTTTTAATGCTTGTATTACGCTTCTCCATCTCTGCCGGCAAAGAATATAATCAATCTGATTCCTGTACAGACCGTCCGGTGAAGTCCATGTGTACAGGCGCCCCTTGTGCTGTTGAAAATGAGTATTCGCTTAGGTCAGGTTGTTTTATTGACAAAACTCTACTAGCCTCTGCCCAGCTTCATTTGGCTCACCAATACCGAACTTGCCTGTTATTCCGAATATTTCTTCACTCCCCACCTTAGTATTCCACTCTCCTATGGGAAAAACGACGTCTGATGATGGGGTGTGGTCTAAAAGGCATTGTAGGTCCGCATAAAATCTCTCAACGTCAGCTTCTTCAGCAGTAGTAGTCGGTGCATAGACTTGGATAACTGTTATGTTGAAAGGGTGACCTTGGATCCGAAGTGAAATCATTCGGTCGTTTTTGGGGTTGTACCCTAGCACTGCTTTGCCCATTCTTCTGTTTACTATGAGAGCGACCCCATTCCTTCCCCTGGATTCGTGCCCACAATAAAAGACATAATGATCGCCGGAAAGAAATTCTCCCATTGCGGTCCACTTGAGCTCGCTGATACCTAAGATATCAATGTTCAATCTGTCCATTTCTCGCTTGACGACATCCAGTTTACCTTGCGTCATAGATATTACATTCCATGTTACTATGTGATATATCTCCTTGCAATATCTAAATCGCTTAGCTTAGCTAAGCGACTTACCTAAATCAGCTGCAATTTTTACAACCAACTGTATTTTACAACTTTAAAACAATAAAAATGCGCTTGCAATGCTAGCCTACTCATAGTTCAGAGGTTACTTTCTGTTTAATTTCATGTTTTTATCGCAAACGAGACGAGAGGAAGCATTAATCAGGACAGCTGTCCATAGTAGTGCATTTCTGTTGTCATCTGCGCTTGCAAGGACATTAGGAGTTTAGTGGGCTCTAGTGTAACTGACGGGGCACGGCAGCTTTCAGGCGAGCTGTTCCGAGCAACTGAATTCTCTGCCCATATTCCGCCCTATGTCCAATCATGAAAGAAATCCACTGTTGTCAAACCGGCCTCAGCAGTAAAGACTCCAAGTCCATGAACTGTTTCTAGGCTACTGGCATCTTCTACATTAAGCCTTTTCGAATGCGTCTCATTTTATGCATCTCTGTTGTATGGGATTGGACGTCCCTTGGTGCGTTTAGAGTATGAGAAACACCATTATGGAGGACTCCGGAAATTTCAATTCAACCACGCGTGTTCTGTAACTTGCAAGGACATATCAGATCATAGGTGAGGCCTCCGGGATTTGATTCTTCGTCTTTGGGTAGAACAGCCGAGAGCTCTGACCACTCAACGATCACGGCAGGACACTCATGCCTGTGCTATCCCGTAGCTAGCTCAGGTACGTTATTCTAGTTACATTAGTGTATGTACTGATATCTTTAGTTTTCAGAACTGAACATATTTTAAAACTCAATGTACGAACATTCGAGAATGGACGACCTTTCGAGCTGACACGAAAAATTATCAAGAACTGCTGAGACTAGGGCCATTGTTTTGTTCCTGAAATTCTAGTCTTTGATGTGAGATCCGGGTAAACAGGTAACCTCATGAGGGAAACAGTGCGCTTTCTAACCTCTTGATAGCACTAGCGCAGTTCATTGCTACTCTTGGCCGAAACACTAATCTAATCTCTCGGTTTGCTAAAGCCACCAAGAAACATGATGTTATAATCTATCAAGATGCAGTGGGCATTGCCTTATTTCTCGAAGCACCGCAAAGACAAAGTGGCTAGACAAGCTCAAATGAACTCTACAGCTTCTTGTCATACCTTCTCCATATGTGAATTGCACAGGCTTTCACTCCTTTGAAGTCCGTCTCTAATGGTATGAGCAAAATGGCATGGTTTGAGCCAAAGTGCAAAATTTGATACATACTTTCACAATTTACTGCTAGTGTTTAAAATAGCACTGCATCTTAAACGGAAGTTAGGAAACACCCATGATCCCCTAGAATATATTCTGGAACTGGACATTGCGTGACTGGTAAGTTACAGGAGTATTCGAGAGGCATAGGAAAATCACCGTTTTCATGGCCGGGAAAGCCGCCAATACTCCAATTCAGCCTGACGCCTATTTATCCGTCTAATGTCCCCTAACAAGCACCGGTGCTGCGCCTCATGTCAGCGACGCACTAAAAGGAACCACCGGCGAGCGACTTGTTCTAACACGAGGCGAGCACTCAGACATTGTGTCGACTGTTCCCTGGCTGAGGAATACTCTCGTACCGCTGCAGACTTGAAGCGGCTGACCAGAGCGATCGCGGAATGAAGCTCTCAAGATGCCTGCAAGGGCAGCCTTCAAATTGGGCAGTTCAAATGGAAATGGTTGTCCGGGCTAGAATAAGCATGAGCGCTGGAGCTTAGCGATTGAGACCTCCACACGCGTCCCACGAGTTTTGTGCAGCTCACGAGGAGCGGACGCGATAGAGCGCCGGCGACCGCCGATGTGCGAGAAGAGTCACGTATGGCTAGTAGCTTTCGGCCCCCGTACCAGTTTTGTTCTATGAAATGTCTTGTATAAAATCTACACATATGGCCTTTGTTCATCTCACCGACGCTGACTCAACGCCGAGGAGGCTGGTGCCTTTCCATCTCTAAACGGGTGACGACCGTTGTGCGACAAGTTCCATGGAACAACGGCGCACCAGATTCGTTTGCAGATTACCGCAAAACTATGAACCTGCCAAGGAAAGGCAGTCACAATCCGTAAAAAAATATCGGGTGCTGAACGCTGAAAAGGGCAGTTGGTAGCCAGATGAGAAAGGCCTTCTTTATCGGAAACATACCTGAATTTTCTATCTGGACGCCTCCTATAGAGCTAACGCCTAGTGAAAAACATTCACATAGAAAAAACTTAACGGTTTGCCAATAGAAGGAAATAGTAGAGGTTCAACTATCCTTGACCCAAGTTTCACGAGAATTATTCATCGGTAGCATCCGCAGTCGCTGGTTCCGCTTCGATCTTGGCTGGCCTCAGCGCTTGGTAAACGTTTCAGTAACAGGCTAGTCTTAATTCTTCTATTCGATGGTCTCGGCAGATTGTCCGGCCCGACTGCGGTCTCTCTCTTTGACGATTTGGCCTATTTGTATGACGTACTTACCTAGGGTATATGAAAGAGCGGCGTAAATAACACCATGTGAAGACGACGATGTTCAATGCACAGCGCGAGCTTGCAGTTGGAACGTGATGAAGAGACGATGTTTTGATGCACACAGCGAGAGGCGCAATTCCGATCTCTCAACGGTGAGGTCCAACAACTTCTTTCTCCTCCCTAGTCGTGTGAAAGTTAGTTAAATGTTGTTTTCGGCTGAAAATATTTTTTGAACGCTACTTAAAAGGTAACACACATCCATGGAAAGTGTTAAGTAATTTCGGTGCAGCTGATTACATTGTTGCAATGTTGCCGCACCATAACATATTATGTGTTCTCCTGGCTATTCATTTTGATTTACCGGCTGCTTAATTTGAAAAGCATTTCATAACGCAACCTAAAATTGAACAAATCCCCAGGGAATGCGGTTTATTTTACTGCTATGAAATGCCGATAATAAAGTAACAAATGGCGAAGAAGATTCGAACCAATGTCTACGGTGTTCAAAAATGCAGCGCTGATCCATCGCGCCACAGAAGTGAAAGAAAGAGGGTTGTTTAATGGGAGCCACTTATTCGCGTTCATAAAGGCTCTGTTTTTTCCCGCTACGTGATACTGCCGGTAGGACCCTACCATTGATAAAAAGGAATCACGCATGTCAGAATGTGTTACACTTTTACACGTGGCCTAATCGGCTGTGGCGATAGCAATGTGCTATCGTGTCTGGGCGCGAAGATAGAGATGACGATGGTTGCTGCATAGCGTGAGATGAAACGTGCGGCGCACGAGTACATGGCGCCATCAGTGGAGCGCATAGGGCTAGGTCCAGGATTAACGCGAAACTCGCAGATGAACGCAGCAGATGTCCGCCAATTTAGCTGAGTTTAAAAATGAGAAATGTGTGCGTTGACACGTCATGTTTTATTTTTCTCTCTGTTTCCAGCTAAACATTGTAAGTTCAAACTTCAGGAAAAGACGGGCGAAATTGCTGTTTGAGGGAACTAATGTTAGCACACTCTAAATTTTTGAAACAACTTTGCCTGCCTCAATTTGCTTATGTATTACCAGTGTGTTTGTACCCATTTTGCACGGAAGAATGCTAGTGACAACATGAAATTTATTGGGCTGAAAGAGTGGCAGCTAAACACGAGATAAACAATAAGGGGGGTTTTTGCCCCGTCGTGCTGTACAACGGTAAGTTCTAGCCCCCATTCTTTTCAACATCAGCCTGCTACCCTTGCTTGGGCGAAATGGGTGAACGGAGCGCAAGCATTTGCCCAGAAAATATTACAGTATGGTCTGCTCCCCCTTCTCTGCTATCTTAAGCCACCGATTTGTAGCTCGCGCTGGCCATTAGAATGCAATCGTGGTCATTTGTTGGACCGATGCTGTCGTCTCAAAAAGCGGCATATCTTACCATGTAGTGAATGAGCCTGAGCGCTATGGATTTATCACCACAGCTATCATCATTTTTGTAAGTGAACAGAACCCGTGTCACCAGGTAATTTCAGCACCTCGCAATTAATCTATAGGATGCCGGATCCACCACGGCCTAGAATCGCAGAGCCGATTGTAAAGTGTCAAACATTTTGCATCTCATCCAGCGGATTTCAAAAAGCCACCTGATGCCATGGACACCCCCTTGTCTTTCACTCCCTTCTAAAGCAATGATTGATCTACTAAACTAATTTCCGCACAGGGCACGTGCCGAGTGGGGCGGCTTGTAATATATCAAGAGAGCAGTATTGCAGGATATTACGAGTATATCACGAATTATCCAAATTCACTCTATGCAGGCTGAGGCTTAAATAAATACTCTGGTCAACCTGGTTCCTCAAAATCGCAAAGCTCGACGCATGAAAATCCTAACATGACTGAAGGAGCACCTCTTGCAAGGTACGTGAAAAACCCTTAAATGACAGGTCTCAGTTCCTGCGTGCCTCAACCCTCGTGGCGATATCAGCAAGTTACGGAAATCGGCTACTGTGGCGCACACCTGCAACACCCATTGGACACCTACCTTAAAACAATGAGCCCCTGGGGAATTTACGGTATCGCAACGGAGTACCGGAACAAAACGACAACGTGGGAGGCTTTTCGAACCGAACAGCCCGTTCCGTGCGTGCGCACCGAGAACGCGTCGTTCATGCTTATTTTCTTCTTTCGCCGGCCTGAAACGCCAATCTTAGCGCCTCCGATTTACAGCGTCGCTATTCGCTACAGAACCCCCGCACAGAAGGAACGGCGAAATATACGCGCCGACGGGGCAGGGATGAGGGTGCCTCGGCGGCAGGCAGGTCGTCCAATAGGCTAGCAACGTCTAAACGGAGGTCCTGGGGAGGTGTCTTCATGTATTCCGGTTTAGGCGATCTATGGAGATGATCTCTTCTCGACCATTTAGTAGGATAGTTGCCGACATTATCGACTTGTTGAGCACGCGGTACGGGATCGGCTTCCGGTTCCGCGTACGCTGGACGAACATCGAACCAGTGCCAGCAGTACTAGAACTGGTCTCCACGTCATCCCGGCTATGTGCGGTCTGGATGCAGCGGGTCAGCCTTGCGTGCAGACAGTCGCAGGCAGACGACGAGCATGACAAGGCCGATGCCAGCTGTCTGTCAGGAAGGGGGGGGGGGGTAAGTTTGATCTGGCGACCTGCCTGTGTTCCCCCCTGCACGTCGAGTGCATCAAGGTGGTTTTCGCTGCCTGGCTTTGCTCTATGACTGACAGCGAGCGGTTAGTATGGGTTTACCCGGGGCCCACACTCAGCGGTTGCAAATCCCCGAGGAGGCCTCAGCGTACTGCCTTGGAATTGCGGCGGCAGGTGCAGAGTGGGTCTGGGCAGGACGCGTGTAATCCGGAAAATTTAGTCCTGTATTGAAGTCGGTTCGCAGGCCACGGGAACAGGCCTGCGCGCTGCCAAAGGAAGGGCGGCGTAGCTGCGGAGCACGGTTAGGAAACGCAGTTAGCTAATCTCGGATGCTGAACAAAAACCAACATACGTGGCGGTAGGTAGGCCAAGGGAACATCCTGCCCGCTACGCAGGGAACGTTTGCGTAGCTATGGCGTACGGTTAGGAAACGCAGCTAGCTGACTGTATTTTGGATTGAAAATTCCCTTCGTGCCTAGAGACATTACCCAGCCGCAAGCGCGTTGGTTTTCGTTGCCGAAGAGAATGATGCATCGACAGAAGCCTGGCGGCTGGGGCTAACGAAGCTTGGGTGCTGCGGAACTCGCCTTTGGCTTGAAAGAGAGAAAAAATATGGTAGAGAATAGCTAAAATTAGTAAACGTGCAACTTGGAAAACGACTGGTAGAGGAATAGCGTGGCAGCAACGACCTCGGAATTGGTTAGTAGCCCGGCGAACCATTCGCCAAGTGGTAACAAGGGAAGCATCCTTTTGTGAAATGCAAGGCCCTATAGCACTATGGCGGAGATAAGCGTGTAGCAACGGGTGCGACTTCAAGACTGCTCATCATTACTGATATACCTTCCAACATGAAATGTCGAGCGAAAACCGGGGGAGAGTATCCCTCAGTGTGCACCGTATTAAAGGCTGGCCACTTGCCTAGTAGCTTAAGTAGGGATGAACGCGATGACGAAACTCTACTCTAGAGTACCTAAGTAGAGTCGGGGGAGGGGGGGGAACCGGACTTGGGGGACGGGGAACCTCAAAAACAGCTTCGTGAAAGGAACCTGTCTCAGACACCGTTAATCCGGCAAACACCTTGTGGTGGTGGAGTGATCTTGAGACCAAAAGCCGCACATTCCACTAAGAGCGAGTACTCGCCCTCTATGGAGAGCCAGTAAAGAAGCTCGACTCAAATTGTCAATCAAAATCCTACGCTGCCCACATTCCGCACCTGATCCCCATAACCCTATCCTCATTCCTACTTCCCTTTCCCCATCTCCCATCCCTTCCGCTGCTTGCCAGGGAGAAACGTGGAGACTCCCTGAGGCCACATCCTCGGCTGTGGGTCGCTGAGTAGCAGTCCCCCATTTATTGAATAACGTCCAAACAAAAACAATTGTGCAAAAGACCTGTTTGTTTATTTCGAGCATTGGTTTATCTTCCTCTACTCGCTATCACATGTGGTGCGGGAGGAGTCTGACAATGGAATACAACATACTAAATGTCAGGAAGGACAGGGAGGGGCACCTGCGCTGGCGGTTCATCGACGGCTGCGGGGCCCTTCGGAAGGACACCGATTTGGCGCACTCAAGGGAGCCGTACTGCCAGAGGGACAGGCGCCGCTCACTCAGCTTGTGGTCGATGGAGACAATGGGCACCCACTGGAGGCTGCGCTTGAAGGACAGGCGGTCAGTGAAGATGTAATTACCAGCGTCGCCTCCGTGGGCCACCAAAAAGCGCGACCATCCGCCGTAGGCTGCCGACTGCGCCGAGGAGGTGGTAGACGTGGAGGCCGGGCTCTGTCGGTGGCGACCACTGAGTGAGGCTTCCGAAGCGGCCATGTCCAGGTTCCCGTAGGTGATCTCGGAGAAGAGCTGCTGCTTGGGAATCGCCGCCGGCGTATCGCGCACCTCCAAGCCAAGGCTGCTGAACATCGGTCCTGTTTCTTTGCGGTGGTCCCGTCGCTGACCATACTTAAATTGGGATCATGAAATCGAGAGCAGCGGCTTGGAGCGGCCATGCAGTGTTCGTGCCAGCTTCTTCTGCCTCGCGCCGAGATGGCCACCGTGACAGGCTTCTCGAGCCGAGCAGAACGTGCCATGTCTAGGTACCGAGCACTTTTCTTCTTTCGCCGGCTGGGAACGCCGATCTTAGCGGCTCCGCTTTACAACGTCGATGTGCGCCGCAAGCCTGACGTTGTGGTAGTTAGATCACTATCCGCGATTAAAAAATGTGTCTGCTGGCGGTAGTGCAAGAGACGATCGCGTGACCGCGACTGTCGCTTGGACGGAACTATTGACAGAAATAACGTTCTCGTAAGCTTTCGCTGCTGCCTGACCGACGACAGAGGAGGAAATACTGCCCATTAGGGACGAAGTATGTCTCCTGTGTCCGCTCCATTTGCCCTGTACGAGCTACATTCATATTGTCACAGATTCCTCAGGCGCCAGGCGCAGTCAGCGTCGTGTTCCGAATTCCGAAGCTTTAGCACATGATATTCGGGTCCTACGGAGAAATCTTTCCTAATAGTCGGTGTGTACTGGATGCGTACAAATGCGGAAGCCACTCAAGCTTCCGTGAAAGGAGCAACTAACAACCTAATACCTCCTCGTCAAATTGAAATTGCCCCGTCTTTGCTATAGATCAGACTTCTCCCAGAAAAAGGAAACCTTCAGCGCCCCACTCGAGCACTTTTCCCAACGCATGCAGTGATCTCTCTCTCTCTCTTTCGCTCTCTGGAGGCCATATGGACTGGGATGAGGTATTGTTTCGACGGTTGCGCCTTCGTGTTGCCGTACAAATGCGGTCCTCTGGTTGTGGAGAGCACAGTCTCGCGCCATTTGATGAATACTGTCCCTTCATTTCCGCTCACGTCGGCGCGAGCCCGAACATTGCACATTACTCTGGACGTGCTTTTCTTTACAATCGCTACGGCAGGAACACCTCCAACAATGCGGGCATCCAAGGTCAACGGCCAAATGTGGACGACCCTTGACACACGAGGTTCTTATGACCAGTCCTTGCTTTGTTTCTTCGGAAATTTGGCCTGGACGTTTATTTCTAAAATCAATTTATTGATGCAAGGCACTACATCACAAGAGAAAAACAAATTAAAATGTGGCAGCACGGTTGCGGCGTTAACACAGTGCTCTTGGGCAGTGTAGAGCTCGGTGGATCTGTCTGCTCCACCGCGTGATCGAAACCCAGACTCGGTGCTGTTGCCGCCGCATTTATTTTCCCTAATTCATTCAAGGACATATGCAATTCATTTCGCAAGGCTGCCCTCGTCTCCCCCAGAGCGGCCGTTGGTGACAACCCCCCCCCCCACACACACACAAACTTTGGACTCCGGGCGGATATAAGGTAAGCGCATTAAAAGCTGCGCGCATGCTCAGTGATGGCTTTCATGTTGGTTTACATATTGCCGCATAGTGCTGACAAGGCCGTAGACACCAAAAGAAGACGCAGGCTTGATGCCACGTAGTGGTGACAAGGTCGTAGACACCACAAGAACATACAGACTTGATGGTACTGAAATTAACTCTTTATTGGGCCGACTTGCGTCCGCAAAAGAACTACGCTACTCGGCGGCGGCGATAGCAACAAACGCGCTCGTCGATCGTCGAACAAAGGATGCCCGTCACACTCGTCAATACTACATTTAAACGCTGTTTAGAACAATCTAGATAAATTCGCGAACTGCTACTAACTCTACCTGGAACGTTGTAGAAATATATGCAAGTGATCCGAATCTTCGAGACAGATCTTGGAGAATCGCTCGCGATAAAAAAATGATAATGCGTCGTATGACGACAACGAGCATGAACAAACACGGGATGCAGAATTGATACGCATGCCAGGATCACAGTGATAAAGCCGCATGCCGACGGCTGTTAAAAAACAACAAATACAGTTTTGAAGGTTTCGCGGCATTACTCCCCCCTTAAAAAACATCGCCTCGATGTTCGAAAATAAACAAAGCAACTTAAGAAAGACATTACAAAGTTTAAAACCCACGGATTCTTTAACACGCGTAATAAGGGTTCCGACGAACATGTACGATTTCTGGGCCTGCGCGTCGCCGTTCTGATGGGGTGGTACACGTCGTCTCTGGCTCCCTGCCGTACAAGCTTGAAAAGGGTCGCTCTGGTCGTCTCCAGGACTACCGTGTTAAGGCTCAACCCCATGAGTCCTCGAAGCGCGCGTCCTGCGCGCTTGGCTGCGCGCGCGCCGGCCTGAGGAAGTCTGCGCATGCGCGACTCGCCGCCCACAGCCGAGCTCGTTCACAACGCTCGGATCCGACAGTGCCAGATATTTGGCGCGCGCGCTGCTCGCGGCAGCGCGCCTCCGAATTCCGGCGTGCAAGCATTGACCAATCAGCGGGCACTCTGCGTCTGTTTCTTCCGGGGCGGATCTGGCGGGCCTTCCAAGCATGTTTTGAGCAAAATGGCGGATCTCCACCTCAGTGGAAGCACGTCGTTCTGCATTGGCAGCCAAATAAATGAAGTCAACAACGAGCTGCTCATCGCCGCCATTGAACGATGGCAGCTGCTATGGCTTGCGAGCCACGCGCTTCATTAGAAAGAGCTGATGACGGCAGCTTTAGGGATAGCAGTGACCGCGGAACTTGTGCCGGGGTTCACGCGCGAAGGTGAGATGCTGAACCTGTTCGTTCGTTATTCCTGGCGTGTATATTCGTTGTTCATGTCATATATATCAAACATTTCATGTGTATGTTCTTGAGTTTTCATCACAGAGGCTCTAAAAACGCTCCAGAAGCGGTTGAAAAGCCTCCGTGACAAGTGCCGCCGATTATGCAGGGCGTGACAGGGCGCATACCGCACCATGCGCTTGGAGTTGTGAACCGCCTTTTTTTTACGCGCCGGGGCGCGGTGCTCACCGCGCAGGCGCGCACAACGCCCGGCGCGTAGGACGCAGAGGTGTCTATGGAGTCGGGCCTTTATACGCGAAGACCACGTATAGCAAAGTGTCAGGTCTCGTGCTCGGCGTCGACATACACGGCGATCACGTCCGCGATAGTTTTGTTCAGGCGCTCCGTAAGGCCATTGGTCTGAGGATGGTATGCAGTTGTTCGTCGATGGATTGTATGACTGTATTCCAGGATGGCGTGCGTCAACTTTGCCGTAAACGCCGTTCACCTGTCCGTGATGACAACTTCTGGGGCGCCGTGTTGCAAGAAAACTTGTTCGACAAAATTTTAGCAACTTCTGCTGCGGTAACATTGGGCAGTGCTTTTGCTTCGGGGTAACAGGTAAGGTAGTCAGTGGTCATGATGATCCACCTGTTACCCATAGACGAAGCTGAAAAGGGGCCGAGGAGATACATCCGGATTTTTGAAAGGGCAGGTCAGGGGGCGGAATTGAGTTTAGTAGTCCTGCTGGTCTGATCGGTGGCGTCTTGCATCGTTGGCACTCACGACATGTATTCACGTAGTGGGCAACTTCGGCAGGCAGTCGCAGTCAGTAGTACTTCTCCTGGATTTCCCGCCGGGTGATTTTAGGCACAAGAAGAAGCTGCGCGGTTCTGTTGGGTGCAAAAGTCCTCTTAACGAGGAGGTTATAGCGTAACGCGAATGATGATAAAGGTCGCCTGAACACATCAGGAGGGGAAACGGTCTTTTCTTCTAAGTAATCGGCCAGCGCTTTCAGCTCAGGGTCTGATCGCTGTTGTTCTGCGAAACTGCTGGCGCTTACCGGGGCCAAAAAGGCGTCTTCGTCGTCTTCTTTCGCCGGCGTATAAACGGGGGCTCGTGACAAGCAGCCTGCATCGCAGTGCTTGCGGCCTGACTTGTAGACGACAGTGATCTCGAATTCTTGAAGACGTAGGCTCCATCTCGCAAGGCGACCGGAGGGGTCCTTCACATTTTTCAGCCATCAGAGCGCGTGGTGATCGCTTACCACCTTGAATGTTCGGCCGTATATTAACGGGCGGAACATTGAAGTGGCCCAGATGATGGCAAGGCACTCCTTCTCGGTGCTCGAGTAATTCGCTTCGGCTTTCAAGAGTGACCTGCTAGCGTAGGTGATTACTTTCTCCTGTCCGGCATTCTTCTGAATAAGAAGGGCGCCTAGGCCCAGACTGCTCGCGCCGGTATGTATCTCAGCCTCGGCGTTCTCATTAAGGTGGCCTAGCACAGGAGGAGACTGTAGGCGGCGCTTAAGTTGCTCGAAGGCTTCCTCTTGCGGTGCTTCCTATTGAAATGGCACGTCTCCCTTTGTAAGCTGGGTCAAAGGCTCGGCGAGGCGCGAAAAGATCTTGACGAATCGTCGGTAGTATGCGCACAGACAGAGGAATCGCCGCACAGCTTTCTTGTCCCCTGGCTGTGGAAATTGCGATCGCCGCTGTTTTCTGTGGATCGGGGCGAACTCCTTCCCTGTTGACAATATGACCAAGAAACAACATCTCGTTGCAGGCGAAGTGACATTTCTCTGCTTTCAATGTTAAAGCTCAGGAAATGACTGCGTCAAGCACTGTTCGAAGCCTTCTCAGGTGGTCTTCAAAGTTTGACGTGAACAGAACGCAGTCGTCCAAGTATACCAAAGAAATGTGCCACTTTAAATTCGAAGGGACCGTCCGGTGTTATGAACGCCGTCTTCTAGCGGTCTCTTTCGTCAACGTCAAGTTGCCAGTACCCGCTATTCAAGTTCATCGACGAGAAGTAATTAATGCTACAAAGCCGGTGCAGAGTGTCGTCGATGCGGGGAAGCGGGAAGACATCCTTTTTAGCTATGCCATTGAAGCGGTGGTAATCAACGCAAAAGGTAAGAGTGCTGTCTTTCTTCTTCCCCAAAACGACTGGTGCTACCCAGGGGCTGTTGTATGGCTGAAGCACATCATTACACAGCATTTCCTCAACTTGATCGCATACGTCTTGGCGTTCTCGAGGCGATACAAGGTAGGGGATTTGACGTAGCGGTCGAGTGTTTTCGTCCGTGATGATGCTATGCTTTGCCAACGGAGTTTGCCGCACCTTCGAGGCTGGAGAAAAGCACTCGCTGTAGTTTTCAAGAAGAGTGCGAATCCGGTCTTGTCTATCTCGGGGGAACGCTGGGTTAATGTAAAAATTGAACTGCTTGACTCGGTTGGGTGCATCGTCTTCAAGTTGGGTGGGGAGGGCGACGACTTCTCGGGTGTCCGCTAGCTCGTCAAGGAAAGCAATCGTCATGCCCTTGTTCAGGTGCCGCTTTTCGTCGGTGAAGTTCGTGATGAGCACATCAGCTTGTCCATGAAGAAAACGGACGATGCCTCTTGCGGTGCCAAGTCCTCTTTCCAGTAACAACTTAGTGTTTCCTTCGACAACCTTTTCCCTGATATCGACCTCTGTTTCAACCACTGGGACGATGACCCTCTATCGGGGTGGTACGGTCAATTTTCCGTCGAGGACGTTGAGAGCGACGTGATGCGTCGAAGTGCTCGTAGCAGGTATGGCTTTGTCGGTCGAGAGCTTGATGAGATTGGATCCGAGGTCGATGATCGCTCGATGTTCGTTCAGAAAATCCATGCCCAAAATCCCATCGCGGGAACAGTGCTGTAGGACGACGAAGCTGCTATAGTAGGTACGTCCATGTACTGTAACCCTTGCGGTCCATCGCCCCGACGGCGTAATAAAGTTACCACCAGCGTTTCAGATTAGCGGGCCGTCCCAAGTGGTCGTCAGTTTCTTGAGCTTGGCGGCGAAAGCTCCACTGATGACAGAGTAGTCGGCGCCGGTGTCCACTAGGACGGTAACCGTGCGTCCGTCGACAGCAACCTCAAGGTCGTTTGTTCGCGTCCTAGTATTGCACGTTGGCTTCGGTATTCGATCTCTGCTTCGTCTTGTGCTGAGGTCGCGGCCGGGGCATACCGTCGTAACGTCGCTGGCCGGCGATGTCAACTTGAAGTCTGGTGTTGACCTCGTCGACGTTGTTGTCTTGTGGATCGGCGATTTAATGGCTGCGTCGTCGTCACTCATCGTCGGTGATGGAGGACCTTCTTGTTTTTGCTGTAAAGCAACCTCACTTCCAAAGGTTGCTCTGTTTAGTTTTCCCTGCGCGGGCTTGGGGACCTAACACGCACATTCTCATCGTAATTACGGCTTGGCGACGCAAAGCGGGTCCTGTACGGCGATCGAGACCTGAACCGACGGCTTGGTGGCGCAATCTCACCGCTACGCAGATATTTTTCGATTTCTTGCGGTCGTTCACCTGGGCGTGGTCGTGGAGCGCCGGCTGCAAATCCGCGGAGACCGTTTCGTCGGTATGGGCAGTGGCGCAGAATGTGGCTGGCCTCACCGCAGTGGAAGCATAATGGCCGGTTGTTCGCTGTCCTCCAGGCGTCGCACATCCTGGGGCTTCGGGGTCGTTGGTAGGCTTGGCGGGCGGGGACTAATGGGTGGCTTTGATGAACAGGACGGTAGCGGCGAGGGCTTGCAAAATCATCACGTCGGGGCGCAGGGCGACGTAAGGCAGAAGCGTAGTTCATCGCTATTGCCTTTCGTGCTGGAACTGTCGCAGCCATTTCTTTAGGGAACGCACAGCGCTTGCTGAACTTTTTAACAGCCGCATGCCAGCGGCTGTTAAAAAACGACAAATACAGTTTTGAAGGTTTTGCGGCAATATTTCCCTTTGTCAAATTCAACTTTTATTGAT
Organism: Amblyomma maculatum; assembly: GCF_055883805.1. Classification (NCBI taxonomy): domain Eukaryota; kingdom Metazoa; phylum Arthropoda; class Arachnida; order Ixodida; family Ixodidae; genus Amblyomma; species Amblyomma maculatum. Next base: position 34,723,942 of record NW_028146738.1, read on the forward strand.
AGTTTAGTTACGCACGCACGTCTATTGTTTTGTTTCGTTCTGCTTCTCGTTCAAAGCATTTATACAACACAGTACTATTATATAACAGCTGCAATGAAACACATTACAGCTTCTGATCGATTTCATCAGCGGCTGAGTACTATATTTGATGCCTTTTCCTCTCATTCTCCCTCTCTCTGCCTGATGTTCTTCATCTTGATGCGTGATGCAGTACTCTGCCTGGTGCGTTTCAGCATGCGCTTTCGCGCAATCATGTTGCCTATTCATGTGTGTCATGGTTGACTGAAAACAAACTTCTGGACTTTGCGTCATTTCGTCTTCAATTATGCGCTTATGTCCTTACTTACTCTTACGTTTCTATGTCTGCTGATTTCAGGGTAGCTATATGCGTCCTTATGGGGAGGTCCTGATTTACAGTATGCAGTTTATTTTACGTCTATATTTTCTATTTATTATTTACATTTTTTTAAATTTTGATCAAGCCTTACTATTATGATTGCTCACAAAAGCATGTTATTTTTATTTTGCGCATTATGTCCGTGATGCACATGTAACCTGTATTACTGCTATTTAGGCCCTCATTACCAATGGTTTCCTCCTAAATGTGAAAAGGATTACCCGGTAATTGTTTATCGTTCTCTGTCCTTTTATGTCCATGTCAATAAAGAAATCTGCTTGTGTACACTTATTTTTATAGATTGCCGTCACAATCGAAGTGTTACACTCAGCTATACTTCCTGGAGTGGTGTTAAGAAGCTCAAGATTAATACCAACCCTTAGTGCGTCCTGTAGTCTCCAGTTGCGAGTCTGCAGAACCAAGTCCCACCAGTGGTCTCGTACCTCGGCGTAGAATGTGTCGTAAAACTCTTTAGAGTTCGGTCCGGATGCAATTAGAGGCAGCAGGTACATACACATGATCATGAAGAACATCGGAATGGTAGTCCTGCAAAAAAGTATGATGGTGATCGAGAATTAGTATACTTGGGACACTTAAAATCTCGTCTTCCCTATCAAGCGACCTTTACGTAAGCAGGTGTCAGGCAGCGCCGTCAAGGCACGGTAAAATAGATGATATTGCTTCACGTTTAGCCCCTGTTCAAGATCAGAAAATTGGATTATTATTGAACCGCAAAAACAAAGTTCGGCCGCATACTATTTCTTTTCTGTGGTTTGTCATTTGTGCGGTGTAACGTCCCAAAGCGACTCAGGCTATGAGAAATGCCGTAGTAGAGAGCTTCGGACACTTCGACCACCTGGAGTTCCTTAATGTGCTTTGAAAACGCACAGAACACTGAGGCCTTGCTTTTCGCCTTCATCGAAAAGAGCCAGCCGCAGCCGGGATTGGATACCACTTCCTTCGGCGCAGTAGTATTTCTTTTTTAACCATTGTGTCCCCGCTCTCAGTTTGCATTGCTGGCGAAATTACGTTTTGCTGTCACTTCAATGCATTCCAAGGCATGTGTGCTGTGCACGAAGAAAACATGTCCGGAAAGTTTTACTCATTGTAATCATGGAGGACAAAATAATGCCAATGGTAGAGCAAGATGCACATAAGAACGGACAATACCGCGTCTTCGCCAGTTTTGTCTGGTACGCTCTGTACTTTGTTCTAATATTGTGTTGCGTCCAGCGGTGTGACGGTTCCAGTACCACGGATTCTAGCCCTCTGATACCATTTCACATTCGAATAGTGTAGTTTTTAGGCGAAATATTCAGATGAAGGGCGAACGTGAGAAACTTCAATACCGCTTGACGTCCTTCTTTCCTCTTTTATTCGTGAGGGAGGAAGTTAGGAAGAATTTTAGTGTGAAGTGTCAACAATGCAATCTTTGCACTGTCTTTCACTCTTGAATCACCCTAAAATGATCGCTTCTCTCGGGGCGTAAACTAACTCGTAAGGTATTAGCAGGAAACTGGAACGTATAGCGCCTATTATACTATGCTTGGGCCAAAATCTGTATCCCATTCATTTTGTTAAATAAGAAGCTGGCATAAGCGTACAGCGAGAATGAATCCGAAAGAAAATCCATCTGAAGAATACCGAACGTGGGACAATTTTTCCTGTACACTGGGGAAGCATGATACCAGATTTTTTTTTTTTTTTTTTTTTTTTTTTTTTTAGTGTGATGAAAATCTGCTAGAAAGCACATTTCACCGGTTTTTCATACACCAACTCACATACCAGGAAAGACGTTTCGTGGTACTGTATGTTTCGTGATACATTGAAAAGCAAAAAAAAAGGGAACTCTGCCGGCGGGAATGCACCATAAAGGCGTACTTTTACAACTGCCCTTTTAGTGGCCTGCCATCACCGTCATCTGCCATGCTGAAAATTCACTGCTTACACTCTCATGTCAGCAAAGTTTTGTTTCAATGCCAACATGGTCAAATCCGATTTCGGCAAAGCAAGCCTTCTCTCTAGAATTCGTGTCTGCTGCTCAATGACAGTGAGAGGCGAACAAATGTTTATTCTCTGCTTTTGAGTGATGCGGCGCTTTGTCGATGGGCATTTCGCAATAATTGCTGAATCCGGCGCTCGCTACAGCTCCACCTATCTGGCGTCTTACTGCGATGAGTAAGCGAACAGACGTGTCGAAATGCATCTTTCTGAGAAGCAAATGATGTGGCAGACATTTTAACCAAAGTCATATACTATCCAATCTCTCTCGTTATCGGTACTTGGCGCAAAACCGGAGGGAGTCATTCAGTAATAAATAAAGCCGACGGTCCTCCGCTTTGGTCGCTTCGGTCACTGCCCGCTGCAGGCCACCATAAGATGTGGGAGGTTCGTTCGAATTGCACAGTTACCTCCCCTGTACAGCAGCGAAGGCCTGTCACCGCTACAGTGCGCAGCGAAGGCGCCTTACAGGCATAAGCTTATTTTATAACGTTTTAACAGTCGATTTGATTAAAAGAATAATGCGTACTTATGATGCGCGCTGTCTCAGCGCTCCGACTGGCACTGTGGCTAATGGTACCGTATGTGACTTCGCGATGAACAAAGATTTATGCTGCTCGACCGGAATCATGCTGGATTCCGGTAACAATGAATAGAAAGGGGTCTGCGAGCACAGGACTATTCCAAAGGCGATATCACATTTCAAACTAATATTACAAGCAATGCTCAGTGAGCTCTCACGAGAACAAAATGACATTTGGGGGGGGGGGGGGGGGGGCAGTAGGCACCGCCTTTAAGGATACGAGTGAAATGCGTTAATAGATAACATCTCTTTATTACCATCCTGATATTCGTATGCGTACAAGCACTTTGCTGCTGATTTGACTGTTAATCCTGTATTTTTATATCAAGAATTGTACAGCTAAGTTTGACAACACGCCTAATAATGCAAATGGTTGTGCTGGAGGATTGTACGACGGATTAAGTGAAATTACCCAATCGAGTCTACATTTATTATTTTAAGAGATAATATCGCCATTTGTCATGTAAGAAAAAAACAGATGGCAGAAAGGTTGGCGTGGGGGTGGCAATTATCCAGTGGTAAGACGGAGTAGAACGAGCTATTGCTTAAGTAAGCCAAACACTATCATGATCGGAGGTGAACTATTGAACGACGGAGAAGGGAGTGTCTTGCGGCAATCTGGGTCATCAGCAAGTTTCGGCCATATCTGTATGGCCGACCCTTTTGTATTGTCAGCGACCATCATTTGTTTTGCGAGCTGGCAAGCCTTAAAAACCCATGTGGATGGTTGGCTCGATGGAGCTTCAGTCTTCAAGAGTATGACGTCCCTGTTGTTTACAAATCGGGACATAAACAGCAAGAAGCGGACTGCTTGTCACACGCCCTCGTAGACTCTGCTGCACTGGATCGCCGACGACGATTTACCCTTTTATCGAGGTCATTACCCAATCCCCTATGGCTGACCTTAAACTAAAGGACCCGAAGCTGGCGTCGCTCATCGATTATCTTGAAGGCTGCAGTGGTAGGTTACCGCATGGTTTTCGTTCCGGCTTGCAGTCACACGCTTTACGAAGTGGCATTCTCTAGAAGCACAACTTTAAAAGATCAAAAGAGGCATTCCTACTCGTAGTACCTACGCACCTACGGCCTGACATCTTGAGTGCCTGTTACACGACGGACCGTCGGCCGGCCACTTGGGAGTTAGCTGTACGCTTGCAGGGATTCGGGAACAGTACTATTGGCCGCAATTATTACCCTCAGTACGAATTTACGTAAATTCATGTCGTGAGTTTCAACACAGGAAGTCTCCAACCACGAAAACAACCGGATTTCTTCAATCCACCGCTCCCCCTTAAACCCCTTTCGAACAAGTGGGGATTGATCATCTTGGTCCTTTCCCGAATTCATATAATGGAAGACGTTGAATTGTCGCGATGGACTACTTGACCCGGGATGCTGAGCCCGTGTAGTTCGCAAATGAAAAATGCCACCCAAGTAGCGGAGTTCTTGGTTCACAACATCATGCTGTGTCATGGCGGTCCGGAATAACTATTACTGACCGTGAGGCAGCTTTTACGGCCCTCCTGACTGAGGCTGTGCTGAATCTTACACACACTAGCCATAGATGGGCCACGGAGTACCACCTGCAGACTAATAGCCTGGTGGAACGGCTAAAGAGAACTCTGGCTGACATGATGTCCATGTATGTGAATGCAGATCATAAGACTTGGGATTAAATTCTTCCATACACCACGTTCGCATACAATACTGCACTTCAAGAGAGGACACAAAATGTAGACGCCGCAACAGAATGACACTGCAAATCTGCTCCATTTATCTTGTGCGGTAAAGAAGGCTGCGTTGCTGGCTTCCAGAGACAAAGCGAAAAGAACTGGTAACCATATTAAAATAAAAAAAGCTCTAAACTGCGGTGAGCGGGCATGTATTTGTGCGCGTCCGGTCGCTAACGGGATGCAAGTGAGCCAAATAGGAAACAGAAGTTCAAAATGTGCTGGTCATTTGGGGCGGAAACGTGCTACAGCTATTCGAGGCAAAACGGCTTAACGGTAGCACCCCTGCCGCCGACTCTATACGTTATAATGGCAGCGGTTTGCTGCGCATTGCGAAATTCATGTTGAATAGAACGGGCGCTCTCCGTTCATTAACGCCATATTGACAACAGCTTAGTGCAAGGCTAGTTGAACAATGTCACGCCGCCTGATGGCGTGCACAAGCGCTTAGCGACAAATCAGGAAGGAAGCTTCCTTGATAACTCAAAAGGCAGTGCCCTAATTTTTGAAACTAGATCAGGGTGCCTTTAAACACGCAGCTACCAAAAGAAATTTAACCATGAAGGTGACTCATGTCCAGTATCTGGCAAATCCACAGAAACAGTTAACCATCTTATGTTCGAATGTGATGGTATCTATCCGGAAGTCGATGCAGGTGCAGTCACTCTTCCTAAGGCCCTGGGGTTTAAAAGTACCAGTGGCCGGGGGAATGCACGGGCAGTGGAAACTAGCAAGAAAAAGACGATAGGAAGATCGGTGGCTTAAAGCAGAAAAGTAACATAATGTTAGTTATTTAGGAACAAAAATTGAATAAATAGCATGTGGGTATAGCTAACTGATCTAAAACAATAATTAAGATCCAGGGAATAAACGAGCATAATAGCAACTTAGTACCCTGTTTCAAAGGGGACACGCCTATATTCTATCCGTCCGTCCGTCCGTCCGTCCGTCCATCCATCCATCCATCCATCCATCCACCCATCCATCCAACCATTCAACCATCCGAGCACCCACCCACCCTTCCAGACATCCACCCACACGTCCACACATCTACCCATCCGTTCATCCGTCCATGCATCCGTCCGTCCGTCCGTCCGTCCGTCCGTCCGTCCGTCCGTCCATCCATCCATCCATCCATCCATCCATCCATCCATCCATCCATCCATCCATCCATCCATCCATCCATCCATCCATCCATCCAACCATCCGTCCGTCCGTCCGTCCGTCCGTCCGTCCGTCCGTCCGTCCATCCATCCATCCATCCATCCATCCATCCATCCATCCATCCATCCATCCATCCATCCATCCATCCATCCATCCATCCATCCATCCATCCATCCATCCAACCATTCAACCATCCGACCACCCACCCACCCATCCATTCATCCATCCATCCATTCATTCATCCATCCATCCATCCATCCATCCATCCATCCATCCATCCATCCATCCATCCATCCATCCATCCATCCATCCATCCATCCATCCATCCATCCATCCATCCATCCATCCATTCATTCATTCATTCATTCATTCATTCATTCATTCATTCATTCATTCATCCATCCATCAATCCATCCATCCATCCATCTATCTGTCCATCTATTCATTAATTCATTCATTCATTCAAAACCTTTCTAGGCTAATGGAACGAAATCCTATATGCAAGAGTTGTAGGCTAAAGTTGTGCTCGAGGTCTGTGCGCGAGGTCTGTCAGATTCCGCGAGATCAGTTCTTGTATAGCGTTCCTACCATCTTCAATGCTGAACTCGATCGCGCGCCAAGGAAAGCCACGAAGCAGGAGCGATGGTGTGCCATCCGAACTCACAGTTGCCTGAGAAAGTGTGACAGATACTGCGTGTTTCCTTTCCTGCAAACCATGTAAAATTATATGTAGCACTGCAACGAACGCCGAATGGAGGAAAACGATGAGAGGCAAGCGATAGGAGAGGAAGGGTAGGCTTTTACCATTCTGCTCTTAAGAGAGATTTAAGAGACCCTCAATTTTTTTTCTTTTTTTTTGTGCGTGTTTAGCGCTCCGTTTACTTTCGTCCTCGATTCTGCGTTCCTGTGCACAAGACAACCTTTTCTGAAACAGAAAATTTTCTTCCACAAGGATCATGCTATTCATCGTTTCATCCGCCGAAAAGAAGCTGTTGCGCTGAGATTAGAGGGGATATTTACATGACCTAACGAGCGCTAGCAGTTTATGGACTTCTAGAAATCTGAAAGGAGGGAGATCAATAGCGTCAGAAAAACATATGTAGCATTCTAGGTCTCTGGAGAGTGTTTACTACCTTAAGACTTGCGTGAGATACTCCCATAAACCGGATCTGTCGCACTTGCTCTGGTGTCGTGTGTGGAAAAATTACTTTTGAAAAGGAATGAAATTACAATATTAATTTGCTAAAAATTTCGAAAATGTAAAAAAATAATTACATTACTAAGCATTGCTTCCAAATTGTAATGAAATTACATTACAATTGATCGTATAGAAATGCAACTACTCCTAAACCCTTTTTCGATTTTCATCTCACATGAACATGCAAACCTAGTAAACGAAACCATCTCTCTCCAGACGCGACGCATACGTTCTTTCTTCTTCTCGCCAATTTCTTGCGCACACAGCTATTCGCCGCGAGATCGACCTAGAGGTGGCGCCACCATCACTCCGGTAGTGTGGATCGGCAGCCGGCGGCGCTCGCAGAAACGCACGCTGCGTAGGTCTGCTTCCGAGTTTACGGCGGGTTTGTTGGCGATGAAAACGTGTCTTCTGCAGTATTTCTGCAATATTGCATAAACAAATTCAAGGATTTCGCCAATGAAGCAGAAGAAGAGCTGATTTTAGGAAAACAAAGCACGCAACCACCAGTCTTCTAGATTTACTTTGCACGTTTCTTGCGCTGTACCTCGCTCACGCGCCTAATGCTTGGGCCTGCCTAATGACAGTTTCGTTTTACCTATCGACTTTTAAACAGTTTGCACGTGTCTCATGCGAGCAAGACCGGCGAATTTAGTGTCAAGCCCACGCAGATACAAGATTCGTGCTCTGACCTGCAGTAATTCAGATTGAATCGAGAAAGCCTGGTTCATTATATCGTACTTGACTCGAGGATTAAGCACGTTAAATGTAGCATTGGCAGCGCACTGCATGGCTAGATGCTTTAGACTGAGTGCACATAAAGTCTGGCCCAGACAAGCAGGCACAAGTATTCCCCCAAAATGAGATCACGCCGACACTATACAATAAACCTCGCCGCACAGGAAAGCTGATTGTTCACATGTACAGCGCTGAGTGGATTGAATTTGCCGAGATGCGTTTTGCGGCCATTATCATAGAATGTGATAGTGCATTAATGCATGCGCCACTAACTAAATGATTTCCTAAAACTGAGGAAAGTATAAGGGATTTCTGATGTGTGTGATGTTAATATATAACGGTAAATTTGTAGTAAAAGGCTGACCGCCGAAGAATTGACGCGTTTGAATTGTGGTGCTGGCGAAGACTCTTGAGAGTTGGACTGCCAGAAGATCAAATCAGTCGACCGCTCATTGGAGGGCAAATTCTAAAGCTAAAGCTCAGCTACTTTGGTCATCTGATGAGAAGAGAGGAGTCGCTGGAGAAAGATTTGATGTTGGGAAAGGTTGAGGGTCGCCGGAGAAGGGGTAGGCAGCGAACGCGATGGTTAGATGGCATCCTCGAGGCACTGCAGATGAAGTTATGTGATGTTAGGAAGATAGTGAGAGACCGGAAAGCGTGGCGTGACATGGTCCATAGGGTCACGAAGAGTCGGACACGACTGAACGACTGAACTGACTGAGTAGTGGAATTATTTTGTTTTGCAATGCGAATAAATTTCACCGTGTGAAATAACTTTTACACACTTGACAGAATTTACAATACTCAGCGAATAATTTTCAGTAGCGTTAAAGTGCTAGCTACGAATTACTCGCTGCGAAGACATCGTTATAAACTGCGCATGGGCACTGTCATGTTTTGGGAAGCAATTTTACAGGCTGAACATTTCTTTATCACTAATTATTTAGCAGTGACTAAATCGTATGCGAAGTAAAATATTAGGGTTGCTTCCAAAACAGATTCCGGATATAAAACTATCCCGACAGAAATGGAGGTCATCTTATCATACGAATATAAAAATGTATTTATTCCCGAACTAAATACTGATATTTAAGCCCGCATGAAGCTGTTTTACTCCCCTTGTCAGAAATGACGAGTTTTGTCGGAAGACATCACTTGGACGAAAAGGGATTATAGTGATTATAATAGGCTACCAGTAAAGTACATTGATCTAGGTGTATTATGTAATATTTAGGGTAACAATTAGATGCCGGGAATATGTTTCCCAAACGTTCGAGCATTTCTCTGAAGCAAAATGTGCTCACTAAAACTTTTACAGATGCACAGAAGCCTTCAACAACAACAAAAAAAAAAGAAAAGAAAAGAAATGCATATTGGCCCGGGTTTAACGCATGAAAGCTGCATCGGCTATGACGGATGATTGCAGAGGCTGGTTTTGGTGTCGTTTTTTTTTCATTATTAACACCACGTTTACCACGTGGGATTGTTTATTGTGCAGTCGAATCCCACAGCAGAGGATTCCTGTCGAAACGGTTGTGATTGCATCCCCCGTTCTCGAAATCAGCAGTCGAGCGCCCTTACCATTGAGACACCGCGACAGAGGTATAAAGCAAAAAAAAAAGTACTCACACAACTCTATCGTGCATACAGACGGCATAGTAGGTATAGAGTGGTCTGTTCAAACTGCATTGTGCTATATGAAGCAGTCTGCGGTGGCATATGTTTTAGTAGCGGCGGTATTCAAAACAGAACAGTTGTAGACTGTTCATATTTATTTTGCAAGAGGTATATAGGCAAACAAAAACTCACAGGAACTGCGAAACAAACAAAAACATTCCTGTACACGCCGCATGCGCGCGCGTAAATCACTGCGGGCTGGCACGCGATGCGAAAGCGCATCCACACTGAGTAGGTTTCGCCGCTTAGCCGCAAGGTGGCGACTCTGCTCGATCTATGGTAATAGTAGGTAATAGTAATAGTATGGTAATAGTAGCCGCGGTGCTAAACGATGTCCTAAATGGTGACGCTGCAGGAGTGGTGGAAAGTTTAGCTAAAAGTGTTGACGAGATCAGGGAGATAACACAGCAAGCGCAGATAGTTGTATGCACAGTACCAGAGGTGCTATGATTGAACGGAAAGCTGGAAAAGACGGGGTGACAGTTAATCAGGACATAAGAAAATTAAGCCTGGAGAAGCGTTTCGAAGCGGTTGAGGTAAACAGGGAGCTGCATAAAGCAGGATTTGGTAGGGCTTTTCAGCGAGGTGGCATTCATTTTAATAGAAGGGTGGCAGCAGAGATCGGCTGGCGCCTGGCAGGCAGGGCTGTAGCTTTTTTAGGGGGTCCGCGAGGACTCCGTGCACAGAGGTAGTTAGAAGAGAAGCAGAAGAAAGTGTAATAACGGAGGCTGAGCCCCCAAAAATGGCAAAGAGTCGGTCGAGAAAGAAAAGTACAAAAAAGAAATTTAACACTAGTATCAGCTACACAAACATGCAAGGAGGTAGAAAAAGAGCGAAATGGCTAGAGATAGAACAGCAGTTGAAGGATGACAAAATAGGTGTGTTCGCTGTTTGCGTGACTCATCTCAGGGATCTAGAAGATCCGCCGTTTATAGAAGGCTACGTCTGGGAAGGGTGCAACAGAACGAGAACGGAAAAAAAAGGATGGAGGGGTAGGTATGTTGATACACCAGCGAACAAATTGGCAAAGAAAATAAATCATCTTGTAAAGAACCTGGGTTTCAGGAACAATTGCCGACATAAGGACATGGCTAGGGGTAGCTTATTTAGGAGGAGGACATCAATGCAGGCAAGAAAACAAGGATCTTGTTGAATGTCTAGGGACGATATAAGCCAGTTTGGAAACGGAGCCAATATTATTCTACTCGGGGACATGAACGGCAACATCGAAGATCTGGATGAATACACGGATTGTAACGGGACGCTAATGCTAGATTTCTGTGAGCGACACGATCTAGTTATAGTAAATAGAGAAACAAAATGGGGGGGGGGGGGGGTCAAGGGCAAATCACGTGGGAATTCCGCAACAGGCAGACGACCATTGACTACTCTCTAATGTCGCAGGAAATTTATAGCAAGGTCACAAAAATGGAAATACACGAAGAAGGGAAGTGTAGTCTAGGAAGTGATCATAAACGTATTAGTCCGCAGATGGGGCCCTTGATGAAAAGAGAAATGGAACTTAGACAAAACGTAAACGCAAAATTAAACGACGATCAAATAGCGCAGATAGCAGCAGACATAGAGGAAGCAATAGAGAAAAGCCCCATGGAAGACTGGGATTATGAACAGGTAGAACTTCTCATAAAGAGGAACATTCAGGAGGTTAAAGCAGCAAACCGCTGGAATGGAAAGAGGAAGCCACTGAGCTGGTGGAATAAGGAAATCAGGGAAGCTATTGAACAACGACGGGCTGCTTCAAGGGAACACGTAGTGGCAAAGAAAGCATAGGTATCTCAGGAGGAAATCGACCAAAAATGGGAATCATATCAACAAAAGAAACTTGAGGTGCCGGCCATCTTCCAAAGTAAAATAAGGCAGTCCACCGATCGCTGGATGGCTGACATACACGATGCCTCTAAAGACGGAGCAAGAAAATTCTGGAACCATATAAGCTGGCTAGGGAAGAAGAATCAAAGAAATCAGGATCAGATTCAAGATAACGAGGGAAATTGTTTAAAGGGAGACAACGCAGTGAACTACATTATATAAGTTATAGCCAAATCATTTAAGAGCGACGATAGGGTAATCTCCGCTAATCAGAAAGCAACACAAGGTAGCAGAATACATAACAGCTTACAACTGACCAATCTGAACTGGAAAAAGGCATAAAAAATATTCCTAAAAACACATCTACAGGAATAGATGGAATTCCGATCAAGCTGATTAATGAACTCGGTCCAAAAAGTAAGGACACGTTGTTAAAAGCTCTGGAAACAGTCATAACGAATAAGCAAATTCCGGACAGCTGGCGGCAGAGTAAAATAAATTTGATTTATAAAGGGAAAGGAGACAGGATGTACATAAAATCTTACAGGCCCTATTACCATACAATCTGTTATTTACAGGTTAGCCATGCAGGCGGTGAAATTAAAGGTGCAAGCATGGGTAGAAAGTAACAAGATACTCGGATAACTTCAGAACGGCTTTAGAAATGGTAGGCGCTTAGATGATAGCCTGTTCGTGCTTACCCAATGCATCGAAATATCTAGAGTGGAAAATAGACCTTTCTATTTTGGCCTTCCTGGACATAAACTGGGCGTACGACAATGTAAGCAGGGAACTCCTGTGGAACATATTAAAAGAAGAAGGTATCGGTTATGAGATAATAGAGTTCCTACTGGAAATATACCGGGATAACAAAGTAGAAATTACGTGGGAAGGGATAAGAAGTACGGAAGATGCCAAAGTATGCAAAGGAATAAGACAAGGCTGTCCTCTATCACCGGTGCTGTTCATGCTTTATATGATAAACCTGGAACGGAGGATACAAGACAGTAACCTAGGATTTAACCTGTCATATAGATTAGGTGGAAATGCGGTAGAGCAGCGCCTCCCCGGTTTGATGTATGCAGACGATATTGTGCTGCTAGCTGAGAGTCTGGAAGAATTGAAAACTCTTGTTAAGTATTGCGGAGACGAAGGGGACGCTCTAGGCTTCAGTTTCAGCGCAGTTATGTCGGGTCTGAGGATTTCCAAAGGCTCAACTGATCAGGGTCTTAAATACAAGGCCATGAAATACCTAGAGTAGCAGAATATAAATATATGGGGGTATGGTTAAACGAAGGATTGGCATACGTTGGAAAGCATGAGCAATCACTTTAGGCCGAAGGGCGAAGGAATGCCGGGATAATGAGGCATAAGGCATTGTGGGGATACAATAGATATGAGGTTTTGAGGGGTATTTGGAAAGGAATTATGGTGCCCAGACTTACTTTCGGAAATGCGGTTTTGTGCCTAAACTCAGAGGTACAGTCGACATTAGAAATAAATCAGAGATCAGTTGGACGATTAGCACTAGGTGCCCACGGCAAAACTACAAATGAGGCGCTACAGGGAGATATGGGCTGGGCATCTTTCGAAGTACGGGAAGCTCAGAGTGAGGAACGCCTGAGGAAATTGGACACTAACAGATGGGCAGCTAAAGTATTTAAACACCTGTACCTAAAAAGCGTTGACTCATAATGGAGGAAAAGAACTAGGAAACTAACTAGTAAGTATGCTAGTCACAAAGAATGAGAAATAAAGATCATTAAGCAACAGGTGAAAAACGCAGAAGGTAAAAATTGGATAAATTCGATGGAAAAGAAACAGAGTGTGGGATTATACCGAAAGTGGAAAATGCAGATCAGGAAGGAAGATTTCTTTGATACCTCAAGAGGCAGTGCCCTACTTTTTGAAGCTAGATCAGGGTGCCTTAGAACGTACGCAGCTAGAAAAAGAAATTTAACAATGGAGATGACGCATGTGCTGTATGTGGTAACTCCAGTGAAACAATTGACCATATTATATTCGAATGTAATGGTATCCATCCCGAAGTTGATGCAGGCGCAATCACTGTTCCTGAAGCTGTGGGGTTTAGAGATACCAGTGGCCGGGTGAATAAACCGGCGGTGGAAACTAGCAAAAAACGACTGGAAGATTGGTGGCTTAAAAGCAGAGAAGTGAGATAATGTTAGTAATGTAGAAACAAAAATTTTATAAATAGAATGCTGGTTTAGTTAACCAATGTAAAACAATAATTAAGATATATGGAGAAAAATGAGCATGATAGCTACTGCTACCACCCCGTTTCAAAGGGGACGCTCCTATATTCCGTCCATCCATCCATCCATCCGAGGCCAATACCTTCGCTCTTTCCTTCACCACGCACTATTACAAACGTTAAGACAACAACCACAACAAAAAATTGAAGCATGGTTGAACATTCGCCCCTTGATTACGCTCAAGACTGAAACGAGCGGCGAACCCAGCTCCTTGGTGGTTTGGAGCTAGCTGTATGTATCCACGATTTGAAAGCAGCGGAACAGGTTTTTTTTGCTTCAGTGATCACAGGAATTTACCTCGGAATATTTCTTTGAGTAATATTCTCGTCATAGACCTATTCACCTGTCTTACATTATGCTGCTTTCGAAGTGGCAGCGACTAGCCATAGGAAAGCCGCAGTAAGTTGCCCAGCTGCACAATACACCGCAGGACTCAGACGCAATGTTTCCGAATTCTCTATCTGCCCATCAGTTACGCTGACCATGTCTTGCAGCTCTTCAATCGGTAAATGTAACTTCAGTAACCTTAATTTCTAAAATGAATTAATTACTTTGAGTTAAATATTTACGGTGAAAAAACTGCCCTAATAATTATTTACGTTACTAAATTGCCAGATCTGAAAATAATTCATTACATTACAAATTACTTTAAAACATTTAAGAAATTAGAGTAATTTAAATTATTTAATTCAATCACTGCTATTCGTCCATGGTGGTTTAATCGGGCAATATTAGCAAAGTGGAATCGTTACCGTAGAAATAGCTCTGCCGATGTTACAATTTGATGATCACACCCTTGGGGAAAAACCTAATCCCTCAGCTTTCCTTGTATTTTAGCGTAGGCTGGCTCAAAAACTGCAGTAAGCGACTCATATTATTTTTCTACCTGTTGAAAAATGCATACACGCTTCCTTCGTGCAGTTTGGCTACCGTACATCAAATTCGAAATAAAGAAGACGAGTGTGTTTTAGTTCAGGTTTGTTCCGCTTCGCATCTGAAGATAAATTTTCGTCTGAGATTATTTAAAATCAAATACTCAAAATAATTTAAATACCATTTAATTATCATGCTCATAGAGATATTAGAAATGTTTCTTAGTACTTTTTTGTCATGGTGTATGCTTAATCTGAAGATGAGTTTCCGCCCGAGGTTATTTGAATCCAAATACTGAAATACCATAAGAAGTTCTGGCAGTATCTCGCCTGACAAAAAAACATTTCGTAGATCAGCTTAAAATAAATCTGATAATGACCACAAATAATAAAAGATCGCAAATGAATTCAACTATAAATTTAAAAAAGCTGTTACAAACTGTGATCCTCTACTTTCGCATATATACTTGCAACCGAAACCGGTTTTCTAATGTACAGAAGATGTCGGACATATTTATTTATCGTGAGGGCATATTTTCACTGCTCTTGAACCTTAATACGAAGAAATCTTGTGGAGCGGATATCCTACCCACCGGTTTGCTTCATCGATATACCAAATTAATTTCGTTATACCTTTTCTACACCATTCATAGTTTTCTTGAGCCAAGTTCAGTACCCAATCATTGGTTAGTTGCGAGGGTAGTGCCGGTATGCAAATCAGGCAATAACTTTGAAGCTTCAAATTATAGACCAATTCCATTCTTCAACGCGTGTTGCAAAATTTTAGAATATATTATCGCCAGGCACACAACCACTTTCCTCGAAGCGAATGAATTTTAGCTGATTACCCAAATGGGTTCCCTAAATATGTTTTCACAATTACGCAGCTTGCTACTGTTGTTCGTGATTCTGTTTCTGCTATTGACAAACAGTTTCAAATTGATAAACATTTTTTTTAGATCTGTCAAAGGCCTTTGACCATGTCCCGCACATTTTTCTAAGTAGAATTTTCAAGAAAATCTAATCTAAGTAGGGTTTCCTAACTCCCCCAGCAACTTGATAACTGCATGTCTGCTTAACCGTACAAAGTTTGTTGAAATTAAATAGATAATGAAACTAATCATTAGATGCCTTGTCGGAGGTACCTCAAGGCTCCGTGCTGGGCCCCGTACAGTTTCTGATGTATGTTCATGACATTGCGAAAAGTGTGGATGGCTATAAATGTGAAATTGTTTGCTGACGACAGCTATATTGATACGGTTATAAATAATATAACTTCTCAATTGTTGCTCAATGCAAATCTTTGTAAAGACAGGGGTTGGTGAGAACGTAAATGAACATAAATTAATTTCACTCAAACAATGTCCATGTTCATTACCACAAAAATAATCCTGATAACTTAGTTAGTCAATTTATGAATTGCCCCGAATAAATGCTTATGCTTGATGATTACCAGCAAAAACAAACTGTGAAGAACGTATTCGGGGCGCGTGCCCAAACGCTAAAGTAAAAAAAAAATATATAAAATAATGCGGCATCCCTTTAAAAGCCCCGTATTATAGAAAATTCAAAGTTGCCGCTATTTTTGGCGTTGTGAGCGACAAATCACGAATGTGGCTATGGTTGCCGGTAGCTGACGTAGCCGCGTATTCTTTGCTCCGCGAGTTGTGCCACATCAAGAGACCGCGTAAAAGGGGAAGAGCTGTCAACTCGGGTGCCTGCTTTAAGATGGATGGGTGGGGTAGGAATCAAAATCTTTGGTATCCTTGGGTGACGAGCGAGACAAGCTATTTCTTGGCCGCACAAGCGTGTTGGATCGGCTTGGTTAAAAATTGGCTTTATAGAAAACTATATCGGATGGTCGTTCACATACCTTACCTAGGTGCCTTAGAACTCAATAGTAACATACAAGTGCGAGCTAATATAAGAACAAAAATAAATGATTAGACATTGAGTTAGTTTAAGCTTAGATCCTTTACCGTCGTTCGCAATTTCACCCCTGCGACTCGTTCGGCGTATAAAACAATGCCACCGATTAAGATATTCGGTAAAGCGAAATTTGATCGCAGCTCTTGATGTTATTGAAAACCTTTTCGTGCTTCATACCTTTCAGTACATGAAAGGTATGTCCTTTCAAGAGAGGTTGAAATTTAAACGCTCTGTCCTATCTCCATCTTCTTTCCCGAATGTGTGCGCGCTGCTGATACAAAGTGAAAACAATTGGTGCTTCGAACGTCTCAGGCGAATAGGAAGAAACACGCGTATACGTTCAGTGAATGGTACACTCCCAACGCTCGATAATCTACAGCGCTTCCGATTGGAAAGTGTTATCCTTGCGCATACTAGGAGACCTTTTATGAAGGCTAGTCATAAAATGATCCTTGCTGATTTTGGCTGAGCAACGAAGTAGCGAAAAGTTAGTAAAATGTTATGAAACTTAATGAGAGCGCAAAAGCGCTTTTTCTTCTTATCGAGAGTTCGGTGCGGAGTGTCTTCGAACTGCGTCGTCGGACACGAAAAGTGGTAGTTCACTCAAAATTGGTCATTTTTCTATAGATTATTTGTCGCGTTAATTTACCGGATAATTTATTTTTTTTAGTTTTCAACCACCAAAATTTGGATACACACTTAGTCCTTGCTTTTAACGTTTAGACATGATAGCGTTAGGGGGATCCTAAGGACGCCTAAGCTGCCACTCATCTAACTTTCCGAGATGTCACTATTTCCTATAATTAGGGAAGCTTGCCCGAGGCCAAGCAGACTCTCGCAGTCCAGGCTGGCCTTCGCCACTTAATATAAGGTGGCCACCAGGGGCACCGTATCGTGGGTACACTTAAGTATGCTTTTATGTCTAGGACGCAATAGCATTAAGGGACGCTTCAGGATCCCTACGTTGCTACTCGCAAGACTTCCCGAGTCGCCTGTGTTTCGGAACACCGTGATTTGTTGTGGGAAACCGAGCATAATCTTGCGTCCCAGGTTAACCGGTGCCAACTGTGATACGTTGGTCCCATGGAACGCCTTATAGCTATCCACCGGTGAAGGCTACAGTGACGACCACGCCACTCAACCTAAGAACGGGCGTGGCAGAGCAACACTTTTATGTAGATTTCGAAAGAAGGCATAGAAAACATGAGCACTGTTCCCAAATTGGCCTCACCGAATATGCCGTCTGAAGAGCGCGACAGCTGCTACGACAGCACGGTTCATGTTCAGCTTGTTCAGTACATCATAGAGCAGGTAGCCACTGCAAAAGCAAATAACACATAATATTTAATGGCATATTGACAACTGGCAAGTCAAACAGAGATTGACGTAAAACTCTTGAGATTACTGGCATATATGCTAAATTCCCAGGGATATAGAAACTAAATGCTGAATGCTTCCACAAGTTTTTGGTTGTCGTCTAGCCACCCCTTTCTGCACGAACCCTCGAAGTACATCGAGTTCGGACTATATCACTAAGGAAATCTTGTTGTGGAGTTTACTGGAACCTAAATATCTCAAGTTTAGGAAACGTTTTCAGTTTTCCTACTATGGTAGCGGTGGAGTTCAAGGAGAGGTAGGATTTAGCCGCCCGTATTTTGAAAAGCGTCAATTTTGTGCCTATTCAAAGCCAACTTGCTGATGCGGAGGCTAGCTTGCCTACTGGCGATATTGCCGCTTAGCCAATCTGTTCGATTTAAAGAGGCGACTCAGTGTAGACTGGGAGCCACAGCAGACATATTAGTTCAGTTAACAAGGAACCATGCACTCAACCTCCGCTCGCTCCTTTTACGTCGACATTAGCAGTATTTAAAGATCGCTGCAGGTGTTCCATCCTGCAATGATCAAGACTTGCTTTAAAGACAAATTTGTGTTTTTTTTTTTTAAGTGGACATCTCTGTGAACGCGGTAGTTCCTTTAGTTTTGTCTTTGTTTGGCAATAAGCAATTCAGCTGCGGCGCTGCGGCGATCACAGCAAGGGTGCTCGGCGGTGGTTCAACTACAAATCCCCACTACGTTCATCAGCGCTCAGTTTGAAGTCGGCGCAGAAACATCTAGATCAAGCACCAAAGGTGCCTGGAACACACTATAACAATGTGGAAACTGACGCGAGTGGCTACAGTCATTCGAGACACACCTCGCTGCATCTTGCGCATCAACAAAATATATAAAACAGCATTCTGGCGATACTGAGTGCGAACAAAGAAAGAGCACAAAGCAGTTCCACGCAGTACAAGAAGACAGAGTGATAACGCTGCTTGCAGTGGTTGCCAGTAGCCATATATAATTACAACGTTTTGCGGCAATATTCATAGAAGCAACGAAATCAAAGGGTTTAGAGGTGACTGAGAGTACGGCGTCACTAAGCGGCAAGGGAGAATGCCGAGGATAAATGATCTCAGTACAGTGTGGAGCCGGTAGAGCCAGTAAGCTCACGTAGTTTAGAGGCGAATGAGCAGAGAGGAAGTGTTCACTTGGCGGGCACTGTGCAGCATTTGTAATGTTCGTTTACCGCTATTAAGCAGTGTTCACACTGCGGTCGTCTGCAGTAAACGATATGTTCTTAACGATGTTTCAGAAGCGTCTCCACACTCAAAACACACTGGACGAGCATCGTCCATGCGCCGAGAAGGAGCTTGGCAGAGCGCTGAACAAAGAGAAGAGCATCTAGAGATGAATTCGACATCGTACAATCACTCGTCAAAATCATTTTCCTTTACACACACACACACACACACACACACACACACACACACACACACACACACACACACACACACACACACACACACACACACACACACACACACACACACACACACACACACACACACACACACACACACACACACACACACACACACACACACACACACACACACACACACACACACACACACACACACACACACACACACACACACACACACACACACACACACACACACACACACACACACACACACACACACACACACACACACACACACACACACACACACACACACACACACACACACACACACACACACACACACACACACACACACACACACACACACACACACACACACACACACACACACACACACACACACACACACACACACACACACACACACACACACACACACACACACACACACACACACACACACACACGCACGCACGCACACACACACACACACACACACACACACACACACACACACACACACACACACACACACACACACATGCACACGCACACGCACACGCACACACACACGGAAGTCATGGATGTATCATCAAACGCGTTTAAATTATAATTCAGAATGTTTTACGGTAATTTTACTGGTAATGGTGGTTCTGACTTTAGTGACCAAAAATAATTCAAGAAAAATTAAGCCGGAAGTGATTCGCTTGATTAAAATAATCATCTTAGGTTGCTCCTCTATGAATTTTCAGATGTGATAAATGTTCTCTTTGCTTGCCTTAAAAAGAAGAAGGTGTCCACACAAAGGAAGGCTGACGATGGCATAATGGCGCTCTCCCAGCGCTCGAAGAGGAGGCCTGCGTTAACGAGTCGCGCTGAAACAAATATGCATAAAGAATTAGATACAAATATTTTTTTCCCTTTTGCGAGACTTATTCTTGTCATTCCCTGTATACTCCTCAGGTTTCACGAGCCTTCGCAAACTATCGTTCTTTTTTTTTTTTAAGTGCTTAATAGCAACCAAGAGAGGAACGAACAACACAGGCACTGTTTGATGTCCTGCGTTTGCGCTGTTCTCTTATAGGCAATGTTAAACCAACTGGAAGGCAACAATAGCCTCGTGAACTTCACTTTTCAAGACGACTGCAAACTCACGCAGAATGCAACGTGAAAGGCGACGTCCACGTTTCATGCTATTTTAGGACCAAGCCTGGCTCCCATTTCGCAAATTAGAACATTCGCCTTCAGGTGTAGCATTGGTGCCTTGTTCTGGCGCCAGTTGGATGTCGTTTTGTCTGATGATCAGTTCTAAGTGCTCGAAATCTTCGAATGTGAGCAATGTTATCGAGCCTCTGCTCGTGTGTCCTGAATTTCACTCGGCGCTTCAGAGGAAGAAGTTGCGGTGCTTGTTACGGCTCGTAACTCTCTCAGTAGAATTATGCGAATATGCAGAAACGAATTATACTTGCTTTTCACAACATACCAAAATGGGCATGATCGCAGATATCCCAACACTCTGCAGCGCACTGAGAACGAAATCGCTGCCAAAGTAAATTTCCTAACTTGGAAAGGTCAGTGTTGAATGTAGTGCATATTCATTTTTTTAAGTTAACTTCTGCACACTTACGTTCCTATGCGAATTGTGTTCGCTCCTAAATGTAACGGTCGAAGAGAAAGAAGAGTGCAGTTAGTTGGCTTACATATGTTCTCGAAGGTTGTGAGGTAAGCATGTCCCAGGCAAATCCAGAACATGCTCAAAAAACGAACGCCGTGTATAAATTGGTAGCAGGCAGTTTCCGAGTCCTTATCTTTGTTGGTAGTGAGAAGTAGTCTGGTGTTTGCCACGGCTGAGAATGCCACGATGCATTGGTAGAAAACGGCTAGAAGAGGAGAACGAAGCAAAAGGAAAATACAATGCATTCTTCCCGCTTTTGCACGATACAGTGCAAAACTCAATGGCGAATGAGAAAATCACTTTGACCTTTAAAAGGACAACACAGCGCATAGAATAGGCACGTTCCGATAAATGCATACGCCTTGTTGAATTATTTGCCGTGCATCTACAACCGTAAGACTGCGATTTACATCTACCAAAAGTCGCAATGTGAAGCCAGAAACGATTGGTTTGATTTATGGGGCTTAACGTCCCAAAGCGACTCAGACTACGACAGACGCCGTAGTGGAGCACTCCAGAATTTTCGACTACCTGGGGTTCTTTTAACGTGCAGTAACATCACACAGCCCACAGGAGCCTGGCTTTTCGCCCCCATCGAAAAGCGGCCGACCAGGCGGCTTTCGATCCCGCATCCTTGGGAAAAGTAGTCGAGCGCCGTCACCATTGCGCCACCTGCAGGCACGGTTAAAGCTGATGGGAAAGAATCCCTTTTTCGAAGCATATATATATATATATATATATATATATATATATATATATATATATATATATATATATATATATATATATATATATATATATATATATATATATATATATATATATATATATATTGTCTTAAATAAGTTACAAAGAAAATCACTGGTGCGCGACCAGCTGTCACGGCGCTATTCATGCTGCTAGCAGGTGGACGTTTAAAGCACTTATGACAGGAAAACAATTGTATAATTTGGGCAAGACAGGTGTGTTACTCCAATTACCAATATTTTTGCAAAAAAAACAACAAACAAAGGAAATGTTGTGCCCACACAGAAAAATTTAATTCACTCGCCCACTGTCTATGTTATAAACTTTATCTTAGGCTGGGCGAAAAGTGACAAATGTAAAAATGCTTTGAAATAGAAGGGCCACTCTAATGGGGAAATTTTTTTACTAAATAACAGCTGATCTACTTTACCGAGATACTCCTCGTTATGTTTGATTTCGTTTGTGAGTTTTAACGCCTAGGAGAGATGCCGTGGTGGAAGGGTCCGGAAACTTCGACCACCTGGGGTTCCTTAACGTGCACTGATATCGCACAGCACACGGCCGCCTTGCTTTTCGCCTCCATTGAAAAGCGGCCATCGTGGCCGGGATCCTCGGTGTGCCTTCTCGTGGCTATATACGCCGACATGATCCGATAACATAGCTTTCGATTTATTGCTAGAAATTAGTTCTAGCCATTGGAATGTTTAGAACTTCAGCGTCATTTGTAATGCTAAATTTTTCCCGCACGTGAAACTTGTTCTCTTTATTTTCCAATCCGAAAAGTCAACTTGGGTAAGTAGTTTCCATCCTGCTTGTTGTATTTTGCTTTTGTGCCCGTATCTTATCTGCAGTGTCAGATGGCAGCGTTGATATTCTCTGATTTATAACGGGAACAACGAGCCGCACAGCGTGCGAGCAAACGAGAGCTGCCATAAGAGTGGATCAGAAGTTTAACACCCCCACCCCCACCCCCCAACTCATTCGTTTATAACAATGATCCAGATAGCTCAGAAACTAGTGTTATTAATTCATCACAATGCGACTAAGGCATAGAATGCACTGTATAAATGAATAGTGTTTCAATAAAAGAATCCAGTGTGTTAAAAAAACCCTCTCCGATCTCACAACAATGCTTTAAAATGGAGAAATTCTAACAGTTTTGCGATTGAAACATACGCTCTTTTTAAAATAAAATGTCGTGCTATTTGTCCAAATTAGGCAGTCAATATTTATCTTAATATTCCTTCCATTCTTTTAGTGCAATGTTGTAAGCCGCTTCAAATGTTCACTAACAAAGAGCGCGTGCCCCTTGTGAGTACTGAATATAGTTCGTAGAACGTTTATCTCACCTGTTTTGCGATTCTTGCTCCATTTTGTAGTGAACATCTCAAATGCAGTTGCGGCGACAATAACAGCAACCAGGACCACCAAAAATGCTCTGGAAAACAGGGTACATTCTCAAATGTCTGTCAGGTAGAGCTAAAATGTTTGCCGTAGTGGATAGCGATAAAAATCAAAAGCATCTATCTCCAATCGAACTAATTTCTTCTAAAGAAACACTGGACAAGCCTTTGTTGAAGCAGAGTTTTTATACGGTGACGGAAGAATTTGATATCAGCCGTCCAAAATGAAACGCATGTAATGTCACGCTTCTTTTGCAAAATAATTCATATCTCGCCCCACATCGACTGGAATAATCTGTCATTCCGCATAGCTACAGAAAATAACTTCATCGAGTTTCAGGACCTCCTAAGGCAAATATCGTTCGAAAATTGATCCCACATTGCTTCTTCCTATTGTTCCGTTCAGGTGTATTGTTCTTTTTGTACAAATAGCTGGCTGATTTCTCTAATGCACCTTTTTATTAGGCATAATATTAACGCTACTATTGTGTGATTTTATTAGTATTGTGTAGTTATGTATAGCACATTTGTGCTTGCTTTTGGCTGGTGTTCGGCTGCTGATTTGTACTATTGTGCGGAGCTCCCTCCTATGTAATACCCTCCACTGAAGGACGTTATGGAGGAGTATTGAAACAAATAGAAAAAAAAATATTTATGCGTGACTCACAATTGAAGAATATACACCAGGCGGCTCGTGATTATTTGCAAACGTGGCCTGGAGAAAGGATCATGTTTCTTCCAATGAAGTTAAATGTTTGGCCACCGAGCTCGTAGTGCAAATCAATCAGACGGTAAACGTAACTGTGCACACAGCAGTAGTTTTTCGGATTTAGTAAGCAAATGTACTCAATCGCAAATGACAACGGTAAAGCCTAGAAATATTAGGTTTAAAAAACTTCCTGCCCGAATACCACGGGCAAATCTCGATCATAGGTATTAGCGCATTCAGTTCGGCATTGACGTTAATCTGCGCCATTCAGTAAGAAAATGTTGATTACAGAAAGTCCTTTGAAGATAAAACCTCCTTTGGTTGGGAACGATAAGTTTTAAGGAAAGCTTTATCTTTTTCAGTAGTTTTTTTTTTTTTACTTGAAGCGCAGCGTATCTAGGACGTAGGCGAGAAAGAAAATTATTTGATCATTGAAAATTTACACTTGGCTTACAGAGTGTAAACATATGTTTATCAGACTGCCTTCAAATTCATGAGCAGCCATCCGTTGGTAGCGCATTGAAACTGTATAACTTGCTACCAGGATGAGATCAAAGTGATGTAAGGGGTTATCGCTCATAAATAGCAAGGTGTATTGTACTAGCACCAGGTTGTATTCAAATGAGATCATACAAACGGTACGTGGGCGTTATCTTCGATTCAACTAATTGTTTACACCTTACTCCTTGGTCAGTGACAAAAACAAGTGACAAAAACAAGCTAGACCCCGCATACATCCTAACCTAATCCGCCCACCTACCTATCTGCCACCCGCTGCGAGGCTGGCCTTTTTTTTTTTAATCCAATTACTTACCCTTAGCGGCCATCCGTTACCTTTCCTTCAGATTACACGACCCGTCCATAACTATTTATTCATCGCGATTCTGACTAGAATGTCCCTAACATTCCTGTGTTCGCAGCTCTACTTTGCCCGCTTCATATTTTCTTTTACACTGAATATTTTCCGCGCCACAGCCTTTTCTATTTCTCTCAATTTAAGCGAAAACTGGATTTTAAATTTTTTTTATTATTGCTAGAATTTTACAAAACATTGCACACGAATATATTTTTACTTCGGAGACCAAAAATTAAAAAAATAGGCAAGTGTTTCACCTCGCTGAACCTAAGCAGCCAAAGCTAACACTTGAAATTTAAGCCTGGTTAAGCTTGCCTTGATTTGATTGTTGCGTGATGGTAATGACACGTATATCCAAGCTTTACCTGGCTTAATGTTAAAGATTTCACTTCGCTCAAAGATGCTTTCTTCGTCTCTGTGCGGCAGCCTCTCGGCGAGCTATCTCCACTGGAAGATAGGCTTCGGCCTTTCGTATTCGCAACCTCTGAGATGCAGATGTTTCATGCGGCTTCTTGCCTGAATTATCCATGACCACTGTTGCAGTTTAATTGTCGAGAGCTATAGCGAGCAGTTGGCGCCGGCTAATAATCAGCGGAGGCTATCTAGACGGAGCGAGCGCCATGGCTCTAGCGTAGCTACGGTTGAGTGTCGACGTCATGGTCATCACGTGACTAGGCAAAGCCAAGTGCGTGGTTATCACGGCTTCGGGGGTAGCGGCTGAGATAGCAGCAACGTGATTTATTTCTGGTTCAAGGACAAACACGGCGAACAAGCTACGGAGAGGTGTAGTAAAAGCTCTCGCATTTAAAATTAGAGGGATTCAACGCTGTTGTGTAAGGCAGAAGACCGGCTTCAATGTTTATTATTTTTTTTCACGCTGTAAAGATAATACACACAGGATTGCGATCACTGCAGTAAACTGCCGCGGTTGCTATGTTTATTGGTAAGATTGAAAATAAGTCTAGAAGAAAGACAAGGCGCAGTATGTCTCGCATTTCCGGGTGGTCACATGAACCATGCAATAAAGGAAAAGAGGAATATGAAAAAAGGAAGAAAGATCTGCCATATTCGAGGGTTCTATTTAATTCACCACTTAACGGTGTCTCTGATAGCACCCTGCAAAGCAATCAAATATTCCAGCTCTGCAATAAACTGGTCTTGATGCGGTAATATACTTGCGCACAGAATGAAGTAATAAATTTGTTACTCTCCAGGAATGAAATTGTGCTGTAGAGCACATATGCAGTGCCGAAAGCAGGGTTCCTTGCTTAATATAAAGCTTGAACTGTCACTCCCCTCACGCGCAACACTTCCCGTTCGTAGTATTGTTCGCGCACTCTGCTGAAAAAGAGATCGAAACTCTACGCGGAACTGGCAGCTGCGGGACGCGGACAAGGGCGCTGTCCGGCACCCTGTTGTTTCAGAAGCAGAGTGATAAAAGAAAAGAAAACAGCGAAGTGGCCGCGCAGGTATTGAGTGTCAGCTTGTGCGGCTCCCGTAGCCCCTCCTAGCGTTTCAAACTACGCGTGCGCTCTTTTCCATTTGCATTGGTCGTTGCGTGATCAGAACGACAGCACATCAGCGAGCTGTCAATTACGGGGCCGTGATTTTTTTATTATACAGTAATGTTTCTTGCACCACAGGGAACATTTGGTCGAGTCGCATCGCTTTATTTGCGCCACATTGTGTTTTGTTGCCGCGGTGAAGCCCCACCTTCGTTTTGTTTTAATAGTCGCTTTGCGCTGTTGCTAGTCTTGACTGCACACTTTGCTGCACTGTGAGGTTCGTTCTCGTGTCTTTGCAAAGTCATTTTTGTTCTTACGAAAAAAAAAAAAGAAACGGCGTTTTTAGACGAACAGAATTTCTCACTCATCTGGTAAGATAATGACACGCTGACCCGTTTTCTACAACGCGAGGACTTCAATCTCAGCATTGCAATCTATCCATGCTGTCTCAGATACATCTGAAGCGCTAGCGGACAATTCTATGCTGGCAAACGAGCGGCAGCTATATCGGGAATATGCCGCCTCGGACGCGACATGCGATCCTGGAAGCGCGCCGTCGTCTTCGTATTTCGACGGCTCGCTCCTTGAGCGCTTTCTTTCTTCAAACACTCTTGACCCGACTACCTATAAACTCCAGTGCCGACCCCGAGATCGAATGATACTATCTCGAAAGTGGATCAGATGCGTATAATGTGGCAGCCACGACAGCGAACGTGCATAAAAAAAATAATTTTTCTAGAGCACTGCAGAAGCTGCAGTGGTGAAATGCGTAAGCCTGAGAGTTGCGGCAGCATATGGTATATCGTGCGCTCCTTGGAGTCATTTCACACTGAGAAAAGTACGCTAGCAGCTGCGTCCGTGGCGACATTATATATCCAGCTGTGCATGTTCTTGTATTTTTTTAAGGCAAAAGCCGGTTCTAGGCTTATAGTGAAAATCTCGCGTCGGCGGGATTTGTCCGCGAGATGTGTCAGCGAGATTCCGCGAGTGACAGATACTGCGCCTTTCCTTTCCTGTGAAGCAATAATCGAACGCCGGTGATTTTAATGCGTTCAACGGAACGCTGGTTGTGTTCGACAAGGGACCCCCGCATGTACCGTGTGCAGTAGCAACGACCAGAATTTTGCGTTTCTCCAGTGCAGATTCTGCAGTCCTCTCGGAACTTTTTTTCTTTTTCATTGGATTAAACAAACGACACTTAACACACTTTCTGATATTTTTAACTAGTTTATTTGTTTCATTCATGTCGAAAGACGCCCAGTTCCGATTTTATGAAATCCACGCTGACGTCACAATGACGTCGCATCTCAAAGTCGACATAGTTACGTCACTATTTCGACGTCATGATGGGTAACGTGACCGGAAGTGAGGTATCAATTGATCAGTGTTGACGTCACCATTACTCTGTTTGGCTATATCAATGTTCAATCGACTTAATTGATTCTAAATACTTAACTAATGACTCAACATGCACCAAATTCTTTCGCTGAACACATTTCCTCATCCTCTATTAATTACAACCATTCGCTGTTTCCCATCTCTCCTCACTTCAACGCAATCCTGCCGACAAAGTTCTGGTGATAAACTGCTCAAATAGAGCCACTTAATGCTTGCAAATTAAAAATGCCCAGTCAATCGCGGTGGTCAACAGAAAGACCTGGACAGTGGCTTGCCTCAAGATTGCGCATTTTAGGCATTCAGCATTCTGGAAACGTCTTTTGGAAAACCGCTGAAGGCGGTCGTTCTGCTTGAGTGCTGCCATTTCGAGTTGCCGCATAGTACGTAAAAAGAGAAGCTTCAAAACCAGCGCGAAATGGCTGCTATGAGCGGGCTGCTTCGCCCATAGTACGCATGGGAAGTTCGAGGAAATTTATTCCCTCTGGGCGAATTCGTGGCTGACGAGGTGGTTTAAAAGTCTATTCTATCATATCTTCCGACCGAATCCAGCGTTAATATTTTGAAGGCTGGTGTTCAGAGGTGCACACATTCCGAAATTGTGTTTTACTCAAAATGTTTATTTTTTTTTTTTTACCATGCTTACTACCTCGATACCCTTTAAGAAGGCCCAGTTATGTTACTCTCGATATTTATACCCCTTAAAGAGAGGGCAGCTAAGGTACAATTGTTATATGCTTCCCTCTTGAAAGATATCGGTAAGATTCATGACTGAGAGTACTTGCCCAATGACCTCGATCCTAATCTAGGTCTTTTATAGCAGCTTTTTTATTTTCATGGTCCTTGTTCACTCCCCGTTTTATGCACAGAATATTCCCTTATCATTTCCAGCATCTCGCTACCTACTTTATTTGCTCTTCCTTTCCGGTGATGTTGATCAATCTTTCAGCCTTGCACATTTTACCATTGAGGACTGCCGTTCTATTTTTGCTAACGTATTTAACAAGCGAATGTCCCTTAGTTATTCAGCAAGGCAATATCAGTAGGCAACTGCAGGTTACTGAAGCACCCTTAATTAACCCTTATTCCTAACTGTTCGCATTCTGTGTCTCTAAAAACATTGTCTAAGCAAGTGCTCCATGGTACTGAAGAGATGCTGTTTCTTTACCTAATACACTTCCTCGTGGAAATTTTGTTTCCTTTTTTATTATAGATGACTATGATTGCTTCTATATGCTCTCATTACAGATATTTTCCTGTGCATATTTTCCCTTAGCGCTCATCTACACATTGAGTACTCAACGTCTGCACTACTGCTGAGATTTCGGCTGATTCCAATGTTTTTCCGTAATCTACGACGCTATGTATTGTGGTTGATTTTATTCCAAGCATTCTTATCCCCTGAATGTAGTGCGGACATTATATATTTTATCCCCTGAATGTAGTGCGGACATTATATATTTTTGAGCAGCCCTTAAGAAACGCGGAATGAGCCTTGGATTATTGAAGGCTAATGTTGCACTGATTCTGTTACTGAGTACCTTGAAAGTAACGACTAGCAAGCTGATCGGTATGTAACTGTTTAGACCTCGGCAATCACTTTCGGTATTGATTAAGATGATGTTGGTGTCCTAAGATTCGGGTATTCTCAAGATCATGCGGCATTGTATATAGAGGGGCCCGCTTTTTGTGATTTTTTCACCCTTCTTCAACAAATTTGCAGTTACCTAACCCTTGCAAGCTGCTTTCCCATTTTCTATAGCTCCCAAGGGTTTACTTATTTGTTTCCGACGTAACGTCACGTTGCTTTGCACTACCTCTACTCTGAATATCGTCGTGCTTACCTAGCGTACTCTAAGTGTCAGTGTACAACTATTCGGCTGCTTTGAATACAGTATCCATACTGACTAGGACGTCGCTCGCCTTGATTCTTAGCGTAAACCGATTTTTACTGATACCGGCCTTTCTCGTGACCGCTTTCACGCTACTTCCGTTCTTTAGCCTACCCTAAGCTCTTCCCATATTGTGCTTCGTTATGTCAAACGATTTAGGCCTATTGATTAGCATTGATAGTTCTGTAAATTCTATCCTGTGTGTTGGTTTGGAGGCTTTCATTATTCTGCGCTTCTTGACAATATCACTTGTGTCCTTAAATATGTTACCGTCAGCACAACTATTCTAAACCCGACTCAAAACGATATCTCTCAGATTATAATGATTTGCTTACACACTGAGATCGTCTTTCTTGGTTAAAGCTGAATATCTATTTTGTAGCCAGATGCTGGATACCTGTACTTCTCTTACTGCTAACTAAAAGGTCACTTTAGGTGGCCTCTAATTCGGGATTTACGAAGGAGCGCATGCACTCATTCAGCGAGCCCCGCGCCAGCTCTACACACACCGCTACCCTCCCTAGACAATAAACACGCAACACTATGGCGAAGACTGCAAACACAAACTTTTCTTTCACCCCTTACCCTTTCCTACTACCATTCCTCCTTCCACACTCCTGTTTATACCCTTTGCCTCTTCCCTCCACATCCTCTTCCTCTGCCCGGCGGACCCTCCCTCGCGGGGCCTAAAGCAATTAAAGACCTGGGAGGACTGGGAGACCCTGCTGCGTTCGGAGGACGGCCGGGCCTCCAGTGTTATGATCCTGAGGGACATAAATACTTGAATTTCAGTGAGATCGTGCGGGGACCAAGGGGCCTGGACGCTCTGAATTCCTACGTGGAAAAAAGGTTTTCTCTCTCTCTCTCTACATTTTGAGTATCTCCCTTTGGGCTTTTGTCGGTACCCTTCCGATCCTTCCTTTTGTTGAACAAAAAAATTTATGAGCCGTAATGTTGCTTTCTGCAAACCATAATAATATCTTCTATGCAAGCTTTCTGGAGCCTCTGCCATATTTTTCCACTGCCTAGGAGAATATGGCATAGGATCGAACCTGTAAAAACATTAATGCGCTTCTAGCAACAATACCGGTCGCAACAACATCTCTTTGTAAATGTGCTATGCCTGAAAGCAAGCTCAACAAGATTTCAGACATAGGTTTTGGACGTTCGGATAAGATGTTTCGGAAAGAAAACTGAGCTTTGATGAGGAACATGAGGTACAAGTAATTTCGTGTAATATTATTACTTCTTGAAATTGAAATAAAAGCACTGGCTGATTAAAGCTGATTAACCGTGCTATCATTGAGCTTCGTGTAGTATAGAATGTCCTGCATCTCTTATAACCCCCCAGCACACACAGCAAAGAAGTATCTCTCATGTACCCAGTAAAACATCATATGTTAGGAATCATCATCATCATCAGCCTGACTCTACCCGCCGCAGGGCGAAGGCCTCTCCCATATTTCTCCACTTAACCCGGTTCTGTGCTAGCTGCATCTACTTCACCCCAGCGAACTTCTTAACCTCATCCACCCACCTAACTTTCTGCCGCCCCCTGCTACGCTTTCCTTCCCTTGGAATCCAGTTTGTTACCCTAAGCGATCATCCGTTATCCTGTCTTTACACTACATGTCCTGCCCATGCCCATTTCTTCGTCTTAATTTCCACTAGATCGTAGGTAACTTGAGTTATTTCTCTGACCCTCTCGGCACGCTTCCTATCTCTTAATGTTACCCCTACCATTTTTCATTCCATAGCCCTCTGGGTTGGGCTCAACTTAAGTAGCACTCTCTTGGTTAGTCTCCCCGTTTCAACCCCATAGGTGAGTACAGGTAAGATGCAACTGTTGTATACTTTTCTCTTGAGCGATACCGGTAAGCTGCTAGTCATAATCTGCGAGTGCTTGCCAAATGCACTCCATCCCAATCTTATTATTTTTGCTATTTCCTTTTCATGGTTCGGATCTGCGGTTACTACCTGTCCTAAGCAGACATATTCGCCTACTACTTGCAGTACTTCGCTACTCAATGCAAACTGTTGTTCCTTCCCGAGGTTGTTGAACATTATCTTAGTCGTCTGCATATTCATTTTCAAGCCTACCTTTCTACTTTTCCTGTCGAGGTCATCAATCATTATTTGCAGTTCATCCCCCGAGTTGCTTAGCAAGGCAATGTCATCAGCAAATCGCAGATTACTGAGGTATTCTCCAAGTACCCTTATCCCTAACTGCTCCCATTCCAAGTCTGAATACTTTCTCTAAGCAAGCTGTGAATAGTACTGCGGAGATTCTGTCTCCTTGCCTAACACTTTTCTTTATGGTAATTTTACTTTCTTTATGCAGAACTATGGTTGCTGTGCAGCCTCTATATATATATCTTCCAGCACTTTCACGTACGGCTCGTCTACCCCCTGATTTAGCAATGCCTGTATCACCGCCGTGGTTTCAACTGAGTCAAATGCTTTTTCGCAATCAATGAATGCTATGTATAAGGGCTGGTTATATTCCGAGGATTTTTCTATCACCTGATTGATGGTATGGATATGATCGATAGTAGATTACCGTTTTCGAAAGCATGTTTGATCCTTTGCTTGATTGCAGTCTAAGATTGTCCTGATTCTATTAGCGATTACCTTAGTAAATACCTTATACGTAACAGACAGTAAGCTGATTGGTCTGTGATTTTTAAGGTCCTTAGAGTCCGTTTTCTTATGAATGAGGATAATGTTTGCATTCTTCCATGGTTCCGGTACCGTCGATGACACCAGGCACTGCGTATACAAGGTGGCCAGTTTTTCTAGCACGATATCCCCCCGTCCTGCAGCAAATCTGTAGTTACCTGATCCTCTCCAGCTGATTTCCCCCTTTTCATAGTTTTTAATGCTTTCTTGACCTCGTCCTTCGTCACTGGTGGAACGTCTGACGGGTTTCTCTACCGTGAATCTCATTACGGTCCTTACTTCTTTGGCTACTGTAGATATATGTATAGAACTCCTCGGCTACTTTGACTATCTTATCCATATTCGTGATAACGTTGCCCGCATTGTCCCTTAACGCATTCATCTGGTTTTTGCCTATACCCAATTTCTTTACCGCTTTCAGGCTTCCCCCATTCTTTACAGCATGCTAAAATTTTGCCATGTTATACTTCCTTATATCGGCCACCTTGCGCTTATAGATTAGCTTTGATATTTCGGCCTATTCGATCTGGTCTGTTGGATTGGAAGCTTTCATACTCTTGCGTTTCTTAATCAAATCTTTCGTCTCCTTAGACAGCTTACCGGTATCCTCTCCAGCTATCCTACCACCTACTTCTACCGCGCACTCATTAATATCATCTCTGAAATTATTAATTATTGCTTCGAGGGTAATGTCGCCATCCTCGGTTAGAGCTGAATATCTATTATGTAGCGAGATCCTGAACTCTTCTTCCCTTCCCCTCATCGCTAATTCGTTGATGGGTTTCTTTCTTACTAATCTGCTGCGTTCCTTCTTCAGATTTTGCCTAATTCGGGAACTCAGCATCCTATGGTCACTCCCTCGCACTTTCCCGATTACCTCTGCATCTTGCATAATGGCGGGGGTTGAACACAGTATGCAGTCAATTTCAGTTTTAGTCTCCTCGTTAGGACTTTTCTATGTCCATTTCCGGTTCTTCCGTTTGCTGAAAAAGGTATTCATGATTATTAGGTTATTGCGCTCTGCAATATCAACTAGTAGCCCCCCTCCCCCCCCCCCCCCCCCTGCTATTCCTAGAACCAATGCCATAGTCACCCACTGCCTGGTCTCCAGCCTGCTTTTTCCCTACCTTGGTATTGAAGTCGCCCATTAGTACAGTATACTGCGTCTTTACTTTTCGCAGGAAACTTCATACGCATTCAAGATACGTTTTAATATATTGCTTGCTAGATAAGCTTAAAATTCCTTTAAAAGGCTGCGTTTTTTTCTGTAAGGATGATTTTAACGAATATTGAAGGTTAGCCTAAAATACCTTTCGAAGAGCTTCAAGGAATGTATTAGTCAGAATCTTTGGTTTCAGTGCAGTGCGTGCAGTCATGAATTCCTGAGTTGTTGGAAACTTGGTGGACAGGTATCCCTTGTTATTGGTTGTATGTTTTCAGCTTAGCAACTCTTAAACGTTCTGCCAACATTTCATCGATAATCATACAGGTATTTCATTGGTAAATAAAAGTTTCAGCAAAACGCGTAAAATTCGTCTTAAGAGCAGACGTGGTACCTCTATGAACACTGCCTTTTCATCCCGCATTTTTTCCGCCTTAGAAATGGCCCACTTTGGCAAATTTTTAAACGTACTTGGCGGACGGATTTTATAGAAAAAGGAATACGCAATATTTGCCGAACTTTTTGTTGGAAACTTACACTTCAAATGAACGGAATACAATTAAAATTGGATATGACATCGGTTCAGGTTCTGTGACCAAATCAGTTTCAGGTTTACTATCGGATGATTTCAGACGGGAAGCCAAATCACATGATACAACCATGAGTGCTTTGCAAAGAATTGTTGAAGTTGTAGGTAAAGATTCAAGCAATTATTCCTTCCGGCACGTTTCCAAAACCTCGGGTACGGTGACTGCTTTCTGTCACTAAGCGCTATTTCGTAAAATTATCACTATATTTATAAACCTTTATACCGGGTGTCCCAGTTAACTTGAACCAAGCGTTACAAAATAATATATTTGAGGTAGGTCAGAGAAACCTGTTGCATACAACTGCCAGGTTCCTTGCGCTCTACAGGCAATTTTTGTGTTGAAATTACTTAATTGGCTAATTATGCATAATTTTCTAAATAATTAAATATCGTATTCAGACCGAAAATGTGAATGAGAAAGTTGGAGAGAACTTTCAGAAACCTCCATTCCAGTAATTGCAATAACGAAATCATCCCATATATATAATTTTTCCGGGCTCAGAAGAAAGCCCGCGAAATACCAGTAAAACCTCGTGACCAGCCCATTTGGGCACTTCTATTGTGGTGCTCTCAGTCTTGGTTTGAGTAAAAAAATTAACTAAGGCCATGTCTCCTCGGACCCGCAAAGTGGCAGGCCAATATGCCTGCAATGTCTTCTCCCGCGTCAAAATGCCGGCCCACGGAATGGGGCAAGTAGCAGCGAGCGTGACGAGCCGACACCACCGAGTTTCTAACAAGGCCTTTGCATCACCTTCTCTCCCATCAGCGAACGTCATAACAAGCGCATGAGCGATAAGGTATTAGTCACTGAATCTGAGCGAACAAGCTTGGGTAAATGGGCGAGATGACGTCATGTGACTCTACTCAGATTCGGGCTTGCACCTTCATTTGCTGGTATAATATATATATATATATATATATATATATATATATATATATATATATATATATATATATATATATATATATATATATATATATATATATTATACCAGCAAATGAAGGTGCAAGCGCGAATCTGAGTAGAGCCACATGACGTCATCTATAGCCCCTTCATGGATCACTGCCTTGTCATGGCGGAGGACTTGCGAAACTCGATGAAGTCGTGAGCTCTGCTGTGTAGGGCCCCCCAAAATATACAGGTCACGGCACAGAGTTCTGACAAAATGTGATTCACTAGAGAAGGTAATGGCAACCCACTCCAGTATTTCCTGCCAAGAAAGCCCTATGGCCAGTCACAATACCATTATCGATATGGCGCCGGAAGATGAGCCCCCCAGGTTGGAAGGCGTCCCACATGTTACTGGGGATGAACAAAGGGCGATTCCTAGTAGCTCCAGGACGAATGAAGCGGCTGAGCTAAAGCCAAAAGGACGCTCAGTTGTGGATGTGTCGGGAAGCGACCGGAAAGTCCGATGTTGCAAGGAGATATATCACATATCAACATGGAATGTAAGATCTATGACGCAAGGAAAACTGGATGTCGTCAAGCGAGAAATGGACAGATTGAACATTGATATCTCCGGTATCAGCGAGCTCAAGTGGACCGGAATGGGATAAATTAACTCCGGCGACCATTATGTCTTTTAATGCGGGCACGAATCCAAGAGAAGGAATGGGGTCGCCCTCATAGTAAACAGGAGAATGGGCAAAGCAGTGCTAGGGTACAACACCAAAAACGACCGAATGATTTCACTTCGGATCCAAGGCCACCCTTTCAACATAACAGTTATCCAAGTCTATGCACCGACCGCTACTGCTGAAGAAGCGGACGCTGAGAGATTTTATGCGGATCTACAATGCCTTTTACACCGCACCCCATCACCAGACGTCGTTTTTCTCATCGGAGACTGAAATGCTAAGGTGGGGAGTGAAGAAATATCCGGAATAACAGGCAAGTTCGATCTTGGTGAGCCAAATGAAGCTGGGCAGAGGATAGTAGAGTTTTGTCAAGAAAACAACCTGACCATAGCGAATACTCATTTTCAACAGCACAAAAGGCGCCTGTACACATGGACTTCACCGGACGGTCTGTACAGGAATCAGATCGATTATATTCTCTGCCGGCAGAGATGGAGAAGCGCTATACAAGCAGTAAAAACAAGGCCTGGGACGGATTGTGGCACTGATCATCAGCTTCTTGTTGCCACAATGAAGCTTCGATTTAGGAAAACGCCGAAAACTAGAAGGACTTTCAGGTATGATCTGGATCAAATTGCATTAGAATATGCTGTGGAAGTGAGGAATCGATTTCAAGAATTAGATCTAGAAGACAGGGAGCCCGAAG
Source organism: Amblyomma maculatum (assembly GCF_055883805.1). Taxonomy (NCBI): domain Eukaryota; kingdom Metazoa; phylum Arthropoda; class Arachnida; order Ixodida; family Ixodidae; genus Amblyomma; species Amblyomma maculatum. The sequence continues at coordinate 34,759,988 of NW_028146738.1, forward strand.
AGATGTGGACTGATGTTCGTGATATAATGCAAGAAGTTGCTACTAAGGTAGTTCTAAAGCAAAAGAAATGCAAGAATGCAAACTGGTTATCTGAAGAGGCTTTGCAAATAGCTGAGGAAAGGAGGATGGCAAAAGTTATGGGGGAAAGAGAAAGATTCAAGGTTCTCAATGCGGATTTTCAGGAAATAGCAAGAAGAGATAAGAATGCCTTTCTGAACATACAGTGCCATGCAGTTGAGGACAACAGCCAATTAAGGAACACAAGAGCTCTGTATAAGAAAATCAAAGATATCAAAGGAAGCTTCTGTGCTAAGCTGGGCGTGATAAAGGACAAACGAGGCAAGGACCTCACTTAAGCCTCAGAGATAAACACGAGATGGCAGGAATACACAGAAAAACTGTACAAGAAGGACCCGAATGCGCAAACCCATTATAAGACGGTTGTGATTACTGATCTCGAGCCGGGCATCCTGAAGAGTGAAGTTGAATGGGCATTAGCCAGCCTTGCTAAAAACAAAGCTAGCGTAATTGATGGAATTCCAGCGGAGTTGATTCAAAACATCAACCATGACGCTGTTAACATTCTGCATACATTATGTCAGAAGATTTGGACAACCCTGCAGTGGCCACAGGATTGGAGGAGGTCAGTTTACATCCCCAATCCAAAGAAAGGCAGTGCCATAGATTGTTCCAACTACCGCACGATCGCGCTTATTTCGCATGATAGCAAGGTGATGTTGAAAATCCTCCAAGGTAGGCTGCAGCAGTATGTAGATCGGGGGCTTCCGGACGTGCGAGCTGGGTGTCGCAAGGCCAGCGGAACTAGAGACCAATGTAGATCGGGAGCTTCCGGACGTGCAAGCTGGGTGTCGCAAGGCCAGCGGAACTAGGGACCAAATTGCCAACCTTCGCTGGATCATGAAAAAAGCAAGCGAGTTCCAGAAACCCGTCTACTTCTGCTTTATTGATTATGCGAAAGCGTTTGACTGCGTAGATCACAGCAGATTGTGGCAAGCTCTCCAAGAAATAAGAGTTCCAATTCACCTCATCTGTCTCCTCAGGAAACTGTATGAAGGGCAAGATGCCACAGTCAGAACTGGGCATGGTCTTACTGATTGGTTTCCGATTGAGAAAGGAGTGAGCAAGGCTGCATACTGTCGCCCTGCCTATTTAACCTATATGCAGAGTGCATCATGAGGAAGGCCGGGCTGGACGAGTCTTCAGCTGGAGTGAAGATTGCTGGAAACGTATAAACAACCTTAGATATGCGGATGATACCACTTTAATGGCAGAAAGTGAAGTGGAACTCAAGCGACTTCTGATGCGCGTACACGAAGAGAGTGAGAAGTTTGGGCTTAAACTGAACATTAAAAAGACAAAGATCATGGCGTCTTGCCCTATCAAGTCCTGGAGCATCAAGGGACAAGAAGTTAAAGCTGTGACAGATTTTCTCTCGTTCCGAGGTAATCTTGGAGCCCAAGAGGGCTCTAAGATTACCTCGGAACGAGACTGCAGCCATGAAATTAGGAGACGCCTGCTTCTAGGAAAGAGAACAATGGTTAGCCTTGACCGCCTAGTAAAGAGCAGAGACATCAGTCTGCCAACGAAGATACGTATAACTCGTGCTATGGTCTTTCCAGTTGTGATGTATGGATGCGAGAGTTGGACTGTGAAAAAGGCTGACCGCCGAAGAATTGACGCGTTTGAATTGTGGTGCTGGCGAATACACTTGAGAGTTCCTTGGACTGCCAGAAGATCAAATCAGTCGATATTGTCGACCATAAACCCTGACTGCTCATTGGAGGGTCAAATACTAACGTTAAAGCTCAGTTACTTTGGTCATCCGATGAGAAGAGAGGAGTCGCTGGAGAAAGATTTGTTGTTGGGAAAGGTTGAGGGTTGCCGGAGAAGGGGTAGGAAGCGAACGCGATGCTTATCCTCGAGGCACTGCAGATGAAGTTTTGTGATGTTAGGAAGATAGTGAGAGACCGGAAAGCTTGGTCTGACATGGTCCATACGGGCAGGAAGAGTCGGACACGACTGAACGACTGAACTGAATATATATATATATATATATTTAGAAATTCCGGAAGATGCCAGCCGTATAACCATAAAAAACCCAAAGTTTGTCTCGCACTCGTAGACTGCTGGCATATATATATATATATATATATATATATATATATATATATATATATATATATATATATATATATATATATATATATATATATATATATATATATATATATATGTATGCATATATATATACATGCCAGCAGTCTCCGAGTGCAAGACAAACGTTGGATTTTTTTATGGTTATACTGTTGGCATTTACCGGAATTTCCGGAATTTGTCTTATGGTAAATGTTGGGATAAAGAACATTACACGCAAAACGGAAGGAAACACAACGCGCCGATAGTGGGAATCGAACCCACGACGTCCGAATGTGGCGTCCAGTGCTCTTCCAACTGAGCTACATCGACGGATGTCCCACTTGCTTGGGGTTATATGTTTACTAACCGGTTGGAACATGTGAGCGTGCACAAGCGCCATCCTCAACCCTAGCGGCGGAAGTGAAACATCATATTATACCGCTAGCGTCACGTAGCACGTGATCATTAGGGAGGGCGGCAGCCTGACTACAGCCCTCTAACGCTACCGTTGCGACCTCCAGACTGGCAGAACCGAGACCCTCGCAAGGTATTAAGCAGACGAATGAGAGGGAAATTAGGGGCTCGCCTTTAAAGAATTTAAAGGAGCGAGCAGTGTACGAGTGCAAGGCAAACGTTGTGTTTGTTTATGCTTATACTGTAGGCATTTACAGGAATTTAATTTGTCTTATGGTGATTATTAGGATAGTGAACAGCCAATGCAAACCGGAAGGAAAAACAACGCGCCGATGTTAGGAATCGAATCCACGACCTACGAATGTCGCGTTCATATAACGTGCGGGAAGCTGCTACACCGCCTTGGTGATTGCAGATGGCGTATTATGCACTGTATTATTAAAGTTGGGGGCATCGACCCCATGTACGAAGCCGAGCCCGCAAATGCCGGCATAAAATAAGTTTCCTAATGCACACCACATACACTGTACAGTACACCGGGACTAATTTCGAATTAATGGGCTGGGTATTTGGAGTAGTCAATATTCTATCACTGGCAACCTTAATGGTCAAGCTTTAACAATATTATTGGTCATAATCCTGGCACAACGCAACAGACCAGCTTTGAATACCAGGGTACCTTATTCAACGTCATAGCCTGAGCAACCACACCTTTCCCTCGATACGAGGTTGGGCGCTTCCGGCGGTTGTCCTCACTTGCCACAGCTGCAAGAATTTCTTGATTGCTTGGCCGAGCTGCTTTCTTGCATTCCGGTGCTGTCTTTGCAATGGTCATGCCCTGAATGTAGCATGAGTTATCGCACATCTGCGCAAATTATCTCAGCGAGATCGGACTCTTTCATTGAAGATCGCTTCGACTCGAATGCTTGCGCGCACTTTGCAGCACCGAGCTTGAATACTGCTTTGAAGATTGTTCGCCTTTTGGAATCATCGTTACTGTTGATCACTGATCATAGAGAAAACCCTCGGCGTTATTCTTCGCGATTTTTCTCATTTGCTCACAATCTGAATAGTTAATGTCAGTAACAGCGAGTGTCATTCGCTTGTATATTATTGCTGATTGCATATCGAAGCTGATTTCGCTATGCAATTTATCACAGTAGTCACAAAAGCACAGGCGCCACTTCTTTTCCTTTTGCTTTGACAGCCATGCAGGGCTCCTCAACTCTTACAAACCATCTTCAAAAACGATGTATTATTTAGTCGGCATATATAAATCACCTGCTACAAGGAAAACCTCACATTTTAAACTTTCGCTGAGGTGAGCACGTTTTTGCAGAGCGCTCACACCGACCTCGGTCCGAGAGTGGCAATGAATATTTAAACATTTACCGAGTTGTTGAGCTAGAATCTTTTAATCAAAGGCCAGGAGAAACGCAGGAAAACATTTAGATATGATGACTTTTTCTCGGCTAGCAGTTTAGTTATAATTTCAGTTCCTTTGCTCTGGAATAGGTTGTTCGAGCGCTATGGGCAGGTGGGTCAGCCTGTTTACATTGCGCTGTCTACAGTGGTGAAGACACGTTTCTGCATAGTATGAAGTTTTGCATATGACGCACATATACAAGAGGATTGAAACATAGCCCCGTGACATATACGTTGCTGAAGTAGAAGGAAGGTGCATCCGTTGGGGGACATCTGACATGTTTTCCAGAGCGTCCGAAATAAGCCCCAGGTCAAGAAGGCGGTTGTTGGAGCTTATCATGGTCACGAGAATCGCATCATTATATTGTGACATATATTCCCTGTGTCGCTGGACGTTGAAAAAACGATCAGTAACAGTGATACAAAAGAATGCAAAATGGTAGCAACGGTTACTGCTAGAGAGAAGATTGACGCTGCTGTACTTGTGCGTTTTGTGTGCTACGTCATCTTGGACTAAACTTCGTGGACTAACCTTGCCACGTATCATCTTGGTGGGGGTGGCTTAAGATCCCCGTGTGCACAGATAAATCTATTTAGGCAGCCAAAAGCTGTATTTGCTCAGTGGCCGCCACCTACCTGAGATCACAACGTCGACAACGGCCACTATGACCTCTGAGGCAGCTCCTAATCACCGCAGCAACATCGGTGCAGCCACTCATCCTCACAAAACTCCGCCACCCTCCCATCTTTAACGGCGAAGACAAGACAGATGTTGACGATTGGCTGGATGAATACGAGCGCTGCAGCAGGAACAACCACTGGGACGCGACCATCATGCTGGCGAATCTCATTTTCTATTTGGCGGGAACCGCTTTCACGTGGTTCCAAAATCACGAGCATGAGCTGGTGACTTGGGAAATTTGCAAGAAAAAGCTTCACGACTTGTTCGAGAAGCCCATTGGACTGGCTCTTGCAGCAAAAACCGAACTTTCGTCTCGCGCCCAATCCTCCACGGAGTCCTACCTCGCCTACATTCAAGACGTGCTCGCGTTGTGTCGAGGGGCGAACAGCTCTATGCCGGAAAGTGAGAAGGTAGGGCACATCCTCAAGGGAATCGCAGATGACGCGTTCGGATTGCTCTACCGTCGAGTCAGTGCGTCAAATCTGCCAAAGATTCGAGCGGGCTAAACAGCGAAGCCTGGTACATCACTTTGAGCGTTTTCCGAACACGGCAGCTACATCATCCGGCGATGATCAGGCTCCTCTGCAAGTCTTCTCATTCCACAACCATGACTCGGATCGTCAGGCGAGAACTCGAGGCCTTAGCTCCTGCACCACTCCCATCTCCACTGCCCGACACCGTGGCCATAAATACAGGCTGTTGTCTGCCAGGAACTTGCCAACATCAGTCTTACCTCCAACCCCGTACCACCCTTGCCCCCATCGCATCCTGTTCCTGTAGTGGCTGCTGCAACCACTAGCCAAGCTCCTCCACGTCACTACATTGGTCGCAATACAGCAGATTGGCGCACCTCAGACGACAGGCCAATCTGTTTTATTTACTGTCGAGCCGGCCACACTTCACGCTATAGCCGCAGTCGTACCTTCCCCATCCCTCGTTCTTATCACAACGCTGACCGTCGGTACTAATACGGACCTCGGCGCTTCTCTGCCCAACTTGAAGAGCTCCGCCCCGCATATGGTGGACCTAGACACTTCCCTCCTCACCCAGATCAACCTCACACCGAAGCCGTCTCAAGTGCCGTCACTCCAGCCGATCTCCATCTCCACGGCCTCGTCGATGGCGTTCACCGGTGCCTCGTCGCAGCTCCTCCCCATCCTACGCCGGCACCTACTCGGGAAACTAGAGAGTGAAGCGCCCGGGAGTGACGCTGCATTACCGACTCGGACTGTCAATTCGGAACATATCCTCGCACCCACACGTAACCTCATTGACATTCTTGTGGACGGAGTCTCAGTTTCTACCCTTATTGACACTGGTGCCCACATTTCCGTCCTCAGCTCCTCGCTCCGTCAACGCCTCAACAAAGCCCTCACACCCGCTTCCTCACCTACCGTTCGTGTTGCTGATGGCAACACAGCTATTGTGATTGGTATGTGTACTGCGAGAATAACCATTGCCAACCGCTACATCCCTGTGCTATTTACAGTCCTCACCAGTTGTCCTCACGACGTTATATTAGGACTCAACTTTTTAACTGCACATTCCGCGCTCATTGACTGTTCTTCTGGACTGCTTAATCTAGACCTGCCGCTCTGTCCGGACGGATAGGCATCTGATACTTCAACGCTCCGTCTCCGCTCCTCTACATTTACTCGCCTGCCACCAGAAGCTACAGTGTATATGCTCATGTCGCCTTCCCTCTCCGTTCCTGATGGCGACTAGATTGTTTGCCTCATAACAGACGTGACACTGCAGCGTAGAATCGCTCTTCCTCATGACATTGTGCACGTAGAAAATAACAATGCTTATATTCCACTCTTGAACTTCGGCCTTTTTGTGCACATTTTTCCGGAGGGTATTACTCTCGCCGAACTGACTCCACCATCTGACGTGACAGTGGCCGCCCTTTTACCTGACCCTATTACTAAAGTGTCGATACGACCTGCACCATCCTCACCTCCGGAGGCCCGCATATCAGAAATGGCTGCACTTAACTTGCACCCTGACCATGCTACAGCACTTACGAGTCTTCTGACTTCGTACAGCGATATTTTCGATTTTGGTGACCGCCCCCTAGGACAAACGTCCCTCGTTGCACATCGCATCGATACCGGAGGCGCCAGCCCAATTCACAGAAGTCCTTACTGCGTCGCCATTTCTGAACGTTGCGTCATACAAGATGAAGTAGACAAAATGTTAGCAAAAAACATTATAGAGCCTTCGAGCAGTCCCTGGGCGTCGCTGTCGTGCTTGCTAAAAAGAATGACAATACCTGGAGGTTCTGCATTGGTTGCCGACACCTCAATAATATTACAAAAAAGGACGTTTACCCGCTCCCCAGGATAGATAATGCCCTCGACTGCTTGCACGGTGCTAGCTATTTCTCTTCCATTGATCTTCGTTCCGGTTATTGGCAGATCGCAGTCGACGAACGGGGCCGAGAGAAGACCGCCTTCGCCACTCCCAATGGCCTGTATCAGTTCAAGGTGATGCATTTTGGCTTGTGTATTGCGCCCGCAACATTAGAGCGCATAATGGACTCTCTCCTGCGCGGCTTGAAATGGACGACGTGTTTGTGCTATCTCGATGACGTCATTGTATTTTCTTCTACATTCGAGAGCCATCTCCATCGCCTTAATGCCATTCTTGGCGTCTTCCGAAGAGCTGGCCTTCAGCTGAACTCGAAGAAGTGCAGCTTCGGCTGGGACGTGAACTCAAGGTGCTCGGTCACGTGGTCGACACCCGTGGCGTTCAACCTGATCCAGACAAAATACGTGCTGTAAGTGCATTTCCTACATCCCATTGTACCAATGACGTGCGTAGTTTTCTTGGGCTTTGCTCCTATTTTTGGCGGTTCGTACCCAACTTTGCGGAGACGGCTCATCCACTCACCAATCTTTTGAATAACGACGCTCCAGTTTGCTGGAACAAAGAACAATCCCAAGCCTTCTCTGCGCTCATTGCAGCCCTCACCAACCCGCCCGTCCTGGCACGCTTCAATCCTTCGGCACCAACGGAGGTACGCACCGATGCCAGTGGTCACGGTATTGGTGCCACACTCCCCCATCAGCACATGGGTCGCACTCGCATCATTGCATATGCCAGTCGCCTCCTTTCTGCAGCTGAACCGAATTACTCAATCACAGAACGTGAGTGCTTAGCTCTCGTGTGGGCCATTAAAAAGTTTCGCCCTTACTTGTTTGGCCGCCCGTTCTCTGTCATCACCGACCACCATGCCTTATGCTGGCTTTCTACGTTGAAGGATCCTACTGGTCGCCTGGGCCGTTGGGCCCTCCGCCTTCAGGAATACACTTTTTCTGTCGTCCACAAGTCTGGCCGGCTGCACGCTGACGCCAATTGCCTGTCCCGCAACCCGGTAGATCCGCCACCTCCGAGCGGTGTGATGAGGGCACATGTGTGTTGGCAATCTCTGACCTTTCAAACATTCGCCATGAGCAGCGCTTAGATCCCAAGTTTTGCAGCATTATCAATCGCCTCAACACTGATCACCTTGATGCTACGCTTGCTCTCTTCGTACTCCACAACGGCACCTTATACCGGCGGATTATGCGACCAGATGGCGCCAAACTTCTGCTCGTAGTCCCCGAACACCTGCGTACCACCGTTCTTCAGAAGCTGCACGACGCGTCTACAGCGGGTCATCTTGGTGTGTCTCGTACGTACGACAGCGTCCGCTGCCGCTTCTTTTGGCCAGGCCTCTATCGCTCTGTTCGTCGTTACGTGGCTTCTTGTAACCGGTGTCAGCGACGGAAGAAGCCCTCGGTTATGCCCGCTGGATCCCTGCAGCCGATCGATATCCTAGTAGACCTTTTTTCCCCGAGTTGGCCTTGATCTCCTCGGGCCTTTCCCACTTTCTGCGTCAGGGAATAAATGGATTGCGAAGGTCACGGATTATACTACGTGCTACGCTGTCACCCGGGCGATACCCACCAGCTGTGCAACTGACGTGGCTGCGTTGCTTCTCCACGACGTCATCCTGCTCCATGGTGCTCCACGCGAGCTGCTCACTGACCGTGGCTGTTGCTTTCTTGCTCGAGTAGTCGACGAAATTCTTCGGTACTGCTCCATTAAGCACTATTTTACCCCCGCTTACCATTCACAAACGAATGGCCTCCCCTAACGCCTCAACCGCACGCTCACGGACATGCTGTCAATGTATGTCTCGGATGATCACCGTGACTGGGATGTGACTTTGCCGTTTGTAGCGTTCGCGTACAATTCCTCCCGTCAAGACACAATGGGTTACTCACCCTTTTATCTTCTATATGGTATAGCCTACTGCCTCTCACCGCGAACGCCATTTCCTACGCTCGTGACACCATCTTCCGAGCTGACGCCGCCCGTGTTATTGCTCGCCGCCGACTAGCTTCCTCCCAAAATTCTCAAAAACGGCGCCATGGTTCTTGCCACCGGGATGTCCGCTACTCTCTGGGCTCTCTCGTCTTGGCCTGGACTTCCGCTCGTAAAGTTGGGCTGTGTGAGAAGCTTTTGCCGCGCTACGCAGGACCCTACCGTTCTTACGGCCAGTCACTCCTGTGACATACGAGATCACCCCTGTACATCCGCCGCAACAGTCCTCTACGCCGCGCAACGAGATTGTCCATGCCGCCCGAATGAAGCCGTACTACCCCTGCAGTAGTTCGTCCTAGTGCGCACCGGACCTGTGCTTTCCGTGTGAGTATAATGTGACATTTATGCCTCAATGTTGAAGAAAACGATTAGTAACAGTGATACAGAAGAAGACAAAGTTGCAGCAACGGTTAATGCTAGAAGAAGGTTGACGCTGCTGTGCTTCTGTGTTTTGTGCGCTACGTCATCTTGGACCAACCTTCGTGGACTAACCCTGCCACGTGTCGATATAACGCGCTTCCTGCTGCCTGTATAAAGCAAAAACATTCCATGTTGTCCAGGAATCATTCGCCTGCGTTTCTTGCGGTGATCACAATCCCCTCATTAAATAACGTGCTTTTAATAAAAGCCACGACAGCGTTTTAGGCGCAGTGTTGAGATATTTCGCTAAATTAGGACCCTTCCTACTTAACGAAGGCATCACTCAGAATTACTCCCGCCATAAAAAAATTGCAGCCGATTATGCGAAACTGACTAAATGTAAAATATGTGTATAACACGCCGCGTTCCCTTTCGCTTTCGGTTCCAGGCTAGGGTTTCAACATTACGCTTCTTACAGCAATCGGCGAAATCGGAGACTGGAGACATTAGTGGTACCGAACAATCAATTTTCTAACTTCCTCTCTAAAAAAAATATATCTATTGAAATGCTAATTTGCACTCGCAAATATTTACGTTAAGCAGTATCCACAATACCAAAATTATATTCTGTGAATAAGTTTGAAACAGCGCGGAATAAAAGTGAAAAGAGGTTTTATAGCGCAAATAAGAATCAGTTATGAAAACATTCAAGCTACGCAGTATGTTTCACAATCTCAGTTTTCTTCCTTTTCAATATATGGTTTCCTGCCTGTTTATGTCTTGTTAGCGATTTCGTGACCGTGGGATAAACGATCAATTCGGAAGGGCCTTCGAAACAATTTTTTTTTCAGTAACGAAGTATTGATTTATTCCTCCTATCATTCATCTTAAAATGTCGCCGCCTAGACGATATTTCACGCACATATCAAATGTTTAGTTTCAACCACATATGACACTACCAACGTTTTTCTGTGAACGTAACGAAAAACAACATCAAAAGTAAAAAACAACTTCCTATATCAAAATAAAAGAACTTTATAAATATAATTCAGTACATAGAAAATATGCTGTGCTCGCTACTTTCATATAGATGAAAATTCAACCCGCGCCTTTCTAAGTGCACATTTTTCCGCCTGTTATGAGGCCACCAATGGTCACAACCCAGTAGCCATGGTGGGGTTTTCGACTCTGAAGTACCCATTGGCCCAATGACACTAGAAAAACGCAATGAAGCTGAAGTATAAGGGGCCTAATATGGTATGTGATGAATTTCATTATGGCGTATCGTTCATATAGAAAAGGGCGAATGCAGGCTGATTGGTACATGGTTAAAATATGGATTAAACAGCGCTAATGAGACGGGGCAAGAAAGAATGTGACAAACACCTCGCTGATTCCTTTTTACTAGCAACGAAATGAATGCTGCTCGTTAAGAGGCAGCATTAAGAAAACTAGACGAGTGTATATATATATATATATATATATATATATATATATATATATATATATATATATATATATATATATATATATATATATATATATATATATAAGTTCAGCGCAATGGTTTCGCTCTTTTGTCTCGTCTTCATCGCCCTAATTCATCCATTCCTTGCCCGCCTTAGAAAGGAATTCAGTTCTTTTACAAAGAGCACTATAATGATTTCTTTTTATACCACCGTTCATCTGCTATATGAGTCAACTTATGTTTTTGGTCTATAACTCTTACCTACATCCGGATGTCCTCCGTTCATTTCGGGGGCTCATATCTTCAGGTAGTTATGCCAAGCGAAGGTGCCGCATTCTTCAATCAGAGACCTGGAAGCTAGCCAGAGTCTACTCGGAATGTCTGAGCATCGCTTACGGAAGCGAGACCTCTCGTGAAATAGGGAGCAAAATATTTTGACAAAACCGGCGCCTGGCGTTAAATACAACTGATTTTCTACGGGGCAAGATCGTTTCCACTCCAAGAACAAAGTATGCTGGGGAAGGACGTAATACCCTACGTAAAGGAATGGCCTCCTTAATCTTTGGCAGAAGTTCTGCAAGTATTCGCGACTCGACAATACAGAGCTGCTCTAACTTGTTCGGACAGCTAGAAAAAAAAGCACCCGCAGTTGACTCCAACCGGTCCATGTATAAAAGGTGGAGATTCCCTTTCTCAAGACCTCAAGAAAGTAAGCACGCGTCGCCTCACCCTCATCGTTGAGGCCCTCAGGGATGCCAGTGTGAAGTTGCTTCATTCGTAGAAGGATGGCAACTGCGGTATTGTGCCTAATGATCTTTACTACAAAAACGCTCAAGAAGTAGTACAATCGAAGTATCGAGGTGGTACCTCCATCAAACCTTCTTTGTAAACTTTGTGAGCTAACAAGGTATCTCAAAACTGGCGTCGATCCTCTGTTAAGTTATCGAGAAGGATGAGCCTGTCTGTGTTCTTCAGCGTCAAGACACAAAAATTGAGTTTTCTGTCCTCAGAAAGGCATGTGGCAGCGAGAAGTTGCTGTGTTCTTGAGAGAAATGAGTTTCTCACCTTTAAATAAAAGACCCATTCCTCGCCAGGAGGCCCGAAGGCTTCTTTTAGGCTTCCTTCAATATAAATGCCCAACTCCCGTGTAAGTGGTCTTCCATTCGATATAAAATAGCCGTGCTATTCCTTGGTTCAGTGTCCCGTGACCGCAGAAAGCAGGCCTTGGCATTGAACGCTTTAGGGTATTTAAGTTCTGAAACGCATGCGGAATGGATATTACCAGGTAGGATTTCTAGAAATGCTGAATTTTTATTCACAGTCGACCTTTGTCACAGTCGACAACAAATGTTTCTTACAAAAACTAGTGGGCTCTAATGAATCGAGCATTGCTAAAGCAATACATGACCTACTTCTGGCTTATTACAACCGGCGTGTTGGAACTAAGTTTTATTACGCGACAGTCGTTAAAGTAATGCAATACGTGTATGGCAGTTTCATCTTATATCGCAGCGATAACACTCAGGAAATGTCCGCCGGGACCTTTCACGTGTCCTGTAATGAACGAAATAATCTGCGATTGAATACTGAGCTTCCCGTTAACAATAGGGTCAGATGTTTTGACATTGAACTTGTAATTTCTTACGACTATTTTTACTGGGTATATACTGGCTGCTCCCCAAGAAGAGATTTGTGCCCATCAGTTGGTCACTAGAAGGCTGTTGAAGATAGAAACGACATTGCAAATATCATGTCTGTATGAAGCGAAAGCCAGTTTCAACTCACAGGTGAAAGCCTATCTGCAGCAATACACTCTATAAATATTCTGTCGAGCTTAACAAAGTCTTTGCTTGCCAAATGCAGAAAGCAGTGCAGCCAGCCAGAGAAAAGGGAACTAGCATGTACCCCGTAGGTACAAAAAGTTTCGTGCAAGTGGAAAAATATGGAAGCAAAGCAAGCGTTACGATTCTTTTTTTCATTGGGGAATAAACATAGGATACATTGTGAAAACTAGTCAACGAGAATTTAAGTATGAAAAAGGCTACTAGTAGAAGCAACAGAAATTTGTTCTTTGTTTTGTTGATGTTGTATAGAAGATTCTGGCGTCATGCGGCCGGTTTTACACCGTTGATGTGGGTAGCTACATTAACGATTGAATACGTGACCATGAAAAAGACGCAGAGATTCGGTCATGTAGAAGCCATCCAGCCGTACATTGGGCAGAGTGTGAAAATAGTGGTTTTGAATAACATCAGTACCATCGCCCGATCTGAAGATGGGATCTAGAGGCTCATTTCAGAGGCCTACAATATACAAAGATTAGATTACACGTGCAGCAGCAGCCTGTCCATAGCTCTTCTCTTACGAGAATTCAGGTATTATAAGGAAAGTAAATGATTTAAATGGGCTTCTGTAGTTTTTACGTTCACCCAGGCATTGGCTCGAACAGTTTCTACCGAAAAAGCTATGAGGTGTCAACAAATTCATACTTGTTTTCTCATACTTAATCCAAATCCCTCATATCATCTCACACAAATACATTCAGTGTATGAGAAATATATGAGATTATATGGCATTAGTAAATTTTTGTGGCTCTTAGTTTTTTTTTCATTGTGGATGCTTAATTATCCGTACAATATAATGTGACAATGGTATATACAATAGCCGAGACAATTACTAGGTCATTAAGGATCTCTTCATTGGACTGTACCCGTAATTACTGAATTTGGGATCGGCGGTGAGCAGTAATAAGCTTGCTCGGCGGCCACCGGGAAACAAAATGGCTACAACTCTCGGCCGCAGTCAATTAAACTTGAAGAAAAATTTTCGAAATAAACCGCGAAAATCACAAAAACATGAAGACAAAATTGCGCGCAACTACAAAAATTTCGTATAACTCTAGTGAAAATCCCGTATCACGTCAAACGAGTTTTAACCGGTCCAGTATTTTCCCGTGTAAATTTTATACTGGTGTGACCCGTCCTAAATGAAGCTTAGACAGGTTTATACCGGATAGGTCAGGTCCGGTATGAATCTCAATCCGGACGGTACGGTTCGGTATGGAGCTAATACAGGAAGCCATTTCCTGTACGCATCTCAAAGGACATCCAAGTCCGGTATGGATATGAAACAGGGAGGACCAATCCTTATGGAGCTCATATACAGGATAGGTCATGTCCGGTTTAACTGAAACCGGACAAACCCAACATGATTGGAACTGGTACGGGACAGAGTATTTCCGCTTCTCAACGAAAGCCGGGCGCATCGCGAAACTCAACCAGAATGACCACATCGGAACCATACATATTATACGTTAACACTTTTCTGTATATGTGGAATACGCGTTGTTTCACAAATACCTAGAAGATATGAACCCGTGGATGTGTGCACTAGCAAGTACATACATATGCGCATCGCATTGCTTATGCGCGTGCAAGAGTCGCTGCAGCTTGTACGATCTTTCGGTGCATCTTCATATCCGCGAATGAAGATCTGCCACCTTCAACGCGAAAGTGCAAGCAGGAACGCAGCATTTTGTTAGCAAAAATAAAATTACGCTCGAGAATAAATGAAACACATCGCTAACCATCGAAATATGCTCAGATTAGCCGGATATCGGGCGTCGCTTCCTCGAGTGTTTATGCATGCAAACCAATTGGTCGGAAGTGAATTTCTTGACGTCGCTGCTCCACTAGCAGCAAGTGAAGCTAAAAAAAGACAGTATTGCAAGTGTTGGTGCACCTCATATCTCTGAATTTAGCCAAAATTACATGCGTTCGAAGATGATGACAAAACGCATCAGCACTAGTAAACTTATATGCTCCTTCTTTTAGTCATCGGGCAAAAGCAGCCTACATTCAGTACCTTTAGGGTAACCGAATTTTAAAGCAGGCCATCCCAAGTATAAATGCGAAACTTCCATCTAGTATCTGATATCTAGTACCTTGCGAAGTTTAAACAAATTGTTCTACCTTTGTTTTCTTCGAATGCAAGGCGCCAGTGAAATTAGGTAAAGAATAGTTAAAGAAGTTCACTTGTATATACTTACATGATTGCGGCCTGAGTGCGATTGATGCTCTCCTGCTTGCTGGTTACACAGTCCTTGATATTAATCTCCATGGCAGTTCCTATCACTGCGGGGTAAATGATTAGATCGCATATGAAGTTCCACAGCTTTTACACCAACGTAATTGTCAAAACCAAGCAGAGGACTTCCATTAAAATAAATTGATTTTTCTGGTAATTGAAAACATGCATTCTAATAAAGAGCCAACCTTCGAAATGTAACTAAAGTTCCCCACATTTCAAGCACCCTACAGCATCAACTAGATACACAAGGTGACAAGAAGGGACCATCTATTTCAGGAAATTAAGTGAACTGGGATAGAGAGTGAGAAAGCAACTCTTTAATGAAAAACAGACGACTTAGCCGACGTTAAGAATCCGCTGGCATGCTGCTCTGCGTGAAAAATGGAATTAGGACGCGAAAGACGGAAAGAGCTGTATGGGAGAGAAAAAATGTACCCATTAATTATTTGTGTACTAGGGTGCATCGCTGAGTAAAATTATGACATGAAAAGATGTAATGCATAATCCGGCAAATGGACAGACAATGTTCAGGGAGCGAACATTGCATTAAGGTAACATGAAAGGTGAAATTAGAACCTTTCGAAGTCTCCAATGTAAGTTAAAAACATCAATAAAATGTTCATTGTATCGCACTGTTGCCTAGCATATGTAAAGAGACCTAAAACGCTGTCCATTGTTAGAGGCACTGGGGACAGCTTCTCCATGCGACGTTCACAGGCATACGCTCGTCAGCATACGCAGGGCACTGAAGCAAAATATGCTCTATACGGTTGCAATCGTGCCGCAGTTGTCACATTGTGGATTGTTTATTTGACCGAAATGTCATAACAGAGGTTTTAAATGCCGAGCTCAGGGGAACTCGGTGATATTGAGTTTGCATATTGCGACGACATCTGGGAGGGTGTCTTGATATGAAATGTGGGTCGACTTCGTGAATAAATCTGTTATGATGTGTCGGCAAGCTCCTGAGCCGATGCGCTTCTTTACAAGCAAATCTTTAAGCCCGAATGGATGCTTCATATTTCGTGAAAAAAGTCTATATGTATCTCTGATGCTGATTTCCGTTTAGGGGACGCTTCATGTGCTTTTTCATTGGCCAGAATGCCACAGTAAGCCGGTATCCACTGAAATGTTATGCACTGGACTGTGCCAATAGCCAAACGATGTATAGATACCCGATGTGAAGGGAAACGGACTAATCATTGGTTTAACCTAAACGACGATACACGCAATGTTTTCAATTTGAGTAAAATCCGCAAAGCCTTTCTGCAGTACCACTCTCAATCTTCGACTTCGGCGCAGCGGGAAAGGTTAAGCAACTGGGTGAGAACATTCTGTGCACTTCTGCCTTCTCATTGTGATACCGATGTCTACAAAAACGTTCATTGTTACGATCATTCATTGTTGAGACTTCGCAGCCAGATTTGTTCGAGTTTCTCATTACTCGCGTCCACGCATCGTGAGAACAAAATTTCCGCTGACAGAAAAGGACAGCTTTCGGAAAAATATTACGGGCGCTTGTTCACGACAACAAATTTCTTGTACCTCGAGCTTCGGACCAGCAATCCTAGCATTCATACCACTAGGTGGGCCTCACAAAAATGGCTTTAGTGAATAAATGCATCGAGCCGCTACAAGAAAACGAGCGTAATAACATGAGGGGATGCCAAGAGGCGCACCACGAACGAGGTTATTATACATAGTTTGGAAAGATGGAACAAGAACAAGAATTCACCCCTTAATTACCGCCCCATCTCCTTAACAAGCATTCCATGTAAAATTTTAGAACACATATTATATTCAGGCATTGCAAACTTTTGGATTCCAATTCATTTTTTACTAATACACAGCACGGTTTCCGTAAGCGGCTGTCTTGCGAAACACAGTATCATTCACACATAAATTTCATTCCATCCTCGATCGCCGCTCGTTAGCCGACTGCGTCTTTCTCGACTTCGCAAAGGCGTTTGAAAAAGTACCCCATAAACTACTACTCCTCAAGCTAAGCAAACTTAACCTCGATCCAACTCTTTTTTCCTGGCTTGAATATTTTCTTTGTAACTACTCTCACTTCGTATCTACTAACAATACATCTTCCCCATTACGTCCTTCGAATCTGGCGTACCGCAGGGTTCGGTTTTAGGCCCTCTCCTCTTTCTAATTTATATTAACGACTTACCTAATTGTGTATCTTCTAACATTCACCTTTTAGCTGATGACTGCGTTATTTTTCGGGAAATTAACGACATTAACGATTTCTGTGCTCTACAAGACGAACTCACTTCCTTATCCGCGGGGTGTAAATTATGGCTAATGCAGCTAAATTCTTCAAAATGCCAAGCTTTACGTGTTTCCCGCACATCACCTGCTACTAATACATATCATCTAATAACACTGCACTTGGGGCTGTCACATCATATCGATATCTTGGCGTCCATATAACTTCTTCTCTCACTTGGTCACTCCACATTACCACCGTAATTAACAACGCTAACAGCATGTTAGGCTACCTGCGCCGAAACTTCTCCGCCGCTCGTACTTTATTAAAACTAACGCTGTATAAAACGCTTGTCCGCACTAAACTCGAATACGCATCGGCAATTTGGGACCCAAGCTCCACTAACTTAACTAATTCACTCGAGCTAGTGCAAAACAACTCTGCCCGGTTCATCCTTCTTAACTACAACCGTACAGCAAGTGTCACCTCCATGAAAAACATGCTAAATCTACCTACTTTAGCCTCCCGTCGAAAATTCTCACGGTCATGCTTATTTCATAAACTTTTCTACAATTGCCCCATTCTACGAGATGAACTAATTTCTGTGCCATATTTCATCTCATCCCGGCTTGATCATGCACATAAAGTCGGCATCACATCATACAAAACCAAAGCTTGTTCGCAGTCGTTTATTCCCCGCACATCAGCAGATTGGAATCACCTTCCCAGATCGACAGCCAGCATTCAAGACAGCCTGCGATTCCGTGCCAACTTAGCTAACATTGTATACTCAGGCCCTTAACAATTGTAGTCATTGCTGTTACAATCACCAATGTTATTTTTGCCTTGCACTTACAACTATATTCTTACTATAGCAGCTAAAAATGTATAACAGGAACATGGCGCTTGTATTTTTCATTTTTGTTCTTTAACGTCTGTTCTATTTTTGTAACCACTCCCCTCTGAAATGCCCCTGGCCTTGAGGGTAATCATAAATTTAAAAAATTTAAAAATAAAATGAGGGTATGTGATTACGTAGACAAATCTAACACCTCTTCCGCTGGAAAATACACGAAAACTTAGCACAAGAATTTCTTGCTTTCTTGACACACCTGCTCCAACCCTTTAAACTAGCAATAATTATTTGACGGCTTAGCAATGTGCCTTACGTTCGTGCCAGGATGCAGCCGCATAGAAATTCACTAATATGTTCATGCAATAAACCTGGTTTCCACGTCCCGCCCAAGGATAACACAGTCATCCACTCACGGCTACGGGCGATACTGGCCAAGTCTTTCTCGTTGCAGTCATCAATGACACAAAGGCCGAAGCGAATGCCAGGCGTTGGTCCATGTCTTGCATAGCTCCTGAACCTTGGCGCCTGAGGGCAGTGTGGAATGGAGGGAAAAGAATAACGCCAGTGAATGTGAAAGCAGCCGAAATAGATCCAGTAACAAAAATAGAATGCCAGACTTTCCACTGCTTTCTTGTCTGTCCTAAACAGCTAGCAAGCTAGCTAGCCCTGTCCAGTGGCGCCTTAAGTACAGTAATGAGGGCATAAAGAAGCTGGTGCGGTGAAAATAGATCGATGGCGTTACTTCATAACCAGGGCCATCTGGATCTCAAGATGTCCGGTGGCGCATTCTTGAGTGTGGCTCTAGCCCACCTTATAAGTATTTTCTACGTGGCGCAAGACACTCTTCCGAGGGGTGCTCTTTAAAAAAACTGCGTGAAGCATGCTCAATGTGTCTCGGGCCAAGCCGAACTGAACTCGCGGTCTGTTCGAGGTGGCTGCACTTCAGCCAACGGGGTTAGATTCCCGACAGCAGTGTCTTCAGGGGCACGCACGACCAATAGCGCAGCTGCCTCTCCTCCACCAATGCGGATAATGAAGAAGGCCTTCTGCACTTCTGCTTACAAGTTGGCGATTGTGGAATTAGCCGTATAACTTTTTCCTGTGTGCCACGGTGTTATAACGCGTCTTCCCCCCCCCCCCCCCCCCCTGCCTTACTCCCCTCATTCGAGGCCTACACACGCCACGTTCAGTTTTGAGTCGAGACGAAAACTCTTTCTGAATCCTAATCACCAGACAAACAGCTTCATCGACAGTAGTATAATTAAAGGGCACAATCGGCTCCACCGCACAGTTAAAAAACAGTTCACCACACAAGAGCCGAACCGGAGGCCGGCTGAAATATTGCACACTTTAGAAAAGTGGTCTTCAAAATTGAATCCAACGCCTTCTGAACACAAGGCGGATGCTCTATTTTTAGACCCGTGCTCTCGAAACAAAGGGGAAATCTTCACAAAGACTGTTCTTTCGTAGCCGACTTCAGCCCATCCTTACTGCAAATGTGTCGCGGTTTTTTATTGGGAGTGCGATTTTTCACGCAAATTGGTTCTGGAAGAAAAAGATTACCCGCAAGCCAGTCAAAAGGAACGGTTACAATCGCAGAAGGCATTAAAATATATTTACCAAGCTACGGAAAATGAAATACGCAGCAACGGGCGAACTTCATACGCAGGACAGGTGGTGCCATTCCCCCCCCCCCCCCCCATAGGGCGAAAAAAAAGGCATTTAATCTTCTATATCCATTCACTACCTTACTTCGACCGCAATCTAAACGTGCAGTAAAGCTCATCTTACTGATGTTCACTCATCTGAATCAAATTTTATGTTTATATTCTTTATGGTATTCAGATTGTGATGTCGAATTTTTCACCTGAACACGGTACAGTTTCTCAGAAACCAAAATTGGAAGACAAGCGTCCCTATGGTGCAATCTTTTCCCCGAAATCAAACGGTTTTTGCACTCGAGCTTATGCCGCTGAAGTTGTGGGTTGGTCGGACGCGCGCACATCACAAGATTCGCAAGCGCGATGGCGTTATCTGAGCCTGAGTGATGGGTGGCGGAACTTTTGTTGTGCCATGAGATGCAGAAATTAATCAACTGCTACTAAGTTCGGAATCTGTCAAAAATATCTCACACAAAAATCCTACGCAACAAGTAAAAGCAATTCCGCGTGCACTCAGAAGATGTTCCAGCAGATTGTTCGGAAGATTACATGCACACTATAGGAGCTTTTGAACTCGTTAGGCCCGAATTTCACGGATATTTTAAGGCTGATTCTGTAGTACCATTGTTCGAGTATAACCACCCCTTGAAGGCGGTAGCTCGTCAAGACGAAATAGGCAGGAGCAAATTCAGAAAACAGCACTAATACACAGACACTTCAGTCAGAGTAGTGTCCGTGTGGCAGTAATGCCCCGTAGATAGTAGATATTCCGTTATAAGCCGCACGCGCATATTGAAGCATGTTTGATTAAGAAGGTTGAAAAACATAGCCTGTCCTGCTACCTGTTTTCAGCGAATGCGATATTACAAGCCGTGCGTCATTCAATGTATTAGTATTACCATCCCTGCATAGCGTTCGAAATTTCTTGTTTTGTTTTGCCTGTCGCATAAATGAACCAAAAGAAGCGAGATGAAAGACCCACAAGTGCATTTGAAGACGCTGTATTTATCGAAGACAATGTTCGATTGACATTTGTCGTATTTTGCAATATGGTTACTCAGGAGCTGCTTTCTGTTTTTCGTTCAATGAATCGCTTTGCGAAGACTGATTGGTGTCTGAAAAGCGGCGTTCCGCTATGTCAGAGATGCTGGCAACGCGCATGCCGCGCAGTGGTGCAGCTCCGGGTAGTTAAGATAACCGAGAGTCTCTGGCAGTTTTAGGAAAAAAGAAAAAAAAAAGCCGTCACAGCCGATGTCGTATGCCAACCAGTATCTGTGGTTTCCGTTTTACGGTTTTGGATTTGCGTAATTTTCTTGGGTTGGAGTTTATTTCCTGCTCATGTGTAAAAATATCATTGCACACGATAAGAAACGTTCACAGAAACTCAAAACCGCCCTTACCTTGAACAGGCATGAAAAACCGCGACTATGGCCTTTTGAGCTGAGGCAGCGGTTTACAGTCAACTTGAAAGGACGTAAAAATTGTCATTTTTTCAAACCTATAATAACGGTGTGCTGCACTTAAACGCCAGTGCTTTTCCAGCTAAGAGGGTAGCTCTCCGTCGCTAGCTATGAGAAATGTCGAGCGAGTTTTGGTGCACGCAACATTTCCCTGAGGGATTAAAGAGAACTCAAACACGTGTGGTGTAAGCTTGTGAACTAGCTTTCCGTCCCTATAAAATATACGACGTTTTTGACATTTATTTTGGAAACAATCTTCAGACTTCTCATAGCTCTTAAGTAGTACGCGAGACTAGAGAATAAAGTCATTATTAATTAAGTTTGAAACTTCTAGATGGATATTTCCAGGCAATTCGATGGGAGCCGATTCCGCCAAACAAAAATATACGTAATTTACTTTCTCTAACGTTGATTTTCGTCCTGTGGGCAAACATTTACGCGTGGAAAATGCACCGCATCTATCGCTAAATCATCTTCAGCGTAGCTGTGACCTGCGGAGAAGGGTGAATGGCGAAATAGCATTGCTCTGCCATTATATCAGAGGTTTAAACACGAACAAAAAACGACTTGCCTACAGTTCTCATGATTTGCCTAGAGTTCTCAGGCATTACACTGCTTTGTACATGTTGAATTATAAGCCTCTTCAATTCTCTCTTTAAATTTCCGAAGGCATGATTCGCATGCAGCATATGCAATGCGCGATTTGATTTGGCATCCAAGGAAGAAGAGTGAGGGCGTAGACTAAACTCAGCCTGTTTACTCTCGCTGCATGGGAACAAGATAGAGCGCCAGCGCACGCAGCGCCAAACCTCAGCTGCTGCCCACTCCGGCTTGATAACAGCTGTGTTTGTTTTGCAAAGATGATACGTGTCTTCGATTTCAGCTTGTATCGCTCGATGCAATGAGTCTTTTTGTGAATGAAAAAAAAAAAGCTAACCAGTTATGTACTGTCGTAATGATTGTAGAGGTTTAATTGCATCTTTAATTAGTGTTTGGTATACATGTTTCTTTTTTCTGAATTATGTTTTGATCCCCAAGCACAACAAGTAAACAAAGCCTTAAGCATCGCAACACCGTCATAGAGAAGATTATTTTGAAACGAAAACTTTACCAGCCTCACTGACCAAAATAGCCGTAAGCGTTTGCTGCGGCCAGTTATGTTACCAAAATCACGCAGTCGTCGGCGGCAGAATGAAGCCAGCGGGCCCATGTGGAAAAGGAGAGGTTTGGTTCCTCAGAGCATGCGTGCGAGAGTTAAATGGCGAGAATATACGGTCATCGTTCGTAGTTCGCTCCAAGGACACCATCTGAGCGCGTGTCTGAAATTCTACTCGCATTCATGCGTCAACACTTACATGGAAAGCGGACAGCTGAAATGGAGTGGTTCTGCTGGTGGGCGTCTCTGCATATACGCAAGCAGCCATGAGGCTTGCGGACTGAGGAAACGAAGCGCAAGGTACGAAAAGAGCTTCGCTTCGTGTGGTGAAAAGGTTGGGTTTTGTCTTCCAAGTACCATTCTCGTCGCACGAGTTTTCAACGTTCCCGAAGACATGCTAACGAAGTTTTATACTACGGGAGGCAGAGCCGATGCGTCCAAACCGCCAGCAAAACGCAGTGGTGCAGCAAAGAGAGGCTGAGGCGATGCGAAGGAAGACCCACGATAAGCGGCAGCATGATGCAGAGAAACTGCATCAACAAGCAGAAGCTACAGCCCGGTATCTGACTCTATACAACGCGGTCAAAACACCTTTCACCAGGCAAAGGAAAGAAGCGAACAGTCGGAGAGGCTTGGCCTTGCCGACTGTAGGCTTCTTTTCTTCGCGTATCTTTACGAGCTCCTCATTTTCTCTTTCACAAGGCACTCATTTAAAAACTCCGGGAGTGGTTGCAGTGGATGCGATAAGTTGTGGTTCCCGAAAGGCTTCAGTTTGTACAGCCATAGTCCTGGAATACTTTCCGTTCAAACGCGAACACATTCAAAGGCAAAAGTCGACACTGGAGAAGTAGTTTTAATAATGATTTAACACTGTCAAACTTCAGCAGTCCTATATCTTTGTATGGGATATTTTGTTCATATCCTCTTGACGCAACCGCCCTTTGTCTCTTTTAATAGCGCACAGTTACTTTTATTGTTTAATCTTCCCTCATATGCTTTTAAAATGGTTCCTAAATAGAAATCATACAACCGATGTCGCCGTTTTACTTGCAGCGGCGCTAACATCAGCAGCGCTGCTGCAGGCAAAACCAAATGCGGTTGGCATATATTTCATATATACGGAAGTCTTCTTGCGAGTATTTAATAATTTTATTCGTCCTTGGTACTACCCAGTATACCTTTAATAACATATGTGCAGCTTGTTTAGTGTTGTGCTGTGCCACTGCACGCGACTTAGGCGGTACGACAACTGTGCACGTAGGTGTTCATAGTTTCTATATTAACTGCACATTGTGTGCATGATATCATGGTTTGCATAGACCGTATGGCATGATAGCACGAGACTACCTCTTCTAACAATTCAGTTGTAAATTGTCGCACTGTGGTTCTCCACGCCACATGCGAGCGTTCATTAAGACGTATAGCATTCTGTTTCGGATAGAAAAAATCTTCAAACAAAAGATTAAGGCGGGACTTTGAACGTGGCTTGAAAAGAGTTTAAACTACTAGGAGCGAGACCTGGGTTCAGTTTAGTTTTCATGGTTTAGCAAAGTTGCACACGGTTTGATATTGAATAATTTCTACAGTCTTTCAAATAATGTGACGATGCGACGTCAGTGCTGCCGCCGTTAGCATTTTCTTTCTTCTTCTCAACAACAAAGCTGTTATTTCTCTCGATGCCCTCCGGTGACCCTACGCTGGCCAAGGAAATTATTGGCTCGTTCTCAGGAAGTGAGCTGGATAAGTGGTCAGCGCGCTAGCCTGCGGCACGGAAGTTGATGGTTTCGATTCTTGGTGTGGACACGATTCAAGTACTTCTACTTTCGCGTATGGCCCATTTTGACTTTTATCAAGCGCTCAAGAGGATCGCGACAAACCGAAGCAAAATTCGGTTTTAAACCCCGTGTAATAGTTCTTACTACTCTGAAATAAGCAGGCTGCCCATTTAACGCTGTCCTGTTACTCTTCTAAGTGGACGTAAATATTCCCTGCTATCTAAGCGGCGCGAACAGCTGGCGAGAAGACAGAGACGACGCCATCTGCATCTACCTTCTACCGAAATAAACTGGGCCAAAAGAGTGCTTTCGCCTCTTACACTAGGTTTAGCCCCGTTAAACCTCTCCAAATGTTTTTTTAAACACAGTTTAACTTCATGAGAAAATCAGGCATAAAAAACTTAAGCACCAAATTGTTCTTTTTTTATATATATCTACAGTGCTCTTAAGCAACGCTCGAATATATAGCAACCGAACAACCACTGTCTATAGACGATCGTGCGCAATTACATCCACAATTACCTATGACATTTCAGGAGAGCAAAAAAGGACAACGCAGAAAAAAGTTGATGCAGCCGAAGCTTGATACTCAGCATCTGAAGGACAGATGCTTGACGAAGCTTCCATTGTATCAAAATTCTGCTGCAGTAGGCTCTTAGCAATTCTTACCTGCCCAGTTAATCCTGATTTCCTTTGCGCATGCTCACTCTCTGGTATCGGGTGTTCGGAAAAATATTGCGATGTGTAATATATTATTTGGCGTGGCATTCTTTTCTCCAAATCAAGTTGCAAGTGAGCGCCTGTCCCGTCTCACTCTGTGTCGTCCTTGTCTGTTTTTTCATCATGTTTTCTTAACACGTGTACCAGCTCGCCCAAACCAAGCAACGCTACATGCGAATGTCAGGATAAGAAGGCTAATTAAAAAACGAGAATTTCGCCAAACGTTGTCTTCTGGTAGTTTATTTTTTCAACGGGAGGAAGAGGAGAAAAATAAGGACATTGTATATAGGGCTTCTATAACGAGCAATGTTTTTTTTTTTTTTTTTTTTTTTTTTTTTTTTTTTTTTTTTACTGTGTACACTCGTATATGTTTTTAAAATACGTGAGAAGAGTACGTCTGTGCGGTCAGGTAAAATGGATTTTACGGGTAGGCGTACGCGATGTACATGATAAACCTTGGTTTTTTAGGTGATACTGTAAATTCAGTTCACAAGTCACCTTTTTTAATTTTGTTTTTATGAGCTTTATTGCATTGCAAAATTGAAGGCCGTCGGCATCAAATGTTACTCTTCTTTGAAAATGTTCTTTATTTCCAGTGCAGCACGCAACATCGCACGTCAGCGTAAGTACGTCTGTTTTTAAAGGACAAAAATTGCGATAGGCTCCATTTTATAAATGTGCAATGCCAGACAGCCGAATCAACGACCTTTGAAAAAAGCATTGTTAATGTTCGATGACTGGAGGTTATTTAAAAGCGGCTCTTATATTTCATGTCATGGCCTTCAATTTGGCAACATAATATGTTGCCTTCAAACAAAGATTGTAAATGTTACTTAATTACTTGTAATAATGCTGACACCATCAAACTCTGTCATGGAGGTGATATCCGCCTGGCTTTAAAACCTGCCCGTACACACTGCACAGACGTATCCCTTTTAGATCCTAACATACAATGTTTGTTCAATCCTAATAAAATCACCCTGAATAAGGCATCAAACAAATATTTAAGAGAAGATTGCAGTTATTATGCACGGTTAAGTCAGAAGAAATAAAACATGCGTAAAAGTGCGCCGTTTTTTTTTTTTTTTGCATGTTTACCTTCAAAATGCATCGCTGCTCTGCCATTCAGTGCCCGTATTTGTCAGGTTTTTATTCTCCGCAATTGCCTCATTATTATTTTATATCCAGCCTCCGAGGTTGACCTGATTACTATATGCAACTGACTAGAGGTTGAAGGCGAGCCTTTTCAGCTCTAAGCCTTCATGCGAGCATTGCGTCTTAGAAAAAAAAAATTGGCACGCGGACTTTACTTTTAATTATTGCCTAAGAAACCTTATTCAGGAACTTTGGTACTAGTCAACAGGTGCTTATAAAACGTAGACATTCTGGCAGATTATTTCTCATCAATTAGAGACAAGCGCAGTCCCGCTCCAAATTGGCTCGTGGAGTTAATAACCGGGCGACATCATTAACACTTCATCTTGTGCAGGCAAAGGAAACCAAGCGATGGTCCCCTCCTGCATCTTAAACCGTTCCTCCGCGTGTGCTGTTATTGCCTCTCTGAGAGTAGCCAAAAGTGTCCTCCACTGCTACCACACCCTAGCATTTCGTACACTTTTCAGAAGCCAAATCACCACAGAAGAGAAAAGTATATGAACAAGAATCCATAAAAATGCAAAAGTGTCCTCCACTGCTACCACACCCTAGCATTTCGTACACTTTTCAGAAGCCAAATCACCACAGAAGAGAAAAGTATATGAACAAGAATCCATAAAAATATATTTCACGTGCCTATTATCAGGCGCATCAAAATGCGAATTACCGAAGCTTTTTGTTTCGAGGGTATGACGACAATGTTTCCAATATTTCAAGTAATAAATCTGCTTGTGTAGTTTTCGACATTTTATATCTCCAACAAGGAGACAGAGCTTCTGAGACATTGATCAGGTTTCAAGCTCACGGAACGCTCAACTTTCCCAATAATATTTCTCTATGTTTTCTGGAAAAGACTATAATTTTAGCTTGGCATCTCTAGGCATAGTTATCACAGAGGCCCACTAAAGCTCGTTGCACAAACATCTGTGAGGCGCCCATTCGAAATAAGTTAACCATCGTTCTGGCAGTAGCAGCATGTAAGTGTAACCGAGGAGGGCATAACTGCTAAGTGAATTACTTGGAGGTTGAGCACCGTGGAAGAAGGTGGAGGAGGGTTAGAGTCTGTGGAGGAGGTTATGACGAGTATAGGCATGCCGAAAAGGGGGGTGGCTGTCTGGTACCCCAAGGAGGCTGTAGCTATTGTAAAATCATGAGGCCTCTAGTTACTTTGCAAGGCGAAGGAAACGGCGAGCACAAGGAACACGCAAGTGAGAAAGGGCTTCCTTGAGAGAAGACGAATGTGGTAATGGCGGAAGGATGAGGGACAGTACAGCAAGATGAGAAGAATGCAGTACGGACAGCGGGCCGACTAGGGAGAGTCTTTGCGAGAGCAGAGACGCGTGCCGGCGTACCGCGGACGGTAAGGGAGCACTACTGGAAGGCGCAAGTTTGAGAAACTGAAAAAGGTGTCGTATAAAAATGCATTTATCAATGCAGATGTGGAATCTATTGCCTATAAACAGCACGAAACTAAAATATCTCAACAGCTGCCTCAAGCTAGACGTTTGTGATTGTCCTGAGATTTTATTATGCATTTTTTTTTTTTACTTTTTCTTGCTGATGACAACCCCAAAAAATGTGTGTCCTTCAGAGACAAAGTTAACAGTGAACGCCAGAAAAAATACCAAGGAGGAGCCTTCGTGCCGCCTTCGGTGGTTTATTTTACGAAATAAACAGCTGGACGAACGCTCCAAAATGCATGTAGTCAAGAAGTATGATTGCTATGATTAAACCTGTTTACTTCTCAAAATATGCTGAGGCCTACGAGTCCAACGAGATTACAGGGAAGAAAGTCTGACATAGCCCACGAGGTGTACTTTAAAGTGTGCCGAAGCACGAGTGCACGGGTTTTTTTTGGACAGGTAGTAGAGCGAAATAAGGTAAACGCGGGCTTACCCTTTTGAAAGACATGATCATGGCTGGCATAACGTCATTGACGATGGCACTGTCATCACTGTTGGGGAGCACGTAGACATTGCAGTACTGGCCCCGCGCTTTTTCGATGCCTTCTTCGTCCCATACCACGGTCTCGATGCACTCGTCGTAGGCGCCGAGGTCGCCAAAGGTCCCTTGAAATAAGCCTGTTGGGTACTTGCCCGTGGCGTCAATCACTGCGAGAATTTGCGGGCAGAAAAGAAAACACGCCACGAAGTCTGCGATTTTTGTGCTTTGCAGGACAGTAATTTTCAGAGAATAGCAAAGAGAGACTCGTTAAACTCCTTTAGTTAATTTCGAAAACGCTCGAGGCAATGGGTCACAGGTTATACTGAGTCTGAAGTGCAGGAAGAGTAATACAATTTTGAGTGCAAGGTTTAATTTTCCTAAAGCATTCAGCCGCATCGCTTGCTGTTCCATTTTTTTTTTTTGCACCTTTCAGTAAAAGCCATCATCCAGAAGCAAATTTGCAAAACAACGAGCTCACGGAGGTTGTTTGTCTCGCAATTTAATAAAGAAAACATTCTGCTTTCTTTTTTTTAAGTGTATAATTAAAACTTGTGAAGTCGCCGAATAAAGCTGCACTATACTCCTCCTCCTCTGCGCGTTCGGTATCGTAGAGGCAGTGAAGAGAGATCGAAGACCGGTTGCAGGCGAGATCGCTGGAAATGGCGTACATGGCACTGCTGAAAGGGCTCCCCAGAGCGAATTTCCCGCGAAACCTACACTGGGAAAATTGAAATGGCAAGCGGTGTATTGCTCTAACTTAGTGAATCCTTTAAATCCAATGAAAACGGAGCGATGTATTCAGTTCACCGCCCTTCGCGATCACAGACTGAATGACTGTTTTGTAAAGATGTATTTTGGGTACAGCGAATGCAGAAGCCCCACCTGTTTAAATGTTTGAGAAGTGGCGCAGTGCATTTGCCTTTCTACTTTTCTCGTGCTGATTACCGTTTGCACGATTACCCACAGTGCAATATCCGGACAGTCGGGTGCACGTCTCGACTGGCCTGTAATGCATTCTCCCCAGCATTCTCCACCTGCCCGCAGTTGTGGAAGTTGCAACCCGAGGAGAGGCCAGCGGTCCGTGTATAACCGCTTGTTTTGTTTACCTTTGTTCTCACAGCGCGGCGCTTTGCCTCCTTCGGCCCTTTCGACGCCACCAGCGACTCTCAAACATGCATGCTGCACTTGAGCAATGCTGTCCGCTCGCCGAGCGCCGACGCTTTGAAGCCGCCATTTTGAGCGTCGCCGACTTAAAAGAGAAAAAATAAAAAAGATGGCGCGTATATGATGCTTTATGCCAGGTGAATTCCTGTACTCTCGCTTTAGACGAGGGAGCAGCCGGGAGTGCACTCGGGTGCTCTCAGCGGAGGAAAAGCCCTCCTCCTCTACCATTGGAAGCCAGTGATTAAATTCCTGCTCTCCCAGTGGAGGGCACCCGTTTGTCTGAGAGCACTTTCGAAGTGCTCTCGAGTGAGCCTGCTTTCCCACTCGAATTCGCCAATACTCTTGTGGATGCGAGAGAGGAAAAGTGAGTGTGGCGTTTCGGCTATCATTTCTTTCGAGCCAATTCTGCGCGATAGCGTCACTCAGGTTAGGCGCGCCGCATCATCAGGGTCAGCTCATGCGTAACCTCCTGTATTTGTATCTGATATAAATGTTTTCCACCACCACCACCACCGCATAAATGCCGCATTCGGCGCGCTCTGTGCAAACGTCCACACTGAAGCGGAGGCTCAAAGATAAAGCGTACATATTTTTACGTTCACCGTTGTCTTTGAGTAACAAGACTGAAGTCGTCTAGAAGAGTTCTCACGCGTTCCAGCAGCGCAAAAAAAAGGTTTACAGCGTCCAAGCGATTCCATTCGCAATGCCTTTCAGAGCCTTGCGTTTCTCTCCAGTAATACGTTTTGATAACTTATTTTATACTTCTTAGGTTCACTTCAGGGCTATCTACATTTTGGCGAATGCAGATCATCTGCCACAAAAAGCTGCAGTGTACTGCTACATGTCTGAATGCGGTTGCTCTTGAGGTCACATTGGTTTCGTTCTTTGAAGGGATAGAAACATTGCGTTCTACGAGTACGCCTTGCTTTTCCAACGGGACTCCGTCGGTGTAAATGCTTGGAAAATCAGTATAGGGACGATGGAAACGCCTCAAGTATGGCGACCGCTTTTGTCTTCTGCTCAACCCATTGCATCACTGCTCAAAATAAAATGAAATGCAGTTACATATCCCCTGACGCTTACTACCTTAGCAACTCCTGTAACATTCACATAATATGTAACCCATAAAAGCTAAACAGGGAACGGGAGTTTATTTCCCCTCTTTTCTTCGTATTGTCATATTCGTTCAGAAGCATTATGAAATGAGAAGACTTAGATAAAAAAATGAAACCGCTTTGTTTTATGTAGGTTTTTTTACAAGAAGGTTTCCATCAAAACTGCGTTATAGGATATGATATCACGAAAAGTTACGTGTTGGAAAGAAAGAGTGATGCAGACTATTGTGTATTTTCTCTCGCTTCGTTTTCCTTTTAAAGCTTTGTGTCCTTTAAGGTTCACTAACATTGTCATCTGTAGCTTTTCATTGCACAGACGACAAGCTTAACAACATGATTGCAACCGCATTTCATTTTATTTTGAGCGGTGCAGTAAGGGGTTGAGCCGAAGACAAACGTGCTGGCCACAGGCATTATCATCATCCCTATACTAATTTCCCAAGGATCTATACCGACGGGTTCCGTTTAGAAAAGCTAGGCTTACCCGTAAAACGTAATGTTTCTATCCCTTCAAAGAACGAAACTATGTGATCTCGAGAGCGACAGCACCTCACCCCTTCAGACATGTGGCAGTATGTTGGCACTTCTTGTGACAGAGGATCTGCATGCGCCAAATGTAGAGAGGCTGAAGTGAAGCTAAATAAGTATAAAATTAGTTCACGAAATATGTGACTGGGGGGAAATGCAAGGCTCAGAAAGGCATCGCGAACGGAATCGCTTGCGGGTTGTACGCTGTACTGCATGCTTTATTTCAGAGCGCAAAGCTAGCTTACGACATTTTTTTTTTTTTTTGCGGAAGAAACGCACGAGGTCTCTTTTAGAGAGCCTCAGTATTGTTAATCAGAGGCGGTGGTGAAGGTAAAAAAAAATATACACCTTATTTTTGAGCCGCGTCGTTTCAATGTAGCCGTTTGCACAGCAGAGCGACACTGTACTTTGTATCGATGGAAGCGCCTTCGCTCAGAATTGTCTCGAAGTAAGTGATGGCCGGAACGCCACACTCAATGCCGGGAAGCCAGCGCGACTTTCCCTACCTCGCGTCCTCTAGAGTAAGAGAGACCCAACCCTCTCACCCCCATTACTCTCACAGCTAGCGCACTCGAGAAACAGGAGCGCCACCTCCCGGCCCCGCAGCCGCTCCGCGGCTCTTCATAGTGGGCTGTATATTTTTGACAAATACTGTACGACTTGGGGTCAAAGTTTCCTGGAGGGTTAGCTTTTTATCTCACCTTTCCTTATTGAAGGAAATATCGTGTTTGAGCTCCTGCAGAGTTTACCGTTTCAAGAGGTCTTGCGACGTCACACAATCAACCGACCAGTCAGTGCCCAGCCATGTCCCCTTCCAATTACCACCGACCACTGGCATGCCCCTGATTTTTCTCTTACAATGACGGAAAACCCAAATTTTCTAAACAACGGGGCCTTTATTGGTATCGCGTTAATATTTATGAAGCGGTCATTTATGTTTCAATTTTATAACCTCGTATGAAGCCCTATATTTGAAATAAAGGATTACGTAATAACATACAGGGCTCGGCCACCCGAGCCGGACACCCTTTCCTCGAACGGTCCTAGCGCTGCGAGTCGCAGGCAGACCACATGACTTGACGTGTCGATGAACGGTGAGGATGCGTATTGCTTAAGGTACCACTGACTTGCCGAGTAGGTTCTTTAACCTAACCCCATTTGCAGAGTTTTATTTTAGCAGCTGCCCTCACACACGTGCACTAAGTGCTCCCTGTGTGATCAGGAGCGTAGCGCGAGAGATTAAAAGAGGAGAGGATGAAAAATGCTGTTCTAAGTCCACTTCAGCATGCCTCACGAATAAAACCCATTTAAACAACATCGTACAGGTGCTGCAATGAGCCAACATGGTCGGCATCAAGTACAGCCTTTTCCTTCTATCGGTTGAATGGAAACACAACTCGACGCATCATTTGGCTGTGTGGGGGAAGTTTGCGTCTTTTTTAGATCACGAGAACGTGAACAACACTGAAGCTCAGCATTGGCGATTTCAGGGCCGAAGGGGCGATGTGGACCAAGCAGACGAGGCCTCGTGCGTGTCGTCTGCAGCGGCGTCGTCTGCTGCTGGCTTCCGATTGAATTTCATGGAGCCCTGTTTTCTGAAACCTCTTTCCTGAAGACTGCTGGTATTCTCATGCAACTGACAGCGAAGCAGGTCGGCAACCTCGTTGAAATAAATACGAATCAACCTACTGCAAAGCGAAAAACGAAAACGGAGCCGATTTCAGGCCCTGTCAGCGTCTCTCTGCGGCGTGAAAGGGTCTTAATTCCGGTAGTTTCATCTTTGTTCTCCTAATGAGGCATCCAAATCCCTAATGGAGATCAGTGGTGGCGGTGGCACGGCCACTGAACAACTGTAATCCTTACTATAGCACGTAATTCGAACTGCATGCGCCATTTAGCCCGTCAAAAAACGTTCTGCTTCGCTGCAATCTCCCAATGAAAAGAACTGTCATTACCAGCTTGGTGTTCAATGTTTTTAGAAGAAATAGATCGAAGGAATATGCAAGACACTAATTTTGTACCGCATCTGCTGAAACACATCAGCAATGGACATTCTGTTTCAACCGCACTTCCAGCGAGTCTGCGAGTGCGAGAAAATTCGGCAGAACTCGTCACGCTTCAGGAATGTTAAGGGTCAGTTTTTGTTCATTGGATATGTAATATCGGATTCTCTTGGCCATAGCTGGGAACACCTTACGGAAATCACCACGCATCTATGCTGAATGAGGGTTGATAAGTGAAAAGGAGTAAATTCGGTAATTATAAATATAAGCGTCTTTTTTTTTCAGTAAATGACGTAGGCGACACTGAAAGTTCGTCCTGACAGCTTTCCCTTTTTTCTCTCAAAGTTGTACTTCAATTAGGTTTGCTCCGTAAACGAGACACGGGGGTTCAATTAAATTCACTGTGATCAAAATGATGCTACTATGTAATACTCTTGAGAAAGGCGTCTATAAATGGAAGCTGCCGTAAATCAGCCGCGATACAGAACAAGGGTGAAAATGATGCTATCGCATCCCCGCATGGTCAGACAAAACAAATGATCTCCAGACTGTGGTATTCCAAACAAGACAAATTCCCTTCGCCGTTACATTAAAATAAAGTATTTAGCACAGGACCCATGACTATGCACGTTGAGTTTATACATCCTTAAAGACCGGCCTCGAGCAGTGAACTGAACCTCGGCCTATTGTCACACTACTCAATCGTATTCATGTCTCTCAATCCAAGCAGGTGTGATATAAAATGAACAGATGTGAAAGCAAGCAGCAAAACATCAGACACTTACGCCTTAAAGCCCATGGTTCGAGATCTTGGATGGCGCGTGCAAACTTGAGCAAACCGATGCTGCATTCAGGTGACATATCGGCGTGCAGCACATTCCTCATTAATCCTCTACCTTGGCTTGACATGAACTGCTTTATCGAGGCCCGCAGACTATCAAGACTGAACTCGGCCGATCGTGTTGTCGTTGGCATCGTTTCCGTTTTAGTATCAGAGTCTTCACTAT
This sequence comes from Amblyomma maculatum, assembly GCF_055883805.1. Lineage (NCBI taxonomy): Eukaryota > Metazoa > Arthropoda > Arachnida > Ixodida > Ixodidae > Amblyomma > Amblyomma maculatum. The sequence continues at coordinate 34,793,719 of NW_028146738.1, forward strand.
AATCTGTTAACCTTGCTTCTGCCTTGATGCTGGTAACATTGTCAGCTCCTACTCGAAACAGGGGACCCCCATCGTCCATGGAATCGATGTGGGATGACACGGTCGAATTCGAAGATGGAGACGAAACTCTATCCCGGTCCAGGTTGGTCGTCGTCTCCGCTGCCGTTTTGCTAGGTGCACCTGTGCCGTATGAAGGACTTCTTGGTTTATTAGAGATGACCTCAGGCCCCAACTCCGCCATTTTATGATTGCTATCATTCGTTTTAAACGTATACAAGGCTGGATGACTTCTGTAGACGTCGAGTATGATACTAGGCTGAGTAGCGCCAACGCTAGCAGAGGTGGTCATTGTCGTCGTTAGCGCACAATAGCTGAGCACCAACATACGAACACCGTAAAATTGCAGACAAAATACTTCAGATGTACGGGACCCCATCATCTGGTGAGAGGTCTACGCATCCAAACTTGCGCCAGTGGAAGCCACTAGAACGTAATAGGTTGAAAATACTGCTCGCGCCGAACTCCGCAAGAATTCGATCCCAGATGTCCTTCGCAGGCGTACGCCCATTCAGTGTCGTAAGGAGGAAAATACGTTTTCGAAGCGGTTCTTCACCTTAAATAAAAAACCCCACCGGGAACTATTTGCAAAAAAAGTAAGAAACTAAGCTGCGTCACTTTTTGTGATCTTGCTTAATTAAGTATCCTTTGCAGCAATTTCATGCAGGTACACACAGATAGAAAGCACCTTAGACAAAATTGCAAAAGCCCTGAAATAAACGAAAACATGTCTTGCTGCTTATGTGAGTCGAGGTGAAAGTTTTAGCTTTTCCACGGTTGCACCTGGCTAGGGATGCCTACGCACAACAAGTCGGGTACCAAACCCTCTCAACTCGAACGTTCAAGGGCTAAAGCAGTAAGAAGAGCTGTTTATGATTAAATTGAACTAAAGGATGGCCAATCTCAGTCGTGAGGAATGCGAAGGTTGCGATGTGAATGGGTCGCTGTCCGTGAGATATTATATCCTGAGCGTAAATTTACTCAGCCGTAATACATAGTCGATTAACGCCGATAACTCTATTAACGGCGCAAGCCAGCTCCTTCAGTTATTTGTTACACAAGGAAAGTTGTGACGGTTGCATAATGTCACTTGCCCCTTTTAATTTATACTACTTCCTTTCACTATTATATATCTATCTTCATAGGTATACGCGCTGTATCAACGGACCTATGTTTTGGATTTCTGGCAAAAGCTAGCTTCATGCAGACGCAAGCAACTGATCCGAGTGCAGGAATAGGGCAAGGTCTCATATGAAATGAGCATCAAAATTTTTCTGATGCCGGAGCGGACCCGCAAACGCCTCACGTACTCCAGACAGCAGGGGTCACACAACTCTAAATTGTAACTTCCTAATAAAGTCTGGGGAACGGCACACGGGTGGCGTCTGAGTATGTAGCCTACAAACGCGGATTGGGGAAGTATACTTGGCAATCATATATATCAGCATAAAGACTGGCCCCAGCTTGACCGCTAAAGATATTCAAAATGTTTTCAAAAATTCCCGGAACTAATAGTACAGCGTAGAGAAACTGAACCATTTTATAAGGTTTATTAAGCTAGACGAGCAAGGAAAGCGGGCATCTATGGTTAAGGACTGTTTCAGAAATACAGACAAGCTGGTCACTACGCTTATACAGGGAATCAATCTCACTGCCAGGCTTTCTGTGTTGCCCGCTTTCGATATTCATCGGAACGATAACTTTACACCTGAAACACCAATTTCATGAAACATTTCTCTTCCCCCCTCCTCCCCCCACCCTTACAATGCTGCCACACGGGTACTGTAGATATCACAATAAATAGTTAAATAGAAATATTTAGCGCGTTTGCAGATACTCCCTTACCTAAAAGCTGCAGCGCAGAGAAACCGAACCATTTATAATTTCGACATCGCGCGAATGAATGATTACACGGCATGCCGGGGAGAACAACTGCTCTGGAATATTGACGCAGCAAATAATTCTTAGTGCCATTTTTTATTGACCGCTTGATATATTCTTCAGAAAGATTACTAAGCATATAGCAGCGCGAGTTCAATACAAATTTTTCCTGTCATTGAATTTATAGTCGTTTAGACTAGTGTCGTTTAAATCTGCGCCATCTAACTTGGCAGTTCTTATCACCGATATCTTAATAAAAGAGACATTCATGTAACCCACTCATAACTAAATAGCCACCTCGGGATACAAACGTAACACTTTTAAAAGAGTAAGAGAGTTCGACATCAAGAACATATATGACAGGCATGAAGAAGCAGGCGCTAGATCGTGGTCTCAAAAGGAGCTCCTACTTGTAAAACTGCGCCTATACAAAATAACGTATGATTTCCGCGGCAGTTCGAGTCACTGTGGCCTCCTTATGTAGCCAAAGGGCCAATATCGACTGAAGACATGAGGGTCATTCCATGCGAAACGTTCCAGGCCCCAAAACCGACCATCACCGATTCTCTTGAAAAAAATTGGAGTAATTGTCAATCGTGTGAATACTGTTTTAGTAAAGTAATTTGGCGAAGAAAAAATGTTTTGTCACGTAAGCGGCTTTCGAAATTTTCGCGAATACGCAAACGCTGCTTGCAGTTATATATGTTTCAATCAGGTATGAAAACAGGTAAAATAGCACATTTTATTTTATTTTATCATATATATATTGTTTTTCAATGTAACTTCATAACTGCCGCCATACAAGCCTATTCTGCGTTTCCTTTATTCAATAAAGAAGCGAAAAATTGAACATTTTCATTATTTTTATCGTGAACATCGTTCATGTTTCAGTCAAAATAATTTTTACGTCATTCAACCTTTGGTAGAGTTGATGCCAAAAATAATTTAAACTTCCTTCAAGAAGTACGTTTTGCGAAAATTAGTCTCGAAGTTGGCAAAAAGCGACACTTCTTGCGTGACATAGGGCCTTAAACAAACAGACTTGTCAGCTTACAATCCAGAACTTTTTACTCGAGTGTTGGCCGAGCTATAGCTCGGCCACCACTTGGAGCGATCTGCGCAACTAACCATCAAGCAAGAGGAATGTCACTTCGCCTTCGAAGAGCTCCGATTCTTCTTAGGGGACGAGCCTCTCTAAGGTGTATAGCAAGTCTTCCGCATCTTCGTGAGCATCGCTGTGAAACGAGGGCGGTGCTCGCGGCGTGTGGTAGAGGATGGGAGCCGCGGACCTGATATATGGGTCATGTCTGGTGGTACTGACGGTCAAGACTGCGTCATCCTTGTAGGGGAGCCAAGAGGCCCAAATTGAGGCGAATCGCCGCGGAGGTGGCGGCTAGGGCACTGATGGACCGGTGTGAGATGCGCGTTTTCTCTCGTAGAAGTAAGCACGTCGGGAGGCGTAACCAGCACGGCTCGATCAGATGTGCAACACCTGTTACACAAAATGCAGAAGCGCAAAAGTGCAGAAGTACTGAGAACTACTGCATCGGCTGAGCAACCGCATCAAGAGCGGACACTTCATCTTCTTTTTCTTTGGTGCATATAGCACATACCCACAGTGGAGGATTGGCCAGAGTTCATTGCAGCTGTACGATTACAATTCATGATGTTCATTTAGAAGGGGCACACTTCTACGGCCGCGACCTGTACCGAATGCGGCCTTTCGTCTTCTACGCCCAACACACGCATTAATATATTTTTGAAGACGTGTTTCAGTTAGTGCATTTATGTTCCCATATAAAGCAAAATGCTATGTAGAATGAGTTTTCTTTGAATTATATATGTCGATCGTTACACCTGCGGCACGAATGAGCCGAGATGGCGAGTATTCTTATCGACAGAGCTATCTAGTCTAGAGAAAGGGAGAAGCAACACAGAGCGAACGTAACTTGTAAAGAATTGTGTATAGAGTTTTGCTTGAAACTTTCCCTTTTAGGTGAATGGTGGCTTCGCTTTGTGTGGTCTTGCCTTTTGTCTTAGCTGGATAGCTTTGTCGGCAATAACACTTGCTATATCGGCTCATTTGTGACGCAGAGATAAAAGCATACATAATTGCACAAAATGTATAATGCTGCAAAGCATTTTGCTTATGACAGTGTCACTTAGTGGTGAGAACGCCGTTGGTAAGAAATGAGGAGGCTTGACCTTCACTGGAATAAACTCTATTGGGCTGACTTGCGCCCTCAAAAGAACTAAGCAACTCGGCGGCGGCGATAGCCACAACCGTGCTCGGCAGTCGTCGAACAAAGAGTGGCCTTTGCACCAGTCAGCGTTCAATTTAAAGGGGACGAGGAAACATCTAGATAAAGCCGCAGACTGTTACTAGCACAACCTCGAACATTGCAGGAATACACGCGAGTGGCCGGAATCATCGAGGCACATTTCGACGCATCTTGCGTGACAAGAAACCCAGACGGCCACTGACGTCCGACGCACAACCGAACTCGGCCGCAACTCGGCGGCCGATTTCGGACGTCCGCCGGAATTCCGGCGTACGTACGAAAGCGGATGGTCGAATCCGTTCGCCCAGCGGACCGGCGCCGTACGTCCGCCACTGGATTTCCTTTTACACAGCTATGATATAGTTTGTAGTCGTCGTGCTCGTCTGAACTGCGTATAAATCAGTAATGCCGTCAAGTCTGCATTATATGATGCCAGAGCGAATCGATGCGATAGAAAGCGTTTCCATTAAACAGTTTTTTTTTTATTTTCCGCATGTTTCATCGTTGAATTCTTCCATCAAAATTTTTTGATTAAAAGTTAAATGACCATTCAACATCTTTCTATCATGATGCTTTGGTGAAATTTGGTGAAAAAAGGAGACGCCGTTGACACTTATCTCAATTCACTTGCCCATAAATTTGATGTTTTAGCATTTACAGAAACGTGGTTCACTGATTCACTTGATGTTGTTCGATTTGAAAATTATTCTGATGTGTCTTTGTTCAGAGACAGCAAAAAAGGGGGAGGTGTCTCTCTATTTTCGTGATGATGTATCACATGTCTGTCTACAGACATTTTCCGCTGTTGATTATGATTTTCAAGCACTTGTTGCAGAATCTTGTGATGTTCTTATAATTGTCGTTTACCGACCACCGTCTGGGAACGTTGAACGTTTTTTTTCTTACCTCGACAGTGTACTTCACTCGCTTACAGGACATAGCCAATCTGTTGTCGTCTTGGGCGATTTTAACATAGATATATTAAGTAAGAACTTTATTGCTATTATGTTCACCTACAGTTGCACAAATGTTATAAACCTGCCTACAAGAATCACCGCAAGTACCGGTACTGCTCTTGATTTATGCTTCACTGACTTTTTACCAAACGATGTCAAGTCGGGTGTGATGGCATGCGACGTCAGTGACCATCTTCCATTTTTTTATTTTTCTGCCCCATTCGAGGAAAATTTTTTCTAGAAACCCAGTTAATTATTTTTATCAAAAAATAATGGTGCAACAATAAATTGTTTTCGACGCATGATCCCAGAAGTGGACTGGTCAAATGTTTTTAATGAAATGGATCCTAGTCGCTCTTACGATGTCTTTGAAGAAAAATTTCAAAATGCCTATAATGCCGCCTTTCCTCTTGTTCGCAGCTCTAAATACAAAAAGTCTAAAAAGCTGTGGGTCACAAAAGAGCTGTACAAAAGAATAAGGCAGAAACACAATCTCTTTGCTGATTTTTTAAAGTGTAGGGACATGAATATACTGAAACTGTATAAAACCGTAAGGAATAAACTCAACACCGATTTGAAAACCGCAAAACAGGAACATTACGCATAAGCGTTTGCTAATAAACATGCCCCAAATCAAATATGGAGGTCATACAACAATTTAATATATAAACAATCTCAACCAACTCCAGTAGAAATTGTGGTAGATGGCGTCCACCTCACAGATCGTCCCTTATCAGACATGTTCAACGAACACTTCTTGACGGTTGGTGAAAATCAGGCCGCGCAAACGACGTGCACTGATCCAATGTCATTTCTTCAAATCAGTCCAAAATTTTCAATGTTTCTCTCCCCAACAACAACAGCCGAAATTTGTAGGTATATGATGTGTCTAAAAAATAATTGTTCCGTTGGTGCTGATAACATTAAGGGTGAGGTAGTGAAAGCTGTATCCGATATTATCGCACCTTTGCTGTCACATATATGCAACCAAATGCTCAAAGAAGGCAAGTTTCCGGAGAAATTAAAGATTGCGAGAGTTTGCGTGATACATAAGACAGGAAGCTATAACGATCCTAATAATTATCGCCCAATATCCGTTCTGCCTGTCTTCGCGAAAATTGCCGAACAAGTTATCAACACCCGCCTTATTTCGTACCCCGCTAAGACCAGAGCTATTGCCAAAGAACAGTTTGGATTTCAGAAGGACAAATCTACGGAGAAAGCTTTACTTCTCATAAAAGACAAAATAATCTATAACATCGAAAACAGAATGTTTACACTTGGGCTATTTTTAGACTTTAGAAAAGCCTTCGACTCAGTCTGTCACGCAATTTTACTACGCAAACTAGAATTCTACGGGGTACGAGGCTCAGCCCTCAGTCTTCTTGAGAGCTACTTGTCATCCAGAGTGCAATTTACAATGATCAACGACGTACCTTCCAGCTACGGCCTTATACGCACTGGTGTGCCACAGGGCTTAATACTGGGTCCCATTCTATTCCTAGTTCACATAAATGATATTATTAATATCCCTCCTTGCTCCGAAACAGTTTTATACGCCGACGACACAAATATTTTCTTTACTGACGCGGGTTTACAAACTATAGAGAGTAAAGCAAATATCTGGTTAGAAAATCTCGCATTATGGTTGCGGGCCAATAGGTTGGAATTAAACATCACGAAGACGAAGTATGTAATATTCAGAGCTAAAAATAAAGTCATAGGAGATGAGCCAACTATACTATACAATTCAAACGTTATACAGCGTGTTAAGTCAATAAAAGTTCTTGGAGTTATATTTAATGAATGCCTGCTGTGGACTGACCATATTAATCAAGTAAGAAAAAAGATTTCGCGATCTGTGGGCCTTCTAAACAAATTAGGCTTCTATTACGAATATGGCTAAAAAAACAACTTTATTTCAGTTTAATTCAATCGCATCTTCACTATTGTCTGCTGGTATGGAGTGATACAACACAGGCTAATTTAAATGCTTTGTTTCTGCTACAGAAAAAGGCCATTAGAGCAACTGCTAGCCTAGCTTACTTAGAAAGCACGGACCAGTTGTGGAACAGCTTAGGGCTATTAACCATTTTTCAGTTAAAAACTCTTCGGCTAGCGCTTGAAACGTATACTACAATTAATTCTGAACCTCAGTTTTTTGCAACGCCAGAACTACCTCAAAATCCATATCACCTTCGGCATATGGAAATAAGAACACCAAAATCAAGAAGGAATTACGGGTTTAAAACGATTAAATATCAAATGACTGCCCTTTTAAATGAAAACAGAAATATCCATGACCTCTTGTACCAATGCAAAAGTAAAACAATTTACAAGTGAAAGGTGATTGCACTGCTGACTGCATGACGTTTCGGTACATCTTGTGATATACTGTGTATTCATATCAGTGAACATGATTCTTTTTCTTTCTTTCCTTTCATAACTTCCTGTATTTCATCATTGCTTCTTCTCAAGAAATCTTAATTTACTGTAACATGCTCTGTACAGTTTTTCGTTCTTGTATGTTCATCGTAGATTGCTGTACCAGCAATCGTGGCTTGTGATGGTTTCATGTTGTTTTTTTTTTCATATTTATTCAGAACACCTTAGGTTCAGGTATTGTTATTTTTGTAATGGATTTTGTTTCATGTGCTTGTGGAAACTGATGTCATGATGACCGCTACACATATTGTATTTGCTTGTTTTGTATACATGTGCCAAATGCAATTTGCTTCCCCCAGGGAGGAAGGCCCATGTCAGGCGTTGTGCCTTTTGGCCTCCTTCCTGAAGTGTAAAAAATTAAATGCACTTCAAATAAATAAATAAATAAAATTTTAATCACTGGCTGAATAGACGCAGCAAGCAGCAAGCTCAAAAAGAACGAAACCGAACCTATCCTCAAAAAAATCTGAAATGAGCCAATATAATCCACCTGACAAGTTGAAGTTTAGTCATGGAAGATGGCTTCACGTTTCCGTGTTCTGCATTTTCTCCGCAGTTACAAATACCTACGGCTGTAATGCATTGCTAGCATTGTTTTTGCTGTGACTTGGTGCGGCTGGCACACTTTGTTCACCCGCCGATTCCAAGGTAAGTATTTCACCGAACTTTTGTTTCTTTAGTGGAACTTTTCGATGCACCGATGGTGCTGAGCTTTTGGGTAAGGAAACAGCTCTGTACAGCAGCCGAACGGTCGAGTGTTTTAGGCGAGGCTGACAGGATGGCTCCACGCTGACTAAGTAAAGTGCAGCCTCAAGTCTGAGAGCCATCTTTCTCGGCATTACTGGACGCTGCGCCAGTAAGCCGCGCAACTTCTCTGTCTCTGATAAAGGAGTGCCTGCCCGAGCTTTAAAGGAGTTAATTTGTTAACCATGCACAACGTGCTGAGTTATAAAAACTATACGAGAAAACTTTTGCACTCCTCGAGCCTATCGTGCGACATGCCTACACTTCTGAAAACGTCGCGAGATTTTTTTTTTTTTTAATGGACAGCCGCCGATCTTTCTCTCTTGAGCTTTACGGCAACTACAGTTTCTAGAAGGAACGGCTGTAGCTACTAAATAGCTAAAGGTTTAGTAATCTCCTTCAGCTTTGACAAACCAGGACAGCACCTTGCGCATGTTGGTTATGCAAGTGGGACCGAACCGCGCAGAACAACCGGACAAAGAGATGAGAGAAAAAAAAAAAGTCATCACTTGTCTTTTTCTTGACCCGTTGTTCTGCGCTGTTCTGGCACGAATTTGACATACCGCCGCCGCGATACAGTTGGGCTGTGAGCTCTGGTGCCTGCAACGCCTTCTTTTATGCAAAACAGGCATACTGGGAGGTCATGCAAGCCGCGGGCTCAAAAAAAAAAACAAAAAAAAAACACGAGCTGAGCAAAAGTGAGATGAAAACAGAATTGTTGTTGCTTTGTCCATACAGATATTCAAAGGATCCTCAGAACTTCACTGCATTATTGACAGCGAGATAATGCCAAAGCTACACTATAGCCATGCAGCACCTTATAGTGCATGATACTGAGCTTATGTCTCGCACTGAAAGCTCTTACCATGTTCTTAGATTATCATATTAAAGTAGCTTTAAATTCATGCTTGTTAATACAGTGATAGCCATAAATTGAATCTAGGGCATCATGCTCACATGCAAGGCTTCTGATAACCGCTGGTCACATGATGTGGGCTATAGCAGAAACCTGTACCTAGTCATCTTACAAGCATTTGTGCAATTGATGCTTTTAATGTGTTGTTAAAGTTTTTCTGTTCTGTTTCTGTATGGGAATGCTTTCCTTATTGAAGGCTAACATTTGGCTTGCTACAGCAAAACCTGTACCTAGTCATCCTAAAAACAGCACCGCAGTTGGTGCTTTTAGTGTGTTGTAAAAGTATTTGTGTTCTACTTCTGTATGGTAATGCTTTTCTCGTTGAAGACTAGCATGAGGCTTCCAAAAATTTTTCAGATGCCATTTGCTGTAGCCAATTTCGTAGGCCAACAGGAAGCAGCACTTTCAGCATGGAAAACTGTCATCCACGGGGAAAAAACAGCAACATCCCTTTGCATTCTCATTTCTTTGATATGGCTAAAAGTGAGTATTGTATCATTATCTATATTATTAATATTGAATCATGAATGTCAGTGTTGAAGTTGTTTGAGCGTGATGATTTAAGCACACAGGACATCCCTTCGACATTAAAGTTTTAGCTTGTTTACATGTAGGATGTAGAACTGGTTTCAACAAACTTTATGCAGCAAATTCTTTTTACATTATCCACCATGTTACTTTTTGTCATTGTCCATTGAAGTAAATAACCAGTATTTTACGTTTACACAGTCGTCCACTCTTAGCTTGAATGGGAATGTGTGGCATGCAGTTTGCAAAATAGCAATGCATCCGTCACAGCCATGCATCAAGGCTAAGTGGCTTGTGCGTAGAGGGACCAGCAGCTCCAGCTTCACGTCATCTGCCTCTTTGCTCCGGTGTGCAGACGTGCATTGAGGCAAAGTGGTTTATGTGTAGAGAAACCAGGAGCTTCTTTGTCACATCTGGCTGTTTGTTACGGTGTGCAGATGCGTATCGAGGCAAAATGGCTGATGTGTAGAGGGACCAGGAGCTGCTGCTTAACGTCCTTCGCCTCTTTACTACAGTGCACAGCCATGCATTGATGCTAAGTGGCTTGTGCATAGAGGGCCCAGGAGCTGCAGCTTCACGTCTGCCTCTTCGCTCAGGTACGCAGGTGCGTATTGAGGCAAAATGACTTATGCATAGAGGAACCAGGAGCTGCTGTGTGGCGTAGTCTGTATATTTGCTACGGTGCGTATCGAAGTACAATGGGAGGGCTCATGTGTAAAGATACCATGAGCTGCTGCGTCATGTCGTCTGCCTCTTTACTATGGTGCGCAGGCATGCATCAAGGCAAAGTGGCTTATGCGTAGAAGGAGCAGGAGCTGTTGCTTCACATCTGCTATGATGCGCAGCTGCGTATTGTGGGTGGTGGTGGAAAACATTTCCATCAGATACAAATACAGGAGGTTACTCACTACCTTACCCTGAGGGGGCCTGTCCTGACAAAAGCAAGGGGTCCCTAGTTTGGGACCCCAGTGGTGGTAGAGGGACTAGAGGCTGGTACTTCACGCTGTCTGCCTCTTCGCTACGGTATGCGGCTGCAATGGATGCAGTGGCATCTCAAAAAGTGCATGCCACGCACTCGCATGTTCAGCCTGAGTGGACGACTGTGTACCTGCTATAGCTTTGTTATTCATAGAATAAACATAGGCCAAGTTGGATAAATTATAGCTCACCTCATATGTGCTCAGCAAAGAAAAGCCACTCCAGAAAATCTGATTCATTTACTGTCATAGGATTCTTATTCATATACATGCTACTGACAAGTCAGATTCTTCACCCTCAGAAATGCCAGAAAAACAACCAAGGGTGCGTCTGTAATAGTCTAGCTTGCTCTTTCTCTGCAGACTTGAGTCAGATGTGTGTTCCATTGCTGTGGGTGGGACAGGTGTGAATCTTTGATTTTAAGCTTGCAACAAGTATGTTATTGTAGTTTAAAGGCAAAACGGTACTAATAATCGTAGCCCCCCGTGGCCTTTATCCCCTTTTAATAGTGTTGCTAGACACTGAATTATTAGTTTACTCTGCACTGTTTCTGTCTAGTTAATGTGCGGAGATGTACATATATTTATATGACTTGGAATTGTCGACTTTGCACTTAGAAACATTGTAGCGTTATCTGATGTGTTGTTTTCATTTCTTTAATGATTTCTGTAAGGGATCCGTGGGTATGCTAGGCACCATTATTAGTCTGCTCTTTTTGGGTCACCTGTTCAATGCCCAGCTGCGGCCGTCTCCCACTTGCCCTCGGACAGGAGGCGGAGAGACGCGCACAGAGAGGCAGCTACAGCAGCTACAGTGCTTAACGGAAACGTAGGCAGAGAGGGAAAGAAGTCCCCTCTTCCGAGGACTTTTCTGTCGCACTCGAAGACGCGGGGACCGGCAGTTTGTCTCGTTGCTGTGTCATGTAGGGGGCTCATTTTTATTTAAGGAGCTTTGGGAACAGTATACAACTAAGGGGTCCTTAGTACTAAGCGTACTAAGGGGTCCTTAGTACGCTGACTGGACCCATCACCCGGAGGCAGCACAACTTTGAAATGAGCACCTCTTTTGGAAGAACTGCTTATCGTTCAAAGAAAAAACACTGTCAGGTTGAAGGGTGTAAGGCCCTCTTCCTTGTTGGGGAGCCCATAAAAGTGACAATTAAGTGCAGGCGCGCTGAGTGGGGTCTCGTTGAGGATTCCAACCCTGGATGTCAACAATGGTGGGAGATGGCGGCGTTGAAAAAGGGCAAGTGTGAAACAGTGACGGTATGATGCGGAGCGGGAGGATGTGGGTTGGCTCTTCTGATGTGGACCGAAATGGTGCTGACTCGGACGCCAATAATTGCAATAATTGCCCTGTAAAAGGAGCCGCCAAGGGTGGAAGCTTTGGGCAATGGTTGCGCACGTGGGACACCGTTTTGATGGGTTCTAATTTTTTTTCTTTTTTATTTCCTAGGGGAGAGAGTTTGGCATGTGACCTAGTGAGCAAATCAATTCGAGGTCCATTCTCTAAATTCCATTTGTTGTGAAACGAATTTGTTGTCCCTTTTGCATTGCTTGTATTAGGGAGAGGGTGAAGAACCTTATGAAAGTGGAAAGACATGCCAAAATGTTTGTTAGCCAGTCATGTGTGAGTTCGTTGTCATTGGGGATGAGAAATGTGGGCGGAGTTTCCAAGGTAATGAAACGGCCCCGCGGCCTAGAGAACTCGTTCTGAGCTAGATTTTGATCTCTTTCCCCTTCGGCATAGATCATGGTCATTGTTTCACCTGTTATAAGTACGTATATTCATGTATAAAGTTTCCAGTTCATCTTCCTCTACGTGTGCAAGTTGTTGTGTCCAGATTCAGTAAATTCCCTATTTTCATTTCTATATAACATGCCTTTCTGAAGATGGTGAGCTCTTTTGTCCAATCCTGTAAGAAAGCAGCAAAGCGCTCCCAAATCTTCCACAAAACTGTGTGATATCTTTAATGCTAACTGCGGCATGGGGTCACTCAAAACATGTAGTTGAGGTAGATTTCTTCCCCCCCCCCCCTCTTTTTGTTCGTTCAAATGAGGACCAGCGGACACTAACTCTTGCTTTTGTAATGCCCTAGGCCCCGCCTTAAGGCAGTACTTCAATGTCAATACCATTTTTATAGCTATGGCTGTCCAACAGCACTAATGTCTTTTATACACTTTTACTAATCTCTTACCGAAGTGGTGGCTTATACTGCGGGGGCGAAAGTCTCTGGACAGTATGTCTGTAGATTTTGGAGTAGAATCGCGATGTAAACGAATTGTGACCTTATATGTCTTGCACACATGGAAGAACTAACGTTCAACTTTCACATCGACAAGTATGGTCCCAGTTTCCCGGTCGATGTGAAAGTTATGTGCTTTGATTGCAGTTTGTGTAGTCTACACACTTTTGTCCCCGATATTACATAGGGGCAAATTAGGCGCCTTTACAGGGGCAGTTTCTTTGGCGCCCACTACCTTCTCCATAAAAAAGGTACAGTGTTTCTTGTGAACAGCTGGCTGCATTTATAAAGACCATTATTTTTTTGTAATTTGTTGTGCGTAGTTGAGAAATCCATGACATACATGCACAGCTGGTTGCCAGAATTATGCAACCATATTTCAGTAACTAATATCCATGCTGCATGCTGCCGGTAATACATCAGGAGCTTGTGGTTGTCAGCTTTTTCTGTTTTGTGTAACTATAAGCCTTGCTATTGTAATGTCACATATAGCGCTGTGGGTAAACAATTAACTTTACTTTTAACTCTTGTAGAAGCATAAACACTGCGCAATCACTGCGGCGGGCTATGCTTCCACATTGGGCTTTAGCCACATGTCAAATGTCTATCTTCATTCTGCTGCAGCTGCTTGCATGTTATCAGATAAGTTACTTCGTCGCAGCTGCTCTAAGGAGACGCTTTCTAGATGCTTGGAGCCTAGATGTTGATGTCGATATACCCCTGACACGCCCAGGGAATGTCTTCGGTAGAGGGTACATGTAAACCATCGAAATGTGCAGTTTACAGAACAAAAAGGTAACAATTTTAAATGATCTTATTATTGATCACTTCTTTTCAGAGCAGGAACAATGACATTAGAAACCCGCCTGTTAAACCGCTCAAAATGCAGGTTTCTGCCGCCAATGCGTACCTGTGTAATACTGCAATGCTCTGGCTGTGCTTTATGTTCATATACAGCATCCTTCATGCTTAGTTTCTCTGCATGTGCACTCCATGTCTTGGGCATTGCTGAGGGCGCATAGCAGCAGGCATAACATGCCATGTTTGGTCAGAGTGGCATATTCAAAGAGACGACATAAAAACACTAAAATACTGAATGCCAGGTTCTGGTCAAACTACGTTTGTATCTTTTGTTGTTCTGCATGGGTTTTGCAGCAGTTATATGACCTTTCTTATAGTATGTGACAGTTCTGAATGGAGATGCATGCGTACAGTGCCATCTGGAAAAAGCTATTGAGAGAAACTGGCAGTTGCCCTTGGAGATGTGTAATCAAAGTTCAGCACAGATAACTTGAATTTCATTTTCCCTTCTATTGCAGGAGGAGCCCAACCTGCTCTTTCCATCTTAGGCCTGAAAGACCAGCAACAGCTGATCGAGCAAATGCACAGGATAGTAACTGCTCCTGGAATCCCGGCCTGCGGAGGCCGCCCACAGAGAACTCGATCATCTCCTCGCTAATTCCGAAATATTAGGTTTCAATAAATACCTTTTCCTCCACCACCTCACCAAGGGAAGAGCTGTCACGGAAGAGGATAATTAAAAAAAATTATTCAAGTAGATTCTTAATACTCCAGTTGGCCTGCATTTTACCATGTCATTCCTTAACATCGATATTTTTTTAGTGTAGGCTATTTATGCATGCAGTTTGTGCAATAAAGCCAAAAAATGCTTTTTTTACAACCTCGCATGCTGGTATGCCTATGCACTTCGCATGTTTTCAGGAATGGTGCATTTGTCTAAAGCTCAGCTAGTATATGTGCCTCTTTGATGGAAGTTTTAATTGCACACTGCTGTTCAGTGCTTTGTGTGTGAAAGTAAAGCAGACAACAGGAAACTTGAACCTGTTGCATATTCTATTGTCTGCTTTACTCTCACGACAAAGGCATTGAGCACTAGTATGTGACTGAAATTTCCATGGCACATGCTTGCTGAGCTTTACACGAATGTTATTGGCAAGTTTTTACAGCAATAGCGGGCCCTGCAAGCAAGTTCCGGGAAACGTCCGAATGTCCACCTCCGGCTGTCCGTCGGACGTCCGTGGGACGCGATCCGGATCCACGAACGATAGTCCGACGGACGTCCGCTGTACATATATCGAACATAACCGGGCTTCCGTCGGATGTCCGAAGGTCCGAAAACGGACGTCCGTCGGTCAACCGTCGGACGTCTATGGCCGTCTGGGAACTGGTAACGCGGCGTCTCGCGATAACGATCGTGAAAAACAAAGAATAAATAAGCTATCCGTGCGCTGGAATCGCAGTTATAAGGGCGAATGTCCGCGGCTGTGGAAAAAGAACAAATAAAAGATTTGAATGGTTCGCGGCAATAAAACATAAGTGCGCTTGAGGAAAATCGTCTTCAAAAACATACCATTATTAATTTTCGTTACATCTGATATGTGGTTTGATTTATTGCGTTTAACGTTCGAGAGTGACTCAGGTTATATGAGAGACGCTTTAGGGTAAGGCTGCGGAACGTGCACTAACCCACAACACACGGGCGCCTTCCTTTTCGCCTCCATCGAAAAGCGGCCGCCCCAGCCGTGATTCGATCCCGCATACTGGCGCGCATTAGTCGAGCGCCATAACCCCTACACCACCACGGCGGGTTAAAAGCGATATATAAAATAATCTAGTACCACTGCACCACACAATAAACTAAAACTACAGGATATAGTAAAAGCTAACCCGTCACTTGAATTTTCTCATGAAATGGCAACAAATAGCAAATTTATTTTAATTTAAGCCATCATCAATCCTGACCACAGGTCGGAAACGCTTTTATAAGCACTCGGAAGGCTTGGAATCTTGCAGGAGGTATAATGGAAATAAATTCACTAAATACTAAATAAAAGTTGTGACGCCTACTCCTTAAGTCCTTAAGGGGAAAGCCAAAGCAATTCTATAGAAAAAAAAACAAGTGCTGACTTTTATGTTTTTATTTGACACAATATAATAACTTTAGTGCCTGATATTTATAAAGAACCTAGGGTTTTATTTAGATGATTTCAACAAAAACCAAAGGTGATATTGTGTTTTAAATATAATAAAAGAGGTCCATTTTTAGATTTATGAATTATGGCCAATATAGAAGTAAAGTATAGAAATAATGGAAAATACCAGACCTACGAAGCTTTTCTGGAACAAAGAACAATGCCTGAGTGATACAGAGAAAAATTTTCAGTAGCAATTTCCTCCATCATGCTAGAAAATGAGGCTAAATATTTGAAAACTTCAGTACATGCGCTTAGTTTTATATTCACTTCTAGAATTTTAAACAATGTAAACATTTCAGAACAACCGAGGGTTGTCAAGCGAGATGTTAACAAATATAGAAGGTGGTGCTTTTTTTTCAACAATAGATCGATGTTATCCGTAATTTGCTGCTTTCGAAACTGTGGCCGACTTTTATGCGTTGTATAAAAAGAAAGCCTAACAATCTGCAGCTTCTACATTTACCTGATAATAATACAATAACCTGCATAATAAAAACAAAAAAATTTGCCGACATCAACCTAATGCTTCGTACCAGAATGTAGGATTAAAAATCAACTTTTTTGCACCTCGCCGCTCCAGAAGCCATTTTTATTATTTTTTACTAAAACAACTGTGGCAAGAAAACAACACTTTTAATAATAATTCTACTAAAAGCAGTAGTACTATCTATACATAGAGCAAAAAGTAATGAAGACAGAATTGCAGCGCTCATGCAGCAGGCCTTCAAGCAACTTTTTCATATGACAAAAACGCCTTTTCGAACTCCAGTGATACATCATTTTTTTTACCGAAAAAACTACAGCGTATGTTGCAAACCTAACCTCATTTTTATGTTAGAGACACCTTCCTACCACATGTATTTCGATAGGAAACAGAAAATGCTCGAGGGTCCTCGATCACCGTTCGTAGCCGAACACACCTCAATATACAGGTGTTCTAGCTAACTTGGACCAAGGTTTAAAAAATATGGTTTGCCCTAGCACAGTAAAACATATTCAGAGATGTTAAGAATGGCCTATACTAACCTCCAGTTTTCTTGTTCTTTTACTGCAGTTCATTAATTAATAAAGATTAATTAGCTATTTTTGTAATTATTCACTTGATAGTAAAAGTGTCAGTGCAATAGTACAGATCTCGATAAACGGACAGCTGCGTTGTTTCCATCACGCTACAACTAACGTCGCCCTATTTACAGGCCTTCAGAAAATGCTGTCACGTCCCCAGATACGAGTCCTTCGCCAGTGCGTACAACAAGCTTCATCGTAGAGACCACGGCCCAGTAAAGAGGGTTTTGTTATCTAAGACGCATCTCGAGGCTTTAAAGTGACGCCCCTGTCACGAGGAAGTTTTCTTTTTGCGCCAGACGTCGTTTTCGGCTGGTAAAAATATCACTTTACATAAACGCTAGTTTGATGGAAACAACTACGCTAGCTGTTTTTCGAGAAGATCTACAACTTTTGCACTGACACTTTTGCTCTCAAGCCAATAATTAAAAATTGGCTAATAATCCCTAATAATTATTCAACTGCAGTCAACGAAAAAAATACTGGAGGTTAGCATAGGCGACTCTGAATATCTCTGAATTTGTTTCACTGTGCTAGGGCGTATAAAGCGTGGGGAATTTGTTTTTTCAATCTCATTTCTGCTGTGGACCTGAATTAGTACTCTAATGAAATTAGCGTGAAAGAAAATTACATGCTAAGTAGAGGAAGAAACGACGCGCTGATTGTAGGAACCGAACCCACGGCCTCCGAACATCGTGTCCGGTGCTCTTACCAACTGAGTTACATTGACAACTGCCCGAACTTCTACTTTTGCAGCAATAGCTACACTACACTAGAAGCGCACTTCGCGCAGCCGGGCAGAGGTGACTACTGCGCATTTGGTAGCGGCATCCCAGCAGATGCGCGCGCCGCAGTGGAGAGCTGACCGAGTGGAGCAGGAAAACGTGTGTCGGCATCGCGTGCGCAGGGCATGAAAGTGGATTCTTCCTAGAACGCCGGTGAACTTTGATGCGTTCAACGAAACGCTGGGGTTGGTCGCCCACAGCCAAAGCTTTCGCTCCACATTCCGTTCAGCAGTGCTGAACCCTTGTAACGATGTTCAGAAGCGGTTGCTGCCACAAGTGTAGGGCGCTATACAGAGTGTCCAAGCTAACATTAGACAGGGGTTAAAAAATGTAACATTTGAAGTAGGCCTGAGAAACCACTTCTATACAGCTGCCAGCCATCTGGTGTACCACATGAATTTTTTTTATTTCGCAAATACTTAAATAGTAATTAAGATAATTCTTCCAATTATTTGGACAATAAATGGATTTGCAAACTTGGAGAGCACCTTCTGAAACACCCATTCCATTTATTTCTTACAAAGAAAGCCTCACGTGTATCGTTTTTTTTTAGTCTAAAAAAAGCCGCGAACTACAAAAAAAATATCACATGACTGGCGCATTCGTGTGTGACAACGGGGCTGCTCTCAACTTGGGTTTCAGCAAGTTGTTTCTTTCTCCATGGTTTCAGCGAACGAAATCAGCTGAGGCGTTGGCTCCGCGACTCCATTGCAGCGTCAGGCTGATATGTTTGCGGTGGCTTCCTCGTCCGTTTCAGGCAGTCGGCTCCCGTGACGGAGAGATTCGCAGCGAGATCACCGAACTGGTTGCAACCATCGCCAACATATCAGCATCAATAACCTTTAAGCGGTAATCCTTCATGACTGCGCGCAGTATCACCAAGCATCGCAAAGCCTCGGAGGCGTCAACGCATATATGCACCAGCGGCTACTGTGCCCACCGTGGACCATGCCATCGCTCATCGTGTTTCCTGCTAGCCCATGGCCTGATTTTTTACTCCCCCTCAACCCTTTGACCTCTGTGTCCTTCTGAATGGTTAGCGCTCCCTTTTTTTCAACTTCCAATAGAATACCTCCTTCTCCCGCACGAGGCACGCGGCTTAAGGCTGTCAAAAATTATGAGTACTCTTACCCCCGAATTCAGAGATGTAACTTGACTCAGACTTGACTTCCCGCGGCCTCAGTTCGGCCGCAACGCATGTCATACATCTTACTTTACTTGAAAAGGGACTTGCGCTCGACTTCACTCACTCGAAGTCGGGTCAATTTTCAGGTTAGCTCTTCGGCGGGCTGTCTTGAACGCGCCCTCTAGAGCGACGTCGCTCCGAGATTGCGTCGTTTGAATTCGTTTGCGCGCAATGGATATGGTGTTCAGAAGCCTGCCAGATTTCGCGAGCATCCCTTCTTCATCGGGGAAATCCAATGGAGATGTACGATGAAGAGCAATGTCTCGCCCGCTACCGATTCTTCAAGAACGTAGTGCGAAAGTTGCTCCCGATGTTGCCTCTCCGGTGCCTCCTATGCTGCAGCTTGCTTATAGCATTGCTTTTATGTTGCTGGCACCTTTTAAACAGCAAACAAGACCTCGTGAGGACTCCGCAGTGAACTGCGTGCCACGCTATTGGGAAAGTCACCGTACTCATAGCAGAGCACCTGCGCTCGATGCTGATGCACTTCCCCGACCCGAAGTGTTTCATCACTTATGCGGGGGTTTTACGAAATATCAGAGTTCCCTAGACTGGCAGGTTGCAAAGCCTGTGCTCATGTGAGAATGCAAAACCCTGGCTGTTCAAATGCTGAAGTTTCCATCAACGTTCAGGCAAGCAATTATTATTTTTATGCGATGTTACGAGCGGGCAATTGTAACTGGTTTGTCTCGAGCGCTGGCGCATGAAATAAAGCGAAATATGTCGATATGCTCACGATTCAGTTTTCTGGTCTGAAAGGAGTGTCCGCTGTAGAATAGAGCTTCGTTACCTATATATGTAGCGCCGCGCTGTTTACTTGATTGATACGGGACTGCGAGCGAGTTTTGCGGGTGTTAAAAAAACTGACCCTTCTCAACGACGGACTGTCATGCCAACAGTAACTGAGTGCAACACAAAGCATCCGTACTTAATGGGTAGCTTACGCCAAACCCAGAAAATCAAAGCATTACGCCGCCATAAATCTGCTGACTGATGCATTGCTGGCTTAATGCAGGATATCGCAGGACCGCAGCTGCAATTTTTTGATATTGTCATCAGCTGGTCAGGCTTGGTCCAAGCCAGCCGAATGTAATAATTGTCGTTTGAAGGTGTTCGGAAGCGCTGCTCGGGAACGCTGGATTTGCATGCCAACCATCGAGGTGACGCCACTGTCAGACCTTGGCACACTAAACACACCGCAAGGAAGATAATTTGATATATTGGTAATGACATTGCGTGATGGAAACTGATCATGCATTTCCAGCGTGACTTCAAATATTAACACATATGGGGCATGCTAAGCAGAGTATTGAAGGGAGAATGAGGGGCTCGTTAGGATACACGCATTCGGCGAGGCCAAGAAATGCGTGGGACACATTTGTTTCAATTTTTACTTTTCGCTATAGGCCTGAATTAGTACTATTATCTGTGTCCTGTGACCACATTACAGTATAGTAGTTCAGCCAATAGCAAGAAACAATAATAAAAAATACCCTCTAAGCATTCCTTTGCCCCGTTAACTCTTGCCTTCTTTCCATGCAATTATTCTTTATTCACACAGGTACCAGAAATATATTGCAAGGTTACATGTTTTAAAGCAATTGACCTTTAACCACCGCTTCCAGTCAGAGCTGTTGCATTTGCTTGTAGTGTTAATTTTACGTGAGAACTTATTCACAGCTTCTTCAGTCAAAAAGCCATCGCCATATTCCATCTTTACGTCGGGGTTTGTTGGACGTAGTAGGAAAAATGGAAGCCTGTAGTTTTTAGTGATTTCCCTTCCTTTACGCTGTTATGGTGTTCACTGAAAACTGTGACAGATACTGTTCTTTTACTTTGCTATAAACCAGTATGAAAATTACGTTTTTGTCCAACAAAAGGCGAGATAGATAATGTGCTCCTCTTTACCTAGAAATCTACTTAAACAAAAAATGATTGGCAAAATTCACGGCAGTAAAAAGTTGGTGTTAAAGATGGATTGAGTATCCAGCAATTGTTTTTTCGAATGTTTTTCTTCAAGAGCACAGTGTTGATCTTGCAGAAGGCGAACACGACCATGCACATCAGATGAAGAGCTTTTCATGGGCAGCCTTCCCTATAGACATCTCGTCAGCACCTGATGGCCACTGCTAGTCTGAGGTGCACAACCTTATCACACCACTGTTCCATGCTCGACATCAGAAACCAAGTGTTTATTTGGGGCTGATGATTTGGTTTGGTATGTTTTATCGAATTTATCATGGCCGCTCAATGAAGCCGCGCTTGAGCGGCCATGGCTTTATACGTGGTGCTTTTTAACATGCACTCATATTGTACAGTAGATGAATGCCTTGCTTTTTGCGTCCACTGGAAAGTAGCAAGGTTGAGGTATATATCTTGCTACACTGATTGCGCTAGCTGTTGTACTTAGTTAGGTGAGACGGTGTGTGTTTCAGAGAGCTATATCTCTTAATGGGGGGAGGGGGGTGCCGTTTGCATAATAAACCTGTTTAGAGCACCTTGGAACAACTTTGAAGCGGGAATAGCAGTTTTATAGTCATGAAGTTGTAACACTTGGAATCAAGTTGACAGATTGTTCTGCAAGCAAATTAGTGTTATGCTGGAAAGAGACTCAAGCGCGAGGCATACGGACATATATCATAGCAGCATGTTTTTGTTTTCTGACCTGAATTGTGGCACGACTTTTGACTATGGGTTCATTATTACTTGACAATGGTAAAGAAACAAAAAGGACTGTGTTGCCCTTACAGGACAGAATACAGTATGCTTCTACCCGCTATCATCGACTCGACATTTGCAAGCAGCCTTCCTCCTTTCGCTGTTGCTGTGGCTGCACGAGCTTTATCAGCTCCGGCATCTCCCCTGTGCTGGAGCCATGATCTTACAGTTTACGAATATGCCTGTTAGGGTCAGGTTAAATTAATAGGTACCCTTCAAGGGGTGTATTTGCTTTCCTCAGAGTAACAGGAAGAAAGTTTTTATGTTCGAGGCTCTATGTCAATGCTGCAACATCTTATATTCGTTTCTGGAGGGTATTGAGAAGCTTCAATGTAGGACTGTCTTACTACTTCACATGGCAGTTCTGTGCCACAAAGCACTAATTAATTGGCACACCGCGCATGCATTTGTTTGCAGAATGTGTGGCCAAGTTATGTCTTTAGCTGTAATGATGAAATGATTTTGACAGAAACATTTCGGTTACCAGTTCATTTTCATTTCATGCCATTGCTGTCATTGCTGCTGAAGCATGCATCATGGGTCTGTTTATGGTTATACTGATCTCATAACATAAAAACTAGCAATATTGAAATTTTTACAAGCTTTGACGGCTGAAACTATAGGACCAATCATCAACTGCACTATGATGACATTACTGTTTCAATGTGTTGTGTTCAGTACCTGCGGTAATTCAAATCTACACAAAGTGGGCTTGTTATTTCTGAAAATATGAGAATCAATTTCTCCATTGTATATCACGATCCCAAAATACTTGTTTTTTTATCTAATAGCAGTGGCATAGATTCAATGGCTTTCATTTTTACTAGATTCATAGCAATTCCACCCTCTTAAAATTGTTACCCAATGTATGCTGTGCAAGTGCAGTTGGAGCTGCTCCTAGTTAGAGCATTTGATTGTTAGCTCGAGGGATGGTCAGCACTTGCAAAGGTTGCTTACATGCTCTGGAATCCTTTCGGAAGGCACAAGGATCTTATTGAAATAGGGGCCAGGAGTTAGTATGCTGATAAAAAGCTGTCTTCGGCTTGTTGAAACAGATAAATAGCTGGTTCAAGACAAAAAAGAAGTGAAATATTAGATGTTGCCATCCCCATGGTAGAGGCCGATGTTTCATTCTATGATTACTGTAAAGGCTGCTCGGCTGGAATATGCTGTTTGGCTGGCATGCTGTTTGCCGCATCAGCATTTGTGCCTAGTAGGAGCAGTATTTCCTATGCTTTAACAAATTGCGAAGAGTTAATCTGATGAACGTCTATGTGCAATTGTGGACTAATTTTTTTGACAGGTGCTTTTGAAGTAGGCAAGAACATTCAGTAACCACATAATTTGCTGGTAATTATCGGCTTTCAATGGGTTCGAAAACTAATGAAACCCCTTCTCCCACATTCTGAGCGCGTCAAACCAGTTGGATTGGATGAATGGTGCCTCATCTTTAGAAGGAGGTTCACTTCTTGCCATTGAAAAGCACACAGACAGTTTGTTGGGGCACTGTTGCCTCGAAGTATGCAATCACTCGGCTTACCAGTGATCAGGCATGCAAGCTTGAAAGTTGATAAGGCACAAAAGAGGGTTTGTGTAGTGGCATTACATGTTTTCCTGCAGCCGGCCATGCATTTAGAAGAATGCATTCATACCAGCATGCAGTCGCATTGGCTGATTACACAAAAGGTTTGTTCCCAAGTCTATTTCGTTCATTTATTCTTATGTTATTGCAGTGCACTGCAGTGTGTAGAGCTGCAGTTCTTTGATTTGTTTTTCACCTTGATTATTCTGAGCTCTCTTTTACGTTTCTTTAGCTGGACGCCTTGCTCTTCCAGCTGCTTACTCTGCTTTACAAGCTCAATTTTTTGCTCACTCATTTCTCGAACTCAAGCTCTTGCATCTGCTCCTCAAACTTTTGCTTTGCTCCTTGGCCTCGTTGCGTCTTGGGGTACTCATAGAAGAGCAGTATTGGGATGGCATAATTTCAGCTCTTACTTATTGTCATCTGAGAGACTTTTCTTTAAAAGAGCCATTCTGCCTCTTGGAGGCCTGGCATAGCCACCGTTGGCTACTGATGCAGCAAAGGTGCAACCAGCCGCAGCTCGAGAATCAAGTAGAGTGTTGGTGTAGCCTATCGCAGCTGTGTTTGATGTTGAATCTGGCGGCACGGCATGGTAAGTGCTCTTATTTGCTTCTGAAGCTGCTTTAGGTTGCACAATTTCACTACCAGTAGCAGCTGGTGGCTGCAACTCATTGGCATGGCTGGTAGATTCCTAGTTGTCATCTGTAATAAACAAAAAGGCAACATGTGTGCGATAAGCTAAATTCAAGCTAGTACTACCTTTTGGCATGACGGCAATATTGGAGTTTTTTGCTACTTCACATGGCAGTTCTGCACCACAGAGCAATAAATAATTGCCACAAAGTGTAAGTATTTTTTTGCAGAATACGTCCTTTGATGCAAAGTATGTTTTAAACAAATAAAGCATTCAAACCTAGCGAGAATTATGGAATGGTTACACTGCAACAAAATGAAGGATGCAATAAAGTTGCCGACAAACTATCACTTCACTGTCGTCACCATTGTCGTCTTTTTTGTGCTCACGATGTTATTGAGCAGCTTTCCTGTGTGTCCGTCAGTGGTGCCATCTCGGAAATTGCAAACGTTTTTCTACTGATTTGAGGTTTAGAAAGCAGCTGGCTACTACAGTAGCACACAAAATAGCAAGACCAAAATTTGAAAAGCACGGGAAGATTACTACTCTTGATAACATTTGCATAACACTTTGATAGTTGTTGTATAGGTGGGTACATGGTGAAAGTTTTGGGCATTGCAAACAGACATGAAAAAATGCAATTTATTGTGTAACTGCACATTGTCAGCAATCTGAAAATGTAGTAAAAAATGCTCCCTATTAGCCAAGGACATTACAGATGCAAAGCACCTTACCAGTGTAGTCGAAATTCATGTCATTTGGCTCATTATTGGTTGCAATAACCTCAAAACAGGCAGGCTTTCGACGTGAGGCTTCTTTCCGGTGGCATACCTGTCTAATTCATTATCTATTCTGGTCGGTCATGTGACCAGCGATCGCTCCCACCAAATGATAAATGGGGGGCCATGGTGGCAGGTGCTGATCCTTCTCCTAAACAGCAATGAAACACACATCGCTCTACGCCGCTAGCACTCCTTTACAGTGAGCAAAAACTCGTTTTCCCGAACTAGTATGGCACAATACAGCACTCCGTTATTCCGTTGCTTTCGTAAATCGGCTGGTAGTACGTATATGAAATTAGCAGCATCAGCCAGTAAATGCTGGTTGCTCCCTGCGTACGACACTGCTCGAGAACTGTTTGCACAAATAAAGCACAAATAATGCAGCCAGCATGTGTGGCCGGATCTAGATGAAACGTGGACGCGAATGCCCACTTCTTTATTTTGCAACGTAAAGCGAAAATATAACATCGCCCGCAAACGACTCGAGCGTTCAAATGCGTGGCTGGGACTGCCAATCGTTTCACACAGTCCGAGGCCGTTCTGTATGGTGTACACATGAGAAATATGTGTTGTTCGCACGTTCCGACCCGACTGTAAGCGTGTAACCGTCAAAAAACAAGATAGCATACGTTGCGCAAGCGTGAATCAGATCCTACTTGCTCTACTCTTCACATAACCCTCACTGCAGCACCTAGTGTTTACCGTCAGTTTACGCTTATTATGCACCAGTTGTCGCGCACTGGTGCCGAGAATACAGAACTCGCAGACGAGCAAACAAATCGGCAGCCTTGCAAAGTTTCCACGTGCACTTACCGGCCTTGTGGCGCTCCTGCTTTCTTTAGCTACCTCCTCCTTCCAATTTTGCTTTAAATTCCTCCAGCATTTTTTTTAGCTGGGCTGGATCCCGTCGCGTCAATCCCTAGTTCGAATTATATATTCTGGCAACTGCCTTCCATGCCTCATTGTTTTTTTTACAAGAAGGCGACGTTGTTTTTTCTATCACTTGTGTAAACCTGTTTGCGAGAAAGGCCAGGAGTTCTTTGTCTTTTTAACTAAACCACGGTGGTGGTTGTCGTAAAAACATTTATTCAATATTTGCAAGGAGGTATGTTTGGCGCGGAGCCTCGAGAGCCTCGGCCTTACAAATACTAGGCGAAGCCTCTAGTCAGGGACCCTGTGCCGTCTTGTGTTAAAAAGAGCATTGAACCCAAAACCAACGAGAGCAATGCGCAGCACTCCGCGTCTTCTGTAAGCTCGTCAACAGTTGTATACCGTGGTGCCAGCCCTAAACATAATTCGTCCAAAAGAATCAGGAAACGCTATTTGCAACGCCCGTTAGTCGCGTTTCTCTCAAAAACACTTATATCGTGTATACGTTTATGAGTGCTAACTGAAATAAGTAGTTTTATTGCCGTACAGTGTGCGTTATTGTAACAGAATGTTTGATAATCTCGATCGCAGCGAGCTCTGTGTTCACGGCGTTCGAGCGAAGCACGTCGTCGTGAACGTCTATGAAACGAGCCAGCCGACTTGGGCGTTTTGATGTCAGTTTGGTGCTTCAAGATGACATGACCAAGACAAGTCCAAACGCGTCTAAGTTAGATCTATGAATTTGGGGGTTAGCTTCTCCTTAAGATTAAATGCGATGGTGCCTGTACCGTCAGCTTTCCATTGTGCGAATTGCTATCATTGAGAGGCTGGACCGTGTTCGGCAAAATGTTGATGTTTTTCAGCGGCATTGTCTGGAGTTTGGGGAAGTGGGAGGCGCAATATCTGGCTCATGTGCCGCTGGACCCCTACACGTAGAGATAGTTGGAGGTAGCGTCGGTTTGAATTCCTATCGCATAAAGAAGCCTGCAACTTTACCAGCGGACGGATGTCAAGTGGATAGAGAAATGGTATGATACCAAATTGAACGTTATAAAAAGAAAGGTTGCATCCCAATTTCGATTTAATATCCCCGCGTGTTTGTTTGTTTGTTTTTTCTACTCATTTGTCACAGTTCGAGGTTACGGCAACGATTACGTCTTTTCGACCGAATGATATATATTCGCCTTGAGCCATAACTCTTTAATATTACTTGTTGCGAAATTTCCCATAGGACCCATTTACTAAAAATGGCGGTATCGGTTGCTCAAAACTCGGATGTCTACGAATTGTGGCGGCGCCGCCGGCTAATAAAGGAAACGATATCTAAATTGCAAACTTTCAGATTGTTGACAACCGCGCAACCACCTGTTAAATAAATAATGTTCAAAAGTTGCAGCAGCAAAAGTATTTAGGCATAAAATCCGTAGAGGTAGTTAGGGTGAAAAAGAAGGGAAAAGTGGATTTCCAGAAGTCTACGACGGCAATAGCAGAAAGCATTTATTGACAGCTTATAGATGGCGCGACAAATCATAGACACCCAAAAAGTGCGTACTAAAGACGGTCACTTTTTGAAGCGGAGTTTCCCAACTGGTGTGATCCAAAACCTCTGCCTTGAGAATCCCGGAGGTCTGCTCTGCAAAACGCAGGCGGGGCTTCCGGCTGCCTTCCCTCGTATTACAACGTAGGTAAACGTTGCGGCCTCGGTAAATCTCAACAATTCATGTATTTTGCATCACGCTAGGCATGGCGGTATAAAAAAAAATTGTGCAGCGCGGAGTTCAAACAGTTCCAAAAGCTCTTACAGAATTCATTTTTACAAGTTTCCTGGATGTTTTTACGACAATAAATTGTCTCCATTCGAAAAAAAAAAACAGATTGACGTAGAAAACAAATTCAGGCTGCACGCGCCTTACTACTTTCTTGATACTTACTGCCTCGCGTTATGATGCTGCTGTGGAATATTAATAGCAACGCTACGTGTACTGTTATCACGCATCGGCAACGCATTCTGAGTGCTGATTTCGTAGTTTTATGCAAAAGTTGCATAATTCGTTCACTCATCACAGCTGCTAAACGCGCGCTTTTTAAAGTGCTAATATTAAGTGCACGCAACATGGCTGGCATCCTGTTTGAAGAATAAATTTTGATAGTTGGCGAACTGTGTGAACCGGTGTGCTGGCACAGACGACGCGCGAGCCGGGAATCGTTGCTAGTGTGTCCATAATACTAGTTCTATATTTTGCACAGCTACCTCTCCTGTTTCCAATTGCTTGCGTAATATCATTCATCATGTGTATTTGTGGAATGGGCTCGCTACAGCTCTCTTATTTGTATTACTAATGGTGTTTCAAGCAGATTGAAGTCGGAATATTAATTAGTACACGGGGAACAGCTTTTCGATGTTTTGTTGAAAACGTGAAACATGTCCCGACTGTGGCTTTTACTTCAGGTCACCTTGACCTTCGCACTTGTTTGTAATAGGCAAACATTTGGCTGAGAAAGCTTTTGATAGTTCTGATATTACACTCACCTTGATTCATTTCGTATCTAAAACTGCTGCAGCTTACTTGCGCATGCATGTTTGCCTTCTTACAAACCAAAATAAGGAGCCTGAGTTAGCAGCCGCTGTCATGTTATGTGGTGTCGTGACATCAAACTACCTGTCAATAAATCAGTACCTGGCCATGCCCCCTGCCAACCACTACATACCAGAGCTGTGCTTATATTTTCTTGCTCACAACACCAACAACAGCAGGATTTCTGCATAATGAAAGCTTTAACGTCATCGCGTCAAAAGCTGCTCCAGGATACTGACGAGCATTTTTTTTATAAAGCCTTTATTTCTACATTTATTCAGCCATTCATTGCGTCACTTTCTGCTTGATTGTAGAATACACGTGCCGCTGAATGCTGCTACATTCACTTGGACATTAACTTCGCTGAGGTACTCTATCATCCGGACGTGCTGGCCAGTCATGGCTCCGCTGTGGTTCAGGGTTTATTCAGCACCCATTAGAGCAAAATGCGTGCGGTGGAAAATATTGAGTGCAACGTTTTACACTCTTTTGTGATCGACACGCACAGCGTGGTAACGTACATGATTATTGTGTTGCCCTCCGTCACCTAAATTTGGCTAAAAGCCTTGAATAAAATTTGGGTACAGGCTCCCTTCCGCGCTTTTCAGCGTACAGTGGCGGACAGAATAAAATGAACCTCGGCTTCGATTCGAAAACAAAGGTAAGCTCCATCTTGGGGAAACGCTACCTGGTGTCGAAAAGTCTGCCCGACAGTGCACGCCCTCTTAACTCGCAGCCTCTCCAAATCGTTCACTTTCGTTTTGCGCATTCTTTAATTGTAGCGATTAGCGTGAGATGACGCTGCTGTAGTCGCCGAAGTTGTTGCGCTGTCGGAATGACTTGCCGCCCCTGATCTTTCGCCGTGTTCTGCTCATGCGATGAGGACTGTCACCTTGGTTTCACCGGCAGTAGCACTGCCAGCGCCCATATCAACGAGGTAAAAGAATAGTGAAGACAGTGAAAAAAAATCTTGCAGCCCTACACGCCACAGGCCTGGTGCTCGAATCCGGTCGCTTTATCATGACCGCTGGCTTGCGGTACACAGCGTATAGCAGACGGCAGCAGAGGCGGGGCATCGGCGTATACAAACCTGTCGCCTCATTAAAAGGAAACTAGCGTCACGACAGCGATGCCAATGCTCACATGGTTCTCGCCGGAAGTCTGAACGACCATTGTTCTGCACCGCACTTTGTTCAGACATGATGAGATGCTTTGCACGCAACGCGTGTCTTGCCTCGAATGTCACTTGTTGGCAACCAAGGCAACAAAAAACGAGAGAAATTAATTTAAAATTGACCTGACGTTTCAGTACGACGGCGCAGAAAGTTTAATGTTTCCCAAAGCTTTCTAGCTTTCAACGCTTTTATGAGTCAGCATCGACTTGGTAGCGCAAGTGTTGAGTAAACCAGGCTTTATAAAGAACTGATCATGCTTCAAGTCAAGAAAGTGTCACTTGTAAGCTATTCGTGATGATTTTCTTCTAGTGAAAATGAACAACCTCCAACACATGCGCTTTCTCCGTCACTCCTGCAGATCATGCACTTGGTCGCCCTCCTAAGCGATGGCAAGAATACAAGCGCAACGAGAGAGGTGCCGCAGGGATTGATCACAGTAGACGGTAGCCGCCTGTGCATATCTATAAAATTTAGCAAAACATGACTATAGTGCTCTCCTGTATTGGGGTAGTCCACGCGTACCGCTGACTAGATCACTAAATTTTCCCTTAATGAAATTGTGTGCTGCAAGTAATTCTGAGTGCTGATATTCGCTTGTAAATGAAGAGAAATAATGTTTGACAACTCTCGCTCAGCTATGCTGCACCTCGCACTCGAGACCAGCCAAAAAGATCCGAGGCGACCGCAATGCACTTATTCCAGGAACGGGACAAAATCCGTCCTCAGAAACATATAACTGAAAATCTTCAATATTTATTTTCATTTCATACACACTGCAACTAATAGAAGCAATAATGAGCAGCACTGCACGACTTTTAAAATGCCGGTGCTGCGCAATAGTATCATACTCTGCTAAACGGTATGGACAGCAATTTGTAACTGTACTCATCTGTAGTGCCACCTTGGCCATGAAGACATCTTGCTAGCTATCCGCAAACCATAGAAGTCGCGGGGCGCATATATTCAATTTGTAGGCATTGTTAGGTCGATGTGAGGAAATATACCAACAATATTCTCTATGCCTAACGCATTTTGAAGTAAAGACAGCTTCTTAGACAAAAGGGCAATGCCAGTTCAGCAAATACAACAGAACGCAGTGTGCCTTGAAGCTTAAGTACTTCTCTCGTGATGCTGCTATATTTCCCCCTTTTCGCTCTTTACACGTTTGGATAGAATAAAACAGAACAAAAAAAGCAATGCATCTTATATCATCAAAAACGCCAACACTTAATGCTGGCACTGCTCTCGCCAAAGTGAGCGTCTTTCCCGGGTGGAAGACCATCCTTCTTGAGACAGTGTTTGGCCGCGTAGTCTTCTGTGGTTCTTGCGAGCCCGTTTTCGATGGCTTTGACGCTGGTGTTCTCGTACTGCTCTTCGTTCACCGTAAACCTTGCCTCAGCTACTCCTCTTGGGGCCGACCGCACAAATACAAGCTTGTCCAGCCTACCCAGGGGAGCCTCACAGGCGATGAACAGGAAGTAACTGAGGATGTAGCTCCAGAAGAATACGGCGAAACATTCGGACACCTGACCAGGATGGAATAATACATTCTATGAATAATTCATTCTTCACGCCTCTAATGCTGACGTAAATAGTTGCACGGCTCAATAATTTAACTCCCGTTGTTGGAATCGGCACTTCTCAAAATCTAGCTCCTCTTGAATGCAAAAAACGCTCCATATAAGAAAATCCTCAAAATATCTACATAAGGTTAGATGCAATAAATACTATATTTCTCACACACACAGTACACATCTCTTGTACCATCATTTGCTATACTTTGAAACAGTCATATGCAACCGGCGAAATTTCTTATGATTGAATAATAGTATTTTGCATCTGAGCCTTGTATTTATTGTTGTATTTTGTGTTACAACTTGTATTTAACATTTTACAATTTTGCTAATCCTGTTCTTTTTGCATATATTGTGTATTCGCCCCTCCTGCTTGGGCCTACTGTAGGCCTGCAGTATGTTCTAAATAAAATAAAATAAAAATAAATAAATAGGCAAAGTAATCCCCTCTCTACAGCTTTGACGGGCAAAACTTTGTCACTAACTACCATTCCGTATCAATAACAAGTGTTCCATCAAAATGATTTTAACACATCACTGCATCTCGCATTGCTTGGCACCTGGAGAAAAACTGTTCTTTTTTCGTACGCGAACATGGTTTCAGAAAATGGTTCTCGCGTGGCACAAAACTAATCAACTTTACTACTGACCCATTTAAGAACATTGATGAGAATTACCAAATTCGCTGCATATTGGATCGCGCTAATTTATTAACGTCACCCTCTGTCGCCTTAAGACTAATATGTCATTGCTAAATTTTCATTCCCTAAATGTATTTTGGATTCAAAAACTTGTCATTTCACCAGTTTTTGTATTTTTTTTTTTTACTTTTGATCACACCCTAAGGGCGTCACATCTGGCGTTTTTTTAGGGCAGCGTGGTGATTCTTTATTTTTATCCCACTCAGATTACATCATCAGTGAAACTTTTCGCCGAAAACTGCATAATTTATTGTGCTCCGTCGTGGGGGGGTAGTGCTTAGGGAGCTTTGGGACGTTAAAATTCCACAAATCAAACCAAGCCTTAGAAGGTTACGTTGCGTCCCCAAACCCTGTTCGCAAAAGCTATCATCAAAATGCGTCCCCTCGAACTGAAAAAAGAAATCGTGTCATCGCCAGGAGTCGAACCCATATATCTATCCCTGCGATTACCAACTGATCGCGAAAGAGCGTGTTCTACGCCGAGGTTTTTTTTTTTCTTTATTGGGTGGGAAAACTTCCTGCGCATGTTCACGGTTTTTTATATCTCCTTTTGTAGTGTAAGGACGCCTTAGGACGCGAAGGAAGTTAACCACAGCGGTAGAAAGAAAAAAATTAAAATGAACAAAAATATCAAAAACCCGACCAACGCACGCATTCTTCATTATATATGCAAGAAGGCACATCGTTTTGTGTTATGCCTGATTTTCGGACAGCGCTCTTCTACTCCAGATGCTGCGCTCTTTAGCGCCACACTTTGTGAATTATTTTTCGCCAATAAAGCAAAAAATAAAAAAGGTGTTTTTGTTGATTTACGTTACCCTGTCCCGTTAAAATGCTTTTGTCTGTTTTTTTCGTATTTAACTAACTTTCGGATGTCTATCATTAAGTTATGCTGAGTAAATTTGTGCTGGTCCCCTCTCTCTAGTGCTCTCTTCCGTTTCTGGTTATGTTAACAGGAAATGTCAAAGGCTCCATCCGCGACAAAATCTTATGTCGGCGTTATGGGCGTTACCGGCGGCAGCGGTGTCATCAAAAAATTATGGATGTATGGATCTAACACCCGGTAGCTCGCTGGTGACATGGACAGGCTCTAACTGGTCGCAGGATTGCGCGATGGCATGCGACAACATGATATGTCACTTTTGGCAGATGCCGCCATGTTGGGCTTGTCATCTCGTCATGTCAGATGGGGGACTTAGGGGAATATACCCTCTAGTATCAATGCATTCCGTGTGGAAATGCTACTTCTAGACCAAGGAGGCACGTTCGCACGGCTTGGGTTAAACGCGCCTTTACACCCACGTTACGTGGAATTTCCTTCTCTCCGCTCATTCATCTTCATTGTAAAACGTTTCGGCACTACTTACATTGAGTATCAGAAAATGCGCTTACCTACAAGAAAAATGAGTATATTTTAGCACTCGCGTCTCCCTTGATGATTCACAAACACTAATTCATTAACCATTCGCCTATGAGTGTATCTTAGTCAGCATGTGTGGAAAAAGAGAGGCGTATATTAAGACATTTTTGATTAGGCGAGTTGCAAAGGGCATACACGCGAACTAAGATATGCAAGCGGAGCCGCAGACGGGAGCTGCTAGAACTTCCGCGCCGTATACCCTTAAGACGGGAACTTAAGTGCCCCTCGATATTTTTTTTTTCATTCTGAAAAACGGCCAATAAAACGGTGAGGAACTCCAGTCACGTAGGCTGAGGAGGGGGGACGCTTATGCAACTATATCCCGACACAGCAGTGCGGTGCATCAGTTTTGGCCTGTGGTCTGCATAGCTCTCGACACCACAGGCGATAAAACAAAAAAAGGAGGGGGGGGGATGTAGCTACCGCGTGCTGTGTGCCTTTTGCGTGCAACATTCCGCGTTTTCTTCTTGTTGCAAACCACGTTTTGTAAAAGAGGCACTGCACGTAAATCCTACAGTACTGGTAACGCCGCACACTCACTGCATCCGTGCCCCTACCAAAATTGCCTATACGCCTGCACCTGTGTCTCCCGCCTGGGGGGTATTTGGTCTGTCCGATTCCTCTGTAATGCTCTCAGCAAAGATAAGACCTTGACCACGGTGCAATGCAAATGTAGTGGCCTAAGTGGAACAGATATTTCACACTCTTTCATACACTGAATATATTCGGCAAAAATAATGTTCGGATGTACAATCGCTTTCGAATTATAACCCACTGCTGTCTCCTACATATTCAGGCCAGAGCGCAAGGATTAACACTGCCTATTTCAGCGATTGTAGATTCTTCCAAAAATGATTTTTTTAGGGGGGTATCAGTACAGGGGGTGAGCTACAGGGAATTTATGCAAATACGAAACTGAATACCATAGATAAAGATTAGCAGACTCAAAAAGCTATGGTAGGACATGAAAAAGTATGCAAATAAAAATGGTAATTTGGAACCCTGCAACAAGTAATGAGCGTTAAAAATAGCAGAGGACTACTGTTAAACCTCCCCTTCATGGATCACTGCCTTGTCGTGGCGGAGGGGCTTTCGAAACTCGATGAAGTCGTGAGCTCTGCTGTGTAGGGCCACCCAAGATAGACAGGTCACGGCAGAGAGTTCTGACAAAATGTGATTCACTGGAGGAGGTAATGGCAACCCACTCCAGTATTTCCTGCCAAGAAAACCTTATGGCCAGTCACAATACCATTATCGATATGGCGCCGGAAGATGAGCCCCCCAGGTTGGAAGGCGTCCCACATGTTACTGGGGATGAACAAAGGGCGATTCCTAGTAGCTCCAGGACGAATGAAGCGGCTGGGCTAAAGCCAAAAGGACGCTCAGTTGTGGATGTGTCGGGAAGCGATCGGAAAGTCCGATGTTGCAAGGAGATATATCACATAGCAACATGGAATGTAAGATCTATGACGCAAGGTAAACTGGATATCGTCAAGCGAGAAATGGACAGATTAAACAATGATATCTTGGGTATCAGCGAGCTCAAGTGGACCGGAATGGGAGAATTTAACTCCGGCGACCATTATGTCTTTTATTGTGGGCACGAATCCAAGAGAAGGAATGGGGTCGCTCTCATAGTAAACAGAAGAATGGGCAAAGCAGTGCTAGGGTACAACCCCAAAAACGACCGAATGATTTCACTTCGGATCCAAGGTCACCCTTTCAACATAACAGTTATCCAAGTCTATGCACCGACCACTGCTGCTGAAGAAGCTGACGTTGAGAGATTTTATGCGGACCTACAATGCCTTTTAGACCGCACCCCATCATCAGACGTCGTTTTTCTCATAGGAGACTGGAATGCTAAGGTCGGGAGTGAAGAAATATCCGGAATTACAGGCAAGTTCGGTCTTGGTGAGCCAAATGAAGCTGGGCAGAGGCTAGTAGAGTTCTGTCAAGAAAACAACCTGACCATAGCGAATACTCATTTTCAACAGCACAAGAGTCGCCTGTACACATGGATTTCACCGAACGGTCTGTACAGGAATCAGATCGATTATATTATTTGCCGGCAGAGATGGAGAAGCGCTATACAAGGAGTAAAAACAAGGCCTGGGGCCGATTGTGGCACCGATCATCAGCTTCTTGTTGCCAAAATTGAGCTTCGATTGAGGAAAACGCAGAAAACTAGAAGGCCTTTCAGGTATGATCTGGATCAGATTCCATTAGAATATGCTGTGGAACTGAGGAATCGATTTCAAGAATTAGATCTAGAAGGCAAAGAGCCCTAAGAGATGTGGACTGATGTTCGTGATATAATACAAGAAGCTGCTACTAAGGTAGTTTCAAAGCAAAAGAAATGCAAAAAAGCAAACTGGTTATCTGAAGAGGCTTTGCAAATAGCTGAGGAAAGGAGGATGGCAAAAGGTATAGGGGAAAGAGAAAGATACAAGGTTCTCAATGCGGATTTTCAGAAAATAGCAAGGAAAGATAAGAATGCCTTCCTGAACATACAGTGTCAAGCAGTTGAGGACAACAGTCAATTAAGGAACACGAGAGCTCTGTATAAGACAATCAAAGATATCAAAGGAAGCTTCTGTGCTAAGCTGGGCGTGATTAAGGACAAACGAGGCAAGGACCTCACTGAAGCCTCAGAGATAAAGAAGAGGTGGCAGGAATACACAGAAGAACTGTACAAGAAGGACCCGGATGTGCAAACCCAACATAGGACGGTTGTGATTGCTGATCTCGAGCCGGGCATCCTGAAGAGTGAAGATGAATGGGCCTTAGCCAGCCTTGCTAAGAACAAAGCTAGCGGAATTGATGGTATTCCAGCTGAGTTGCTTCAAAACCTCAACCACGACGCTGTTAACACACTGCATACATTATGTCAAAAGATTTGGACAACCCTGCAGTGGCCACAGGATTGGAGGAGGTCAGTTTACATCCCCATTCCAAACAAAGGCAGTGCCAAAGATTGTTCCAACTACCGCCCGATCGCGCTTATGTCGCATGCTAGCAAGGTGATGTTAAAAATCCTGCAAGGTAGGCTGCAGCAGTATGTGGATCGGGAGCTTCCGGACGTGCAAGCTGGGTTTCGCAAGGGCAGATGAACTAGAGACCAAATTGCCAACCTTCGCTGGATCATGGAAAAAGCAAGAGAGTTCCAGAAACACATTTACTTTTGCTTTATTGATTATGCGAAAGCGTTTGACTGCGTAGATCACAGCAGATTGTGGCAGGCTCTCCAAGAGATGGGAGTTCCAATTCACCTCATCTGTCTCCTCGGGAACCTTTATGAAGGGCAAGAGGCCACAGTCAGAACTGGGCATGGTCTTACTGATTGGTTTCCGATTGAGAAAGGGGTGAGGCAAGGCTGCATACTGTCGCCCTGCCTATTTAACCTATATGCAGAGTGCATCATGAGGAAGGCCGGTCTGGACGAGTCTTCAGCTGGAGTGAAGATTCCTGGAAAACGTATCAACAACCTTAGATATGCGGATGATACCACTTTAATGGCAGAAAGTGAAGTGGAACTCAAGAGACTTCTGATGCGCGTACAAGAAGAGAGTGAGAAGTTTGGGCTTAAATTGAACATTAAAAAGACGAAGATAATGGCGTCTTGCCCTATCAAGTCCTGGAGCATCAATGGACAAGAAGTGGAAGCTGTGACAGATTTTCTGTTCTTGGGCGCCAAGATTACCTCGGAAGGAGACTGCAGCCATGAAATTAGGAGACGCCTGCTTCTGGGAAAGAGAACAATGGTTAGCCTTGACCGCCTAGTAAAGAGCAGAGACATTAGTCTGCCAACCAAGATCCGTATAACCCGTGCTATGGTCTTTCCAGTTGTGATGTATGGATGCGAGAGTTGGACTGTGAAAAAGGCTGACCGCCGAAGAATTGACGCGTTTGAATTGTGGTGCTGGAGAAGACTCTTAAGGGTTCCTTGGACTGCCAGAAGATCAAATCAGTCGATATTGTCGACCATAAACCCTGACTGCTCATTGGAGGGTCAAATTCTAAAGTTAAAGCTCAGCTACTTTGGTCATCTGATGAGAAGAGAGGAGTCGCTGGAGAAAGATTTGATGTTGGGAAAGGTTGAGGGTCGCCGGAGAAGGGGTAGGCAGCGAACGCGATAGTTAGATGGCATTTTCGAGGCATTGCAGATGAAGCTATGTGATGTTAAGAAGATAGTGAGAGACCGGAAAGCGTGGCGTGACATGGTCCATAGGGTCACGAAGAGTCGGACACAACTGAACGCCTGAACTGAACTGAACTGAACTGTTAAACTTATAAGTGCGACGTTCCACATCACCTACGTCAGAGTCAGTTAGTCTGCAGTGCCGCGGTAGTGTTTGTGTCAAATGAAGAGACGATTGTGTGGTTCGTTCCCTTTTGTCCTTTGCACGGACCCTGGATTGCTAGAAGGCTCGGCGGACGCGGATCTAAGTCCTCGATGGAACGTGACTACCCGGTGATCCGGCTCGTAGCCAAGAGCGAGCGTAAATCTCTCCCGACGTCCGGGCCAGAGGTCGTCGGCTGTATGCGTATTGGGCTCACATGTACGAAAAGCTGCTGATGCAGCGAACATGTTCCCCAAGGTGTCTGGCACACGTGGACGTGACAACGGCCGCTGGTCCGAACACTGTGGAATGTTTATTTGTGGAGTCGTTTTGTGCAGCTCGACAAGTGCCAGGAGAAACTGTGCTGGAGACCCCGTTGTTTTTCCAGGGACCATACGCAAGTATTGGCGTATCTGGCTTTTCTTTGGTGAACGAGGCTACTTAGTACGGGGTCAGCGGGGATTTCGGAGGCAAATGAGAGGAGAGGCAATAAACATGCAGTAGCCACGTTCCTCTGGACACCGAGTAGTCGTCCAAGGTGTCCGGCAGGCACACCCCAACAGCCGGTCTGTGAGTCCGAGCACGGCTGGTGAGGGAAGAATCATTTCGAAGGCCGAGAGCTGAACAGACCATCGTCTATGGACGAGCACGGCGAGTGACTGCTCGGACAGCGGCATCGAAAGGTAACTAGTACATACCTATAGGCCAATTAGTTATGGCATTTTTGGATCGTCATTAATAACTTAAGAAGCAAAGAGGGATTATTCAGTGTGCATTCTTCTCTGTCATCCATAATCTGAAGAACAGCATGCCCATTCTTAACGAAAGTAAAGAATGCATCTTACGTACATTGTCAGGCTCCACACATACGGCCAAAGCTAAGCAGCGACTAACCGGGGTACAGCTATTGTTGGCACTTCTGTGAACGTTATGATATCGACAGCACAAAGAATGTTTTCCTCAGTACATCCACGAAGTACATCCACGAAGACGAAAATATATTTGTTGTGGTTTAGCTCTGGTTTGCCTGGTAAATCATTCCTCTATCATGCCCTATCAGTGTAAGGTGCTACATTATTGGGCACACTTATGCTCATCCTTTAAAGGTACGACGCGAGAGCATAAGCTACCAGCCCATATACAAAGTCACGCTTCAAACAGGCTGTATGGATGCGCCTGCGTGTCGTATGGGTAACGAGATTGCAAACAGTTCTCGTTACCCACCCGAGATCTCACTTTCGCTGTCGTAGTATTGATTTCTCAATAAAAAGTGCGAAAGACCTTGATTTTCTCATCAAGTACAGGGCGATAAATCAAAGTACTGCCTTATACAAGCGCTATTCAGGCTCCAGGTTTTGGCCATATAAATAGTGTGTTGGGCTTTGTTTTACGCGCTCTCCGATATCGTTGAAATCATCCATAAAACTTTATTTTGAAAGCAATGCTACGACAGCCAAAGCGAGACCTTGGGTGGCCGCAGCTACGCCGTGAAGAGGCATAGCTATGGTCTCCTCATAAAAAATCAGCTTACCATCACATTTGGATTCACGGTACATCTATGCTAAGGGCAGGAGCTACCAACTCAGGTCGCTAATTTCATATGGAAGGGTGCTATCAGAATCAGCCTGCCAGAATCGTTTGCATTTTCGTTACCCCTACGACACGTAGGCACGTCCATACGGCTTAGTTGAAGCGTGACTTTATATGTGGGCTGGTAGCTTACGCTCTCGCGTCATACCCTTAAAGGATAAGCTTAGGTGCCCGCAATAATGTAGCAGCTTATACTGATAGAGCATGGTAGGTGAATATTGTGGCAGGCAAAAGAAGCTTCCGTCGTTGCTTTTGCAATTCAATTAGGGTTAATCAGAGCTAAACCACAACTAATTGTTTCTTCTTCCCATTTTTGTAGCGCGTATTTAATGCACTCATTCCTTTGCGGTGCATGGTAAATACAAATATAACATTTCCGTAACGACTCTTTTCGTAATTACTTGGTTCTCTGGTAAAAGGAGCGTAATCTACAAGTTGCGTCAAACAACTGCATATATAAAAGGCTAAACTTCTAAACAGAGAGATTGCATGCAAGGTCCTGGAATTACATTTTGATATAGATAATTACATGGATGGAGAGATGTAATTATTGTTATGCAGCGTTAAGATAGAAAATATTCATGTGGTTTTGGAAACAGCGAATTAGAGAAAGAGAAACGACTTTGCACTTTTTACTCATGGTCAATCAAAATACACGCTTCCGCTTATTTCCTTTGTCTTTGATCTGCTACAACGATGATACATTCTATGAATTACTGGTGATAGTCAGAAGCACTTACCAGCGTGTAATGAGAATAGAAGATGCGTTCTCTCACAAGGCGTCTTGTCACGATGTAGAAGGGAAAGTGGATGAGGTACACACCGAAGGACAGCCGAGCCGGCGGGGAGAACACGCTCCACGAAAGAAACTGGTTCAGAAATCCTGCAGTGTTATTATTAAAAAAATATGAATACTGAACATATGCCATGACAAAAAAGCACGCTAGAAATCCTTGTTTATCAATAATAGTTTCCAATGTTCTATATATGCAGTTAAGCGGCTTTTGTCTGCATTTGTTTTCATAAGAAACTCGTCTGCTTTGTTTCATATTCTGTCCCACAATTGCTTGGTATTGGAGCGAAGCCTGCAACAGGAGCGAGAAAACGAGACAAACTGCTCTCATGTCAGGTGGCATGGTAGATAGCAGTTGTATGTCTACGAAATGCAGGTATTCGACAATAGATTATGTCACGGGCGACCACAAATTGAGTGCTCATCGAATAGCTTTCTAGTGCCTGCTAGAGCTTTAATTAAGCGCTAGACAAACTTGAGTTAGGATATTTGTCAAGAGGCCGCCTCAGCCAGGCTATAAATTTGGATACTGTGTCTGCTTGTTTCTACAGCAACATCGTTGTTTTGCTAATTCTTAGCCTAACCTAGTATATTGAGATTAACAAGTATTGTCAACCTGCGGTGATTATCTTTGGCCGTTAATTCTGATCTTTGATGTCTCAGGATTGATCCTATTGGAACAATATATCCCGTTGTGAGCGTGGTTGCAATGGTGACGTCAACTGTAACCTGATCATATGAGTGGCTGGATAGCTGGTTTGGATAGTTTAAAGGGACACTGAACAGAAAAGTGAAATGGGCTTGCATCGATAAAATAACAGTTCCTGATCGCAAAGAGATCATTCTAAGTGAAAACAAAGTTCTAGTAAGGTAGAAAAGAGCAAGCAGAGAGATACAGATATCGCCGCCACAACGGAAACGGCCGAAGCTCGCAACTGCGGGTCACGTGACGCACAATAAATCTCTGAGGCTAACAAATTTTATTTAAGCTGCATGTTTCAATCGAGTAGTAGGTTTAGTCTCCAACATAATACTATGCTTTTATCGCGTGGAGACGACGGCGAAAAGGCAGCCCAAATGGGACAAGACACGGAGAAACATACTTGGCGGCGCCACAGGCAGCTTTGTTTTTCGTTTGGGCGATGTTCCGGCGCAAGCGTGCTCGCATAGTTTTGTTTTCGACGTGCAGCTGAAATGGCTAAGTGCTCGTCGGAAGATCATCTTTCGCCACGCACCTGCGCCGCTTCTGCCCCCAAAAGCATTCTCATGATCTGTGCGGTTGAGGCCGCTGAAGTGGAGGCCAGCGGTCGCTAAGACTTCGATCGTTGTCAGATTCAGCAACTGGATCCATGGCTGGTGCTATGTTGACGACGGCACGCCGCAAAGGCCGGCGGTAGCATTCATGCTTCATTTCGGCTGCCGCTAGACCACACCGTTCGCCGCGGGCCAGCAATCACGGAGTCTGTATTACGACATGGACGGTGTCATTTTATCCAACCACATAATTGGGTTGACCTGCTTGAATTCAACCGGCGGGTGAAATAAACTGCTGAAATTCTTACCGCAATATCTCATCAATATAAATGAATCTTTTGCTGCCGGACAAGTGACAGCAATGTCACGAAATATCGTACCATCGGGCTCTGCTAACATAAAAATTGTCGTCAGTGTCCCTTTACCGTCCCAAAGCTACTCAGGCAATGATGTTCATTGCACGTTAAAGAACCACTATGGTT
Source organism: Amblyomma maculatum (assembly GCF_055883805.1). Taxonomy (NCBI): domain Eukaryota; kingdom Metazoa; phylum Arthropoda; class Arachnida; order Ixodida; family Ixodidae; genus Amblyomma; species Amblyomma maculatum. The sequence continues at coordinate 34,835,277 of NW_028146738.1, forward strand.
TTAACATGCACTAACATTGCATAGCATACGGCTGACTTGCTTTTCGCCTTCGTCGTAAAAGGCCGCCGCAGCCACAGGGATCTGATCTAGCGTCCATGGGTTCAGCAGTCGAGTACCCAACCGCTATGCCAGCGCGATAAAGAGGCGTACCCACTACGATTAGTTTCAGTTGCAGGGAGGATGGAAGGCGGATTCATCGGGTTAAGTAATATAATAAAAAATTATAAAACACAAAAACTACAAATTGAAATGAATGCCCCAAAAGAAAACGTAAATATTTTACTGCCTTATTTAGAAGAGGAAAGTTACTTCGGTAAAGCATTGTTTTTGAATCTTAGATACTCTTGTTGCGCCTCCTATTTATGACGTGTGTTGCGTCGGGTTTGGTGAGATCAAAGCCCTTGTTGTGGTGCTTGGCAATCACGCGACGAAGCAGTTTCCTATCGCTGCCAAGTGTGGCGTGAGCCAACTTACGGCTCGCATTTAGCCATTAGGTCTCTGTCGCTCCCTTTCTCACTACGCCACTATGTCTAAGAGCGATCAGATCAGTCGATATTGTCGACCATAAACCCTGACTGCTCATTGGAGGGTCAGATTCTAAAGTTAAAGCTCAGCTACTTTGGTCATCTGATGAGAAGAGAGGAGTCGCTGGAGAAAGATTTTATGTTGGGAAAGGTTGAGGGTTGCTGAAGAAGGGGTAGGCAGCGAACGCGATGGTTAGATGGCATCCTCGATGCATTGCAGATGAAGTTATGTGATGTTAGGAAGATAGTGAGAGACCGGAAATCGTGGCGTGACATTTGTCCATAGGGTCACGAAGAGTCGGACACGACTAAACGACTGAACTGAACTGATGTCTAAGAGTAAAGGTTTCGAATAAAAAAAAAACAAATCGCAGACTTCTCGCTGTCCGCGCTGATGCTCCCGTGAATGGTACGGAGCTAGCTGGCTTTTCTGAAACCGTGCAGTTGCGAAGTTTTCGCCTCGTATGAAAGCTGGTTGTCAGTCAGTTCTATTTGCTAGGATGCTTTCCATTTTGTTTGTTTTTTATGTCCGTCGTTCTTTTGTCCTACGTGCGACCAGCGGTAAGTTTTGCTGCGTCTTTCTGGCAGGCTTCTAGTTTCTTTCAAAGCGCTTGGCGCCTATGAATTTCAGCTCGCAGCATGTAAAGAGCTTATGCACCGCGTAACAGCGAGGCCTCTACTGCCGGCGTCACACTGCAATGTTTCCCTTTTCACACAGCGTTCACGCGTGAGCTCCCATCAGCAGGTGCAGGCTCCTTTACTTATGCGTATTGTTTACTTATATGTGTTCTTCGGTGCGGGCTGTATTGTACATTTTGTTTCGATGTTTTACCATTGTATCTGTGTGGTCGATATATTCAAGCACGAAAATATAAAAGTCATACTTGCTCAAGAGTATATTGCGGATGGTGCAGTTACGTGATGTAACGCGAGCGCTTTACTCGTCGTAATTGAGTAATAAGTATACTGAGCCCGCCCATTTGAAAGAGGTGATGTTTTCCCCTCTTGCTGTGCAGTCTTCATTACGAGCCACGTTGGTTTGATTGTAAACTCCACTAACACAGCAAGATTTGAGCGCAATTTAATAGCAAATGTTTGCGAGAGCTGAAAGGCACTCTACAAAAGGACGGCCTCGCAAATACGGCAGGGCGGATTAAAAAAAAATGTCACTTCATATTCCTTTGTCAATAGTTTACATAGATGTAACGTCGGTAAATGCTACATATTTATTTTGAGCCCCCCTCCCTTCCCCCCCCCCCCTTCGGCCTCTTGGTGCTCTGGATTGTCCCTGAGCAGCCTTGCTTTTAGTGTATAGGCGTCTCAGGAGCCTTCGCTGCCAGAATATATCTACCAGACGTAATTTCATGCGATAATGTTATTTGTTACCAAACCTCACTAGCTGCTCCAGCTCGCATTTCTTTTGCTGCTTGGTCTTCATTCTTTTATTGCGACACAGTACGTGTGACCTCCTGTGGAATTGACTTTTAAGTGCGCGACACAAGCAAAGGCTCTATAACTGGCGATAAGTTTATCTCTTTTAAATAGGAATCAGTCTGAAGGACTATGAGGAAAATAGTAGCACGTTATGATGCAATCCTATGCGCTGATTGAACTGCGGAGAAATAAATTATTGTTTCTTCATTACCTCCTCGGCCGGTGACGCAGGTGAAGGTGAGCCACACGAGGAAGACGGTCCAGAGTATGCGGTCGATGAAGGCGAAGAACATCCGTTTCCCAACTGGGGGAACGTAGTCCATGCGGTTCCACTCGAGCTTCATGAATATGCAGTAAAGGCCGCAGAACAGGGAGACTCCCCACAGCAAGGCCTGCACTTTCTATAGATCAGAAATGAGCAGGGAGAGAAAGGAGTTCGGTGACTGCATTCTGTACAGGGAATATTTAGAGTGTTCTGAGTGAAGCAGCTCTGCGAAAAATAGACAGTTATTGTGTGTCCTGAATTTTGTAATGTATTCGGGAAACATAAATAGACGTGCGGAGTGTTTGAGACAGCGGAATTGAAATACTGCGCGAAGCGCTTCCTCTGTGGCTGAGTGGGAGCAAAAAACCGACTAAACGACATTTTGGGAGCTCAAATATTCAGCACTGTCACAGGTCGACGGGAGCAGTGTAGGGTTATTGTAGTTTATTATTTTCAGTGAAACTTACATGGGCCATTATGAATGTTCCGCAACATACCTGCACGAAGGCAGCTCATTTTTGTCTGTGACTACTCGCAAAAGGCGCATAATTGTTCAGCAGTCAACCGAACAACCACAAAACCAGACATTTGTGAAAACTAAATTCAATGACAATTAAAAAAAAGCAACTGGAAACGCCTCGAGGCCTCTTGTGAGTTAATTCACTTCTGTAGCGGATATTCAGCGGTGCTGCCATCTCAGCGACCCTGCGCCTCACTTTGAAGCTGCTGCTGCGGCTGCGTATCGGGTTTCTCTGTATCAAGATGCGCACGAATTTTAATTTACCACTTCCGCCGGCAATCTTAATTTCCCGCGAATATTTCTCACCTTGTTTTGAGAAATACTCAAAAATAGAGATATCTTGTTTTCAGTTGTATTTCGATACCAAATTTTTTGGCGTCTGCTTTGAAGGTAATGCGGCTCCGACTACGACCTTAAATGTTCGGGCCACGTGAGCGAGGCTAACATTTTTCTTTGTCAGATATGCGCCATAATATATCCCCTTCAGACGCTGTGTCCACATATGTGGACGTGACCCAAATTTCCCTATATCTTTCCATGGAGTGCGAATTTCTGCTTTTGAATTTGGCACCCGTAACATTTGGAACCGCCCTGTCGAGTACATGGCGCCATATCTTGTTGCTACAGCGAAATGTTTTTGTAAACAGCAAGCAAAGATGGACGTTGCAACGTTTCACGCCAGGAAGAATCAGCAGCTCTAATTATTGCATGCCTCTTTCTAAACCGATGCCTAATAATAATATTTCTTGTAATGAAGGTGTCAATAAGGGAATGTAGATGTTACGTGCCAGATTTCGTTATCTTAGACATTGAAAAAGTGCTTCAGTGGACTTTCAAAGTTTCGCGTCCACAAATGTGGACACGGTGTCTTAATGCCGAAATTATTAAAGTGGCCGCGGCACTTCGTTATTTTGTGCAGAGCAGTACGTAATACGCTTATTTGCGTGCAGGTGTCATAGTTTTGAAAGCGCAAGGTATTCTGAAAGGAAAACATTTATTCATGCCTAATAATTAGTTATAAAATGCAGAAAATGCTAAAATGTTTTCATTCCTGTAGCAGCCTTGAGGCGCCATGTCCACATGCGTGGACGCGAAAAAAATATAAATATTTTTGCATAATTTTTTATATTTGAATTCTGCATGACCTACTGATCACGCCTGGTGCAAAAAAAAATTTCCTTTCAAAAACTTTAATTGGCGCCTGAAGCTGGTGAGAGCGGCACATTTCTTTGCGGGCTGGAAGAAGTACAACATATCGCCCGCCATTTGGTGTTTTTCTAATTCCATATAATGCTCTAATCGTGTATTTGGGATTACAATCGATATTTGGCACGCTTCTGAAATATTAGGGTTATGTGAAATGAGGAAAGGTACAATAGAAAGATAAATGTAAAAACTTGTATAAGCTCGGGAGAATACAGAGGCAAGATCAATTAAGGAATCTTCATGGCGGTCTTTCCTTTATAAAAGCAAATGAATGGTTACTTAGTTTCCTTCAGTCTAAGGTTTTCCTCTTTTTCTTGTATAGGTGCTTTCATACCAAGTCCAGGACACCAAAGCAAGAAATAATATCAGTCAAACGATAAGCCTTTTATTCTGAATGACGAAGGCCTCGAAATTAGCGTGGCCAAAGCGGGAAACGGCATGGGTATTTAAGCGCTCACGGTAACTGGTGCGACGACCCCTGGATACAGCGGGTTCGCCACACACACTCTGATTCAAAATACTTGGCGTGTGCCATGGTCAGGAAACGCCAGCCGCTGAGTAATAAAGCTGTGTACTAGTGCTATGAGCATATGAGCGAGTCTTATGCTGTGTCACGGTTTCGAAATTGAGAGATTGACAATTAACAGGACTATATGGGTGGCTTTAGGATGCGCTGAGCTTATATTTCTTGCCACATAGAATAAGCCTAAATTATGATGCCATCTCATGAAACGTGTCCAATAAACTGGTGCAAACAAAGAAACAAAGATGGCTTACTTGCCTTTGAAATCTCTGTTTTCCGGTATTTCTGAACCAGGAGAAAAGTAATGCAGCCGAAGAAGAAGCAGACGCCGTGGTAGTAGGGGCGGAAGTAGTAGTACATCATAGCCTGTATGGCCAATCTGCAGAAGAATAATGAGCGAAAACGAAAAAAAAAAACAGACAACAATGCGAAAGTTGGGACTGGCATTCAAAAAACTTGGGGGCTTGGCACAAGTCTTCCTGGAGCAAATATGACTATCACATAGATCCGCAGCTAATGAACCACAGCCCTTATGTTCTACACAAGAACACTAGGTCAAAAAAGGCATATCAAGGTGAATTTAGTAAAGGAATAAAGAAGCACTTGGTCGATTGGTGTTGCAGCAGCCCACGTTTTGCTGAAAAGGGCTTCAGTCGACTCGAGCCTGCGGTTTAAATTTCACCGTACCGTACAAAAAGTTTTTAATTATGTCTGCTTTTAAACTAAGAAAATGTCGGATGTTTCTTGTGAACCCAAAGAGGAGGGTTTCGAGACTATACAATCTCACCACAGTCGTAAACTAGGGCTCCTGTCAAGCGCTTTTATGAAAGAAATGTGTGACTAAATAATGCTTAAGCGGAAAAAAGCTGCTACGATGGCATAAAGGATACACGCAAACGTTTCTAAGTCATGGAGGTACGTACGGTCGTCTTACCGAAATGAAGGTTGCAAAAAGACAGGAAAAGGCATCATGTCGGTGCCGTACATCCGCCAAGAAGAAAGACCACAGCAAACGAGTGAGAGCATCCCGAAGGCGGCAGCAACGAGCCATTTCTTCCTGCAAACAGACAAAGGCTGCCAAGCTGCCTACTCCCGCGACAAAGCTGACGTCCCTTTGAAGTAATCTAAGTGCACTTACGCCTTCAAAACCTGGATTACGATGACTGCCACGAGAAAGAGCTGATAGTCTGCAGAAAGGTACCATAAGTGCCCTATGGTCCACTGTGGAAAATAAGAAAGTTACACATGCCACTGGGATATATGCACTGCTGATCTCTATCCAAAGACGTCATTTTCTAACATGGCGGACAGAGGTATTGTTCTCGTGAAAGGTTTGTGTTCCAACCATTTTCATCAACTTATTCTCCGCTCGCGCTGCTTTTAGGCCTGTTCGCTATTTTGCACGGCCGTAGGAAAAATATTATTACAATTATCACAGCGAGTGTACATTATCGCCATTATTAATTTCAATTTGAACCTTAATTGCAAGAATACGCAGGTCCTGTTTCGGGCCTAGTCAAGCAAGTCTCATTTTGAGATAGATAAGCGCTCTGTATTGCTAATAAGTACTTTTTAATTACAAAGCAGTAATATTAAATGCCGCCGTGAGCACTCGCGATGCTCGGGGATACCAGGAGAGCTAGCGTGGAGGGAAAGACTTGTCACAGTGAATGGCGGTAAAAAACATGGTCGCAGCTTCGACCGCACTGCTATTCTATCCCGCACCGGTACGAACAAATTCAATTCGCGTTTAAATGAACGAGATCACTACACCGGCCTCTTCATTAACGTTGATAAGTGCGCAATGAATCCTGAATTGTGTAGTGCTTCAAGAATAACGTCCACAGCCAACGATTTCACCTACATCTTTGCCTGCAGTCTGACCTCGACAGAAATTAGGAATGAAACGAGAATTGTCTGCACATATATTGTTTGGTTTTGTTTTATAGAGGTCAACGTCCCAATGCGAATCTGGCTATGGGGTGTGTCATAGTGGCAGACTAGGGAAATCTCAACCACTTGCAGTTTTTTAACGTGCACTCACATGAAACATACATCGACGCCTTGATTCCCCGTCCATTGAAAAGTGGTCGCCGCGGCCAGAATTTCGTTCGGTGTCCTAGGGTTCAGTAGCCGAGCGCTCTTACCACGAGCAACCACTGCAGACACTTCGAATTTGTGCGACGTACGTAAATGGGCCGCAATTCTGGCGAGAACCAACTGATGTTTAGCATCTCAAAACAATGAACGTGCTTTTGTACTATGCACTTAAAGGTGGGATATAATTATCCGTAACATGAATGGCTGGCAATGCAAAGCACAGACAGTCTAGTAGTCACTTTCGACAACTTGACAAGGCCAGCGCGCTCCAGCAACCAACGCCACAACTATGAATGGGCGGTAAAGTGCGCAGATCTCAGCCAAATCATGTGATGTCCCCTCATCAGTTTACTCATACCCATGCGCGCAGATTCATTTGATGATCCTTTATCGCCATCCGATAATCACGACGTTCCCTGATGTGAAAGAAGGTGATGCACCAGCCTTGTTGAATGCTGGATGTTGACGATCTAGACACCAAAGCGATCTCGAGCAGCGCGGTGGAGTTTTGTCCTTCTCTTTTTCATTTTTATGGCATGCAGCACCCCGGTTCAATACCAATGGTTCAGAAGTGAAGAGGATCCACTCTCTGCGACCTATAGCGAGGGCAAGAGGAGCGGATCGTAGTAGGTCATTAGGCGGCTGAGGTGCACAGTTCCTCGACCGCGATGAAGCAGGTTCGAAGAAGATGATGGAATTTTCAGGGGTCGTTTGCTGTTTTCAACGAAAATATTTGTAGTGTGCCAGAAAAGCAAAGCCAATCGAGTAATCTGGTAGGAAAAAAGTGCAGCGCCGAACATTAGCGGCGTGTAGGTCGGCTGTCACGGCATACCCGGTGAGGTGGTCGATGCTGACGGTAATTGAACGGTTCCTCGAGACCGTGCCGAGAAGTGGCCCATAGAGGTCAACGCGCAAGCAATCAAAAGGACTTGACGTGCATGGGAGTGGCTGCAAGCATAAAGAAATGAAAAACTTCTTCCATAGTTGCAAGAGGCAGGTCGCACGGGGCGCGGATGAATTGCGCCACTGGCAGGCGATGTAAGAGCGGACGTATTTGCGAATGTAACCATGTATGCAGCGCCAGCAGCAACGTTGAGAAATCCTTTCAAATGTATTAAGCCCACTAGGTTGGACATACTGAGGGTCTGCAGGGAGCGAGGCTAAAATTTCAGCTCGAGAGAATTGTGGCCTTTAGATCTCTCTGTCTAGATAAAAAATATAGAGCCAAAAACACCTAAATAATTTCAGCTCATAAAAGCATTTACAAGGTCGAATTCCAAATGCCCCCTTTTCCTCTAGTCAAATAAGAGGTCAAGTTCGAATGGCCACCAAGAACCTGATAATATGGGGTTACCGAATCTCTTACCCTCCTCCTTCCTCCTGTATTGCCCTGTTTCGCTCTTGCGAGCAAAATAAATAATGGAGCTTCACGGAGCAAAAGCTCTTTTTCACTTGCCTTTAGTACCAGCCTGAAATTAAGTTTTTGCCTCTTCCTCCTCAGTGAACACTTTGCAGCGGTTCATGCCCAGGCACTTTACTTGTCGATCAACAAACACGTTCTCTCTATGCCACTTGTGTTCAACATGTCATCACGCTAGTCATCAATGCGGCATTAACATTGTTAACATCAATATTATCTCCCTCAACATGCCATTAGCACAACAGAGCTGTTTTGCTTTCGGGCATCTTCGCTGAATTTGGGTATATGCTGGATTTATTACATTTTCGTAGCAGCCGATAAAGCTACCACGAGTCACAGTGAGTAGTTCGAGTCGTTGTTGTTTGCTTAGCTATTTACAAATCCTGGCTGTTTGAGCGTAGCAAGCAACTGCAGAAACAAGCGAGGAATGGGAGATAGGGAGGGGATATGAGCATCAGTGTCGTGGAAGCGTTTCCTCCGAGAATTACCAGTGGGCAGCGTTCTCTTGTGGGCTTAGGCCGCAGAGACCTCGGAGTCCGCTAAGGCATCCGATCGTCAAAACGAGGAGTAACCGAACACCAAGTGTTAAAACATGCACACCGCAGTGGTATAAGCTTGAATTCCGCCGCAGAAGAGGCACTCCTCTGAATGAACCGAAGAACCTGGAAAAGCATGGACCTCACGCGTTCGACTTCAGTGGATGGCGACCGCACTCAAAACTAATTTCTGCGGTTTGGGTCTTATTTTGGGACCTCACTCAAAAAGTTTGAGCTGTCGCCATCCTCACTCTAATTTCGAGTAACTCAGTGAGTTTAAACTCATTTTGAGCTTGAGGTTGACTTCACGAGCTCGAAACCTCAACAGGTTGCCCACCTCTCAAAGGAATGAAGTCGACAGGAGAGAGCAGGGTTCGGTCAACTTCGCTGTTTCCTGTGCGGTTTTGTACGTTAAAACGAAGTACAGTTCCTGATCACCATTCGCCGACTCTACCTAGTCGGTGCCGCGCCTGTCTCTAAAAGAAACATTATACATCGACTCTCAGCGTGCCCTTCTCTACAGTCACTGAGGCAGAAGCCCCTCCGCTTAATCGGCCACCCCATGGTCGTCCGCAAGATGCCGACGACTAAAGATCAGGTCATCATCACCGGGCTTTGCATGACTTCTGATTTCGGACCTATAGCTTCATCGCAAAAGAACCATTTTAGGCTCAATGCATCTTATTTTAACAAAGGAAGATCAATCAATCGCGTAGCAGTTGATTGGCTGCATTGATAAAAAATTGCTGGCGCGCATTAGACAATCGAGCGGATTCACTCGCTCTGCCGCGGGATTTAAACCTTTTTTCGGTGTATTTGTGGCCATACATCTTTGATTTCTTTCTAGATTAGAACTCTGTAAACATGTCCGGCTGCCTTCCATTTCGCTGCGCCGAAGACACATCAGTGCAAGTTAAAGAATTTCCGCAGCCCTCTACAAGTACATCTCTCATAGCCTGATGATCTTTGGGACCTTAAACGCATAAACCAAACAACCCCCCCCCCCCACACACACACACACACAGCCCGGCTTAGTTGCTAACTGCGGATATAATGCCAGCAACATTAGCAGTGCCATGCATGCTCGGTGATGTCTCCCATTTTCTTTTGTACATTTGCTTTTCTCGAGTTGAATTTCCCTGAATGGTGGTGCATGTACAGGCGTGTAGTTTCTAGCTTGTTTCCTCTCAGTGTAAATATTGTCACAGAAGCCAGTAAAACTGAGTAGGCTGATTCACTTTCACCTACGCAAAGGCACCAGCAAAATAAGGCACGGAACGAACAGGCGCACGAGCACCGAGAGCGAAGACGAGCGCGTGCCAGTCTCCCGAGCTCGCCACATGGCGGCGCTAGTAAGATAAAATTGCGGCATTGCCCCTCCCGGTGGAAAAGGCATCGTCCCGATGCCGAGTGGCGAGGTCAAGGATAACCGTAGTCGGCGAGGATGCCGCGCTCACATAAAGCAGTTAAAGGAGGCAAAAAAAGACACATGTAGCTTGACCTAGCGGGAGTAGAAGGGTTTGTGGGGTTTAACGTCCCAAAGCAACTCAGGCTATGAGAGACGCTGTAGTGGAGGACTCCGGAGATTTCGACCACCTGGGGTTCTTTAACGTGCACTGACATCGCAGAGCACACGGGCGCCTTGCTATACGCCTCCATCGAAAAGCTGCCGCCGAGGCCGGGATTCGATCCCACGTCCTTGGGAACAGTAGTCAAGCGCCGTAACCACTGCGCCACCCCGGCGGGGTCGGGAGTAGAAGGGCTTCATCCTGGCGACATTCACGACTTCTGATTGTACTTTCCGTCGGGATGAGCGAACAGTTCCTTACGGGCTCACTTCGTAGGTGACGTCGATGAGTTTGCGTTGTACTTCATACGGGCCGAAGTAGCGGCGCAGAAGCTTCTCACAGCGACCCCACTGGCGAACAGGTGTCCACACCCAAACCTGATCGCCAAGGTTGTAAATTACCTCCCTGTGACGAAGGTTATAACGGCGAGCATCTTTAACTTGCTGTATCCGGACTCTCAATCTAGCCAGCTGGCGAGCGCCTCGGCATGCTACACGAATTTGTCAGCACCGGCAATCGATGGGTGGGCAACATCTGGTAGTAGAATTGCATCCAGCATGGTGACAGCTTCGCGACCGTGCACCAAACGAAATGGTGTGAAGCGGGTGGTTTCCTGGACTGAAGTGTTATACGCAAATGTTCAATACGGTAGTATCTGGTCCCAGTTCTTATGGCATTCGTCGGCGTACATAGAAAGCATATCGGCGATAGTCTTATTGAGTCGCTCAATAAGGCCATTCGTCTGAGGGTGGTAAGCTGTTGTTCTGCGATGACAAGTGCCACAGAGCCGCATCACTTCCTGGATTAGAGCTGAATAAAATGCCGTGAATCTGTCAGTTGAAACGTTCGCAGGGGCACCGTGACGGAGGACTAGATTAAATATGAAAAAGTTCGCAATAGCAGTAGACGTGCCTCAGGGAAGAGCTTTTGTCTCACAATAGCGGGTTTGATAATCTGTGGCAACTATATTGTACCGGTTGCCCATTAATGACGTAGGAAATGGCCCGAGCAAGTCCATACCGACTCAATGAAAAGGTTCTTCTCTCGGAGCAACAAAAGGCTGCAGCAGGCCGGCCGGCTTGACAGGTGGCACCCTTCCGACGTTGGCAATCACGGCACATCCTAACATAGCGCTGAACAATAGCGGCAAGCTTGGGCCAATAGTACGTTTGTCGTACTCATGCCAAGGTACGAGAAAAATTGAGATCACCGGCAGAAAGCTCGTCTTGGCATGCCTGCAAAACGTCGGTACGGAGCGGTGTTGGGACCACCAGCAGATATTGAATGTCTGTGGAAGCGTAGTTTTTCTTGTAGAGGACGCCGTCACGCAAGCAGAACGATGACAGGCCGCAGCGTGAAAAGGCAAGGCGGTGATGAGGCGGTTCCCTCGAGGTAATCGATGAGGGGCCGGAGTTGGGTGTCGTCTCGCTGCTGTTGAGCGAGATCTGGCGTCATGAGAGTGCCGAGAAAAACGGAGTCATCTGTTTCAATTGAAGAACACGGGATAGGGTCTCGGGATAGACAGTCAGCGTCACTGTGTTTCTTGCCGGACTTATACACAATAGTGACGTCGAACTCCTGTAAGCGGAGACTCCAGCGCGCTAACCGGCCTGAAGGATCTTTACGGTTCGCTAACCAACAGAGTGAGGGGTGGTCGCTGACCACTCTGAACGGCCGACCATAAAATACGGCCAAAATTGTGTTACCGCCCACACAACTGCAAGGGCCTCCTTATCGGTAGTAGAATAATTCGCTTCGGATTGAGACAGGGTGCGGCTGGCGTAAGCAATAACCCGCTCAACGCCACCTTGACACTGAACGAGAACTGCACCGCGGCCAACGTTCCTGGCGTCAGTATGCAATTCTGTGTTGGACACCTCGTCGAAGTGCGTCGCACGGGCGTTGTTTCGAGGCGCTTTCGAAGCTCCTCGAAGGCCCTTTGTTGCTCGTCGGCCCAGATGAAAGGCTGGTCGTCCTTTGTTAGATGAGTCAATGGTTCCGCCATCTGGGAGAAGTCGTGCACAAATCTCCTGCAGTATGCACAGAGGCCCAAAACCCGACGCACGGAACATTTATCAGTGGGGGTCGGGAAAGCAGCTAGGGCAGCCGTCTTCTCTGGATCAGGGCTAATTCCCTCAGCGCTCACAACGTGACACAGAAACTTGAGCTGTTGGAATGCAAAGTGGAATTTTTCTGGTTTTAGTGAGAGCCCGGCCCCGCGGATGGCATTTAGAACGGGCGTTTATCGCTTGAGGTGCTCCTCGTAGGTCGCAGAGAAAATGACAACGTCGTCAAGGTAGACGAGGCACGTCTGCCATTTCAGGCCGGCTAGGACAGTGTCCATCATTTTTGAAAGGTTGCTGTAGCGGAACACAAACCGAAGGGAAGCACCTTAAATTCGTACAGTCCGTCAGGAGTAATGAACGCGGTCTTCTCTCGATCACGTTCATGGACTTAAATCTGCCAGTACCCACTGCGTAGATCGAGCGATGAAAAGTAGCGGGGGTGGCGGAGTCGGTCGAACGAGTCGTCGATTCGAGGCAATGGGTAGACGTCCTTTTTCGTTAATTTTGTTGAGCCTCTTATAGTCGATGCAGAATCAGATGTTTTGATGCAGAATCAGATGTTTCGATGCAGAATCAGATGCAGAGTGTTTCGTCCTTTTTAGCGACCAGCATCACTGGTGACGCCCATGGGCTTGTGAACGGCTGGATCACATCATCGCAGAGCATTTCATCAACCTGCGCCCGAATAGCCTCTCGTTCTTTAGCCGATACTCGGTAGGGGTGTTGGCGGATAGGGCGCTCGCTGGGATCAACTATAATTCGATGTTTGGCTACTGACGTCTGTTTCACTTTGGAAGTGACAGCAAAGCAGACACGGTAAGTGTCCAGAATTGCTTGAAGGCGGCGTTTCTAGGTAAGAGACAAAGTTGGATTCACGTCAGTTTTAACACTATGTCCAGTGCTCTCGGGAGGGTTCTCGTTGGCCAGCAAAAGGGCGCAGTTGGCGGAGGGCGCACTTAGTCAAAACAAGCGATGGCTGTACCTTGCAGTAAATGGCGGTACTCGGCACTAAAGTTTGTTAAAAGCAGTTAAGTTCGCTTATTACTCAAGGCGAAGACCCTCCGAGCAACGCAGACTTGTACGCTCAACAATAAATTCACGTTCGTTTCCGCGAGGCCTTGAAGGGCGGGAGGGTTGTCGCACTGCACTGCAACAAACTAGTGCGTGGAGGTAGAGTGACATGGTCGTCGCAGACTCGGAAAACTGGCCTGCCTGCGTAGTCGTCGCTGCGCTGTGTGTACTCGTCGGAAATTGCGCGGTGAGTGGAAAAAGACACCATGAAATCACGGAGGTCGATGATTGCGTCGAGTCAGGACTTTTTGCAGAATGGTAGCAAGGCCATGACTCATAACGCAAAAATCAGCGCCGGTATATACAAGGTCATTCGTGTGGTGGTTATCAACGATGATTGGTATCTCGGCGGAAGGTAGCTCACCGTCGACAAAGTGCGGCCTGTCAGGGATCGGGCTGACTTGGGGACTGCCTGAAGGATGCACGCCGGCTGGGGGAAAACTGTCGCGGCGATGATGACCTGGACTGGCGTCGCCGGAGGGACGCCGGTGGGACGTTATGGCTGAGGTATTGGTCGATGTCCCAAGGTCGTTCGCCATAGCGCGGTCGAGGAGCATCCGGTGAAAATCCGCGCAAGCCCATCCGACGGTACGGGCAGTGGCGGTACGTGACCGGCTTCGCCGCAGTGAAAGCGCAAAGGTTGATTGTCCGGCGTGCGCCACGCGTGTGCTTTGCGAACGGGTGGTCGAGCGTCAGGCAGACCAGTCGAAACTGGATATCGGGGCGCAGGACGAGCGGGAGGAGCAAGGTTGCAGAATGACGGTGGTTCTTGCGCAGGGGTACGCAACATGTCGCTGTACGTCATGATTTACGGTGTAGGCGGCGGGGGGATAGTACTGATGGCACTTCTTGGCGGAGCTCTTCACGCACAACATCCGAGATGCTCCCAACACACGGGTGTTGCTCGAGAGAGGGCAGCTTTTGCAGCTATTCGCACAAAATGCTTTGGATGAGTTCACGAAGGGCTTTATTGTCGTTTCCAGCCATCGGCAAGCGGAAGTCCACAGCAGCGATGTTTGCAAGAGCGATCAAAATATACAAATCGCTGAATCAGGGCTCGCTCGATGCTTGTCGCTTCCTTCGTGAAATCAGCCACAGTACACGCAGGGTCACGTACAAGGCCAGCAAACAGCTGCTCCTTGACGCCTCGCATAAGGTGGCGCACTTTCTTTGCCTCCGACTTGGCCGGATCCGCCCGGTTGAAAAGCCGAGTCATTTCTTCGACAAACATGGTGACGCTCTCATTAGGCCGTTGTGATCGGGACTGCAGAGCGAGTTCAGCCATCTCTTTTCTTGCATTGTTGCCAAATGTTCCAAGCAGCTGCCGCCGGAAATCCTGCCAGGTGGTAATGGTAGCCTCATGGTTTTCGAACCACATCTTGGCGGCATCCTCTAGTGCAAAATAAACATTGCGCAACTTCCGCTCCTCGTCCCACACAGCGACCCGGTCGTAGCTGGTCAACCAGTCCTCAACGTCTTCAAACTTGTCGCAATGGAACGGCGTGGGCATACGCAAAGTATAGCAGATCAGCGGCTGGGCCCTCACGTGAAGCTGAATGGTCTGGCTTGCCGCTGTAGTCATCATGGTTCGCGGTGGGGAAACAAGAGGACCACACTCGTGAGCTAAGCCTCTTAAGCGGCGGCTCACCTTGTGCACAGGTGTCGTGTCCACTGCGTGTAGAAGGGCGTAGGAGGCACCTAGAGGATCTTCGTACATGGGATGTACCCGGAAACGACACCACAAATGTCACAGAAGCCAGTAAAACTGAGTAGGCTGATTTACTTTTACCCACGCAAAGGCACCAGCAAAAGAAGGCACGGAACCAACAGGCGGGCGAGCACTGAGAGCGAAGAAGACGAGCGCGTGCCAGTCTCCCGAGCTCGCCACATGGCGGCGCCAGTAAGATAATATTGCGGCAATATACACTGCCGTTCTCAACGATGCTATAAATTCGAAACGTTAGAGCTGCATGCGCATTTCATCGATCATGTTGGGAACAGCGCTAACAAAGGACGGAGCGAGAACACAGCACAGACACAGTGTGGCGCTCTCTCCGTCCTGTGTTAGCGCTGTTTCCATGATGATCGCAAACCAACAAGCCCAACTCTCCACTCTTTTGTATTTCATTGGCATCTGTGTTGTGGCTGATGCCGTTTTCAGCATGCACGTTTCTTTAGTCACGTTATTAGTTCATATGTGTTATATTTCCTGAAACTCCACTTTTGGGTTTCGAATCCATTTGTTTGCGAGTGTGTACGTCTCCTTGTTCATTCTTACAATATGTCTTTCTGATTCTAAGGTACTTATATGCTTCTTAAGGCGCTCTCCTGATTCACAATGTACTGTTTGCTTTTTTTCTTCCTTTTCGTATGTATTTTTAAAAATTTACTTCTACCATTACCAATCATTGATATCAGAATTGTTCATAAGGGCTCTACATTTATAGTTTTAGTATTTATTGTGTTGTAGA
Organism: Amblyomma maculatum; assembly: GCF_055883805.1. Taxonomy (NCBI): domain Eukaryota; kingdom Metazoa; phylum Arthropoda; class Arachnida; order Ixodida; family Ixodidae; genus Amblyomma; species Amblyomma maculatum. The sequence goes on from NW_028146738.1 coordinate 34,850,981, forward strand.
TATACTGCATATTAATGGTGTTTGTGCCGTCAGTACAAAAGATTTCTTCCTAATTGCGGAAAGAGTATCCGAGGATGACTCCAGGTGTCAGCTTCTCTCACCTCTATGCGAAAAAAAAAAACAGTGTGTGTACATTCGTAATTAGAGGTTGCCTGCCATCCCAATGAAAGGGATAAAATCAACATTCCCGCCTAGCAGCCGCCTAAGTAAACCCAAATGTGTACTAACCACGTCTGGGTCCTCCTGTCTCCAGTTGCGAACCTGCAGAACCAAGTCCCACCAGCGCTCTCGCACCTCCACGTAGAATGCCTCGTAAAACTCTTTCGTATTTGGTCCGGATGCTATCAGAGGCAGCAGGTACATGCACATGATCATGAAGAAGAGCGGAATGGTAGTCCTGAAAAAGAGAAATTAGAGCGTGTGTAGATAGATGTATTTATTGAATGGAAAGGAAGGGAGGTCGGCTGAAAAGTTCAGAATCTGGCCTACTTCTCTGCAACAGGCAAAGAAAAAAGGAGAGGAAAGAGGGATGTGGATGGGTGACGATGTTAAAAATAAAAGCATGAACTTCATTGCAAATTTATGATGCCCAGAGAGCTAACAAGCGCGTCTTCCCTAAACAGCTCTCTTTTTCACAAGTATATATCTTGCCTCCATCAGGTACGTACTACAATGATGTTGTTGCGCTTTTTAAATTCTGTTCAAAACAATCGGAAAATAATTATGTGAAAAAACCGCAAAAAAAATATTCCGCTGCAAGCGATTGTCATTTTAACTTCTGTGAATTCACGCACTACGTTTCTACCACGCAGCGGTGGCTCAGTGGTTATGGCGCTCGACTGCTGAACTCAACGACAAGGGATACAATCCGACCAAAGAGCCTGCTTTTTGATTGGGGCGAAAAGCAAAACGCTCGTATACTGTGCGATGTCAGGGAATGTGGTAGAACCACAGGTGGTCGAAATTTTCATAGTTTTCTATTACGACGTCTCTCATAGACTGAGTAGCATTGGGATGTTAAACCCCATAAACCAAAGCAACACAGACACGAAGCTTGCATTTCTCGCAAACGAATTTTTAATGTCGCTTGTTCGCATTCTACTTCGTTCGTACACTGCATTGATAAAACTTCTCCGGCTTCTTTGATCACTCTAGACGTGATAGAGACAAGCACGGGGAATGCACAGCAAAGCACTCTTGTCTTTTTCGTGCAGCACTTTAATTGAGTATTACCAGCATCTGCATGTGAAGTGGCTGTAATAGCATGGAGTTTAATGTTCTATTAGTGTTTTACACATTCTATTAATGCCCTATTCTGTGGCAATATTCAGATAAAGGACAAGCGTGAGAGAGTAAAATACTGCATAGTTTTTTCCTTTTTTTTTCCACAATGGAGGGAGGAGGTTTAAGAGCCCTTAGCTTCAATGCTAATCATCCAACATGTTCACTAGCCGATTCCCAACTTTGACGGCCTCTACAGGGCGCCACCGGAAATACATTATCGCCACCCACAAGCACAACCAGGTTGCCATGGTGATATTGTGCGGCTCTGCTTGAAGGCGCATTAAAACAGTGGTGCGAGGATGCAGCTGCAGGTTAAAAATCTCTCAATGCAGGCTGTGATGTGTACTTGGCGCAGATATTCGATATCGACTGTCCACATAGGAAGCCATCATTGCACAGGATTCAGAGGTGTGGAAGAAACCACGACGAAAGTACTTGCGGCAGCTGTCATTGTAAAAAACTACCTGATGAGGGCGGTGTGCGACTGGTGTGCCGCTAACGAGGAGGCTGTAATCCCTTGACGAAAGAAAGGCAATAAGAACTCTCTCTGTTTCTCTCTCGAGAGAGAGAGAGAGAGAAAGAGAGACCCTTTAATGAAAGGTAGAGAATTTAGCCGGCGTTTAGATTTCGCTGGCCTGCTAGTCTGCGTAGGAAGAGGAATTGGGGAGGGAAAGATGAAAAGAGAACGGAAAATAAAAGAAATGAACGAGGAGATAACATGCGGCCATTAAATGCGTTATAAGGTGCATCAAGGTGTAATGGTATCAAATGAAATGATGAAATACACAATCCGACAAACGTGCTTTTGGTGTTCACAGCGTGAAAAATGCTTCAGGGTAACGTGCGAGGTGAATTTAAAATTTGTTAAGGAGTCCAATTTTTTTCAAATAAGCAAACAAAAAAAAAAGTTCATTGCGAATCTCTGTTGCCTATAGGCCAGGATGAGGGGCCTAAAACACTGTTAGAGGCACTGGGGAGAGCTTCTCTATATATTATCATAGTACGCGCGCTTGCAAGCATACGCGACCCACACAAGCAGGATATGTTCCACAGTTTCAATCGAATCGTAGTTGTCACAATACGGACTGTTCATTTCACCGAAACAGTATCGCAAGCCAATTGTATATGCGCAGTTCAGGCGAAGTCGGTGGCAAAGAGTTTCTAGTTGGCGAGGAAATTTCAGAGGGAGTGTTGATCTTAGATGTGGGTCAGCTGAGTAAAGAAATTGGTAGTGATGTGTCGTCATGCTTCAAATACGATACTTTGCTTCAGAAGTAAATTTTTTAGCCAGTTGGAATGCATCAAATTTTGTGAAGAAAGTCTGAATGTAACTGTGATTTTGGTGACCTTACGAGCCGCTTCATCTGCTTTTTCATTGGCTTTAATGCCGCAGTGAGCTTGTATCCCACTGAAATCCTATCCAGTGGCCTGTAATAGCCAAATGATATAGATACCCGATGTCAAGAAAACGGACTGGTGATTGGTTTTCTTCAGCAGGTTATAAAGGATTTGCAGGGATGCTCTGGAATGAGGGAAGATAACCCATCGCTTGCGGGGTTGGCGCAGGATATAGAAAACAGCTTCATTGTCATTGAACTCAGCTCTCGTAGATGATGTCTTCCGCCGTAGTCGGTAAGACAGGACATGGTTTGTTGAGGGCAAGTAAAGGCCACAGGAAGAAGTGTCTTGAGTAGTGGAACCGTCGGTGAATATGTGGGTGTACTGCGTATATACTCGGCTAAATAGGCAAAAGCGGCTTGCAGAAGTGCTGCCTGTAGCATGCCGCTCTTCACATCTATGCCAGGAACAGATGTATTCACCATTAGAGACGATAGTAGAGAGGGGCAGAACCTGTAGAGCTTGCCCAAAGCCAGAGTTGTATTGAGTTAGGTGGACATGGTGTAAGAGGTGCTTGTTCCCTTGGAGGACATATCGCAGATGTTTACGCATAGTTTCTTGGGCTGCAATCACATCTAGCGGTTAACATCCTGCTTCTGCAAGTGTTCCAATGCAGAGGATCTGTTTGGGAGTCCAAGGCATAACCACAAGCAGTTCTTCCGCGCGACTTCAAAGATCGTCTTGCTTGCTGGAGATAATCTTTGAAGTACCGGTAAATAGTAGCGTAACACGCGTTCAACGTAGGCTATTTCAAGTAGAACCATCGACTGGCAGTTGCTTCCCCATCGTGTTCCCGCCATGAATCTGAAAACCTGCAATGCTGCAGTGATTCTGAGGTGCCCAAGAGAGATTACTGTTAAATACACCTAGGAATCGCTGTGATCATACATGCAATAGTGACCGTCCACCCAGAAGGAGCGGCTATCGAGTCATTCTTTTTCTTGTGAAAACCATACCAACTCTTTTTTTGTGATGAGAGGCGATGACAACGGGGAGCCAGATACACGAAGGTGTGCAGTAATACTCTCTGAATACGTTGCTGCGTAATATAACGCGGACGTGATGCACTTGAGATGCAGATGCATCAGCAAAAATTTTATGCGTACTCCTCGCGGAAGGTTTCTTGTATACGTATAAGGGTGATATTGAATAGGAGAGGGCTGAGCACAGCTCCCTGAGGTGCGCTCCTCTTCACTGCGTGGAAAAGAGTTGAACCATTTGGAGTGCTCATAAAAATTTGCCGCTCTTGTAAGTAGTGTCCAATTCAGTTGTAAAGCTTTCCTCCGAGGCCAAGGCTGGCCAAGGCTGCGAGAACTTCACGATGAAACACAGAGTTAAAAGCAGCCTTGATGTCAAGGAAAAAGGCTGTCGGAATGTACCCAGCGTGAAGGTACTCTTCAAGTGACGAGATAAGGGCGATGACATTATCAGTCGGAGACTTATTTGGGAACTGCGTTCATTTCTTGAGAATACTCATTTCGCCTCTCGAGGAACAAAGTAATGCGTTTGCAGATCATTCGCTTCATAAACGTACCTACTCAGCTCAGTAATGCGAGGGGTCGGAAAGATGCGTAACCTGTTGGCGGTTTAGCTTTCAAAACGGGCACAATTTTCGCCGACTTCCATTCCGTGGGAACCTTACCAAACTTCCAGGAAGAATTGTAATAATCCATGAGTTGAAGACGGGAGTTGTGAAGTAGCTTTGCGATTGCGTCATAGGTGACTTCTCCGTGACCCGGAGACGTCCGTCTGTTTAATTCCGCGATAGTTGCGGATAGCTCTACAGTTGTGAAAGGTAGGTCCATCGCTGGCACTGCCGCCTGGGAGATGCCTGACAGACCATTAGTGGAGTGTGCGGAAGGCCATAACGCCACTCTCAGTAGTATGCAGTATTCTTCTGAGACTTTAATGGCTTTTCGTTCTTGCAGTGATAGTGCTGTGAAATGGTAAAGCTGTTGGAGGGGCGTGCGCATACCGCGAACTATCCGCCAAATTTTCGCTACTGGTTGGCACATAACCAACGTAGAACAAACGTCACCCCATCTTTGCCCACTAAGCTTATCCTGGTAGCTTTAAATGTGACATTGTGCCCATTGGCAGGCACGAATGTCTTCAAGGTTTTTGTGCGAAAAGCTTTCATTTCAGCTCGCCTGCGAATAGCGCACAGCCTTTGAAATGTGTCATCATTTGAGGGTAAGCTATCGCTTTTGGCTGTGATTCGTGTGCTTTCTCTCAGGCAATAAGCCATTATCAATATTAGTTCCTCGTTTCGGAATGTGGCAGTAATTCCTCAGCTTGTAGCGTATTTGTATGCATACCAGTCTATAGATTTTATAAATTTCTTTGATGCCATCGGCGCATAAACAGCTGATATGAGAACTGGGTAATGGTCATTTCTACGTGTTGATGCCATCTACGCATAAGCAGCTGATATGAGAACTGGGTAATGGTCATTTCCACGTGTTGATGCCATCTGCGCATAAACAGCTGATATGAGAACTGGGTAATTGTCACTTCCACGTGTTTCCAGATCGGTGCACCAGCCAAATTTGTGGACAGCTGAACTTGTCAGAAAGGTCAAGACAATACTGCTCGCACTCGTCAGACTTCGGAGATAGGTTATGCTGCCGTCAATTAGCGGTTCAATCGAATGTTTTTCGAGATGTTCCGCAAGCTTGGCACTTCGGGCAAATGTGTGTGATTCCCCAAATTTCATTATGAGCGTTGAAATGTCCACAAATAATATGTACGGGTCCTTATTATCAAGTTTTCAAGCCTCGAAGCATCGAATGGCCCGCCTGGCTCAAGATAAACTTCAGTGAAAGTGTACTCTTGTTTCCCAGTTACTGTTACTGCGCACATATTCGTTGTCATTGTGAGGCGCGACTTCAACTAAGGACGCCGGGATATCTTTGCGAAAGCCTATCAGCAATCTTCTGACTCCATCTGATCGTTGTCAGCGATGAAAATAGTATTCATGTTGACTAAAAGTTTCCTCTATGCGCAATCCAGAGATGGCTATGAAAGTGAAGTGGTACGCTTGCACGAGCTGCCGAAAGTAAGTTTCGAGCGTAAGCACCGAGCATTCCACTGAATAATGGTGCATGTGCGAAAACTGTTGTGGATGGTGAGCTGTGGTGAAGCTCTTCCTGTCGAAGCCATGATTACAGATGTGTGATGTTACACCCCTGTGGAGAGCAACAGACCGACAGCAACGGTTCCATTGCAAGGACAGCTTCTACATCTAGGAGACCTCGAGAGGAGGGGTTTGTGCGGACAAGACCCTTGACGGCGGCAAACAGCATAGGAATCAGTAGGCATGTGACTTCGTGTTCGGTGCTTCCACTTTGCTTCCTTTTGATGATCTTCTTGTTACGTTGCATTGCCTTAGGCTGAGAGCTATAGAGGTTGTTTGTCGGGACATGTGCGGACTGTCGCTGCTGCTTTGATGTAGAAGGAAAGCCAACGGACTTCGCACGCTTTTTTTTTGGCTGCAGCCGCGTATAAGTCGTCAGCTGTTTTTTCACGTTTTGGTGGCTGATTTTTGGAAAGATTAACGTATTCACAAAAACCTAGTCGGGGTTAGGTGTGCGAATGGGGGCCGGCCCACACTTTGCATAGCATGGGGTCGGTACAATGTCTCGATATGTGTCTATGCCTCTGCCATTTGTAGCATTATGTAACTGTTCCGACGTACTGATTTACAGGGTAACATCCCAAGCATGACTCTTTTAGGCAGTGGTGCATCTTTTGAGAACTCTCGAAACGTGCACGGAGAGCCCACAAGAAACAGAGATTGTCAGAACACGATAACGTTAAAGGCTCTATTCTGCAGAAAATCCGACGGTCGCGTCTGCCTACTGAGCAAAACCCCCAGCATACCTCTGGCAGGTGGTAATTGACAGGTGGCATGGCCATGCTCTGAATGGTCGACAGGTTGTATAATGGCACAAGATGACGAGAGATGGGGGAGTTGACAAGGCTTCTGCTTTCAAATGGAGGAGTGATATGGGAGTCAAATCATTCGGTACTCTTAGATCCTGACTCAGACACACTACTGCTAAACCCGGCTGAAACGTTCGTAATTTTGGGTAAAGCGCGGCGGCATATGCAGGGTGTCCCAGCTAAGACGGCCGCGATTTACCAAAACCTAAGTGTTCTTCCCGAATGAAATCAATTGAGTGTTGTTGGAAATCATGTAAAGTACCCATGTTATTTTTTTTTATTCCGCCCACATGAATAAGTGGATGGTCGACATTGAGTAATAAACGTTTTAAATGTCGCTGTAGGCGCTCAAATATATATAGAAATTCTATTCAGCTCCATTATAACAGCCCGAACGAGACATTTTCGGCGAGGTAGATTTAGCCATAGCTGCTTATAATACTCATTACCGGTAATTGGCAGCCAAATCAAAGGATACCGACGACCGCGTTCACGGCCACGGTGGAAGAAAGACTAGAGCTGCGATATGTCGCCACAAGTATGCGCTTCCAGCGGCGGCATGTTGTTTACTAAGTTATGCTTTCCGCCGATTTTCCTGGAGTTCTTGCGGAAAACCTCACGCGATCTGTAATTTCGTGACCTGTGTCAGCAATAAAACTGCAACATTCAAATATGTCTGTTTTACTTAGTCAAACTCCTAGTGCAAAGCAAGTAAGAGGTTTCTTACCGCTTCTTGTCAAAATTACTTATTTTTCTAATACCGACCCACACGTCGTCTGCTTTACCAGCATGCAGAAACACCTCAGGAGACTTCAATGGTAGACTGCCTTGTTTGACGAAGAACCATAGCCAATAAAAACCCCTAGTTGCACAGTAACTCAGCTGACAAGGTGCAGTAATGTAAATGACCTACTGGCGCTTTCCTAACTGCCACTGCAGATTTGTTCGATCTGAAGTATTAGATATTTTATGCATTTGGCTAAGGCAAGAGCATACCTATATATGCGCTAACTGGGAACAAATGCTTTATATACGTTGCTGCACTCGTAGCTGCGTAGCGTGGAAGGAGAAGGCATCGTTGGCAAGCGCTTCTGAAGCCGGAATTCTAAGCACACGGCTGTAAATGGACGTTTCTACAGGCTAAAGAAAAGTCGTTCATAGCACTTGGACATAATAAACGCATCAGAATTTAGCGCTTGTAGCAAGGGCCACCGTAGACAAAAAAGCCTATCCAGTACTGGTGCTTCTCCTTGCGGCCGGAATGCGAGCAGAAAGTTAACTGAAAGCTCCTCGCGGCGCTATCGGATCGCCTTTTAGGAAGCCTCATAGGTGGGTGAGGGGCATGGTTGCAAGCATTTCATTCGTGTCTGGCAACAAAACGTGGTGCTCGCCGCTATAAATGGTTGAGTGGGGTGCTCCTCCACGTTGAGGCGCGTGCATCGCATGGACAGAATGGCAAGTGCACATCACCAAGTATGTCGAAACGCTGAGCATCAAGCGGGAGTTTAGCGATGCGAGCGCCTCATTTCGGAGAATCGTTTCGTCATGGAAAACACCTAGTTTTCAGCGCAACTTCCGAAGCGGCGCTTGCAACCTGAACGTTTGAATGTTTAGACAACTATCTTTAAACGGCCGCTTTGGAGCGATTGACCTGGCAGGGAAGATGTGCGAGGCAATGGTTTAATGTACCATTTTTATTCGCCTAGAATAAGACCCTCAGAAGATTCAAAAACATTACATGACAGTGGGCTTACTGCTCGTGTAGGCGACTTGGGTGTCTCCGTGCGCTACTATTGCCGTGCTCTCTTCAGCGAGTTGGTAAAAAGGCGCCGAATCGGCCCCTTCTGCGCTGCTCAAGACGGACAGCTTTGCTTGTGGTCACGAGACAAGCGCCAATGATGCTTGACAGCGCGCTTTTCCGGCCTGTCGGATGCACCACTGGCGCTTATTTCCGACACAGCCGCCACGCAGAGGTCTGGTGTGAGCATCACAAAAGGCATAAATCCGGCATAGATTTCATCTGATGGCACTGCAATCGAGGCGCATTCGGAAGCACGAAGCATGCTGTCACGTAGTATGCTTGGAAGTTCGCTGGATTTCATTTAAATAAAAATGGGATACGTTGGGTGCTTTTCGTGACCCTAGACGCCTTTCGGGTCCACAGCTGAGATTTTAGACGAATATTAAAATTGGTATTATTGAAACTAATTGTTCAGTTAGGCGGAACGAAAAAAAAATACCAGTCCATGCTTTACATGACGCGTAATAACATTAATTTCATTTAGGTTATTCCGTATAGGGCTTAGGTCGCTATGATTAAAGCCGGCACAATCCTGTATATAGATATAAAATATTGTGGTAGCTTATGATAATGAGCGTATGTGAAATAGCAGAGGTAAGGATTATGTGACTATTGTTAAGACGACAGTCAAAGTGCATGCAAGCAACCGGCAATCCGCCGCGGGAACCACCATACTGAAACCATGAACGTTGTAGCGTTATGCCCTTGAAGGCGCAGCTCAACCTGTCCTACAATTTCAACAGGATGGGGTCAAAGGTGTCTTCATCGAGAAGCTCCGGCTTTGGAATTGTCGACGTAGGCACTGTAGGCGAAAACCTGCGAACATGTCTCTGGCAAGCGTTAGTTTGCCGATGACATCGCCGTGCCCTGAATGGTCATCGGGTGGAGCGACGTCAGGAGACCACATGATATGTCCAAGTGGGCAGGCGTTGCGATTCCGGATTCCCCTTTGGGATAGTTAGGTGAGATCAGACTCCAGCCTTCAAGGACCCGTCTATATCGAGTTAGACAATATGTCCCTAGTCTAGGCGAACATATTCGTACTCATTTTTGAATTTCGGCATTTATATCTATGTCTATTGGTCTTACACATAATGGGGCATCTGGTAACTATGTCTGCATAATACGGAGAACGTGTAGGATGATAGAAGCGCAAAAAACTAGCGACTAAAAGAGTTGCAAAGTAAATGAACTTGAACGAGGATACGAAATGGGAGGCGACAAGCGGGAGCGATTAAAGTAATCGCATTTTATTTATTTATTTATTTATTTATTTATTTATTTATTTATTTATTTATTTATTTATTTATTTATTTATTTATTTATTTATTTATTTATTTATTTATTTATTTATTTATTGAACATTACAGGCCCCGAAGGGCATTGTGTAAGGGGGGTTACAATATCAAGGTTAATGGCTGTAAACAAGGAGCAGACACTAGGTATTACATAATTTCAAACATAAAAGAATTCCCAACGTAATTGTATACATGGTCGCTACAGAATAGAGTACATACAGATGCATATAAAAATATGAGAGAAAACATTTAGAAAGAAAGGCAACATGAAAATAGTATAACATAGGTCAATTGAACTAGCAATACAAACTTAACACTTTCTCACGGAATGAAGCAGGACTATTTATCGATGCAATTGAATCAGGAAGGTCATTCCAGAGTGAAATGGCGCGAGGAAGTGCAGATGAGTTGAAAGCTTTCGTACGGCCAAAGATGCGAGAAAAACTAAGATGATTGTGCAAGCGTCTAGACGTGAGCAGTGGATTGCTTAGTGGCAGCGGCGAAGGCCTATCCGTATACACATACTTGTGTAACAAGCACAGAAGCGAAACTTGGCGGCGATTTTCTAGAGGCGGGAGGTCTAAACCGGAGCTTCAACGTCCGTTCAGTTTTTTTTCCGACTCTTAGTTGACTTTTATACACACGTACTGGCACTTTAGGATGTCAAGGCGCGCCTTCACGCACTTTAGTTTGTAAAGAGCCAGAAAATGCAATTTTCCTCATTTCTCACTTTTTGGCCAAAAGTGAGAAACGAGGAAAATTGCACATACACCGTCTCCTATGGCGTTTCAAGCTATGAAAACACCAAATATCTTGCTCTGGGTGCTCAGAATCAAGACGGCTAAGTAGAAATGGCGACCTGTAACACGTAATTCAGCCTTGCTGATTTAATTTAGGCCTTTAGAGCCCTGAAAGCTGGCAGCGATATTTGTTCGGCTCGCCTGAATCGTGAATGTTCCTTGCGGCCGTATTCCGAATTTGCGTCGTTATCGAAACTGTTGTTATCTTCTGACCTCGAGTCATCTGGTTGGTAGAAAGACCGAAACTGGATGTCAGTTTGATTGCCACCACTTCCGGTTCCGGCATTTCCACTAATCGAATGAATCGAGGTCAGGCAGTTAGCAACACTTTCGATAAGCCCGCAATCGCTGAATATGGACCCAGGGGACAATATAGGAACAATAGGGACAACACGATATCGTTAAAGGTCATATTATGCGCAAAGTTCAGCGTTGAAGGCATTGTCGGCATTGTGAGCGAAAAATCATGGATGTGGCTCTGGGACGTGGTGGATGGCACGTGACGTGGTCGCGTACTCTTTGCTCGGCGGGTTGTGAGACATCACGAGACCCTGTGACAGGGCAAGCCTTGCATCCCAACTTTGGTACCTACTTTAAAATGAATACGTGAGATAGGGATCGAACTTATAAGCAGTCTTGAGCGATGATCAAGACACGCTACTGTTAGGTCACGCAGGTACGTTCATACGGCACGGCTAAAGCGGGGCTTTACAGGTATCTATGTCGGATGGTTGGTCACATACCTCGGTATCTTACGTCTCTATGGCAATAAAGAAGTGCGAGACAATAAGAGCCTTGCATGCCCCATGACGGTATTTTTACCTCTGGGACTCGTTTTAAGTGCACAGGAACACCGCTTAATCAAATACTCGTTTAAACGAAATTCGAGAGCAACTCTTGACGTTGTAGAAAACGGGGCATCTTCGTTATCAGCGGCTTGAGAAAGAAGCATGCATCCATTCTATCTGTGGCACATTCCCACATCTCCACACTCCACAGAATGTCCGGTTCAGCAGCGTTACCTTGCGGGCAAATGGAGACATTTTATGACGACAAATTATAGCGCTATTCCTGTCACTTCCGGTTGGGCAACGTCAAGTAGCGGCTAATCGGAGAAATGTTGTGAAAGGGAATGATAGGACAGTTAAACGCGCTGCTTGCTGCTCATCGCCTGTTCAATGGAGCAATGTATTCGCATTGCGATTTTGAACGTGAAAAAAGTAGTTGGAATAAATTTGGCTTCTTTTTATTTGTTTTATATTTCGCGTTATTCTGCAGGATATCTTTCTGAACTTAAAACAAACTTTGGGGGAACGCTTGAAGCTCGCCTTTAATGAGTGGCTGGATACGGTAGTGCTAAGGGACCCTACTTACGCTGGCACTTACCAAACTTTCCGAGGTGTCAATGTTTCAGATTTCCCGAGAAGGTTGCAGTAGTGCGAACAGATTCTTGAGGTCTAGGTTTGCCTACGCCAGTTGCAATAAAGTAGCCTTCCGGAACCCTATCCCAGGCGCACTTCAGGTTTGCCTTTTAGGGCAGGACGCTATAGCGTTAAATGGGTCATGACAGCTAACATTTGAGCACTTGCATTTCACTTCACATATGTTAAATTATGATTCCACCACAAGCTCATGTGGTGCAGTAGATAGTTTTAAAATGATTGTTTTATTATTTCGAAAGCAGCTTGCTTTTCGGGCAAACTTTGGCCGCTGACGTCACTACGGCATATCATCCCCATGTTGTCTGCAATTCGCGGTATCGGCTACACTCTTACTTGCCCGCCGTGGATGGTGGTCGCTGATGGTTTTTTTGTTCTTCGGCAAGAAGAATGTATTTGCATATTCTCTTTTTTTTTTCTTTCAGAAGAGTTCAGTATAATATACGACCTAGTGATCCTCAAAGTGGACTTGTTTTGGACTTCCGTCTACAGATTGTCTAGGCGTAGAAATTGCTGTATTATCTAAGCATACATTCGGAAGCATATTATTCGTATGTTAAGAGAGTTAGCTTGTTTTAGCAACAAGCACTCCTAATATAAAAAGCGAAATGTCTAATGTTTCCTTCTACAGTGTGCGCCGCTAAAAGGGGGAGCAGTTAGTACTGTGTTACTGATTGCTGAGCTATTTCCCGTCGTTCTTTCGGTCCAAAAACTAAGAAGAAAATCCAAACAAGCATACGTTGACGCAAAAGCACCCCTTGCGAAATTAGAGGAGCAGACAGAACATTAGAACAAAGCGGTACTTTTTGAGATGTTATATGCGTGTATTAGTCAAACAAATATTTTCGGCTGGTATACCCTTTCCGAAAAACAATGTTTAGTCTAGTCACGGCAAGCGCACGAAAGCATGCGACGCTGCCGTTGCTTCAGTCCCATCATCGCAAAACCCAAAGCTATTCGAATTGCGCTTCACTGCCCGCACCGAACAAGAGGCTCCCAGCCTCCACGTGCGGCTGCAACCGACTCCCGAGCCTAACTTTGCGTTTTTCCGGTCTTTGTCCAGCAAATGATTTGTCAGTGCTTCAACGTAAACATACTTTATTTAGTACTTAGTTTGTGAGCCCTAAACTCCCTTGGGAATGTGCCGATTCGCATATTAAGACTCAGCCCTCGGTGTATTTTTTACATAGCTTTGGTATATAACATCAGGATGTGTGCTTCTCGTTCGTACGGCATCAAATGCAACCTGAGACAACAATACCAAAAATGTTATCTTGTAATTACACGTAAGTTGCTCCTTTATTTGTTTACAAACTACAACTGCGCTGCAAGAAGCGCCGAAGATGCCAAGTCCCCTGCCTGCGCTGGGACCCCCAAGCGCTCTGACAGCCGCCGGCTGCCCTCAATATTGGTCGCCAAACAGGGTCACGTCGACCTTCCCGCTCAATGTGCACGCGCTTTGAGGTGTAAGCAATCGTCGATTTGTGGCCACTGTTGCCAGAACTACACTCGTTGGCCACATGCAACCGCTAAATCTTGTAAATGCACTTTTGGTAGTCGCCGAAATTGCAGCCCTGAACCACGTGTACTCACGCTAGGCCTACTCGTCGCGGAACGGGTCGGCAGTTCGGTGCCGACTGACATTTCTGCCCAAAGTCATTTATGATGATAAGTGGGAACATATAGAGTGTAGATGCTTGTTTTCGGTTTTTAACATGGTTAAGCTGCAGACGAGCGCAGTTGTTACGGCCGTTGACTCATCGGGCGTCGAGTTCTCGCTCGGCCTCCGATCTGACCAATCATATTAGGCGACCGGCCGCTAATCAGTTCTGTCGGCGTCGCGGGGTCAAAAACCTCACATACGATGATAGACGACCGTTGGTAGTGCCGGAATCGTCACAGGTGTAATGCGAGAGATCAGTGTGTCGATAAGCTGAGAGACCTAACCGCGCAGCCCACGGACTGTAATCATGCATAAATATATATGCCGAAGAAGACAAGCCTTACTCTATATCGTTTTTGTGCAGTAACATCTTCATCTAGCACATCTGCATGAGGGAGGACCACTGTGTCAATCGTCCACGAAAGAAAAAAGAACGTGCACTTTGATACTGCAGACTACCTTGGAGATGACGCTCCGCCGTCTATTCTCTTGTGACTTCAAAGGAGCATTTGAAAATGGCGGTCGTCCTTGGTGGAAGGAGTTTCCCGATTACGATTGATATCGCGTTTTTGTAGGCACTAAAATATTGCGAGCAGAATCAAGCATTTGTATACCATTCACAGAAGTGTAAAACGGTTATACATCGAACGACCCTGTCATCACTGCCATTTGCCTGACTGTGGGAGCGGACTGTGTTCCGAATAAATATGCGTGGCGAGCTGTGGGAGGCCAATCAGAATTTCGCCATACAGATTGGCCAGTACCCACTGTGATAGGTTCGCCATCAGCGTGACCCATAGTTGCCCAGAGACTACGCCGACGATCACAGCGACACGGGTCTATTATTTACCGGGAACCTAAACCCTGCGCTTGTATATAGGTTTGGAAAAAAATTTATACAAAAACTGAAGCACTTCTAAATGTCACCTTACCTATAACAGCGTCTGAAGAGTGCGACAATGGCTACGACAGCACGGTTCTTGTTTTGCTTGTTCAGCACATCGTAGAGGAGGTAGCCGCTGGAACAAAAAAATATCTGAGATCCACGAATTTATCGGCGCCACATATATTAATGCATGAATAACTCAAAAGTTTCAAGATACTAGCCTATGAGCTAAATTTCCGGTTATGCAGCAATAAGATGCCGAATGTTTACACGTTTCCGGTCATCGTGTAGTTAACGCATTGTGAAAGCACTCACGATTACTACGAATGCGACCTATGGTTATACGAGAACCTTGCTGAATAGGGGAGCAAAACGCAATCATTGCAAGTGTTTGCAAATGTGTGCACTTCTGCCAATGATAATAGCGGCGGAGCTCAAAGGAAGGTAGAATTTAGCCTAACGTTTTCTTAAAAGCGCGGACTCTAGGCTCAACCAAATATTATAAAGGGCCTTGAGCTCCGCCTTTTGAGGTACGGCGGGACAGCTTAGAGTATCAATGGCATATAAAGTCGGGCCCACATAAACCAAGCCCTGTCAATGTGCCTGCATGGCCTAGGAGTAGTATGCCTGTCCTGGCATTCAATAGCACTGAAAGGTTCCATTCTGGTTATACCTTCTCTCCTCAAATCAGTAGCCAGAGTTGGTAGTTCCGCCCACCTTTGTGATATCATGTGGTCGTTTTAAGTGACAGAAACTATGGAAGAATCAGTGCTCGGCCGTATAAGTAGGGTTATTAGTTTTCGGGTTTGATATTTTCTCAAATTCGGGGGGTAAAAATCGGTCGTTATTTTTCGGCTTGATAATAGGGGAGAAATAGGGTTTTTCGTGGGAAAATTCCGCAATTCGGTTTTATCGGGTTAAATTTGCAAACTAATAATTTATTCGATTTGCTCTAACCGATGGGTAACAATTAGGGCTAGATTTTGGGCTGCTTTCAAGAAAATATTGCAAAATTTGGCGTTTC
The DNA here is from genome assembly GCF_055883805.1 of Amblyomma maculatum. NCBI lineage: Eukaryota > Metazoa > Arthropoda > Arachnida > Ixodida > Ixodidae > Amblyomma > Amblyomma maculatum. The sequence goes on from NW_028146738.1 coordinate 34,866,519, forward strand.
TTTGGTAATTACTTATTACTCGCAGTGAGAGGCAACGGTCAGTTTTGAGAAAAGAAACATTTTATTCACGAGGGCTGGTCATCGACGTTCTACACGTCCTTATTAACATACGTAATCATCTGCATGCGCAACATCTCGGTTTCCATACGAGACCTGTCTGGTCTCTGCAGGTACCTTAGCTGAGAGAACGTTCGCTCAACGTCACAGCTGCCATTAGCTAGGCACAACAATGATAACGCTGCATATGCTAGTCTTGGGTAACGCACAGTTGCGTCGTTCCAAAAGTCCATCACTTCAACACCTTCATTCGTGGGGCTTGCTTCCAGCAAGTACTGGTTGAACTCCTCGCGAAGCGAGCCTACATCGTCCATCATGGAATTAAAGAGAGGTCGGTAGTCATCAAACGACTGACTCAGCAGCCGCTTCTGGAACGGATCGAGTACGGCTCCCAGTTTCCACAATGTCAACTGGTTTTCTTCTTTGTCTGAGACGTTCCGTTTCAAAATGCAGTCCCATTTTGTGGAGATTTTGGCGCAAAACTCTTCACAACAAGTTTTTACTAATATGGCACTGCTCTTAGGCAACATAGACAAAACACCTTTCGCCCGATCACTTTTACCGATCGTCGTGGAAAGCTCGTTGACAGTCTGCAGTAACTTGACGTTTACGAGGTGATCGAAGCTTGGCATGAGGAGTTCTCCGCCTTCAAGCGTTTTCTGGACATCTAAAAGAGGCTCGAGTGCATCTCTCATTAAGACTGCCTTTGCATAAAGAACCTCTTTTTCAGAAAGTATCGCTCGAATAGCTTCCGCTTTGGTGATATCATGCGAGCATTCAACAAGTTCTGTTAATGAGCTCCACATTTCTATGACGACAACAAGCGCTTTGTAGAAGCTTTGCGATCTGTTCGGAACTACAGAAGGAGGCTTCCTTGCATCAGCACCAAACAGACTATTAGAGGCACATATTTCGATGTACTTTTGGTGCAGCTTGTTAGCGTGTTTAAATAATGCTCCAAACTTCATCACTGGGGATCGAACATCAGACACGCAAGGTGACGAAATCGCATAGTCAACGCTCACATGGATCAAATGGGCTAAGTCCTTTACATGCAAGATGTGGATCGCTTCAGCTTCGCAGATCTCACGTACCATTTTTCGCATGTACTCCGCGGAATCTGTGGCTACGGCTACAACATCCTTCCACGTCTTGCCCACAGTAAGGAGAGCCTTGCCGACTACCCGGGCTACTGTGTAGCTGTTCGAAGCATTAACTCTGTCGACGTCGACTAAACAAACCTGCTTCTTTTTTTTGCTTTTTGACTATAATAGCACATCAGAGTGTTAATGGTAGGCACTCCGGTTATGTCAGGGGATTCGTCAACGATAACACTCACTTTAACGGCTTGCATATCATCACGGATTTTTGCCATGTCCTTGTCAAAAGCTTCTTTCAGGTATTTAATCCGAAGTCGCTGTCCAGTCGGCATAGTTTTAGCGGCCTTGCAGTATTTGCGTATGAAATCCCCCAGAGGTCCGTCCGCCTGATGCATGCTGATTCCACTGCACGACAGGGCACGAACGAAGACGTGAATCACGCCATCCGCTTCATTTTCTTTCGCACGCTGCCTACAGGAAACATCGAAGAGCGTTGGCCGAGATGTTCCCGCCTTTTCAGCTTCTGGGACCGCCATCTTCCATCTTCAACTTCTTATGACGCGATGACGCGAGATGCTCGCGAATTCGGTCGTAGGGCTTCTTCGCTGGATCGGTGACCATATCGGTGTTTCAGTACTTGCACACCAGCGCGCGGCTGCCTTCAGAGTCTTTTGTTGTAGTCTGCAAATCCTTGTGTTCTTTGCACCAATCATCCAATGTCTTTCGTTTTCTTCCCACCTTGAACGCTAGTCAGCAGTGCTGCGAATGCACGATGTGTAAATATCGCCGCTGAGCGTGCCCAAGCTACCGGCGCTGTGTTCGGGACTCCGACGTTAGATGGCGCCACGGGGCCTGCAATCAACGATTGACTGTCTGTCGGCCGCTTTGGCCGCTTCTCGGTTGAGCACCAACTGGAGGCACAGCAATTCCGTGGGCACAGTTGTTTCAGAAATCGGGAAAAATCGGGTTTTACCCGATATTTTAGGAACACGCTCGGGGTGCAAAAATCGGGTAAAATCGGGTTTTACCCGAAAACGAACAATCCTACGTATAAGCTGCCAGCTACCAACTTCCTGCGCCATGCTAGTGAATGTTTGCTCACGATGGCGAACGCTTACTCTTCGCTGTATTTTGGGTGTGGCGTCACCTTTAACGATATCGCGTTTTAGAGCTTGCTGATGTGGAGCCTGCAATTAGCTTGTTTGCTCGCATTTTGTCGTTTCGCTTCCTGTTCAATGTAGACCACTCCGTATAGCCTTGGAGCTACAGTCGAATTATTCATTCGAACAACAGCACTCTACCTTCCCAGACTCCGCTAGTTTTCTTAACTTCAACATCAGCGTTCTTGATACGCCGATGCCTCTAATCCACCCTGAAAAGTTGAAGACGGCTTTCTTTGGCCTAAGGATTTTTTTTTTGAAGCGAACATCTGGCCGCCCTCGGTCACCGTGGCTGTTTGCTTCATCTGGCTAAATGACATCTCAAGTACCCAAGGGGGCAGCACCGAGGAAAATGGTTCCGGGTACAGGGGGCTCATTTAGAGCAGGAGGGAAGTCACAGGGTTTAGAGGTGACTGACAGAACGATGTCTCCAGTAGGTAAGGCACAGTTAAGAAAGGAAAGGGCTGGGTATAGAGTGAGGCCAGTGGAGAGAGCTAGATTACATAGTATAGTGGCGAGTGAGAGGGAAGGAAAGCTTGACTACCAGCATGGCCTGTGCACCATTCGTAATATTCTCTTCGAGCTAGGAAGCAATCTTTTACTTTGGGGTAGGCTATTGTAACTAAAAACATCTCCACGATGATAATAAAGCTTATCGTCGCTCAAACATAACTACATCAGCATTTTCATTCAGCGCCGAGAAGGCACGCCAAAGCTACGGAGCACAAAATGTTGAGCATAGAGGTAATCATCTACAGCAACCAAATTTTATATCGTACATTGTCTCGTCAAAATTATTTCCTTTTTGCGTGTACAAGAAATGTACACAAAAACGTCATGTATTTATTATGAAAAATCCTTTAAACTAATAAGCAGGGTGTCTTAGTACTTCAGCTGGTACATGCGTTAGACATTAGCGATCCATGAAAATTCCTTGATAGTTCAGCTGGAGTCATTCGCTTGCGTACATAATCATCTTCGGTAGTTTCTGCGCGAATTTGTTTTATGTAATTGCTGAACGTGTACATAGCTTACCTTAAAAAGAAGAAGGTGTCCACGGAAAGGAAGGATCCAGAAGATATAATACCGCTCTCCCAGCGTTCGAAGAGGAGGGCCCCGTTAACGAGTCGAGCTGGAAAGAAAATAAATATATTTATATGGAGATATCATTTCTTTTGGGCAAGATGGTTAGCTTTCTTATTCGTGGACTTGTGCATTTAGCTCTCGGAATCGGTAAGCCTTTGCAAGCGCTTACTTTTTGCGAGACGACCCAAAACCAGGTTGAGTGCAACATGAGGCGATGTATACGTTTCATGCTTTTTTTGGGACCATACGTGGTGCTCACTGCGCAAGCCGGAATATTCTTAGCCAGGTGAGGCGTGGTCGCCTTGCTATTGCCGCCATTACGATTCCCGCTAGTCCACTGAGCAGTTCTTACTGCGGCCCATGTTCACAGTGTGAGCAGTAATATTGAGCCTGTAATGGTCACTCCTGAAATTGACTTCACGTTTTTCACAACTAGCGAGCTTATTTCGGAAGAAGTTGAGGTTCCTCCTAGATCTGGTTCAGGCCAGTGATGATGATGCAGTACTGGGTTACGCTTGCTTTTGACAAAAAGACATGACGCCAGACATATCAACCCACTGCTGCGTGCTCAAAAGAAAATCGATGGGAGATTAAATTTCCTTACTTTCATAAGAAAGCAGAATATTCTCTTATCTGAGATATTAAGTTATCGGCTTTTAATATTCTCTAGGAATTGAGTTTCTTGTTTTTCGCAAGAATCGTAGAGCGAAACGATATGGATTGAGTTGACTTACATATGTTCTCGAAGGATGAGGCGTATGCATGTCCAAGGCAAATCCAGAAAATGCTCAAGAAACGGAGGCCGTGTATAAATTGGTAGCAGGCAGTTTCCGAGTTCTTATCTTTTTTGGTGGTCAGAAGTAGTCTGGTGTTTGCCAACGCTGAGAACGCTACGAAGAATTGGTAGAAAAGGGCTAAAAGTAGAAATGAAGCGAAAAAAGAATGACATTCCCTTGCTTTATTACAACACAATTCAAAGTTCTAAGCGAAATGGGCGAAATAACGACCATTAGAACCAGACTGCAATGCACAGAATGTGTACGTTTCTCAGAATGCATCGGCCTTCCTGAAGTCTGCCGGTACATGTGAAAGTTTGAAAGCAATTCACATCTGCCATAAAGGCGCAATGTAAAGCCGGAGATCAATTCGTGCTTGAAGCACCAGGTTAGGAATAAATTATTTGCGAGAAAAGAGTGAAATTATACGTATTATATTAAAAAGATAATGTGGAGTACGACAAAGAAAAAGTAACTGCTGCGAAAGCAGCGGTAAGGACTCGGTTAATTCTGATAGTAGGTAAATATTTACCGCGACTTTGAAAGAGAATAACACTGGTAAAATTAACACGAGGCATGCATGTTTTACATTACAGTTGTGCAAGACACATCTCAGTTCACTATATGCAGCATGCATTTCGCCAAAAGAAAATAGCAAGCCAAGCTTTCATCTTGCCTGTTTTGCGATTCTTGCTCCATCTTCTAGTGCACACCTGAAATGCAGTTGAGGCAGCAATGACAGTGACCAGCACCAGTAAAAATGCTCTGGAAGAGAACAAGCAAATGTCTTGATGGATCACTTCATTTTCGCAATAAGCATGTTTGTTGGGGCTGCCACACCACAACTAAATGGTTATTTATTTTCACTCCAGACATTTAAAAGCAGTAAGCAATTGTCTCCTTCTGCCCGCTCTCTAGCTTCCTAAAGTCGTGCCAGGATCCAACTGGTAGAAGATTTCTTGAACAATTCTATAGACTGACTAATCAGGTGATCCGCTTTAATAATCAGTAACAGATGTGAAAATCTTCTGCTGTTGGTCAAGGGCAAAGACACCAATAGGTGAGCTTTGTCCGACACTAAGAAGCCCGTTGTTCTGTCCTGCGTGCACTGTTTTTCATATGGGTGGAGAAAGGTCGCCAATCGGTACAAGGTGGACACAGTAATGGCTGCTCCTGTGAAATTATCTGGAACGTGAGCTTTCCTTAAAGGTAAAGCAGAAACATTAAGAAGTGAGCACCGATTCTACGTGAACTTGAACTCTAGGTTTGTGCAATAAAGCAGGTAATGGACCTGCGCATGCGTGACAAATGCGCAACTAGCACCCTCTGTAGGTGATTTGGTTTTGGTTGGAAAAACATGACCCACCTCAGCGCTGCATTCGCGTGCATTCTTTCGCTGTAGTGCGGCGGATGATTTGAGCTGCTTTATCTAGCTTTCGCCGTGTGTATGTGGCCGTGACTCAGGAAGACTTGTCACGTCTTTAAAAGGAAAGTCAGACATGTGAAAAAAGGACGTCTCGATATTTTGCAACTGTTCCCCGAGTGCGCGTGGTCTGCTCAGTGTCCTCTTCCGCTGCTGCTTTGTGGAGACGCCGTACGTTTTGTTCTCTCCATTTTCTTTGTCGGGGCGCTCACAAAAACACTCAACTGCCGCCCCGCTACATGCTGGCGCTGAGCCTTCAATAAGAAGTAAAGAAACGCAGTATATTGTTCACTATTGCATGCAGTCTCAGGACAGCCATTTGTCTACAACGCGTTTCTATCCAAGCTAAGCATGCCCCATTCAACAATGACAATTGAACGTATATATAACCGCGACGATACAAGGCGCGAAAGACGAAGTCGTTGATGGGGCCGGTTGTGCGCATCCGGCCCTTTTCGAAGTGGCTGAGCCTTCTTGCTGTATTTCGTGCTTGCTGCCAAATGAAAACATCTCGATTTTATGGATTCTGCCATCGACAGATTCGGTGAAAACTGAATTTCATATATTAGTATGAACATCCACCGTAAAAGCAACAATAGCAAGGCGTGCTATCTTAATAGCGGAAGCACGGCAGAGTGAAGCTTCACCATGGGTGCAGGAAACTCTCGCGTATCAGCGCGAGAGTGATTGAGATAATACAACGAGTCGTTTTCTAATCAGTAAAGTTTGGCCTGCGTCTGAAGCTGCAGGGATCAATTCGGCAGGAACTCTTGGCCTATGAAGAAAGCGTACATAAACATTCGCGCATGTTAATAAACAGTACATCCCCTTACACTTCAACACTCGTCCGCGCATTAGCACTCATACAATACACTTTCATTTTGTCAACCATCGTTCTGCTCAAGAAAGATACACATGTTTCTGAACAAAATATCTCAGCCCGCAATGCAATCGCAGCGAGTAAAAGCGATATGGCCCGTGTCAATGGCGAACCATGCCATTAACGCCTAAATACCGTGGTCTTCATAGATGGTGCGCATGCCGCTGTTATCAAAACGTATTAGTGGTAGAAAGCTCATCTTCAAGTTTCTGAGATGAACGTCCTCCTTTAGAAACCGGCTGCGACGCGCTTTGCGACCAGTCAAGGTAGAAAATTGCACGTATTGTTCATACGTGGTCATCCTTTAGAATAAGGCTACAACCCGAAAAATCAGCGCTGCACATCGTTTCTAAAAACGAAAGTGAGATCTTCCCCTTCTATGCCATCCTCTCTTGTCAGCATACGCACGTTCCCGGCAAAAGAGCAACACTAAAATAACGATTCAAGTGCACGTAAGGCGCCAAACGATGCCTTGCGCATACCAGTTCGAGAATTCCTTTCCAACTAAAAGTGCCCGCAAACGTTCAATTTTGCAAAATAGATGCCGCTCGCTTTTCCGCAACTGGTCTATTTGGATGATACCGCCGCTGTGCGAAATATATTATGGATGCACACTGGCTGTTGTTTGCATGTCCTCCTGTTTGAACGCAAGAACCCTAAAACTACTCGAACATTTGCAGAAAGATTGCAGAAAATGTAAATGTCGCCTATTTTTTCATAAGACTGTTGTACTTGGCAAAACGCATAATCAGCGTACAAGGGAAATTATGATGTACTCCACACCTTGAAAAGAGGGGATAAGTGTGTCAGTGACGCATCCACCAACTTGACAAAAGACGACATTGTGTAACTGGAATCAGTTGTTAAAAAGCACTAAACGTATTTTTGCCTTTTTTCAGATGTTTGCTTTTATCCCAGATATTTTGTTACTTTGCCTCGTTTTTTGTCTTTTTTTTTAATGTTTCCATTGCCCTTTTTTCTACAGTACATATTCTGTTAACACTTCCAAAAAATTCAATTGAGAGAGGCGCTCGCGTCCTGTCTGTGCTCGCCTTTTTGTCCCCATTTTTTCGTGCTGCGTTTCGAAAAATGCACATCTGCAGGTACTTGCCCCTCCCCAGCTGTTTTACTCCTTTTCACAGCCTCTAACGCTCCCTTCTTTCTTAGCAGCGGAACGACTGGCTGTTCTTCACTACTACTACTCTCGTTAGTGTCCTGATTAGGTAGGTTGCACTAAAGATCAGTGTAGAGCCCCTCCGCAACTTTTGCTGCCATATCCGTTTTTGCCTTGTTAAAAGTGGCCCTAGATCGCTTTCCGGCTACAGCCGTTCTTCAGATCATACTGAATGTTTTTTGTTGATATTACACTTCTCATACCGGACGCTTTAGCGCCCTGATAGCTCTGGCACTTTATTCTGTCCGCCGCTTTGGAGGCTTTTGCTTTTTGGCATTTCTACAATGGATTATTTGCCTCCTTAGATGGTGACAGTTTCCTAACTATCTCCCAACTTCTACCTTCCACCAAATAATGACATCTCTGAAATTATCATATTTCCCTTATACGCTGAGGTCGTCCTCCACAGTGTATGCCGAATATCTAGTTCGCACCGATATCCGTGATCCTTCCATTTTACGTCCTGCCACTAACTTGTAGATCATCCGCTCCTACCTTACTAGTTTATCCCGTTCCTTCTTTAAATATAGACTAATTCCAACCCGTACCATCCTGTGGTCACTTCATCGCACCTTTGCAATGCCCTCCAAATCCTGCAGAATGTGTGGCATAAAGCACGCTTTGAAATCTATTTAGTATTTAGTATACCAATACAGGCTTTTTTCTTGTACATATTTCATGCCTTCCGTTTGACGAAAGACGTATTTATGACTATAAGTTATTGCTTTCTCAGAACTCCACTGATAATTTTTCTTTGCTTTTTCCAGAGCCCATATTCCCCCACTGCCCGCGAAAGCATGGCACAGACCCTCTTTGTAAAATTTAACGCGATTCTGACCGCAACACCACGCGCAGCGGGATCGTTTTATAAATGTGATATGCTATGCGTGAATGCCAATTTAATGAAATTTAAGATACGTGTTTTGGACGTTCAATATTTCATGCCACATTACAGAATAAGAAAGTAAAAATGAGGACTGAGCTTTGGTGTAAACAGTCTTTAATTTCGAGTCTCAATATTCGCCTTCAAACTAAATAAATAAGCCTGATTAGTAAATATCAGTTAATAGGCCAAGTTTTCGTTAAGCTTCATGCAAGGCGTAATGTTCTCTTCGTTCTGACACCCATGTGCAGAGAACGCTAATAAGTATCTCTCATATGGTCACTAAAAAAAAAGAGAAGTCATCGGGTACATATTTTTGCGAGAATTCAAAAGGTGTTTCATAATAATGCTTGCAGGATAAACTTTAAAAAATTATAAAATTGGGCTTGTTATTTTTCAATAAGTTGATTTTGAAAAATCCCGAATGCATTACGAAGAGCTGCAAAAAAATGTTTAACGGGGATGTTCGGTTTCAGCATATTGCGTGCCGTTTCAAATTTAAAAACGTATTCGCCAGGATGTCGATAGAACAACCATTTTCAATTAGTGGACAGAATCTAGTGAAGAAGGTTGCATGCTTTTAGGACATAAGGTAAGGAACATTTTGCAAGCCACGAATGTCGAATTCTATCAAAATTTATATGTAAGTTAAATATTACGAGGACGCGTGTGGTTTGCCTTCAGAGTATCGCGTCTTTGACACAGTCTCCTCTTTCCATAAATGTTTGCAATGAGAGAGCGGCACAGAGTTTGGGATAATATTAAATGTCCTTAGTTGAGGTAGTTTTGGGGCAACGGAAGGCGAAGTATCTATGTATAGCCTCGGTAAACACTTGCATTTGCAATGAAAGGTACATACTTTCCGGCAGTGATGTCCTCAGTTTGAACCCTTATTGACAAATTCACTTCCGGGTGAAGGCTAAATGAAAAAAACCGTGCATGACAAACCCCGAAAACTACACAAAGAACAACTGTGTCACGAATTTGATGCTAAAAAGCGAGGGTATTTTTTCTGACACGTTTCATGGATACGTTTCTCAATCTTAATGCGCGGCAACGCGTTTTCGGCGCAGTGAGGACATTACGGCATTGCGTGCAAATTACCACTATATCGTTAGTCATAAGTTAATAATGAGTGAAACCTAGCTATACGAAAGCATACCATCACGGTAACCGGAGATGGCGTATTATATATTGTATTTTTTTTTCAGTCACAGCCCTACGTTTAGAGCGCACTGGGAAACGCTGGCAGAAGACAACTTTCTTGCCTGATAGCTTGAACACACCTTATAATCCGCAAGGATGAATTTTGGCTAAAAATGCTTAGGTTTTCGCGAGCAGTATAATATCGGGGTCAACTTTCCAGTTCCAGCCTTCAGGCTCACTTTGACCCATCGTCTTGCGCTGTAGAAGATTTAAAAGATTGCTTGTCATGATTCTGTCGTACAGCGATACACCCCTCTGAATTTTAGGATACCTTCTTCCACACCATACTAAAGCCCAATTCTTATCCGTCGATAGAGGATTCAGCGCTGCCAACGGCTGTCCTATTTCACCGATGCAGCAATAATTTCTTTGTGGTTTGGGGAAATTTGTGCCTTCCATATCTCTACTTTCTGCCTCGCAGGCATTTCCCTGGGATGATTCAGAAAGCAGCCCTCATCCATGCTCGCTATTCATCGACGTCGAATTCTTTTACGGCAGCTCGGTTTGTCTTGAATGCTCGTGCACACCCGACTATACTGAGCTTGAGTAATGGTGACATTTTTCGTCTTTTGTGAGCCATCGCAACCTTGATTCACGGGAACAGCGGAGAAAGTGGCGTTATTTTCGCGGCTTCACTCACGTTCGCACAAATAATCAAAACACTGAACACCAGTCACCGGAGGCGGCATTCCTTTGGCAGAAATGCTGACTGCATATCGAACCTAATTTCATTATGCGACCTACAATGCTTATTGCAGGAACATTCGGGAAACGTTTCTTTCTTCTTTTTTTTTTTGCCTTTACAATCACGTTAGACGTTTTTGTGTTATATAATATCATCAAAAATGGAATAATATGTAGTCCGTAACATAGCCTGCTAGATGCCAAACATTTAGTTTTATACATATACTCAGAGAAGTACGCTAGTCCAGATGGCTGGAGCCGAGCTCTTCCGAAGAAAGACACTGATTTTACCTTTTATTAGGTAAATCATACTTGAGCTAAGATTTGTGTTCGAGCGCAGGCAGCAAGAAAAAAAAAAAATGAGGCCTGTGAAGTTATCGCTACGAAAAGCAGTTGTGTTAAAATTCTGGTTCACTTAGTTTGGCGTGCGCAGCTAGAGCGCTCTTGACAAGCGTGTTCACCTGTGTATATTTCGCGTACTGTAGTTTCGAAGAAACCATGTTATTTACATTTAATACATATATGACCATTATAACAAACTGTTACATATGTGTTACTGCAGCAGGTAAAATGCACATCCGTGGTTACAGACTTGATTTCCAGCATTTTTTTAAATAAGTACCAGGTCATGAATAAGATGCTGAACAATCGCATTATTATGCAAAGCGCTTCCCACTATGCATAAAAACTATTAAATATTCCATCTAGTGCCCGCATTTTTGTTTGCTTGCGTTTTGAGTACCGGAAATGACAATCTATTCATAATACACCATTTTGGGCGAGTTGGTTACATACATTCATTATTACAGCGCAAGGACGGCACAGAACAAGAGGAGGACAAAACAGCGTGTCCTCCTCTTGTTCTGTGCCGTCCTTGCGCTGTTATAATGAACAATGTGCTCAGTAAATAATGCCCTTTTAGCTAAAGCTACGACTGCGCGTTAAGCGTCTTCTTGATTTCCAGCGGCTGTATAGGATTCCTATTTCACGATATTACCATATGAAATTAGCAACTCCCTCTGTAAGTAATAGCAGCCGATTGAGAGAAATTTGGCAAATACAAAATATGTGTGGTAGCAACGCCGCGTTTCATGGGCTTTTTGGTTTGAGGCTACGGCCTCAAGGTTACAACTCCACGAAAGATTGGCCAATCTGGTGACTGGGGACCTTAGAGGCAGCGAACTATTAGTTTTTGGGTTGTCTGTATCTAATTTGCAGATATACAAACTTTCTTTTGTAAGTAAGAGTAAACTTCAGCACTGCACATATCATAAAAATATTTCGTGCGAAATTTGGAGAAGATTCTAGAGTAATGGTTGAAAAAAAGGACACATGTAAAATCCAAAACTGAAAAACCTCATCAAAACTATTTAGGACTAAAAATGTCCAGCACAGTCTATTTCCCTATAAGTGAAAATATTGTACTTCCGTTTTAAAGTGCTATTTTTGTGTTGTTCAGGAATGCTGGTCTTCACCCAATACCCACAATGGCGTTTGTGCCTACTGCCAACTGCACCAACCAAACTATTAATTTTTGGGTTGTCTGTATCTAATTTGCAGACATACAAACTTTCTTTTGTAAGTAAGAGTAAACTTCAGCACTGCACATATCATAAAAATATTTCGTGCGAAATTTGGAGAAGATTCTAGACTAAAGGTTGAAAAAAGGACACATGTAAAATCCAAAACTGAAAAACCTCATCAAAACTATTTAGGACTAAAAATGTCCAGCACAGTCTATTTTCCTATAAGTGAAAATATTGTACTTCCGTTTTAAAGTGCTATTTTTGTGTTGTTCAGGAATGCTGGTCTTCACCCAATACCCACAATGGCGTTTGTGCCTACTGCCAACTGCACCAACCAAATCCAATACAGCCAAAGCAGAATGGGTCAAAATGTTATGTGATGAAAGGCACTCGGAAACTGAGTTGTTTTCATTTGAATACTCAACTGATAAGAACGTTCCTCATCAGCCCCATCTACTTAAGCTCATAGATCCCTTTACAGTTTTTGCCTTTTGCAACTTTTTTTCGTTGATGTCTGGGACTTTAGCGGAGCTTGGAGAGTATAAGCGAATTTGCCATCAGGAATAACAATCTGCTTAATAAGCTTTTCTTCAAGTTAGATCGTAAAAAAACTTTTGTACGGGTATGTGGCTACAAAATATTCGCATTGGGTTGATCTTAAGAGGCCATCTCTCATTCCAGAGCTTCATTCGCGAAAGCGGCTTCCCAATATCCAAGACTGAAGCTTGCAGGAGAGACTCCAACGCAATTGCATGGCTCCGCAACACTGGTGGTGGTGGAAACAGAGTGCTGTAGATATTTCCGTTCTTTTTTTCCGATCTTTGGTCGAAGAATCCCGCGAGTGCCCATGTAGATCGCGAGGACCATGAACTTGAGCATTTCACTTGGACTCACTTCGAGTGCCGAGACTCTTGTGAACGAGCATGTACGGTGTGTTCCCAAAATCCGTCTCCAAGCATATATGCAGGGTGTTTCTCGTAACCTGAACAAAAAAGTTTAGAAAAGGCGACAGTAGCCGGCTGAGACCAACGACATTGGGTTTATCATCATGTAGTGCTCCTCAGAGCATTTTATATGTCGCTCAATTAGCTAATTAACGAATATCAGTTATGCAAAATCCTCATTATTTCGTTTAGGGCCTAAGTGCGCTTCATTAAGTTGTAGACGGAGTTAGCGTACAATGAACCAAGCTTTTTCTATTAACCTAACTCCTACGTGATTGTTTTTACTGGCATTTAAAGAAAGCATGCTACATATAACAATACCACGTGCCTGCGGTATTGCTGCACCGTACTGCAGAGCTGCCAAACGCGTTGTGAATTATCGAAGTGTGCACGCTCCCCATCTCGAAATGAGCGGCAGGCATAGCATGCACTATCAGCATAGCCTCAAAACTGCGCCAGCACATTCTGCCCGAGCACAGGAAGACCGAGCTACGATCATCGATAAACGGTGGGCACGCCACCAACAGCAATCTCCAGTGGAGATTTTACTGAGCTCTCACACCGACGAATAAAAAAAATTCCGAGAGCACTGGGGTATATACACTGCAGAAATGCTAGAGCCTAAGCGTTTCCTGTACACACGATGCATCATGTTTTCTCTCATTATCATTATCAACTAAATGCACCGTCATTATCATTGCCAATGTTATCATTGGCGTTATCACTAATTTTAATGTCATTGTCATAGCTACTGTCATCCTCACGGCCGACCAGGAGAATCTGATGTGCGCTCCACGATCACCAGCATGGCGCAGTTGGTTCATCGCCTAATTCAAGGCAGGGTAGCTTTTTCTTGTGCGCGCGTGTGTGTGTGTGTGTCGTTCACTTGAGAAATGTCACCGCCTATGTTTCATTCGTCTAAACGTTGGAGGGCTGCATTATTATAAGGCAGGGGTGCATCACGTGACCTTTTTATACTTGGCAGGCTTTCTTCAAATTATAGAAAAAACGGCCACGTCATAGGCACGATGGTAGAAAATATTGGATCGGTTGTCGCCGAACCCTCCACAATTTTATGAAACCCACTTGGCCCGAAGCGAATAATAAATATCTTGCAAAACTTATTTAGATAATTAACTAATCATTATTGAAATAAGTAATGTAATGTAATAACTAACGTAAAAATACTCTGAGGAGTGTTACATGACAGAAAATGATATGTCACTGGTTTCAACAAGCTTCGCTGCAGCGTTTCTTTTTTATCCTTTGTTCAAGTTATGCGAAACACTGCAGATGTTTCCTCAAATAGGTTCTATCGCCTTGGCTAAAGAAATCGAGAAAGAGATTGACGGGCCAGTGAGAGGTTTTAATGAATCTGACTGTGAGTGCCGTGCGTGCATCTTCGTTCATGAGTTCGTCAGCTTCCAGTATAGGGGACACCTCGATACGGTTATGCGCCTCTGGCAACAGGTCATTAAAATAGGCCGTGAAAACACTACCAAACAGGTACGCGTGTAGCGACTTAGCCCACGCACTGAGGAGTAAGCGGCAGGGGAAACTGTGCGCCTTATTGGCCACCAGTCGACGTTGAAGGCGATGATGCACTTGAATTGCTGTCCGAGCTGCGAGCTGAAATCAGGAGTTCTAAAGTCGCCTTCCTAAAATTATTTGCTGATGTTATCAAAAACATTCGAACCCGAAGCGGGCGATTCTTCACACGATCGGTTTTGATTTCAATGGGCGGCGAAACGCCAGTTCGACTGCATTTTCTCCTCGACCCGCTGCTTCGCTGAAGACCAAAATCTGATGCCTCATTACGCGCTTAGAAAAGCTAGCTATACAAGCTCCAAAATGTTTCAAAAAGTACACTCTATATGGCGAGTGGCGTTCTGGTGCGCCGAAATTTAGGCTTCGCAGTAGGCGCTAAATAATGGTTCATATATGAATGATATAAAAAAGAAGAACCGAACAAGGGTAAATAGGGACCGCCTCAGGTCGCAGATGAGCCAACGTTTCGACAAGTGAACTTGTCTTCGTCTGGGCATGCCCATGCCCAGACGAAGACAAGTCCACTTGTCGAAACGTTGGCTCATCTGCGACCTGAGGCGGTCCCTATTTACCCTTGTTCGGTTCTTCTTTTTTATACCGTGCAAACCATCTTCTTCCTTTCGTTATATATGAATGATGTATACTTTCGACCGGTTCCCAAACAGTTAAAGCACCTTAAGAAAGATTGCAAGAACGGTTTATTCTGGATTCTTTGCGCACGGATTAATTTTGATGAAAACAATGGCACGCAAAGCAACCTGTGAAAGATTTGCAGTTAACCAGGGGTCGAATTACGGATGGCTCACTCTCACAATATCCCTATTGGCTGGCGGCGAGATGGCGGAAGTAGCTTTTTGCCTCATCGACGGCTGCGGTTTTGTCGTGAACACGGTTGATGTGACGACGTTAGCCAAGGGCTGAAGGTTTGTATTGGTTGTGAGACTTGTTAGTGAGCACCGTGGTGAGCACTCACAAAGAAAAAATGGCGGCGATCTATGCGACGGCCGCCTTTCTCGTGAGGCGGTAGCAGTGACGCCCCAATGCTTTGATTTTTATTATGTTGGCGTGTCTGCTACGACGCGTGAAGTTCAGGGGCGCGCGCCGTTGCCTCTCCAATAGGTTGACACATGACTCGTTCTCTGCTTTCGCTCTATCGCCGCGCTCTTGCTTGCGGCTAGCAGCGGAAAATGAGGTCGTTTTAGCCTCCTTATATCTCCCTCTGTCATCTTGATTTCACAACGTGCCATTTCTCTCCATTGTACGGGCCACCGAAAGTGGGCCCTTTGTGCATGTGGTTACTTTCGGATGGCTGACCGCGCGGGATCTTCGACTGCGGACTGTAGCGATGGCTCTTCGGATTCTGAATACGAGCCCAGCCCTGATCCGGATCCTAAAGAAGTATCAAGATGTGTTTTTTTTTCTTATATTATTCTCATTTATCTCACTTATAGTCAGGCTGATGATGATGTAAATTAAAAATGCCTGCAGAACAGTAAGATGTGCATATTTCATTGACTATGTTGTTTGTGTACCAATCATAATCAAAAATAAATCGCTATGCTCGTTCCTTCTTATGCTATTTTCCTAAAACCAAGCAGGCAATGGGGTGCGTCACGGCCAGAAACACCCGACCGCAAAAGGGTTCAACTTCTGCGACCGCAAGTTTTAATAATATTGCAGCAAATTGTATGCAACAAGAGGAAAGTATTCAACAGTTGCATCTTGCCTGTACTCACCTACGGGGATGAAACGTGGAGGCTATCCAAGAGAGTTCTACTTAAGTTGGGGACAACCCAGAGGGCTATGGAACGAAAAATGGTAGGGGTAACATTAAGAGATAGAAAGCGTGCAGAGTGGGTCAGATAAATAACTCAATTTACCGACATTCTAGTGGAAATTAAGAAGAAGAAATGGACATGGGCAGGACATGTAGTGCGAATAGAGGATAACCGATGGTCGCTTAGGGTAACAAACTGGATTCGAAGGCAAGGAAAGCGTAGCAGGGTGCGGCAGAAAGTTAGGTGGGCGGATGAGATTAAGAAGTTCGCAGGGGTCAAGTGGATGCAGCTAGCACAGAACCGGGTTAAGTGGAGAAATATGGGAGAGGCCTTCGCCCTGCAGTGGGTATAATGGTGATGATGATGATGATGATGATGATGATGATGATGATGAACAGTGTTGTAGGTCGCGTACAAGGCGCCATCGAAATTAGTCAAAGAAAGAAAATTCTGTTGTTTATGCTTACATAATTGAAGCCTGGGTGCGGTTTATGCTCTCCTGCTTGCCAGTCACGCAGTCCTTGACAGTAATCTGCACGGCAGCTCCCACCACTGCGCATTGAAAGGGATTACATAGGCACTTGAAATCCAATTAAAACAGCCAGGTGGTCAAAACTAAGGTGGGCACTTGCGTTAGAAGACTAATTATTTTTACCAGTCAATGAAAACATGCACTTTCATCAAGAGCCAACCTGCGCCATGTAACAGAAGTTTGCAACATATGAAGCGGTCCGAAGATCCGAGTCAATAATCAAGGTCAGAAAAAAGGACTCTGTTTCATGAAAAAACAACAACCAGATGAAAGACATGCGCTGTGATGCACGCAATGTTTACAATGTAAGTAAAATATTTCGCAGAACCATGTGCCGACTCTTCAGTCTCAATATTCATATACTGCGCTGCGAAAAGCCCAAGGAACTAGACGAGAGCAGCCGGTGCAATTTTACATGCTTAGGGCGACACTGAAGACCAAAGTACTGCCAGAGTACCAGATGGTGAAACGCCGAGGCCATGTTTGTTACCGTTTTTCATAAATCGCGTCCACACATAGCGAGAACCAAATATCGGTTGATAGCAAAGGTCAGCGAGTGACATAATATTACGCGATTGTTGCGCTAAACAACAAATTTATTGCTGCTCAGGCTTCGAACTGAGCCTCCTAGCATTCATACCACCAAGAGAATCATGAACGTTCCAACCTAGCTACTTGGAGCCACTTCGCGCAACTAGCACGCAGGGTCCCTTCAAAATATTTGTACTGAATGAATTCATCTAACGGCTACGAGGGAAGGAGCAGAAAACTACGAAGGATGCCAAGTGGCGTGCCACGAATAAGTACATTTAGATTCTCGACAGGTGAAACGAAAATAACTGCTCAGGGCCCCGAACGGAGGAGAATATTTCTATAGATTCCATGTATATAAGCGCTAATTAGGTTTCATTCCGCTTTGAAAAATTAAATGACATCCACTGCACCCCAGAACTTAATATATGCATTTTCCAAGCAAGGCAAGCTATTCACGAAACTGTAGATTAAGAATGCTAGAGAGGGACGACAGGGTAGCGTTTGGCGTCGCATGGTTGGTAACTGATGAGGATACTTGTATACAGCTGTACACAGATCACATAACGCTGTTGGCTGCAGTGGAAGTTATTATCGCATCGGACTAAGTGAGTGAAGTTATACGGAGATTTGCAAAACAGGGGGGTACTGAACGCTTCGAAACGGCAGCAGTATCATCTCCAACATGTGCAGCGGTATTTTTTAAAGAGGAGATCGAGCTGCAAGTATATAGAATCACAGTTCTGCTGCCTTACTCATGTCATTAATATGCCCTCTGGTGGATTTTTCGTTGTTTTCGTGTTTACTTCAGAAGATTCTTCCGAGCACGCGTAACACTTGATTTCTTTTCCTTGTGCTCTTTTTGTGTTGGCCTTTCTATAGCACATGCCGGAGGCGCTCGTTGGCCATCATGTGACCAAAAGAACCTAATCACGCCAATATCTAGAGGCCATTGTGCAGCAGTAAAAGAGTGCAGTTAGTTTGAGGTGTCGATGTCAGCACCATCATTTATTCAAATCGTAGGTTCATAGGAATCGCTTTTGTGTGCTAAAAATGTCACCGTAGACGTAAGCGCTGCTACTAAGATGGTGAAAGTACAGTCGCAATAGTACATCCTGGCGAAAGAACATAACACTGATATCAGTGGCGGGGATCGAGCAACGCCAGTGATAACGCATCCTCATAACTACCAAGTCAGCAACTATGCACTGAGGCCATCGCTCGGCCTTATTACCAGTGCGGCGAGCACAGAAAAAAGGCGCCGCACTATGCAATATAATTAGTTTTCGCATCCCATGGTTACATCGACTGCGATTTCGCCCCCACGAGGATTTAGGGTGTTAGCTCTACTGCTCGCATTCGTCACTGTCATTTGACGCCTCAATTTGTCCTTGAACTGCAGATGTTGCTTGGCGCCTACGCCGAGCCGTGCGCCAGCTGTCATGGAGTGGAGAAGTTGGAAGGATAGTCACGTACGGCGCGCGCCAGCTCCAGTGGAGATGGTAGCCTGAGGAGCGTCCATACGAAAGCCGTTCTCAGGTAGTGCAAAGGAACGGCGCAGTATCTGTCGCACGTCCTGGTGAACACCCCACCGTGACATAAGGGGAGGGAGGAAAGAGGGATTGAAAGAACAAATAGAGTAAGAGCTGCCATAGTAGAGGGCTGCAAAGTTACTTCGACCACCTGCAGATCTTTAACCTGCACTGAAATCACATCATCAGCACACACATTCGAAATAAGCTGCCTCCATACGATAGCACTTCAAAGTGTGGTGCTAACTAAAATAGAAGTGGCGCGAGCTGAGCGCAAGATTTCTTGGGCAAGAGCACTGTGCGGATAATGGCCGCTCGCCATCATTCATCGGAGCCCTCCACTATGGCAGCTTTTTCTCTCTTTCTTTTTAAATCGCTTCTTCCTCGCTCCCTTTACGGCATGCTTCAGGTGTCCACCCAGAAGCGTGGCTTATACTGCGCCTTTTTCTCATAGAGGAATTTACAATTTTATTATTAAACATAGCAACGACGCCAGTTTATTAGAGATTACAAGGCTTTATTCGAAATCGTTTACCACGAAAGAAATCAATGGAACGGCATTGTATCATACGTGAACAGAGTTACCGCTCGACATTTGGTTCGGCAGCGTTGAAGCAATCTAGGTTTTATAACGTCGCACTTTACATGGATACCTTTGCATTTCCTTAAAATTAAAATGTGGCTCAGTGGCCGCTGTCGAAACCGCATCCTCGCGGATTCAGCAGCAAGGCATCCAAAGCGCTTAGAAACCATAGGTGAAGTGCGCAGTGAAATGCCAACAATGTCCACAAAATGGCTTGGAAGCTGGCTACTCTACAGCATCCTCCTAAGACGTAGAAAATTATTCCAGGAGGCCGTGACCCCTTTTGGGAACATTTGAGAATTCCAAGCCGTCAAAGTGGCAGTCTCCATTCACTGGTATCACAGTTGATGGTATCTCTGATATTATCAGATATATTTGCCTTTGTGAAGAGGAAGAAGTACACGAGGAACGTTCTAGGCAGTGGCATCGTGATCGCTGCGCGTGTTGGACCTGACGGTGTTCGCTGTTGCTGTGCTCGCCGCAGATCTGCCCAGTCCTGCTGATCGAGTCCTGCTGATCTGACCAATAAACCTACATCTTACATTTGGTGGAGCTGCCGGTTAAGATCTATCCTCTCGCCCTGGAACTCCGCAGCCGCACATTACCACCTCCTGCGATGCCTGAGGACGTTAACCACCAAGCCGTACAAGTTGGCTCGGCCATTATCTGCCCCGGCTCCCTCCGCCAGCGAAACCCCGCCATCTTCAGCGGCACTATAGATCATGACGTCGAGGACTGGCTCACATCCTATGAGCGAGTGAGCGCTTATAACAAATGGGACGCGGAAACGAAGTTAAGCAACGTGATATTTTATCTTACCGGCGTAGCAAATCTATGGTTTCGCAGCATGAAGCGGACATTCCATTATGGTCCGTGTTCAAAGCTAGCTTCGCTGAAATTTTCGGCTGTCCGGCTGTGAGGAAACTCCGCGCTGAACAGCGCTTGCGTGCGCGGTCTCAGCAGGTTGGTGAGAATTTCACAAGTTATATCGAGGACGTCGTCGACTTGTGCAAGCGCGTGAACGCACAGATATCAGAGGCCGACAAGATTAAGTACATTCTGCAAGGCATTGATGACGACGCCTTCCAGATGCTGACTGCTCGAGATATCCGCACCGTCGCAGAAGTGGTCACACTGTGTCAAAGTTATGATGAACTGCGCTAACAAAGGGCAATAACTCGCGCGAACACCATGCACTCTGAGTCGCTTACTGGCCTGACAGATGCAGCTGAACATTCTGCGCTGCTGCCACAAATCAAGAGCTTCATTCGGGAAGAAGTTGCTCGACAGCTCTCCCTTATGTCCTGCCATGAAGAGCCTTCCTCACACCTAGCTCCCAGTTCGCGCCAGATGATTCAGGAACAAGCAGCTGAATCTCTTCCTCCAGCCCCTCAATCTATGCATGTCGCAGCCCCGTTGACATATACGGCTGTTGCTGCCCGACCACCACCTACGTATGCTCCGCCGCAACCTGCCTACGTTCAGCCGCCTGCTGGTCCTGCTCGAGAACCTGCGCAGTTTATTCGACCGGCTCCAAGACCGCGCAATCCCTGGCACATGACAGATAACCGCCCAATTTGTTATGCTTGTGGACTGGCTGGACATATTTCTCATTATTGTCGAAACCGTCTCCCAGTGTCGGCACCACCTACTCATGGTTCTGGGTACTGGTCTTCGACGCCTCAGTACTCCGCGCCTACTGAGCCTCCAGCCAGCCGTCATTTCTCCCCAGACCACTCAACCATGACCGACCGTCGCCGCAATGCCGCTCTATCTCTCCGATGCGACGTCGACAGAACGATTCATGTGAGGAAATCTAGAGGCCGCAGTTCCTGAGGCGAGAACTGCGACCCCGTCGAGCTTTCAAAGTCCTCATCTGTCGCCAGCCAACCTTATTGCAGTTTTCGTCGAGGGTGTTGCTGTCATGGCTCTAATTGACACTGGTGCTGCGATTTCGGTTATGGACGCAAAACAATGTAGCTCTTTAAAGAAAGTGAAAACGCCTATTGCGGAACTTTCGCTGCGAACGGCGAGCGCTCAGCATATCAAGCCCTTAGCAGCGTGCACCGCTCGAGTAGTTATCCAGAATTGCCTTTATACCATTGAGTTCGTCGTGCTGCCAATTGCTGCTCCCTTGATAGACCCTCTGTCTGGCAGTTCCGACCTTTCGTCACAGTCGCCAAAGTGCGACGATGCCTTCAATATTTTACGCCGGATCCTCACGGCACCGCCTGTCCTACGTCACTTCGTTCCCACAGCGCCTACTGAGGTCAACACGCACGCCAGTGGTATTGGTCTCGGCGCTGTGCTCGCTCAGCGCAAATTAGGTTATACTGAATACGTGGTCGCCTATGCTAGCCGTACACTCACGAAGGCTGAATCCAATTACTCTGTCACGGAAAAAGAATGCTTAGCGATTATTTGGGCTCTTACTAGATTCCGCCCTTACCTCTATGGTCGCCCTTTTGACGTAGTGACGGACCACCATGCGCTTTGCTGGCTTTCCTCACTGAAAGACCCGTCCGGCAGACTGGCAAGATGGGCTCTTCGCCTTCAGGAATATGATGTCCGCGTTGTTTACCGCTCCGGCCGCAAGCATCACGTCGCCGATGCACTTACCCGCTCCCCCCTTACAGCTGAGGTCGCGAGCCTTTTCTCTTCCGATGTTTCTCGCCATCGCTTCACATCAATGACATGCCGTCAGCACCGCGGCAAGCTCCTTGGATAAATTCTCTCCTAGATTTTATCTACAATCCTACAGCTGCTTCTCAATCGTGTGCTCTCCGCCGCCATGCTTCCCACTTCACCATTCGTGATAACCTCCTGTACCGCCGCAACTACTGCGCAGATGGCCGCAGATGGCCGCAAGTGGTTGCTAGTTATTCCCCGGCAGCTACGTTCTCAAATCTGTGACTACTACCACGCTGACCCACAATCCGGTCATGCGGGTGTCTTCAAGACATACACTCATCTCCGGCTGCGTTACTACTGTCGGGGCATGTACACCTTCGTACTCAAGTACGTTCGCTCATGCCTCACCTGTCAACGTCGCAAGCCATCTCCTCAACGTTCCACTGGAGAGTTGCTACCGTTACCCAACCCATCACGCCCTGGCGTCCGCGTCGGCATTGATTTGTATGGGCCGCTTCCCTACACTGCAGCGGGTAACCGCTGGGCTATTGTAGCCGTTGATCATCTGAGGAGGTATACAGAAACCGCCGCACTTCCATCTGCCACGGCGTCAGAAGTAGCTTCCATCATTTTGCAGCGATTTGTTCTTCGCCACGGCGCACCTCGAGAGCTGCTCAGCGACAGAGGAGGCGTTTTTTTGAGTGACGTTGTGAAAGCCTTGCTCACCAAGTGCAACATTATTCATAGAACAACCTCCGCCTATCATCCCCAGACTAATGGCCTCACTGAGCGTTTCAATCGTACCCTTAGCGACATGCTCTCTATGTACATCTCCTCCAACCACTCAAATTGCGACCTCGTCCTTCCGTATGTCACTTACGCTCAACGCAGTCTACTACTGGCTTCTCTGCTTTTTTTTCTCCTCTACGGCCGTCACCCCTCTGCTACAATCGACACCACACTCCTGTATCAGCCAGACATATTAGAGTATACTCCTGCATTTCAAGCAGCCCAGCATGCGGAAGAATGTCGACAAATTGCCCGCGCCTACACGGCTAACACCCAATACCGCCATAAATCCAACCATGACAACCAACACTCGACACCCGACTTCTCGTCTGGCGCTCTTGTTTGGCTGTGGATACCTTCCAATGCTCCTGGACTGTCTTCAAAATTTCTTGCTAAATACCATGGCCCATCCGAGTTCTGAAGCGCACCTCTCTGGTTAATTATGTGGTGGAACCTCTTACGCCGTCCCATGATCTACGCCGGTGTGGATGCGGGGTTGTTCACGTCCAGCGCCTTAAACCCTATTACGACCCTGCCGTCTTGCTCACGCCGTAAGTCTCCAGGATGTCTCCTCTTCGTCCCGTGGGTAATTGTGAAGAGAAAAAAGTACACGAGGAACATTCTAGAAACCCCCATCTACCACCTTCTGCATAATCTATAACTGAAGGTGTTATAAAATATTATTTGCCATGAAACTCCAGTAAGACGGGTAACGTGACACAGCCTTACCGCTACCCTGAAATCCACAACGTCAGTAGTAATACGTTTACCAAAAACCAAATTGAATCAACGAATAATTTTAGTTATTTGAATCCATTGAGTCGAACTTGTCTGATGTTCCAAATGAATTAAAGATAGCCTATATAACAAGCCTGGAAGGTGGCAAAGTGGAGGGATAGAAATCTCCCTGTCCACTTGTAGGGCAGAGGAGGAAGAGGCTGGTCAGTGACCGGTTTTGGAAGAAAACACCACGAGGATACAATAGGCATAACAGATTCTGATGCAGCCGGTGGAATGAGGAAGCTAAGTAAGGTGGCCACGCAATCAAGCCGGCGGGAGGCTAGCATATGTTGGAGTGCTTCACATTGACGACGAGGAAGACGGAGGAAGTAAGCAGCGAACAAGCGCTGTTATGCCCGGGGCCCTAAATCGTCGCGGAGTGTCCGTGCATATGGAGAGCGCCGCTGGAAGGCCGCATGTGGTTTTTCCTTGCGACAGCGGGCCGAGGCGTGTTGACGGGGGACGTCTGTACAAAGGAGCACGGATCCTTATCTTCCCGACAGGGTAATTGAGTCAAGCGCTTTTGTCGGCAACCGGAACGGGCGTCTCTTGATCTTCGGCACCCCTCCTTTGAACAATGGACCACGGCCCAGAGCGAACCAGGAGCCGCGGCACACCATCGTGTTGTGACCCAGCTACTGTTGACTCAAAGATGCTGCTGCACGTTCCGCCCGATGGCCATTAGGACCAGGCATTGTGCTGCTGAGGATGTGTCCACCATCGCCTGACCGCCGCCCTTGAAGATGGCTGAAACCAGATGGGACATCGCCGCTTCAGGGAGAACAACGGGGACAGCCTGGCTGTTGTGCCTTGGTATACGACATCCCCTGTACAAGTGCGAGGAAGTATGTGTATGTGTGCGCATTTGTGCGTGAGGTGCTGGTGGAACAATTGGGCGGAGCCAAAGAGGCCATGGGTGGAGCCAAAAGAAGCGGCTCAGCGCCTATTGGACGTTTGGGCAGCTGCGGGTTTCACAGTGGGACTGAAAGGTGATTTAAGCAGCCTACAAGGGCTGCTTCGGTGTGTCTCGCCTGTGCTCTCAGTTCATTAAGAGCTACCTCGCTCACTTTCACGTGCTTGCACGTTTACGTTTTGTAAATATGTAAAATAAATCTTCAGTTTGCTCTTCTCCTAACAACTCCTGCCGTCGTCTGCCTTCCTCAAAGCCTTGCGGTGAGGTTCCTATAGCTCCCGGTCCTCCGATCATATCAGCGCACAATGTCACTTCGACTGATTTTAGCCATCACAGAGTTCTTGTCTTGCATTCCATTAAAAAAAATTTTTGTAGCGAAAGATACACTGCGCTAGCTTTTCAAGCCGTCGGGGTGGCACCATGGTACCGTGCCAAGTGACCGTTGCCTAGCAACTGTCACGTGGTATAGACCGAGAGCTGGTCCAGGAGTTGGAGGAGGAAAGCAGAGGAAAAGAAGAAGAAAAAGAATAGAAAGAAGGTAAAGAAAAAGAGAAAAAAGAAGCAGAAAAGAAGAAAAAGAAGAAGTAAAAGAAGAAGAAGAAGAAGAAAGAAGAAGAGAAAGATAAAGATAAAGTAAAAGAAGAAAAAGAAGACATAACTCGGTAGTTGGTAGTGGCGAACGACAACGGTGAGTTGCTAGGACAGAAGGTTCGTTCGAACGTTTTGACGGCGACACAGTAAGTCCAGGCGTCCGCACAAACATTCGCTTCAACTCACAGTTTTCGCTCTATCACTAGGTTCAAGCGAAGTATAGCTAAACCAATTAATAAGACTTTGGATGTCATATGCACAAATAATTAGATCGAGATTTTTTCTCTTTCTTGACGCGACTGTGCTCTCCATTGCCTACTAGAAGTGACTGATAGGACTCTGCAAATGCTGCCTTACGTTCATATAAACCAGTATGCATACACACAAATAGAAATATTGTTTTCTTACAATGCATGTGGCCTATGCACCCAGCCCGATGCAAATGTACATTCCAACTCACGACTGTTCGCGATGCTCGCCAGGTCTTTTTCGCTGCAGTCAGCAATGACACAAATGCCGATGCGGATGCCAGAAAAAATTCCATTTCTTGTGTAGTTGAGGTACCTTGGAGCCTGAAATAAAAGTGAAATGCACAGACAAGAATACCGCAATCAATGTGGAGGTCGGCCCAAAAGATCTTGCCACAGATATAAGACGCGCAATTACCACCACTTACATAGTCTGGGCTAAGCAGTAAGCAATCCAGTCTAGTCCAGTGTGGCCTCACGCACAGTAGACAGAGCTCAGTAAGCAGAACTAAGATGCCAACTATTGCCGGCAGGGGCCGGGGGTGGGGGGGAGGGGGGGAGAGCGACGGCTCTACTCCATAAGCCGCTCCATCTGGTTCAAATTATCTCTGATGGTGCATTTCAAGCACGGCTCTAGTTAACTTAACCTAAATTTCAAGACTGGCGCTTGGTCTTCTTTAGAAAAGTGCGCTTGGAAGAAGCAAAGCCTCAATAGGGTTCTCACTGGAAGCATGAACAGCACAGCGCAGCTACCTATTCTCCTCAATTGAGGATAAGCCACCCTTTGCACTTCTGCAAAGAAGGGGTTGAATGGTCATCCACTTGACCCCTGCAAACTTCTGAACCTCATCCACCTACCTGATTTTCTGCCGCCCCCTGCAAAGCTTTCCTCCCCTTGGAATAGCAATATTACCCTTAGAGACCGTCGGTTGGATTTTCTTCGCACTAATTGCCCTGCCCATGTTCATTTCTTCTTGATTTCCACTAGATTTTAATTAAGTCCAGTTATATTGCTGCCCCTCTCTGCATGCTTCCTACCTCTTAACATTACCGCTACCATTTTACTCCCCATATCTTTCTACGCTGTCCACAATTCATGTAGAAACCTTTTCGTTAGCCTCCACATTTCAGTCCCATAGATGATTACCGGTAAGATACAATTGTTATACACTGACCTCTTGAGCGATGCCGGTAAGCTGCCAACTATAACCAGCAAGTGGTTTTCAAATGCGCTCGATTCTAATGTTACTCTACTAGCTATTTTCATTTCGTTGTCCGAATATGCGGTTACTACCCGTCCTAAGCAGATACTGCTTCCAATTCTTCGTTACCTATTGTAAACTGTCGTTCTTTTCCGAGGCTGTTGAACATTATCTTAGTCTTCTCCCTATTAATTTGTAGGCCGGCCTTTCTGCTTTTTCTTTATAAATCATCAATCGTTCTTCGCAATTCATCCTCTGAGTTACTCAGCACGGCAGTGTCATAAGCGAATCGCACATTACTAATGACATTGCCTCGGTATTGGTTTATATCTGTATCACGTAGATGATATTCGCCTTGCTGTAAAACCCACCTACACACACCGCACAACTATCGCTTGTTGTTTTAAAACTGCTGGTTTGTCGGCGATTCAAAACCACCTTTGGATGGTATTAAGATTATACTTCAGAGACGATTGCAGTTGCGATAGACGGCTAAGTCCGGAAATATTAAATACGAAAAAATGAATAGGTTTAGATTCCGGTTTCTGTTCTAAAACAATTCGCGGTTGAGTTATTACATCACGCTTATCCGTATTCTTTGTTTATCCTAAGTTGCCTTGTTATATTTATTGCTGGTTGCCGATTGCAATGGACAATAGATCGAAAGCGAGCCTTCAGAGTTGAAGGCTTCATGCGAACAACGGCTGTTCGAAAGAAAGCTATCGCACACGCTTTCTTCTATTTCTTAGCCAAATATCCGACCATTTATTTGATACTTCCCGTTGATTAAAAAAAAAAACATCCCGTATGCATTCTTTTCTGCCAGTAGCAGTTGGCTGCCTTCTTATATATCTAAACGAAGCTGGCAATTTTCCCTGCATTTGTGAGCTGATTAGTTTAAAGAGGACTTCGAGTGTGACGTCGTTGCCTACATAGGCGGCTATCAAACAGCTCCCGCCCTTTCCGCTATATTACGTTCTACGTGACACCCTGGGACTTTCACAGGACTTTCGACGTCCGCCACTGTGGAGGAGGGTAGCGCTGGCGACTACTCTCAAGGATAGGAGGCACTGAACAGAAATACCCAAGTATGTGGAAGATTAAGCAGATGTTGTCTTAGTTTAGTGATAGAGCATCGAGTGCTATTCCGAGGGGGTGGGCTCGATCCCCACCTCCGCATGCTGTTACTTTTTCTTCTACTTTGTAGTAAATTTTCACGGCTGGAAGTTATGTATACTGCATTTTCTTCATTCTGCTCCAAACTGCTTTTCCTGCTCCATCCAGATGCAATATTGCTCCAGAGCTGCTCCAATTGCTACCTCGATGTTTTGCCATCATATTTATTGAAACGCGATTTTGGTGCTCGATTGGTCACTAATCGTATTTCCTGCGAAAAATGCGATTCGATGCAATTTTATTAAACGACTGTCAGAAGCACATCATGGCGATGGACCGTTGTGAGTTGCACGTGCACGGCATAGGGGCCACCCTAGCAAAGGTGGTGGCAACACACCGTTGGCAGCGGTATCTCTCGCTCAGCCTAATACATTTTTTATGAACTAGAAGAGCATGGAGCCTAATAAAAGCTTTTTTCATGAGTAAATTTCAAATGAAGTGATTGCAGGGAATTGGTTGCGAAGAAAATGATATATGCTTGTGACAGCATTTTCTCCCATCTACCACGAGCCGTTAGCAAACGTTTCTGGCTGCAAAGAACTACACGAATTGTTTTAATGGTTCTGCTGTAAAAACCATGGAGGCTCTCATGCCTATGCCACACTAAAGCATACTTGAACTGCTATGGAGATGATGCCATTTAGGTGCTAATCACTCAAACTGTTCTTGCGAGTACTGGAAAGCCATAGAGGGATTATTGCCAGCTTGTTCAAATAAAGAAGGCTAAGCGTAGCTCAAGCGATAATGTGAGCAGGCAATGTCACAAGGCCGTCAAATAAAGAATCTGAAAGGGGAAGACGCTATCCTTGTGTACCGACTACCCTCCTAGAAGGTACTAGTGACCAGTACCCAGAAATTAATTAGTGCAGGCACGTGATAAAAAAGCATATGTAAAAGAAAGGGAGTGTAAATGTGTTGCTCATCGTTATGAGGTTATTGAGCACATCAAAGTGGGCTCCCTTCAAAATCTATTAAGTCATAAAAGTGAAAAGCTTTTACTTAAATTTGATGTTCAGTTAGTAAGTGCGAAAGCAAGCATTCCATTTGTTGCTGAGATTGTGTTACTTTAAGGATCTGTGCATGTTTTGGCTGTTTGTCGTATCTTGTCAGAGATAGGCCGTAGTCAGCAAATCACTTAAAGTTGAATAAAAAGTTATCAGAGTATATTTTTGATCTCAGGAAGGGAAAATTGCCATTAATAAATTCCTTTGAGCCTACAAACGTGCTCTAAAACGCAATTGCAGTATTCCAAATTATTCGTTTTCTCGCTCCAAAGCTGCTCCGAAATGGTATTATTATTGCTTCTTGAGCTACTCCAAAATGCTTGAGCCTCTTTCACCCCTGAAATTGTATCCCCATTTTTTACTAATTCGCATCAATTAAAAAAGCATCCCCTATACACTCATTTGTGTCAGATCCAATTGGGTTCCTTCTCACAACCATTCAGTGGCCACTGCGCAAGCGTTGCAGTGTCGCGCCAGAAGTGCCTTCGTTGCATCTTTTGCATCTGTACGTGTCTACTGCCGATACGACACCCCAGCAATTGGCAGTCGTTTAAGGAGGAAAAGCAACTGAAAAAAAAAAAACACGCATGTGAATAAGATCCACGAAATAGTATGTATTTTTCAATCTTCCCGCGTGTCTGAATGTAAATTTTCTGCACATTCCTTTTCTGAGTACTATTTCAATATTTGCAACGTTTCTCGACTGGAAAAAGTTTTCTTGGTTGTTTTTCCTGTACTAAAGAATTCACGAAATTTTACATATCCGGTGAACGAACATGGCGCATACATTCAATAGGTTTGAGTTAAGGAACAGTGATCTATTGAAACAATAATTGCGTATGTTTCCTGGGAGAAGCTGCATGCTTTTCTTAGTTATGCATCATGAAGTAAAACTACCAAACGAAAGCTTGTTGCAGCAACAGCAGTGGACGATTTTTGACGACACTGGCGGCCGAGATTCCGCACGTGGTGCTGCGTTTCCAAGAACTGTTTTCTTGCCCCCTTTTGCCCTTTAAACCCGGGGAAGAAAAGCAGGCCAATGCGACAAGCGTGTCGTCGCGTGTGTAGAAGGATGAGGTTGGGAATTATTGTACAAAGAGCAGGCTACGGCAAGTGCAAGAGAGGCGCAACCGGAGAAAGCTTGCTGCGGTGTCTCATTGAGGGGGCTACCGCGGAAGCCTGAGCGAGAGTATGGTAAGGGCGGAAAAAACTGCACCATCTCTTTGCGACGGCTGCTGCAAAGCTTGCAGTACTTAGCGCGCTAGAAAACGATGCACAACAAAAACCAGAAAAAGGACAGAACTAGGCGCTCTGATTTCGAAAAAAAGGCGAACCCTTGTTCAAGAGGGGCCCTGTCAGGCCACATTATGACGGCAGTCGTAAAATCGAAATAACAAGATCGAAAACAATTACGAGAAAATCACCTCTGGTGAGGTGAAGCGAGGACAGGAATTCGAGTCTAAAGACAAATATAAGTTTCTTTCCTACTAGCATGGAAACAATCCAACCAGCCCAATTGCAAATATTGCTGCAAAGCGAGCCGCCGCAGGAGACTGTAGCCCACCTGCAACTGCGTATTGAATCGAAGCGCTACAGAGAAGAAGGCATATTGGTGGAACACTTATATCAGTGTCTGGAACTATACGCGTATCCACCTATCTGTCATATATCTTGCTTTTAAAGAGCATGGAATGAAGATGTCTCAAGAGCTAGAGCTCCTGTACGCGTTCTGCTCCCACCTGACGATTGATAATGAGCATAAAAAATATCTTTCGTTCTAAATAACAAAATTCACAGCACATATCAGAGATGTTTCGACGAGAAAGTTTCAGACTCCATCAGATGTTTTTTTTTTTTTTTTTTTAATAGGGCTTGGAGGTTTATTTGTAGCAAAGAGGGGTTTACAAGCCAGTGTAAAAAACTTCTTGGAGCCAATGAAGTTGTTTAAGCCTCCCTAAACAATGTGCGTTAGAAAGTACATCTAATTTAGCAGCACTGCAGGTGACGCGACACAGTAATTTATGAAGACATTGCCAGCTGTACTGAGAAATTTACAAGTCAATACAAAATGTATGCACTTATAAATTAAATAATCAACGTGCGCGTACATCGATATACTTGAAATACATGTTATGAGTAGCACACTATTGTTTCAGTATAAAAGTAAGGTATGATATTATGCTAGAGCAACTGTTTTATATGTTTCTTGAAGGAATAGAGGGTAGTTATGGTTTTTGCTATTGAATGCAAACTGGTTTGATTTGTTTTTTGGTTTTTAACATTCCAAAGCCGCTATGGCTGTGAGACACGCCGTAGTGGAGGTAAACTGATCCAATATGTAAAACCTACCAATTCCAAGTTATAACTATCATAATTGTTTGTTTTTTTTAATCTTAGGTAACAGATAGCGAGGACGTCAAGATGATATCTCGCTTCCGCCGAAATGAGTATGAAAAACCGTCGATAAATATAACACGAAGTGAAGAAACTGATGAATTAAGGAAGCAATAAAAAATGTAGCCAAGACGCTAATTTTAAGAATGTTCGGATATTTAAATATGCGTCGCTGAAATAGCATGAACTGCTTGCTATTACACGGCGGAGCGCTCTTTTTTGATGACTTATATGGGCAGTAGTTGAGTTTTATATGTTCATCTTGATACACCACCACAGTAGTTTACTAGTGAAGTTTCAGAAGCATATCAAGAAAAAACAGTTACGACATTTAGAGCGGACATATAGATCGGTAGAAGACTTATGAACCCCAGAGCGCACATTCTGCTTAAATTTAAAATGGCTATCAGATAATAATCCACGAAATTTCATCTGACTAGCGTTAATTATAGGATAGTTGTTATAAAATACAGCAGAATACAGTGCAGTGTTCTTTGTTTCGGAGTGAAAGAATACTAAAACAGTTTGCGACGAATTCAGACTAATGGCATTTCTTATAGACCAGCGATGCATATTTTTCAGCTCAATATTTACCTTATCAATCAGAGTACTTTCTTCTGTGTCTGATAATAGTAATTTAGTATTGACGGCATAAAGAACCGAAGGAAGTGTGGTGGTAAATAATTAGAAAAAAGAGCAGCGGCCGAGTATCACACCCTGAGGGTCACCCACATTAACAGTTTGGGTATTGGATCATGAGCTTCCGAATTGAAGAAAATGTTTTCCATCTTTTAAATAACTTTCGATGAGCGCTAGCGGTAATCATGCATTGTCATAACGAGTTAAATTGTTTTTATGCAATTTATTATTTAGATAGTCAAAAGCTCTCGCAAAGTCAATAATTACTCGTGCTACTAATGAACCTGAGTCTATTGATTCTCTAAGTGTCTACAAAAGTTCAGATAGCTGCAGTGGTGGAGTACCCTTTTCAGAAGCTAAACTGATGAGTGGGGGGAATGTTATATTCTTGAAGATAATCATTGATTCATTACAATATAAGGTAATCGCCATTTCAAGGTAATAACTACTTTTTCATGATTAAAATTCCACACGAGCGCTGCACTAGTCATATACTCAGGATGTGCTGATTTTAATATGAACAGCTTTATTTCTCGAAGCAAGCCTGAGGATCACGAGGCTCACCGAAATGCAGGGCTAAAGTGCGGCTCAGGCCACGGAGCGTTATTTAAAAGGTATAAGCTGAAACGTTTTTCGCCAAAAAAATGACATCTGTGCGGCATTTTATAGTTTTTTGTCCGCTGAACATTGCTATCATACTTAAAAATTCCAGAAAGGAGCGCAAACGGCAGTTTTTACAAGAAACCGAGCACCAGCGGGACCGCCCTCCAAGCAAACGCCGCTGTTGACCGTAATTGGCCGGCCCCATCATGACGTCAAGCTGGGTATGCCAGGCCGGCGCCGGCGGAGTTGCTGCGTGCGCGTTGCTTCAGGGGACGGGAGAGGTCGATTTAAAATGTTATTGATAATTTTAACAATGATAAACACCTTGAACATTTACCGAACGCCTTCGAGCAACCAGCAGTTCAAAAAGAAGACGCTGTCGAGTACGTCGACAGCGAAAGCAAAGTCAGCACATTTGCGCGAGTCGAAAAGCGCTAGTGCTGGCCCGCATTAACAACTACCCTATACACTTAAAAGCTCGTTTCAGTAGCAACAAAAGGAATGGGCATTGTATATGATGCAATCCTATTCCACAGCGCGTTTACACAACCTTCGAGTATCGCCCAACGGCGCAACAACAAACGCACGCCTACGGCAGCTGCTGCCCGTCCTGTCTTTACAGCTAGTTTGCGCGGTGCGCTGTTCAACGGAACACCGAAAATGGTCGGGCTTCAGCTTAATCATGAAATCAGACATGTTCGCAGCACCTGCAGTGCCGGATGAAGCGAGGTGACTGGAACGGTGTCGGCAGCGAACGCGGCAGACAGGCGTTCTTGCCGAGCGGACTCCCTGGTGCTGTAGTAAATGGGCTACTCGTAGATCTCCTTACTGTAAATCACTTTGTCTCACAATAAAATGAACATATCATTATTCACGGCACCGCCTTAGACGATGAGCTAATGTATACAAGAAGATCGGATGAGTCGCAACGGCACCGGCGACTGCCGCTACGCAGCAGTGAACAGAAATTTGCTTGTATCGCATTTATCCTACCAGCATCTCGGTACTGGTCAGCGAGCCTCAATAAAGGTTAATTTGTGCCATTCCGTTTGCCCTGGGCTTATAATTTAGGACAGCAATAAAATTGAGCACGCTTTCTTGACGCTATAGCGCAAGGCATCCACTGACAGCTTGCGGAAGGCGCGGCCGGCGCGGCATGTGGAGGCGCTTCGCACGATGCTTGAGCGCGCTGTTGCCGCGCGAGCAGCAAGGTACTCCAGGCAGTGCGTTATAAATTACTATTACAAATTCGGCGTTGACGTAGCCGAGAACAGCGGTGAGCTGTGTAACAACAGTGAGCCGCGAATCGCGTTCTAAATTCGGTATCCTCAGTTAAGTGTAACGACGATGAAGCCAGCCGTGCAACAACGGTATTAACTAATTAGTTACAGGAACAATGAGAGATTGGCATCGGGATTCAGTTGCGCTGATTTAATTGGAATCTGAAGGGGCCGCAATCGCTGCTAAGATTCGATTATCGGCATCGGCACGAAAATAATCAGTGCAAAACATAGCTGATTCGAAAGGCAAAATTTCTTTTCTTTCCTTTTCATGACAAAGGCCCACAGCGCCGAAAGCTTCTTATCCTCTGGGAAATTATAAAGCACAATGTCGCCTGGACCACGAATATTAGCGCTGGGAAACCACGCTGTTAGCCACCAGTTGCTTCACGGACTCACAATGATGCTTATTTTCTAATGACACGAGGAAAACAATTTTCGAACATCGAACGGCGTTTATTTTACAACTGAATAAAAGAGGCTCACAGCTATTCGGAGGGCTTGGAAGCGCGCGGCGCGCCACTCCGCATTAGCTGCGTATCTGCCGGTTGACCTCATGGGATCTTTGAATACGCGGAACCTTCAGCACAGAACGATAGAACTGGAAAAAAATAAACGGCACAAGCAACCGATTGCGCTGATCCGTCGTTCGCCAAAGCGCTGGATGGAGCGAAGCAAGCGTGCAAGCAGGCGGCCCGCCGGCATTCCGAGACTGACGTCACATCCGCCTGTTCCCCAATTTCGGCGCCTCGCCCCCGAGCATTTTTAGCGAGCGATTTCTGTTTTTCTTTTCGAGTGAATTTAAAAAAAAAAAAGTTAACAAGTAATTAACTATCCCCTTCTTTCCAACCACTGAATTTCATGCAGTTTTAAAACCGTTTCAGCTTCCCTTTATGTGCGCAGAAAACAAAGTGAGTGCACGGTTGTTTCGGAGTGCCAGTTAAGAAAATAAAGAAGATGCTATCATACCCTTTTGAAAGAGAAGACCACGGCTGGCAGAATTTCATTCATGAAGGCATCGCTGAAATCACCGTTCAAAGCCACATGAACATTGCAGTACTGGCCTCGTACTTTCTCAATGCCTTGCTCGTCCCTTACCACCGTCTCGATGCACTCGTCGTAGGCACCCAGGTCGCTAACGGTAGCCTGGAATAACCCTGTTGGGTACTTTCCCGTGGCGTCAATCACTGCGCGGAGGAAAAAAAGACAAAAAAAGATGCGCCACGAAGTCTTCGCCTAGTGCGTCTTTCACGGTAGTAATCTTCAGACAGTAGAATGGACAGATTCATTGCTCTCCTGGAGGCCGCCGGTCGCAAGTTCTGCGTGCTATGTACGTGAAGAGTAGAACAGGTGTAGAGAAAGGTAAACGGCGCACGTTATATCTTTCAACATTTTTCACGTTTTTCCTATTTGAAGCCGGCAATGGTTGTATATGCGGGCTGGCAATTAGAAAAATGCCCTTTCAATTGTATAAATAATGTTTTTATGTCTAATGCAAAACTCAGTTTACTTAAGTCCATGCCTGCACAATCAGAGCGCGATTTATTTTCACAATGCACTCAGTAACATACGCCTTAGATATATATTTTTCATCCTTCTCTAATAACCGTCATTTCGGAACAACTCTCAGAATCAATGGGCACACGAACGTGGGGAATCTTGTATACCACAAAAGGAAGCATTTTGTTTTCCAGATTACATTACTGGAATCCGTATAATCCCCGATTGAAACTTTATTCATTCTCCTCTTCCGCCGGGTGCAGTGTGTCGCGGAGGCCGTAAGCTAAGAGAGAATGAAAACCGGCTGTTGACGCCATCGTTAGAATTGACATTCGGGCCACTGTTGATCATTTATTCACCGTGTCCTCTGCGAAACCTACAATACAAATGTAGAGTGATGTTCTGCTTTTGTGAAATGAACGCTTTCAATCCTTTAGACAACTGTTCTATTCGCTTCACTTACGTCACGGTGACAACCATCCCAACCTTTTTTTTTTTAAGCTTCACACCTCGCAAAGGCAGATGTATAAGAACCCGCTGCTTTGGATATTGTGAATAGGTGCAGTGTGCATTTGTACTTCCTCTTCTATCATGCTGTTTACCGTACGCACGATTGGCCATTGTGAAAAAGTTGGGTGCCAGGAGTGCAATATCCGGACAATCGGAAGCACGTTTCGCAAGGCCTGTAGGATGCGCTGGCGCTGCTAGTCGAGTCAGCTCGAATGATAACGGCAGAGTACTCTACAGGGCGCTACAGAAAGGTGCTGAGAGGAGCTCTCGCAGAGAAGCGCACTTATACCGCTGTCACATAGGCATTTAAGATCGCGATCGGTAACGATCGTGATTGAAGGTTCAAGCGCGGCAGAAATGGAATGTGCTATATGTGCCCACTCGATTCTGATCGATAAATCAGATCGCTAGATGAGAGAAGGCACTACGCGCACTGTTAAGCTGCTGGGCCGTTGTGGAGGAGGGGAGCACCCCAAAACAGCCGGCTCGCTTGTTCAGTTTTTCTTTTCTTTCTGGTTGTTAACTTTGTTGTCAGGGGTTCTTTTTATGAGTCCGCGTCCGGGCGCCCATTGAACTTGAAATACGCGAGGAAAGGCTATTTGACTGGGAGTTCGGGGCTGAGACCTTGGAAGGTTTTGGTCGGACCGTGAGACAGAATAGGCATCTCGGCGCCAGACGCGAGAATTATGACTGTCGAGGAAAACAACCTGCGCCGCATCTGCCGCTCGTACCACTTAAGGGGCCTGCAAATGTGCACGCTACAGTGACCTTTGGCCTGTGCGACCGGAAGAGTGTGCTGGTTGCCGTTGCAGCCGCGTGGGAAACCCAGGGTCGTCTTACGGGTAGCACACGTTGTTTCAGTTTCAAAAACAGATCCGTACAAGTCAGGCGTGCCGGCGACGCGGAGACTGCGGAGAGCGAACCGCGTCGTCGTTTAACCTGTCAGCTCAGACCAATAACGGGCGAAGGCTTATGACTTCCCTGCTCAGCGCATTACCGATGGGACGGCACCGACGCAACCGTAAGCTTTGAAAACAAAACACGAAAACGGACGGTCGCTCGGGAAGCGCGCCGTTTACACACAAGCGGTCTCGTGTTTCTGGCTGCGCGGCGCGAGCCGGGGGTGCCGTTTCTAATGCGATGCCTTCGTAGAATTCGAGCGGAAAGGCGCGCACCGCGCCGTCGAGCTGTGTCAAGTCTCGCGTGAACATAAATATCCCCGCGGCGCTCTCGCCCAGCCGGCCAAGACGCGGGAGAACACGAGGGCACATCCGGTGCTGTCGGCTGACGGAACATCGCCGCAGCAAACGGCGCCCGTGTTGATGAAGTGGTAGCAATAAATTCTCTTCTTTCTCCCGCTCTCCTTACGGCCAGCGGGGTCCGGACACTACCCTCGTATTTCTTGCTGCCCTGCGTGCCCTTGCACGTGTATGCATGGCTGGTGAAAGTGAAAGTGGCGTTCACGTGTCTTTGCTAATTTGTTTTGCCTCGCCCCTGATTTTGAGAGTATCTGTGCGTCGTCTCCACAGGGGGGAAAGGGCGAAGCCCTGTGTGCCCTCTCACGTGTATGCATTGCTGGTGAAAGTGAAAGGGTGTTCATGTGTCTTTGCTAATGTGTTTTGTCTCGCCCCTGATTTTAAAAGAGTATCTGTGCGTCGTCTCCACAGGGGGAAAGGGCGAACGATTGGTGGGAGGCACGCGGGGCCCGCGAAGGACCAATCTCGGAGGTGCCGATGTTGCATTGGCTATTTGAAATGTGGCTTTGTCATTCTGATTGGCTCGAAGAAGCTCTTTTCCTCCGACTGGCCACGAAGTCGGTAACCAGGATGTTGAAAATGTATATTTAAGACGGGTGTTGGGGAGAGAAAAGGGACAAGACAGACGGACAGAGACAGACGGGTAGACAGACTGACTGCCGACCTACGACTGGTGGCAGGAGGTCGCGAACTGTGTTCGCAAAGCAGAATGTGTTTTTGACCCGTTCAATAAAGTGCCCGTAGCGCTCGAAAAGTTGTCCCGTCCGTTTCCTGCAACGTGTCCCCGGACCGACGGACACCCTTGTTACGACCGTGCATCCGCATTTGCGCGCTCTATTGTTCGCCTGTGGGCATGGAAAAGTATTGTGAATATGTGGTGATGGTCCAATGGCTCTAAGTGAGCCTGTTTCCAGGAATCCTGTTTTGTAAGCCTGTTTTGCTTTGTGGACAACCTGCAAATGCCAAATTGACCCTGTCAAGAGAACGTCTGGAAAAACACAAAGAAACGTCCCCCTGCGGGAAATGCAGGAAGTGCTTTCTTTCTTTTGTTCACTCTTCCAGTCGATAAGCTCTATCGTCCAGTGAGGAATGCCTACTTTCCAAAGGAGACGACAGAGTGACATGTCCGCTGACGTGCAGGACAAGAAAGGAGCATGACGCATACAGCCATTAAGTGATTTCCCAGGAATGCAGGAAAGATTTGCAATTGTCGAAAACGGACAATGCTGGGAGCGGATGCGGCGCCACGTGCACTCGGGTTTCTGAGAAGTAAAACCACTTGTCAGAACCAGCCTGTGGTTTCTTTGCTGAAGAATAGAAATGTACCTCCTCTCCTCGCCGTTCCCAAGCTTTTCCCGCCAACAAGTGATCACGCCCAACGAATGAATGCCGGACCAGTCAGTGCTTCAGACCATCAGTGCAGTGATGTGTTCGATTGGATGCCGATACCTGAGGGGCGTGCCCTGGATTTGGTTGGTCAACATCTTCAGAGAGGGGCTGGACATAGGGGGGTTTTAAGGACGCTGCAGAGCACGAAATGTCGCTCTGGGCCCTGGGTAAACGGCTCATCCAGTCGCTTCTCGCTATGAACTCTTAACGCTTGCCATTTTGCTGATGTACCCTTCTTTTTCGTGTAAATAATCTTGTAAATAAGTTTCTCAAAGTGCCATTAAACCTGCTTGTACATATTTCACCAACTTCGAAGATTCAATCCTACTTCAACCCCGAGTCTCTGCACGCTACCAAGTGAAGGCCGGGACGACGTAGCCCCAGCGTCACGACAACTGGTGGCAGCGGTGGGATCTGAATCTACAAGCCCCAACACTGGTGCCCAGCGTTGGGATCTGAATCTACAAGCCACAACATCTGGTGATTGGAGGTGGATCTGAAGCTACAAGCCACAACACCTTGTGATCGGAGGTGGCATCTCAAGCAACAAGCAGGAGCAACAATCAACAAGAGGGCAGCTCGGAACATCGATCGCATGTGTGGGTGAGTGCTTGGCTTTTCTTCTGATGTGGACCAGGTTCTAGAACAGGGTTAGATTTTAGAACTGGTAAAGAGAGTGTGGAAACGCCTTTAGGTGTGGTAGTTTGCACAGCTGTTTTGGAAGTAGCCGACACTCGGAGCGATCATGGACCTACAGAAGCTGCAGAAACCGGACCTGTTACTATTGTGTGAGGAATTGGGAATTGATACAAGTGGTTTGGCACGAAAACCCTTGATTATAAAGGCAATCACTGATCTGGGAACCGATGATGAGGAGCTCAGTGAAGCATGGAACCTCATCGGTCAAAAAAAGGAACAGCTCAGACAGCAGAAAGAGCGTGAAATTGAAAGAGAAGCAAAAAGGCTGGAGCTAGAAATTGAGCTCCGGAAATTAGAACTAGAGTTGAGCAAGAGGTCGGGCAATTGTCCCCAGCTAGCGGTACCTCTTCTCAACAAGGAGGCAGATTTCAAGATGTCAAAGTACATGCAGCCATATGTGATATCAGGGGATATCGGTCTGTATTTGGCTAACTTTGAGCGAACCTGCGAAAAACTGTCCTTCCAGCGAGACACGTGGTCTCAGAGATTATTGACGGTTCTGCCCTGCGAGGCAGCGGAGGTTGTCGCGCGGCTAAGCAAGGAGGACGCGGACAACTACGAGAAGGTCAAAGCTTGCCTTCTGAGAAAGTATAGGCTTAGCGCCGAGGCGTTCAGACAACGTTTTCGGAAAGCTACTAAGTCCAGGGACGAGAGTTACCCTGAATTCCTGTACAATTTAAGAGTTAATTTGGGCGAGTGGCTAAAGAGCACTAATTCCTACAGTGATAGGGACGCTGTAGTCGAGCGAATTCTTTTGGAGCAGTTTTATAACTGCCTCCCAGAAAAAGAAAGAAATTGGTTACAGGACCGAGGCGAAATTAAGTCGGCAACTGAAGCTGCCGAACTTATTGAGGAGTATGCTTCGCGCCGACAATTCAGCAACCCAGCAGTGGATAGGCCCCGCAATCCCAAGTTCAGTGTAAATAACCGTCAGAAAAGGCGCTTTGCTAGATTTGCAAACGAAGAAAGGAAGGCTTCTTCAGGCAAACGCCCTAGAAAGGACGGCAGTGAGAAAAGTGGGGAAGTGACCAACGCGCAGAACACAAAGAATAAGCTTGAGGCTAGGAAGCCGCTCACATGCTTTAGATGTAATGAGCAGGGTCACATTGCCGTCAACTGCCGGAAAGAAAAGATTGCTTTCTCGTATGTCAGGGACTGCGATGAAAATATGCAGCTTTTAGAACCCTACCTGCATGACCTAGTAGTCAACGGGAAGCCTTGCAAGGTACTGCGCGATTCGGCCGCAACGATGGATGTTGTCCATCCGGCGTATGTATCGCCTTCCGACTATACAGGACAGTGTGCATGGATCCGACAGGTAGTTGAGGAACAGAGTGTGTGCTTGCCGATCGCGAACGTGGTCATCGAGGGCCCTTTCGGCGAATTAACAACCGAGGCTGCCGTTTCAGGAAAACTTCCTAAGTGCTATCCGTATTTGTTCTCCAACAAATCGGACATGCTGCTGCGAAAGAGGGGCATCCTTTTCGGAGACAGAGTTGTGCAAGCCTTAACACGTTCAAAGGCGCGAGAACTAGCTACACTGCTCATTCCAGAAAAATCCTCAGCGGAGGAAACGGCAGTTAAAACAGTGGTAAATGCGGAAGATAGCAGGTCAGAAAACTTTGAGAGCGAGGCATCTCAGATATGTCAACTTGAAAGGGAGCTTGATGAGACGCGGAATGAGGACGTTCTTGAGAGTAACCTCTTGCCGCCGGTGTCTAGTAATCTCACGAGACTTCTAAGTGGAACCCGAGAGGACTTAGCTATGGAGCAAGCCAATGATCCCAAGAATAAGCTCGAAGTACAGTGGGAAGGACCTGCTGAAGTCGTTGCAAAGCTTTCTGACACTAACTACGCAGTGAAAATCCCCGATAGGCGTAAAGAAGTGCGCATTTATCATTGCAATCTTATGAAGCCTTATGTGCAGAGGGAAGCCGTGGTAAATCTAACGTTAAACCTTCCCGAGGAGATGGGGGACAACTTGATTTGCCTCAGCGGAAAGGGAAGCAACGCTCAGGAGCTTCTCAAAAAGACGGAGCAGAGAGGAGAACTAAAGAAATCCCAGCTGTCCGATCTGGGCGAGATAATAACAGAGTTTGAGGCCTGCTTCGTGGACAGGCCAGGCAGAACTGATTTGACTGAGCACGATATTGAGCTGACTTCAGACGTGCCAGTGCGATCAAGGTGCTACCGATTTTCTCCAAGGCAAAGAGAAATTCTGGATAGGGAAGTAACTCGCATGCTGGAATTAGGAGTAATAAAACCCTCTGAAAGCGATTATGCTTCGCCTATGATCTTAGTAGAAGCTCCAGGTAAAGACCCTAGGCCTGTGGTAGACTACCGAAAGCTAAATTCTCTCACCAGGGATCAAGTGTATCCTATTCCGAATATTGAGGAGAGAGTAGAACAGGTCAGTAGAGCGGCATATGTGACTACGCTGGACCTTACTAGAGGATACTGGCAAGTACCGCTCACTGAACGCGCCAGCAGATACGCGGCTTTCGTCACTCCGACGGGCAGCTACCAGCCAACAATGATGAGTTTCGGGCTCAAAAATGCTCCATTTTGTTTTTCCCGACTCATGGATAGGGTTTTAAAGGGGTGTGAAACCTTCGCGGTGCCTTATTTAGACGACATTGCGGTTTTTTCCGACTCATGGGCGGACCATATGGTACATCTAAGAGCTGTACTGAGCCTTTTGCGTCAAGCTGGACTAACCGTAAAGGCCGAGAAATGTTGCCTGGCAAGGGCGACCGTGGACTACTTGGGTCACAATGTAGGTCAAGGTTTCAGGAAACCCAGCGAGATTAAGATTTCTGCGGTAGCAGACTATCCGCGGCCGAGCACGAAGACGGAAATTCGAGCATTCCTAGGTCTGACTGGGTACTACAATCACTACATCCCTAACTATTCAGCTTTGGCCAGCCCTCTGACCGACGCTCTCCGCAAGACAGAACCGACAAATGTAGTCTGGGACGAACAAAAGGAAGCCTCCTTCGTAAACCTGAAGGCTGTGCTGATTAGCCGTCCGGTATTGCGAGCTCCAGACTATGACCGAGAATTCACGGTCCAGTGTGATGCCAGTGATCGAGGGCTAGGTGCTGTTCTCTGCCAGAGAGATGACGACGGTGATGAGCACCCAGTGCTCTACCTGAGCAGAAAACTGAGTTCTAGAGAGAGGGCTTATTGCGAGTCAGAGAAAGAGTGCGCTTGCATTGTATGGGCCATTCAAAAATTGCAGTGCTATCTTGGAGGGGCCAAATTCACCGTAGAGACGGACCATTGTCCCCTGGCTTGGCTGCAAACTGCGACATCGAAGAACAGTCGCCTTCTTAGGTGGAGCTTGATTTTACAGCAGTACAATTTTGAAATAAGATACAAAAAGGGGAAGTTAAATGGGAATGCGGACGCGCTTAGCCGCTCTTTCTAAGCGGTCCGAGATGTTCCTCACCATGTATCCAAATTGATAATCAGGTTTTTTTTTTTTTTTTTTTTTTTTTTTTTCGTGCGCTTGTATATGTGTGACTATGTAAAGCAGCACGTTTGGTTTTCTAGGAATACGTGGGTCCTGAACGTCTTGAGAGTGGGCTTTTCTCGAACAACAATGGCAGTTTTCTTTTGACCTGGTCTCTTCAGACGGGAGCCGAGTGCTTGCTTCGACATGTGGTTGAGTTTCAGACAGCTCGAGCAATTTGGCCTACAACAATCAAGACAACACGACAAGCAACAGCGAGCTTCAAGCGTTCACGTGCAGGCCATTAAGTCGTCTCTTCATGCAGCAGCTGGGACTGCTGCCCTCCGAGTCTCTTCTGGCGGGGGAGGAGGCTGTTACGACCGTGCATCCGCATTTGCGCGCTCTATTGTTCGCCTGTGGGCATGGAAAAGTATTGTGAATATGTGGTGATGGTCCAATGGCTCTAAGTGAGCCTGTTTCCAGGAATCCTGTTTTGTAAGCCTGTTTTGCTTTGTGGACAACCTGCAAATGCCAAATTGACCCTGTCAAGAGAACGTCTGGAAAAACACAAAGAAACGTCCCCCTGCGGGAAATGCAGGAAGTGCTTTCTTTCTTTTGTTCACTCTTCCAGTCGATAAGCTCTATCGTCCAGTGAGGAATGCCTACTT
The DNA here is from genome assembly GCF_055883805.1 of Amblyomma maculatum. Lineage (NCBI taxonomy): Eukaryota > Metazoa > Arthropoda > Arachnida > Ixodida > Ixodidae > Amblyomma > Amblyomma maculatum. Next base: position 34,909,648 of record NW_028146738.1, read on the forward strand.
TCCAAAGGAGACGACAGAGTGACATGTCCGCTGACGTGCAGGACAAGAAAGGAGCATGACGCATACAGCCATTAAGTGATTTCCCAGGAATGCAGGAAAGATTTGCAATTGTCGAAAACGGACAATGCTGGGAGCGGATGCGGCGCCACGTGCACTCGGGTTTCTGAGAAGTAAAACCACTTGTCAGAACCAGCCTGTGGTTTCTTTGCTGAAGAATAGAAATGTACCTCCTCTCCTCGCCGTTCCCAAGCTTTTCCCGCCAACAAGTGATCACGCCCAACGAATGAATGCCGGACCAGTCAGTGCTTCAGACCATCAGTGCAGTGATGTGTTCGATTGGATGCCGATACCTGAGGGGCGTGCCCTGGATTTGGTTGGTCAACATCTTCAGAGAGGGGCTGGACATAGGGGGGTTTTAAGGACGCTGCAGAGCACGAAATGTCGCTCTGGGCCCTGGGTAAACGGCTCATCCAGTCGCTTCTCGCTATGAACTCTTAACGCTTGCCATTTTGCTGATGTACCCTTCTTTTTCGTGTAAATAATCTTGTAAATAAGTTTCTCAAAGTGCCATTAAACCTGCTTGTACATATTTCACCAACTTCGAAGATTCAATCCTACTTCAACCCCGAGTCTCTGCACGCTACCAAGTGAAGGCCGGGACGACGTAGCCCCAGCGTCACGACACCCTGAAGAGAGGTCCTGCAGTCACTGTTCGGACGGCGGCGACATCCTGGTGAGCGGCCTCGCAGCTACAGCTGAACACCTCAGCGACTGGGCGTTCGGTGGAAACAAGGAACGTCTTCGAGAAGGCTTCCGTAGCTCGAAGAAGCGAAGAGGTGGAGCTTGGAAGGAGACCACCAGACCCTAGCGGAGCAACGACCTGGTAGAAGACTGAGGTTGAGGTGCTCGGATCGATGGCACCGACCGCAAAGAATCGGCGAAAGTAGAGGCCTCAGAAGCCAAGGCTTCATGACAGCGCCAACAAATGAGTGAGTTTCTCTGCTCTCACTTAACTTGCCTCAGCGTATGCGCGTGAGCCGCAGGGTTGATGTAAAGCATCTCGCAATGGCTGCTTTTTGTTGGTGGGCGGAATATGACGGTGCACACGACGCTTGGTATGCGCCAATGTCAGAGACTGAGCGAGCTAAGGAAAAAGAGGAAAAGGAGAGAAGCGAAGCGGATATCCGCGATCTGCTCCGGCAATTAGCCATAGCCAAGGAAGACCTCAGGCAGGAAAGGATACGGTTTGAAGAAGAGCGCTCACGGAGAGCGGCGCGTGAGCCACCGGAGCCGGGGCAGATTCAGGCGCACAGTAGCGCAAATTGCCCTGATCAAACGCTGATTGAGGCAGTTGGTGAGGTTAGCAGCAGCAGGGGCATTAAGTTCGTTCTTGCAGAGAACGTAAAAGAAGAATGCCAGATTCCTGCAGAAAGTGCTGTTATTTCAAGTGATTCGGAGAGCGCAGTTGATGCTTGCGTCGAGGAGCCTCGGGTTGTGGAAACAACTAGTGTTGAGAGAGATGGGCAGTCTCCTATCTCTGAGGTAGAGGTATGCTCTACGGAGGCGCCTGCAAAAGTGACCGCCATTGATCGAAATGTGCAGGTCGAGTCTTGCGATGTATCCGAATGTGCTCACCATGCTAATGACGCGAATGAGAGCAAAGACGCAAAATGCTTGGTTGGCGCGAGCGCTGAACCTGTGTTCCCAACCGGAGCGGCAGTGTGCCAGGCAGGATGTGCCGAGACCGGCACAGCAAAGACAGTGATCGCGACCTCAGTAGTAACATCCGAGAAGCCAGAAGCCGAACAGCTGGATAAACGGGCCGATCCTGACCCAGAAAACACGGGTTTATGCAAAGATGCAGATGAGCGGAGTCCGAGGCATGCTCTGAGCGATGGCGACGGAAATTGCGTCCCACGCCTTGAAAACAGCAAAGTATTGCCGCAGCTAGCGATGGAACACGACCGGTGTTGGGACCTCGTTACGCATCTGCTCAAAGGATGGATCGCTAAGGCGGAGCCTCCGGAGAGTGAGCCCCTTGAGCCGGGAAAGATAGCCCCAGAGACAAATTTCGGGTGCATTCTTGTTCGCGCTTTCGCGGAAACGTATGCGCCAAGTAAACAATCAGCTAGCGTTTTCTACGATGCAGGAGAACAGCACAGCCAGAAAGCAGGGCGCGTGCGATTATCTTGCATGCTGCGGCTCGTCTGTGCCGTGCGAGCAGTCCGGGCATTTGATCCCGGTGGTGAGCGCTGTGAGCTGAATGTTGGCAGTCTTAACCCACTCTGCCACTGCCAGTTCGTGACAGGTGTAAGGGTCTCCTGTGGCTCGACCACGCGCTGAGGCAGTGACTGAGAGTGGAGGAACGTTGACCATTGATAGACTTGGAACAGGGAGTGGACAGGCATTCCTGTGCAGCACATGTGTATTGTGTGAACTTCTGCTCTTTGTGCTTGATCATGCTGTATTTATTGCTTGGTTTGGTGTTGTGTATGTCAAGCTGTGTCGCATTGTATGCCGTATGGTTTATTTACCGTTTACAAATGCGCACGGAATATTTTCGTTCAGGGCGCGCACGTCTCTGCACGAGAGTGTTGCACTGTATATAGTGTTTATACGTCGTAGTGACCAGTGTCCGATACTAATGAGGTTCGTTTTTTTTTGTTGTTGTGGTTGTTCTTTCGTTAGAGCTGTGATTGTGAATTATGCTGTACCCCTGTAAGCGGCGATGTAATGTAATGTGTCAGCCGGTACAGTGAGGCGCGGAGTTGTGTGGCGCCTCAGTGGCAAAGTTCCTATATTCTCTAGATTTGTAAATCAGACCCCATGGTCACGTCGTTGGGCGCAGCTTTGTTTACGCTTCTGCTGTGTATGCCCAAGATGTTTCCTCACGTAGCGGGGGACAAGTGTTGTGCGGACAGCAAGTGTACGCACAACATTCTTAGTGGGAAGGTGTTAAGCTGCTGGGCCGTTGTGGAGGAGGGGAGCACCCCAAAACAGCCGGCTCGCTTGTTCTGTTTTTCTTTTCTTTCTGGTTGTTAACTTTGTTGTCGGGGGTTCTTTTTATGAGTCCGCGTCCGGGCGCCCGTTGAACTTGAAATACGCGAGGAAAGGCTATTTGACTGGGAGTTCGGGGCTGAGACCTTGGAAGGTTTTGGTCGGACCGTGAGACAGAATAGGCATCTCGGCGCCAGACGCGAGAATTATGACTGTCGAGGAAAACAACCTGCGCCGCATCTGCCGCTCATACCACTTAAGGAGCCTGCAAATGTGCACGCTACAGTGACCTTTGGCCCGTGCGACCGGAAGAGTGTGCTGGTTGCCGTTGCAGCCGCATGGGAAACCCAGGGTCGTCTTACGGGTAGCACACGTTGTTTCAGTTTCAAAAACAGATCCGTACAAGTCAGGCGTGCCGGCGACGCGGAGACTGCGGAGAGCGAACCGCGTCGTCGTTTAACCTGTCAGCTCAGACCAATAACGGGCGAAGGTTTATGACTTCCCTGCTCAGCGCATTACCGATGGGACGGCACCGACGCAACCGTAAGCTGTGAAAACAAAACACGAAAACGGACGGTCGCTCGGGAAGCGCGCCGTTTACACACAAGCGGTCTCGTGTTTCTGGCTGCGCGGCGCGAGCCGGGGGTGCCGTTTCTAATGCGATGCCTTCGTAGAATTCGAGCGGAAAGGCGCGCACCGCGCCGTCGAGCTGTCAACTATCGCGTGAACATAAATATCCCCACGGCGCTCTCCCCAGCCGGCCAAGACACGGGAGAACACGAGGGCACATCCGGTGCTGTCGGCTGACGGAACATCGCCGCAGCAAACGGCGCCCGTGTTGATGAAGTGGTAGCAATAAATTCTCTTCTTTTTCCCGCTCTTCTTACGGCCAGCGGGGTCCGGACACTACCCTCGTATTTCTTGCTGCCCTGTGTGCCCTTGCACGTGTATGCATGGCTGGTGAAAGTGCAAGTGGCGTTCATGTGTATTTGCTAATTTGTTTTGCCTCGCCCCTGATTTTGAGAGTATCTGTGCGTCGTCTCCACAGGGGGGAAAGGGCGAAGCCCTGTGTGCCCTCTCACGTGTATGCATTGCTGGTGAAAGTGAAAGGGTGTTCATGTGTCTTTGCTAATGTGTTTTGTCTCGCCCCTGATTTTAAAAGAGTATCTGTGCGTCGTCTCCACAGGGAGAAAGGGCGAACGATTGGTGGGAGGCACGCGGGGCCCGCGAAGGACCAATCTCGGAGGTGCCGATGTTGCATTGGCTATTTGAAATGTGGCTTTGTCATTCTGATTGGCTCGAAGAAGCTCTTTTCCTCCGACTGGCCACGAAGTCGGTAACCAGGATGTTGAAAATGTATATTTAAGACGGGTGTTGGGGAGAGAAAAGGGACAAGACAGACGGACAGAGACAGACGGGCAGACAGACTGACTGCCGACCTACGACTGGTGGCAGGAGGTCGCGAACTGTGTTCGCAAAGCAGAATGTGTTTTTGACCCGTCCAATAAAGTGCCCGTAGCGCTCGAAAAGTTGTCCCGTCCGTTTCCTGCAACGTGTCCCCGGACTGGAACACCACATCATCCATATATATATATATATGGTATATATATATATATATATATATATGGTATATATATATATATATATATATATATATATATATATATATATATATATATATATATATATATATGGTATATATATATATATATATATATATGGTATATATATATATATATATATATATATATATATATATATATATATATATATATATAAGAAAGTTAACTCGCACTACCAACAGCGTGATTTGTTTGTAATATATATAAAATTACAAACTTGAGTAAATGTTTGCTCTCCTTTTTCTGACCACTGTTTCAGTGGACGAGCAGCAGTTGTGTCAACCACTGCGCACGCAGGAAGGGCAGAACATGACTAGCACACTCGGAAAGTGGCAAACGTGGTCGAGCCCGCACGTTTGTTTATCACTGCCAAACCATGCACATGATGTCTAGAGTGTGAACATGGCTTTGCAGCTCAAATCGCATAAATTATACATAGTATTATATACTGTCACGACGTTGGTGAGTGGGGCTAGATTAAGAGAACCAGTACACGTGAAAGTCCACGGTCACAGTTTTAGATACGTCCTGCGAATACGCAGCAGATCCGCTTCAACGTCTTTCGCTCTGAGGGCCACTTCAACTCTCCCTCCTTGAGCGTGACGCACACAGGTACACGTGCGCACAAGCGGACAAAAGCAAATGAGAAAAAAAGTTTGCAGATACCGTTTTTCAGTTACCGCGCAAAATACGGCTTCATTCGCAAAACATGAACTGTCTTTGGACGAGGCAGCCGACGGCCTCTCTGCTCTGGGTCATCCGGAGCACCTCGTAATTGATGTCGCTAAGGCGCCGCATGATTTTATATGGTTTGGAGTAGCGCCAAATCAACTTTTCTGATAGGCAACGGCGTCGAACAGTAGTCCACACCCACACTTGGTCCCCGGTGTTGTAGGAAACTTGTCTGTGGCGGAGGTTGTACCGGCATGAATCCTTGTCCTGTTGCTGGGCGATGTGGACGCGTGCTAGTTGGCGTGCTTGCTCAGCATCTTGGGCAAACTCCTCGGCGGCAGTAGAAAGCTTGCTGTTTCGCAAGGGAGCATTGCGTCCAGCATCGTCCGAACCTCCCTGCCATAAACGAGGCGAAATGGCGTGAAACTTGTGGTGTCTCGGACTGCCGTATTGTACGCGAATGTCACGTATGGTAGGCTCGCATCCCAAGTCTTAAGCTGGGCGTCGACATACTTTGCCAGCATGTCCGCCGTGGTCTTATTAAGCTTTTCCGTCAGCCCGTTTGTCTACGGATAGTAAGCAGTAGCTTTTAGATGCGCTGTACCGCTTAGATGAAAAACTTCGCCCATCATTTGCGAAGTAAAGGCAGTCCCTGTATGGTAATAACACAGGTAGGAGCACCGTGCAGCAGTATGATCTGGTAGACAAAGAAATGTGCAACTTCAGATGCTGTACCACTAGGTAGCGCTTTGGTCTCCACATAGCGAGTGAAATTATCTGTGGCGATGATTATCTAACGGTTGCCACCGGAGGACCGAGAGAAAGGACCGAGAAGGTCCATGCCGACTTGATCAAACGGTGCGCGTGGTGGTATTATGGGCATAAGGAGGCCTGCAGGCTTTGATTGCGGAACCTTCCGACGCTGACATCGCCGACAGCTCTGGGCATAGCGCTTAACAACAGTGGCAAGGTTTGGCCAGTAGAATGTCTCTCGTATTCTAGCAAGTGTGCGAGAATAGCCCAAGTGGCCAGAAGTTGGTTCATCGTGGCACGCTGAAAGGATTTCGTCTCGCAGAGCTGTGGGTACCACGAAAGTAGGTTCTCTACTCGGATCTAGAGTTGTGCTTATAAAGCACGCCACTTCTCAGAAAGAAAGTTGAGAGGCTCGGAGAAAAACACTTAGGTATGGAGGCTGGCCGACCTTCTGAATAATCGATCAGGGCTCGCAAGTCTGGACGCTGCTGATTAGACATATCGGAAGCATCAACGGCTCTGAGGAAGCTGCCATCGTCATCCGTGTCTGGTGAAGCGAGCTCGACAGGCGCACGAGAGAGCGTGTCAGCGTCTTCATGCTTATCTCCGGACTTATAGACTATAGGGAGGCCAAACTCCTGTAGGCGAAGGCTCCATCGCGCCATGCTGCCGCATGGGTCACGCAGGTTGGCCAGCCAACACACGAATGGTGGTCTGTGACCACTTTAAATGGGCGACCATAAAGGTAGGGGCGAAATTTCACAGCAGCCCAAATAATGGCCAGGAATTCCTTTTCAGTCGTTGAATAGTTCATCTCGGCGCGCGATAAAGTACGGCTGGCATAGGCGATGACTCGTTCAACATCCTCTTGACGTTGCACGAGAACCGCCCCAAGGCCAATGTTACTGGCGTCGGTGTGTATTTCTGTCTCTCTCTGTTCATCGAAATGGGCTAGAATGGAGACAAAGACGCAGCTCGGTAAAAGCAGCTTTTTGCTCGTTAGTCCAAACAAAATAGCTGTCTCCCCAGGTGAGCCGAGTCAGCGATTTAGCGAGGTCACTGAAGTTATCAATAAAACGCCGGTGGTAACTGCACAAGCCAAAAATAATGCGAATAGCTTTCTTGTCACGTGGAATCGGAAATTCCGCAACAGCAGCAAGCTTATCAGTGTCGCGCTTCAATCCGGCGGCGCTGACGACAGCTTGCGGTAACTGACGCAAAAAATAAACGTGCCGGCTTTCTCTTTAACTAGAACGACCGGAGAGAACCACGGGCTATTTGAAGGCTGGATAACATCATCTTCGAGCATCTCCTTAACGTGTGACTTACTAACTTCACGTTCAGTCGAAGAGACGCGGTAGGGATGCTAGCGGATTGGACGCACATCATCGAACGTCACGATTTGGTGCTGGGCGATGGTAATTTCATGCACTTTTGACGACGATGCAAAACACGTTGAATTCGAGTAACAAAGAAAACAGCTGTTAACGCTGGCTTACCGATAGCTCTGAGCTGACATCCAGATTGTCAAGGGATGTGGGCGGTGGTACGGTTTCTGAGGACAAGCAGTCGGAGACATCAGAGGTGCGATCGGCGAAAGCTACGGACGTGTCATGAAAAAGGTGCCGATACTCGTTCGTAAAATTTGTAACAGTACCTCTGACTGACCACAGTGAAGATGGATTACGCTGCGGGCCACGCAGACTCCTTGTGTCAACAGCAACGAGACGTTTGTCTTGGCTATTACGTCACCGTCGTGAAGAGCATTGCATTTGACATTAACGAAGGTGCTTGTTCGGGTTGGTAGCGTGACACTGTCCGCATAAACTTGAAGCACATTAAGTGGTCGCTTTGTACTGCTGAGGGCCATCGCTCTCTCAATAGAAAACGAGACCTTAAGATCCCGGACGTCAATAATTGCTCCATATTCACGAAGAAAATCTAAGCCCAAAATCAGGTCACGCGAACAGCTTTTCAGAACAAACCAGCTTACCACAAACGTTGGCCCTTGAATTTGAACTCTGGCCGTGCGCATGCCTAGAAGAGTAATCAAATGACCACCCGCAGTGCGAACGTGTGTGCCAGCCCATGGAGTCAAAACCTTCCGGAGAACTGCGGCAAACTTGCTGCTCAAAGTAGAATAATCAGTGCCAGTATCCAACAGAGCTCGAACATGGAGACTATCTAGTATTACGGGTATGTGCAACGAAAGCTGCTTGCTAATGTCAAGCTTCTGACTCGTTGGCTGCTCTGCGTCGGTGTACGCGGTCTGCTTCACCTGCAATTCGTCGTGGTTTCGGTGCGTTGTTGCAGCGTCTGTTCCACCGGCAAGTCGTCGTCGTTGCGGGTGCGTTGTCGCGTCATCTGTTCCACCGGCAATTCGTCGTCGTTGCGGGGCGAGTGCGTTGTTGCGCCGTCTTTTACACCGGCAATTCCTCGTCGTTGCGAGTGGGTTGTGATTCGTCTGTTGCACCGGCAATTTGTCGTTGTTGTTGGTGCGTCGTGGTGGCGTCGAGGTGGCGTTATGATCGGTAACCGCGGACGTTTCCAATGTCAATGCGTAGTTTTTCCATGTCCGCGTCGATGTGGGGTCTCCCGCGCAGCGATGTCCAGCAAGCCTACCCCGAAGGTCGCTAGTTTCAGTTTTCCTGCCGGGGACTAGGCGATCGACCCTGCGCTGCCTATGAAGACCTTGCAGCAGATGCCGAAGGGCGAGCCCTTGGCGACGGTGATCGAGATTGCCGCAGACGAGATGGAACACCACGGCGCTGGTCATTGACGAAATCTTCAACGGCTCGGGGCCGTTCGCCGTAGCGAGGCCGCGGTGAATCGGCGGAAAAACCTTCGAGGCCCAGTCGACGGTAGCGACAGCGCCGATAGACACGACCCGGTTCGTCGTAGTGAAAGCATAACGCCCATTGTTCGGGGGTGTACACCATTCGTCTGCTTTCCGCGTAGACGTTCAGGAATCTGTTATGTACTGGATCACGGGGGCTGCTGTTGTCGGCCCAGTTACGTTAGCAGGAATGAGGGACGGCGACTGGGGCCGAAAGTACTGTAGAACCTCGGCGTATGTGGGGCGGTAACACTCAGGTGGCGTAAGATGAGGAGCATGGCGAGGTTCACCGCTTGGAAACGGAGGCCGGAGTGCTTGCTGCACCTCGTCACGGATAACGTTCGCAATGAAGGTAGGTGCTGGTTGAGGTGCGCCATACAGCAGTCGGAGTTCGTCGCGCACAATCGAACGTACGAGCTCCCGTAGCTCAGATGTGTCAATGCTATACGATGGTAACTCGGCAGAAACAGAGGCAGCGTGGACGGTACGATCCTGTGCCAAAGCTCGCTGCTGAAGCACTTTCTCTATCGTGGATGTTTCCACAAGAAACTCTGCGACAGTTTTCGGAGCGTTGCGGACCAGTCCAGCAAAAAGCTCCTCTTACACCACGCATGAGGTAGCGTAGCTTTTTGTCCTAGGACATCGTAGGGTCTGCGCACTTGAAGAGGCGCGTCATACCTTCGATATACGCCGCGACAGTTTCGTTAGGGATTTGAACCCGAGATTGGACAGCGTGTCCGGCCTTTGCGCGATGATCTGAGCTACCGTATGTTGCCGCAAGATGACGCTTTAACTCACACCAAGAAGACAGCTGGTCTTCATGGTTCTCAAACCATGTCCGAGTGCCGTCGTCAAGGCTGAAGTAGACATTTCGAAGCCGGGCAGCGTCATCCCAGAAGTTGAACACAGCTACCCGCTACGGCGTCTCTCATTGCCTGAGTCGCTTTGGAACGTTAAACCCCACAAACCAAACCAAACCTTTCATAGCGCTGTAACCAGTCGTATACGTTTTCATAGGTGTCCGCGTGAAATGTCTTTGGGACGCGGTGGTTCTTAAACGTCACGTAGGTGGGGATCGCGCCAGGCATTGAGACGATTTCGTGTCTTCCGGTAGTCATGCTCGATGGGGAAAACTCAGATTGTAGGCCTCGTTGCCTGCGGTTGGTGCCGTGAACAGGCGTTTCCTCGAATATAGAACCAGCACTGCTGCTTAGCGGAGGGGTACGGGACTTTAGACCTCACGTGCATCAGATTTATCACTGCTTTGGTGGGTGGGGCTAGATTAAAAGCCGGTACACGTGAAAGTCCACGGTCAAGTTTTAGATACGTCCGGCGAAGGCGGAGCCGATTTACTTCAATGTCTTTCGCTCTGAACGCCGCTTCAATGTATTTCGCTCCGAACGCCCCTTACAATATTTAAAAATTATATGGTTGAGTTATAGTAAACGTTTTGAGTACTCCTTATATTTAGGTGGTATATTTGGTCAATGTCAGTGAACGAGGCTGGCAACGACAGCTTGACCGCGGTCGAGACGGTAGAGCAGGATCATGGGCGATCACGACTGCATTCGCTGTGTAGCAACGCCAGATCCACATCGAGCTGGATTCCGATCGACTTGATCATGATCAGAAGTGCCCTTGTGACAGCAATATTAATAGCAGTGAATCAGTCTGTACTATTTTGCCCTCAGTAAAACTCGGTGACCACCATCGAGTCCGCGAATTAGTGCTCAGGTGAACGTAAGAACCACAGAGGCAGGTCACTTAAAGATTCGTGGTACACTCAAGCTCCGCATTTAAGGATGTGATGTGACAGCGTCCCTGATCCCATAAATGGCTCCCACTGCGGATTTCCGTTCACCCAAATGCTCTTTGTACTTGGTTATTCGCTCAGCCCTTAATTTGTAGCTCGATTATCTCACACATACTCATTATTTTACACTCTTAAGGTCTCTGATTAGATGAAAGACTACCCATATAACCCCTCAGTCCCCTTTAAACAGGGCGCACGAACTGTCCAGCGTGTCCTAAGAGAAACACGGATGACTTGGGGTCCAGGTGCCCCAGAGTGTTCGATTTTCATGGCACCCTCCAATATCGAAGCATCGTGCCAAGTCCTCCGCTTCTAGCTGTGTCGTGACGACACACAAGCCATCAAACGTTCAGTGGACCGCTATGCCAACTGCCAATTTCTACCGGATAGCGCAACAGGCAGGCAAGCATTGTCTTGGAAATGAGGACGACTCAAAAACTGCTAATTGGTAAACGGTGCTGATGACTGATTTCGTGCAATGTCAAAAGCTGAGTTCAGGGGCGGGAAAATGTATTACTTCCGGCCATTTCATCTTCGTTCGCCCGAAAAGGTATCCAGCTACCCCAGTGAGACCCAATGATGGCATGTGTACGGCCTCTGAAAATGTGCAGCGTTTACTATGGGAAGTATGCACTCACGTCACAGTGACGGCCATTTTGTGGTGAATATATCTCAGCGAAAGACTGCAAGGAAATTTAATCTCCTTATCATCATGTATTTTGGGTCGCACAGCTGAAACTTCGCTTTCTAACCACAAAATAGCGCCCTTGGCATTACGTGAAAGCCCATATACCACACAGACATTTCGAACTGTGTGCGGTATTCTGCATAGTGTCAGGGACACTTTTACCTCGCCGAGAAGAGCAACTAAACGAAGAGTCATTGCCAGTTGTGTGGTCGTTATTGTTTGGAGCGACAGAGGGGAAAAATATGCGTGAAATGCCAAGATAGAGCAGGGAGTGCGAATATGATGTCACAGGCACTGCAAAACACTCAGCGTGGGACCTGCCGTTTCCTCAGAGCTTCTGGGGCGTCTCATGCGCTCGTGTTGCGAGAAATAATGTTTCGGATTTCGCTGCGCTCGGGGGACTTTAAAGATAACCTTTTTATCGCTCTTAATATGATACCTAATCTTTTGACCATGACTTGTACTCCCTGTGGCAAGTACATTAAAAGAGCTGGTTGGTTCATTACAGGTAATTTTCTAATTGGAAACTTTAGTTCTGTGGAATAAATGGCACCCTATATGACTGAATGTTTGTGATAGAGCCTCCGCCTCGCATTCGGGAGGCACCAGGTTCGATCCCTGGCGCCGCCGGGTACCTACCGGTTTTCTAATGGATACAAGCTTCCCCCGGCCTGATGCTCAGCTCTTCTGGGGTGAAACGCTTGGGAAAATGGACTTAACGAAGCGTGGTCTTGTGGTAGAACATCTGCCTCGCATTCGGAAGTACCAAGTTTGGTTCCTGCTACCGATGGGTACCCACTGGTTTTCAATGGGTACAAGCTTTCCCACTGCCTGGTGCTCTCAGTTATTTGAGGTGTAATGCTTGGAAAGGGGTCATAGGTCCGAAATAGTTGTGCCGATGGGACAGTGATTCGTTCCACCATCGGACAACAATAAGTCCACTTCGCGCGGTCTTATTTCATCCCAGAAGAGCCGAGCATCAGGCGGGGGGAAAGCTTGTACCCATTGAATGTTTGTTCCTGAACCATTTTTTTCCCCTCTTGAGACCTCTATTTCCACAAACTTTTGAGTCTGATGTCATTCTCTATTTTCCACAGCTCCTGTTTTTCCTGGCCAATCCCTCTTGGATGAGAACATTTTGCATTGATTTTATCCGTTCTCTTCTCCCTTACCTTTTTTTACTCTTTTCTTAATTATGGTTTTTCAACATCTGCTTTCTTTATTGTCTACCCATTTTTTCATTGTTTGTTGCAGTGTCATCTTACCTGCCTGCAGTTTCTCCTTTATTTCGTGTCTCTGCGTGCGGTACATTTGACCATTTTCACCTACATTCTTTTGCGGTTTACGTGTATTTGTACTCATCCTGCTTGATCGTATCGCTATTACTGTTCTGTTCTATTTATTTTCTGAATTTTCTTATTTGCGCCTTTCATGACGCCGTTTTTTTTTTTTTAACTTACCCTCTGATGTAGCGTTTTTCCTTCATCTCTTAGTTCCATGCTCTATCAACGGACTTACCACTGCTTAAAAGCATTGATATTAATATTCCTTGAGTTTGTTTTCTTTCCTTAAGATGACAAATTAAATGGTAAAAGTAGATCATCCAGCAGACGTTGGTTGCACTTGCAAAGTAATTATGTGATGCTTATTTATTCAAATCAATAAAGGAATAATGCACGCAGGTCCCAAACCCTCGAGGTCAAAACATTGTTACTCACGAAGCCTAAAATTGAGTCTGAAATAGGCATGCTGTATCCTGGCCAAAAAAAAAAAAAACGCTTCTTAAATTAAAAATGCGCAAAGCCAATGCAGTGAAAAGAAATTATTTCTACCACGTGACCCCTTGGACCAACTCTTCGGTAAATGCGTGCTGCTGTGCGGCTGCATCGGCCTTATCTTGGCCGACACAAAGAACAAGGATACAAAAATATTAAGCTAACACCTGTTTCTTAGACGGATCAAATAGTCTCATGGCCGTGTGATATACCAAGAAAGATAAATTCATTTCGCCGTTAGCATAAAAAAATTTGGGGAGGTTAAAGCTTGGCTTGAACCTTATGACAGAGCAAAAGCAGTGAGCATTGCAGCGATAGCCTCTGTAACACCGCCTTTCAATCCGTGATGTTTTCACATTTTTTTATATAATTGGTTCACAGGAAAGGAAAGGCGCAATAACTGTAACACTTATTCTGTGGACACCTGACCCGCACCGTAAGGAATGGAGAAGGTTGGAGTGAAGTGGAAAGATAGAAAGAAGTGCCGTAGTGAAGGGCTCCATAGTATTATCAACCACTTGGGGGATCTTTAAGAAAGATGTGTCATAGTGGAGGGCTGCGGAATAATTTAGACCACCTGGGGACCTTTAACTTACAGTGACATCGCACAGCACATGGACGCCTCTTCGTTCCGCCTCTATCAAAACGCTGCCGCGGCGGTCGGAATCAAACCCGTGTACACTGACACAGTAGTATGGCATCTGAACCACTACAGCACCTCGGCGGGCCGGGTACTTCGGTGCTTTAGTTTTTGGGGAAAAGAAGGCGCCGCATACTTCGGGTGGACACCATTGAATCGTGGACACTCCCACTTTATTGTGTCAAAGTCACCCGAAGGTCAAATTTAGTGCCACGCGAAGACCGGCTCTACCTAGCGAACTGAACATTTAGCTTCAATTGTAAATTAGTTCACAGGAAACAAAAGGCGCAGTATCCGTCACGGTCACTTGAAGGTGAGAAGTTCCGTGACTCTAACGGCTCGAAATGTTGGCGTAGTGAAGCTTTTGATTCAATATTTTGGAAGGGATCCATGGGAGTAGTGCACGCACCGGAAACCCTGCCTGTTAAGTTCCTATATTCTTAAATACCAGCCTCAAATATTGAACTGAACGTCAGCTTTACGTCATGCTACTCAATGCAATATGCAGCCTCTTAATCCAAGCACGAGCGATAACAGTGAAAATACATAAAAAATAAAACAGCAAATCATCTCAGACTTACGTCTTAAGGCCCATGGCTCGAGGTCTTGGATGGCGCGTGCAAACATGAGCAAGCCGATGCTGCATTGGGGTGATATGTCAGCCTGTAGCACATTTCTTATTAATCCGCTGCTTTTGTTAGATATGAACTGCTTTACTGAGGCCCGCAGGCGGTCGAGACTGAACTTGGCCGGTCCAGGGGTCGGTGGCACCATTTCTACTGTAGTAGCAAAGTCTTCACTGCAATCTTTTAAGCTTGCCTCTGTCTTGATGGTGGTAAGGTTGACAGCTGCTTCTCTGGCGAGAAAAGCCACGTCGTGCACGGAATCGAAGTTCGATGACCCGGTCGAGCTCGAAGACAGGGACGGAACTCCACCTCGCTCCACTTCGATCACCGCCTCCGCTGTCTTTGTGCTAGTTGCACCGGTTCCATATGGAGCGCTTCTTGAGACCTGCGGCTGCAACTGCAGTAACTCAACCGTTTCATTGTAGCTAGCACTCGACGTTAACGCAGACAAGGCTGTGCGGCTGGTATGGACGTTGGGTATGATACTAGCACCAGCGACCACGCTATAAGAGCTGGTCGTTGTCGGTAGTGCATGGCACCTGAGCACCAAAAGAAGAACATAAAATGATAGGTGAAATACACCCATTATTCGGCAACTCATCTTCTAATCATATGTCAACGCATTCACACTCGTACCAAGTGAAGCCACGAGCCCGAAAATATAGTTAGGCTCAAAATTCTCCTAACGCCAAAAAAGATCGTATGAATTCGATCTCAGCTCTCCTTCCTAGCCTAACATATTTTTTAGCGTTCTGCGTTTCCGAAGTAACGTTTTCAAAATACGTTTCCAAAAAATAGTATTTCTCCTAACCGAACAGCTTCTCGGTAGCCGTTCGCAGACGATATAAGAAGCGAAGCTCCATGGTTTTCTGTATATTCTTTTTTAACTCTCCGGTGCATAAATTGCTGCCCACACGCAACTAGCACTTAGAAAAAAGTATCAACCGCGTATAAAAGAGCACAAACCGGCCCTGCTACTTACGTTAGCAGAGGTGAAAGTTTGTTGTTTTCAGGTAACGAAACGTTACCAGGGAGGACTACACAGATCGAGACGGATACCTGGCTTTCGTAATGCTAACACGCAAGACGTTGCAGTAATAGAAATACTGCGTATCTGTAACTTGAACTTGAGCATGGAGCAATCCTTGCGACGAGGAATGCGAAGGTCGCAATTTTAACCAGTCGCTTTCCTGATTATACTAGCGAGAACGTAAATTTACCTCATTCGCATGCCATACAATGATGCTGCAGTAGAACGATTAACGGCGCATACGTGCACATTATACTAGCTTCCTCCCAAGGAAAACACTTGGCTACATAGCTATCGGCATATATTTACGTGTTCTGTCTATGGATCTATGGTTTTCACTTATAGCAATCGCTTGCTGTATGCAATGGCACGCAAAAGCTCTTCGGGCAGGTATAGCTCAAGGGCTCATGGCAAATAGGCTTCGGGCTTTTCCTGATGCCGCAGTGGTTGCACAGATGCCGCTTGTGCTTCAAGACAGCCGACATCATACATAGACATCTGTTAATTGAGATATAAAGGGACAAAATTATTTTGGAGAATAACACACCGGTAGCGCCTGAGTGCGTACGTCTGCAAACATGTATTGTGGGAGAATACTTGGTGATCATATCGAAGAGCATAAAAACTGGCTGCAGGATGACCAGACGTTACACTCTACTCGACTATACCCCAAAATTCACCTTCGGGCCTTTTTTTTTATTATTGATCAGTGATGTTGGAGACCATGGCATTAGTCAAGTTAGACTGCATGCTGACGATTGCGGCGTTTACTGGGACATCACTTCAGGGAACGACGTCCATCATGTGCGATGAGATTTCAACTCTGTTTTGACATGATGCAATGTATTAAACACGACACAAAAGTTTCAAACTGTCATCGTCTTCATTTCACAAATGAAAGAAAACCTGTAGCTACCCAGTACTTTATAGGTAACAGAAGTAGGCTATCTCATTTTTTAACAATACAGGTGCTTAGGTGTAACCTTCTCTGCAATATCTCCTGGAATGGCAAAGTTGACCATTTCGCAGCTAAAGCTGGCCGTGTATTAAATTTTTAAAACGCCATTTTAAGCAGGCGCCCGATAAATAGAAAGAAAAAGTCTTGTTATAATACTGTTGAGCGATTTGGTATCCTGAACCCTAAGCACTTGAGCAGGCTCAGAAACGTGCGACATGATTGTAACTGAAAACTACCTCCTCTCAGATATGCAAAAATATGGGGTGACCGCCCTTGCAAACAGATCCAGGTGGCTTCGGCTAAGTTGTTCTTATAGGTGCAACTTGTTTGACAGCAAATGGGTTCATGTAGCGTCTTAGCAGCGCATCCTCCCGTTTAGATCCTACTGAGAAAGTTTAAGTATACATGAGAGATATAAATGTATTTACAAACCTATTATTTCCCCAAACCGTCCATGATTCGAAAAAAATTCCGGAGGGGGTTGCTTTAGCCCTATCATGTTCTCTAGAATATGCTTAGGCATTTACTGTGGAGTGATATTTTTGCTACCGCTATGCTCTCTTTTGTCCGATTGCTGTATAATTCCTAAGCTCGCTTAAATTTACGAGCGACACTGTTGATCCCGTCATGTACTTTGATTCCGTTTTTAGAGTGTACAATGTTTGACCTCCAGTAAAGTGTGCTGGCTGTATGACCCTATTATTTTACTATGCCTTCCTCTGTATTATTCTCCCGTAGCACTCGTTTCTTTTCAGATTATAATACGCTGCACTGTATTTTTGCTTGCCACGCCAATAGCTTGTTTGTTTTCCTCTTCTGTATATATTGTACTTTCCAGTGTATGCACAAAACTTTTGTTAGTGCAGCCTCTACAACGGTGCGTCTTATGTACGTTTCTTTTTTTCTGTTTACACAACGTTCGTAGGTTAACACCGTAGGCTAACTTTATACTGAAATGAGTGTGGTATCAACTTCTGTAATTGCAATAGCTACGGTCATCGCACAGGTACTTAGCCTTAGTAATATAAAATGGTGAAAAATGACGATATCCGCGTTCCTCGGCCTTTCTTTACTGCACCTGCAAGTGTACTCACTATTCCAGTTGTGATTTAGGACATTGTTGTTGTGGCTACTGCATATGTGTTTTATGCTTTCAGCGTGTACTTTGCCGCGTATGTCAGAGCACCCGAGTACAACTACAAACCCAGCAAATATGAGCACGAAGAGCATGCTTCAGCGCTGCCGCGAGAAATCGGCGAACTTATTTTGATAGCGCGTCCGAAGATGTGGCCGTTCAATGCTTTGAACAATAATAAAGTATTGACGCTCTCATAGTGCGAGAGTGTGGCGTCGAAGAACTAGACCGGCCTGCTGCCCAAAATATATTTATCAGGCCCGCTCAGTCAGGCGGTAATGAGCCTACACTGCTAGAGTACCCTCTTTCCAGACGCCGAATTGGCGCAGCTCAGGCACCGCGCATGAGCTGGCGTGTGTCGGCTTCGGTCGGACCTCCGTCGCACGTCGAAGGACTCTACAGGGCCTCCCATCTAGCGAAGAAGCCGTGAGAGCGACGGATGGAGAAGCGCGGATGATTTTGTTGCCAATCGACAAGACGAGGGGCACCATCCCGATCAGTGGGAGGGGCGACGCAACCAGCAATGTCTTCAGAGACGAAGTAGGCACATTTCAGACGATCAAAAGACAGCACCTTGCCGGCTATTGAGGGGTAGTGAAAAAAACTAGGGTGCCCTTTTGGGGACATTAAATGGACCGCCGTAAGGAGGGTGTAAGGATGAACGCAAGATGTTGTTTCGCACAGAAACGTGCGTGCAGCTTTCATGTTTGGGGCTGACGTAGACACGACGATGAGGCTGTCTTGGACGGGGAGCAACAATGGCACGCATAGCGTTGCGAAGATTGCAGGCGTAGTTAGAAACCACAGTAAAGGAGGTTCGCAAGGGGTCGAAGATTTCATCTAGTACTCGTACACTGGTGCCAAACGTGAGCTCGGCGGCACTGGAGGATGAGTAGCCGCGCAAAGCAGTTAGGATGTTAAGTATGATGAAAGGAAGGCGCTCCATCCATGTCAAAGGAGAAATCAAAGCCATGAATAAAGCCCTAAGTTGCCGGTCAAAACGTCCAATGGCATCATTTGATATTGGGTTGTAAGATGCTGCCTTAATGAGTCACGCCGAAGAGCTGAGAGATATTAGCGAACGATGTGTAGTCGAACGTGTCCACGGCCACTCCACTCGCAGTGGTGGAAGGGACACCACAGCGGACAATCCAGAATACCAAATACTTTTTTCAATCCTTCAGTAAACTTTGAGTGGCAGGGTAAGAGGGGCTGGGCTGACCAGGCAAATTTTTTATATTTTAGATAAATAAATGTAGACGGTCGCTTTTCGTAACACGTAGCCCGAGAATTCTCACCGCTAAATCTCTAATATAATATTTCGGAACTTGCAGCCATACCACGGTAAGTAAACGCTAAAATTAATGAAATGCTAATACGATTGCTGCTGAAAGTGATGTCAATAGGTTCATATTAGCCTCAGTATAGTTGCTGGCAGAATCATCTTGTCCACTGGAGCAGTGTGCAGTAGAGCAAAGAATGTCAAACCTTGACTTGGGTCTTCTATAACTCGTACTATGCAACTGCCCGAAAAACTTTAGTCTCTCTACCTCTGCACCAGTCTTAGAATCATCTGTAGAGTCGAGTACCTACCTCAAACTTTCACTGCCTTTATGTGTCAAGACAGGTTTCAAGTGCTCTGGAGAGACGTACTGACAGCTATGCTTGATTTATATGTGGTGGTGAGCAGAGTTTATTGCTGTGAAACTATTTGCAGGCTGTAATGCACAGAGACGTTGGAAAAGCCTTAGGGACACTTTTAACCAAAACACTGCGTATGAATACGGTGTGGGTCATGTACAACAGCTACAATACGAGTGTGGTGGTCTTGTTTCCGTCTGCTGTTTCTCGAGGATGAGATATATGTTGGCACGTATGACAAGTATAATATGATTACACAGCGCTGGTTTTTAAAAATCATTTATTTTAATTGGGAGCCAAGAAGAGGTTTTACATGGTTTGAGCAGGTGTCAAAAGAAACTGGTAATCTCGACCAGATTATGTAACAGAAGGTAAAAAAAATGCAAATTTACAGCAATAGTGAGAATAGAAGCAGGACGTAATATACAATTCAATTTAACATTTTGCACTTAAGCTGCATGTGCGCCTAATTTTAGGCACGGTGGAAACAGTCAACACACTTGGTTACTGAATAAATGTTTTGCTTAAATCTTTAGATAATAAGGCCAAAGAAATTGTGGTAGAGCACACCTTCGGTAACTTCGCATTTCAAAGAGTTTTTAGTCTTTCCAAACATGCAAGAGAAATGTTTCTAAAGCTCAGATGTTAGAAACAATGCAGTATGTGCTGTTAGTGATTATATTTTTTACAACATGATCTCAAACAGCCATAGCCAGGCTGAAGAATAGCTGAATCAGTGCTTCATTCAATTTATAGCGATATATAAGGTAAGATTGTACATTGGTTTGGTTTGTGGGGTTTAACGTCCCAAAGCAACTCAGGCTATGAGAGACGCCGTAGTGGAGGACTACGGAAATTTCGACCACCTGGGGTTCTTTAACGTGCACTGACATCGCACAGCACACGGGCGCCTTGCTTTTCGCCGCCATCGAAAAGCTGCCGCCGAGGCCGGGATTCGATCCCGCGTCCTTGGGAACAGTAGTCGAGCGCCGTAACCACTGCGCCACCCCGGCGAGGTAAGATTGTACATTCCTTTTATGCTGCTGTCCAGTTGTTAAAAAGTGTAAATCAATTCAGAACTAACCAATAGTGAAGCCTCACACATACGGAAAGCGTAGTTTTGCTTTCCATAAGTACAATGCAGAAATATTACAAAATTACACCGCACTGCAGCACTGACTGCTGAACTCCATATTAGTCAACGCAGTGTAAGTTTAGCTCTGATATGCATCCTTGCATTAGAAACAATGTACATGTTTTTGATGTCACAATGCCCTCCTGAACTGCATTTGTACCATATAGTAAAGATACAGAAAAAAGAACTTTACAATGCCCCAGGTTTTCAATTTTGTTTTCCCTATTCACTGGTAGAGCTCTCACAAACCAAGCCACAGCAATGACATCCTGCAGACTTCTACCACTGCGTCGACCCCTCGCGCTGCAGACCACGCCAAAAACAAGACAGACGTAGACTCGAAAGTCACGGTGAGAGGACGACATGGATAGAGTGGATACCCTGATGATGAGTGATAGAGATCAGGCTTCTGGGCATGTGCATAACTGTGGCTCATAAGCTTCGAACATAGCCAAGGCATCTTAAGCCGACAATTTGGTACTTGCCCTTTTCTTGACTTTGTAGAAATTAAGCATTTAATGACACTGAAATGAAGTACTTTCCAAAAGCATGCTTCCAAATTCAGCACAATGTGTTTCGGCAATCATGAATGCTTCCCAAAAAGCAAATGAAACCCACAGATGATGTCAGTCCACTGATCAGAAACGGTGGCACGAATCCGCTCTGCATGGGCAGACAGTGGCGCGCAGACAGCGAGCATGCCTCAAACATGCTATGAAGCTTGAATTTTTCGAATTCAGTCACAAAGTGTGCATGTCGTGACGCACTGTAACAGCAAATACCCAGTGATGTCCTGCCCCCAAATAGCATGCGTCGCAGACACAGAGGATGGGAGGCAGTCAAGCACAACTGTAATTCAGAGCATTCCATTTCATGTCGGCGGTATGACACCAGCTACACCTATCCAAGCATGATTGACAATCTGGCAATGCGTTCGTCATCGCAAACGGCATCGAGGACGACGAAAGAAAAAGTGGATATTTTTGTCGACGGTCAGCACCAGTATGAAAGAAGAGTTTCGCAGTTTGTCAGCGGCCGCGTAGCCAAACGAGAAGATTAAAGAACTGATGGCAACTCTCTACAGTCACTTCAGCCCCGCAACGTTGGAGATAGCTGAAAGCTTTCACTTTCACAACAGAGTACTTCTCTAGAGTGAAAGTGCCACAGAGCTCCAGTAAAGGGCGGAACATTGCATATTCGGTACAGTGCTCAACTGCATGCTGAGAGACAGGCTCGGGTGTGGCGTTCACGACCGAGCCATGCAGCAGCGGTTAGTGCGTCAAAACCTTGCCCTGGATTGCTAGAACAGCTGAGGCGGCCGAATTGAACGCAAGCGAGCTGTGAAAGGGCTAATTCGACTTACCGACCTCCGATATTTCAAATACAATAAAAAGCACCTAAAATGATCTAATTATCAGAAAGGGTAAGATACAAAGCCAAGAGGCAATACCAAGACGGCACATAAGAAGTTCAGGCAGTGTGTACGCTGCGGATCCTGCGATCACGGAGCGCCTCAATGCAAGCCAATCAACACGAGGTACTACAAGTGCGACAAAAGAGGTCATCTAGCGAGCTTCTGTTTGCCTAGTGCTGACAACGGGAATAAGCGAACAATTCAAGCGAACTCAGTGCAGTCGGCTGGAAGCCACACGAGTACTACCTGCAACAACCAATCGAGGAATACGCAATCCAAGATGCAGTGACTACTTAATCTAGCAGCGTTTATTTAAGGACTGCATAGCCACAGCCCCCAAGTTTCCATTCAAAGTACAACGTTTGCAACGATTCCTGTCGTGATTCGCGCAGAGTTGTGTGGGGTATTCAGATGGCATATTCCAGCTGTTTAGACCAAAATTAACGCTTTCGCGAGACTACCGAGCTCCTTACTGTATGTGTCTCGGCCCATGCATACAAAGCATAACGGCTCATGCAAATGGTAATCTCAAAGCGACTACACTTGCAGGACGTTACGGGAGATGCCTCCGGATAGTTTCTGCCACCTTATGTTCTTTAATGTGCCATGGTAATGCAGGGTGCACGGGGCTCTAGCATTTCGCCTCTATCGAAATTTGACCACCGCGGCCAGAATTGAGCCTGCGCCTTTCGGCTCGACCGTCGACCACTATAAGTACTGAGCCACCGGCTTTGGTGAGTGAGAGTGCCAGGCGGACGGTGCAGACACAATAATTTTTCGATATAGTATGAAGGAATACAGCCTTAACAATATACAAGCGCTTATGATGACGCTTTATGAACTTCCCATTCTGGGTGAAATTTTTGCGGTTCACGTGGCGCTATTCTTGCGTTTTCACACATAAAATATTGCCAACGTACGCACACGACCAGCTAGCGCCTTAAAGAGGCAAATCCTGATAACATCTGCCAGAAGAGCTGTCTGATCTAATCTGCTCTGTGAACGGTAAAAAACAAAGTTGTCTATAGAAGGCGCAAGCAGTCAATTTAGGTGTACTATTTGATGATTCCGCTTGTACTGTAACACGGGATGAAGATAGGACGACCGTTAGAAATCTTGCGTACGTTCACACAGCGCGCAAATAATGACTCATATTCTTCAGTTGTCAGTGTATGATGTCATTTCATATACGGAGATAAAGCCGATAGGAACTCTGGAAGATCAATAACTCTGCTCTCCAATATTTTTTTTGTGCTGCACCTACTGCCTTGAAAGGCATATCGTTTCATGATCATCTCTCATTGTTTCATAGGGCTACTTACAAAAACTAGAGACCAAAAACCTAATTATTCAAGTGTTGGCAAGAACTGTGTTCCTTAAAAAGTTGTTGTCTTCTTCCTTGTCCTTCGTCTCCGCGCTGTTATTCCTTAAACTGTGTTCCTGAAGATACATACATTCGTAAGCTCAAGCTTACTATAAGAGAGGAACATGAGCTGGGTCGAGATTATCCAGGTGACTGTACTGAATAAATAAATAAAATAAAACCGCAGCTTCAAATATTTTTAAGTGAATTGTATAAGGTATCTTCTCTACTAGAACTCATAGGTTTGTGCGTGAGCAATCATCTCGGCGAGCTCTGGGTGATGAATGAAAGACTCCTCTTCCAAAGGAATTTTTGAAATTTCAGTACAGAGGTCGCAGTTGCAGGGACAAATCTGGAAATCTTGAGTCTTCGATTATTTTTGTAAGCTATTTGGGAGTCAGGCAGTAGTAGCGCAGACCAACACGACAGAAGGAAGGAGATGAAAAGGCACAATGGATCATCCTCCATTTTGTTTGAGCATGTATGCGGTATTAGTACCCATCCGAATAGACCACGAACATACCCAACAAAAGACCAAACAAAAAGTATTCTTTAAAGGTTGTGACGTGCAAAAGGAGGATGAGATTTCAAATGCTAAATCGAGCATTTCCCCCGTATCGACGATTAGCAGCGTGCTGAAGAAAAGGGATTATTTACTTTGGGCCAAAATTATTATGTCATTGTTGACCTGCAGAGTCAGAAACCTGGGCTTCCTGATTATATTAATAACGAATTCTATAAACAATGTCAGTTTGCCTGGCGACTGTAGCGATTTAGGTTTTTCGAGAATCTTATGGCGTCTGGCTTGCGCCTTCTTCTCTCGATTACGTGCCAACTGTACATGCATTAGACAAGCACAAATACTGGTTGGTTGAAAACTAGAGAGGTGATATCCCATCTCTAACGTAGGTTAGAAACCTTTTGCCAATGATAATTGCTGTCGTCTCCATCTAGTTGTCCAGGACTTAATAGGTTGCATCATATCCGGGTCCCAGACACATATTTATAGGACCCGTTCTTTATTGGAGAGCGTATCAGATAGGGCGGGTTAGGTAGCTGTTTGAAGCCTGACTTGCAAATGTGTGTTTCATAAAAATCGTCACAATTACTTCTTCGTGGTCTTGCGAATATTGCTGTCGTTTTACTCAAGTGCATTCAGTGGTGCTATGACTCCTACGCCTACACAAGGCTAATACTTAATTAGGGACAAAACAAACATATGCTACTAAAATATTGACTGCTTTAAACTCTTTCCTCTGCTTTATTATAATGCAGGAGGCCAAGATTTCATGCTTGCTTAATATGAAAGCATGATTTCAACATGCTGTCATGACGACAATCTTTTTTTGTTTTGATAAAAATAACATGTTTCAATCCTTATCATCACCATCATCAGAATGGCTATACCCATTGCAGGGTGAAGGCCTTTCCCATATTCCTCCACTAAACCCGGTCCTGTGCTAGCTGCATCCACTTGACACCTGCGAACTTCTTAACCTCATCCACCCACCTCACTTTCTGCCGCCCCTTGCTACGCTTTCCTTCCCTTGCGATCCAGTTTGTTACCCCAAGAGATCACCGGTTATCTTCTCTTCGCACTACATGTCCTGCCTATGCCCATTTCTTCTTTTTTATTTCCACTAGAATGTCAGCAGCTTGCGTTATTTCTTTGACCCACTCTGCACACTTCCTATCTCTAACGTTATCCATACCATTTTTCTTTCCATAACCCTCTGCGTTGTCCTCAACTTATGTAGAACCCTCTTTGTATGCCTCCACGTTCCAGCCCCATAAGTGAGTAGAGCTAAGATTTAACTATTGTATACGTTCCTTTTAAGCGATACTCGTAAGCTGCTAGTCATAATTTGCGAGTGCTTGTCAAATGCGCTCCATCACAATTTTGTTCTCCTTGTTATTGTCCTCTCATGGTCCGGATCTGCGGTTACTACCTGTATAAAGTAGACATATTCGCCTACTACTTCCGGTGCTTCGCTACCTAACTTAAACTGCTGTTCCTACCCGAGGCTTTTGAAGATTACCTTAGTCTTCTGCATACTGATTTCCTAGCCTGCCTTTCCGCTATTCCTGTAGAGTTCATCAATCATTCTTAGCAATTCATCCCCTTGGTTACTTAGAAAGGCAATGTCATCAGCAAACCGTAGATTACTGAGGTATTCTCCATCTACCCTTATCCCTAACTGCTCCCATTCCAAGTCTCTGAATACTTCTTCTAAGCAAGCTGTGAATAGTACTGGGGAGATTGTGTCTCCTTGCCTAATACCCATATTTATGGGAATATGTTAATATCTTTATGCAGAACTATGGTGGCTGTGCAGCAAATCTAGATATCTTCCAGCACATTGACATATGGCTCATCTACACCCTGATTTATCAATGCCTGCATGACTGCTGAGGTTGCTACTGAGTGAAATGCTTTCCGTTAATAATGAATCTTATGTATAAAGGATGGTTATTTCCGACCATTGTTCTACCACCATAATTTTGGTATAGATATTGTTACGTGGAAGATTTACAGTCCCAAAGCTGTCCGCACAACTAACGTTGATGAGGGCACCGGTTTCACAACACTCAGCGTCGTCGTCTTCTCGGAGTCTGCTTCACTTCTTCATCCTCATCACGAACAGCGAATACAGCTAAGTAACACTACCCCCCCGCGGGAAAAGCACAGTCCCGGTGCGGTCTATGTTAGCGAAATAGAACGTTGATGATAGGGCTTTAGACGGGACACATGCACTATTTCGGAGGTTGGAGCTGTGGACGTGGAATTCGGAACCACAGATTCAACTTCGTAGGCAACGTCGGTCACGGGGCGCAAAACACGGTAAGGACCAGTGTAACGGGGCAAACGTTTTTCACACAAGCCCACTCGACGGCTAGGGAGCCACAGCAAAACGATAGATCCAGAAGTGTAGTGGTCATCACGGTGGCGGCTGTCGTACCGGATCTTTTGAGAGTCTTGGGATGCAGAGAGCCTGGCATGAGCTATCCGGCGGACATCATGAGCGCGGGTGACGGCATCACTGGTGTAAGTACTGGTGGCGTCTGCCGCGGGTAGAGAGGTGTCGAAGGGTAGTAACGGGTGTCGGCCAAATAATAAATAAAATGGGGAGTATCCAGCGGTAGAATGGACAGATGAATTGTAGGCGAATGTGACAAAGGGGAGATGAACGTCCCAATCTCGATGGTCGTCAGACACATACATGGCCAGCATGTCTGTGAGGGTACGGTTTAGACGTTCCGTGAAACCGTTGGTCTGGGGGTGATATGCGGTGGTGAATTTGTGGCGGACGGAGCACAAACGGAGAATTTCGTCAACCACTCGCGACAGGAAACAACGGCCACGGTCAGTTAGTAGTTCACGAGGAGCACCATGATGAAGAATTACGTTTTCTAGAAGGAAGTCAGCGACGTCTGTGGCGCAGCTGGTCGGGATGGCTCGGGGGATAGCGTACTAAGTACCGTAATCGGTGGCGACGGCGATCCATTTGTTCCCCGAGGTGGAAACTGGAAAGGGGTCAAGGAGGTCAACGCCTATACGGGAAAATGGGTCAGTTGGTATGGGTATCGGCTGCATATGACCTGAAGGCAAAATTGTGGGCTTCTTCCGACGCTGACACAGTTCACACGCGGCAATGTACTGCTGGACAGAGCGGTAGAGCCCCGGCCAGTAGAAACGTCGGCGCAGGCTGTCGTATGTGCGAGAGACACCCAAGTGGCCAGCCGTGGGAGCATCATGGAACTGTTCAAGGATGGTGGAACGCAGGTGTTGTGGAACGACGAGCAAAAGGTCTGTGCCATCTGGTCGCATATTACGTCGGTATAGGGTGTTCTCGTGGAGCACAAATAAGGCGAGAGATGGGTCAGGGCGGTCGGAGGTAAGACGGAGGATAATGGAATGCAGAGAAGGATCTAGGTGCTGTTCCTTGGCAATGTTGGCAAAGGCGGAGACAGATAAGACATATGCATCATCGTCAGAGTCTGTAGGACTAGGGGAGTCGACAGGATGACGTGACAAACAGTCTGCATCTTGGTGAAGCCGGCCGGACTTGTAGACGACGGAAAAGGTGTATTCTTGTAATCGTAGCGCCCAGCGCCCCAAACGGCCAGTAGGATCTTTGAGAGAGGAAAGCCAGCACAAGCCATGATGGTCTCTTATCACAGTAAATGGCGGCCAAACAAATAAGGGCGGAATTTTGTAATAGCCCAGACAAGCGCCAGGCACTCTCGCTCTGTAATAGAATAATTTTGTTCGGATGTTGAGAGGAGGCGGCTGGCATACGCAATCACCCTTGTACGGCCGTGTTGTTGCTGAGCGAGAATAGCTCCTATTCCATGGCCACTTGCGTCGGTACGGAGTTCAGTATTGGCGGAAGCGTTGAAGTGGGCCAAGACGGGTGGAGTAGTTAGAGCAGCAATAAGCTTTGAGAAGCAACTTGTTCAGGCCCCCAATAGAATGACACGTCTTTCTTAAGGAGTTGGGTGAGCGGACAAGCAAGGACTGCGAAGTTCGGGACGAATCGTCGAAAATAGGAACATAGGCCAATAAAGCTTCGGACATCGCTGGATGAACGCGGAGTGGGAAAATCTCTGACGGCACGCATCTTGTCAGGGTCAGGCTGAACACCGGAAGCATTAACCAAGTGATCAAGCACTTTGATTTCCCGATGGCCGAAACTGCATTTCTTTGAGTTGAGTTGAAGGCCGGCGCGGCGGAATAGCTCGAGAATGGTAGAAAGGCGAGAGAGGTGGCTGTCAAAAGTGGATGAGAAAACAATGACGTCGTCTAAGCAACAAAGACAAGTCGTCCACTTGAAGCCGCGCAGCAATGAGTCCATCATCCGTTTGAAAGTTGCAGGGGCGTTACATAGGCCAAAAGGCATGACTTTAAATTGATAGAGGCCGTCAGGGGTGATGAACGCTGTCTTTTCACGGTCTCTCTCGTCGACAGAAATCTGCCAGTAGCCGGAACGAAGGCCGATGGATGAAAAGTAGCTGGCTCCGTGCAAACTATCAAGCGCGTCGTCGATGCGCGGAAGAGGATATACATCTTTTTTGGTTATCTTATTCAAATGACGGTAGTCAACGCAGAATCTCCAACTGTTATCCTTCTTCTTGACCAACACGACAGGGGATGCCCAGGGGCTACTGGAAGGCTCGATTATGTCGTTCGTTAACATCTTTTCGACCTCCGTTTGAATGACGCGTCGCTCGGCAAGCGAAATACGATAGGGCCGCCTGTGGATAGGACTGGCGTCCCCGGTGTCAATGCGGTGGGTTACAACTGTCGTTTGACCCAATGGGCGGGTGCCGAAGTCGAAAAGGTCACTGTAGGTAAACAAAAGCTTGTGTAAATCAGCGGCGAATTCAGGTTGCCGATCAGCTGATATCATGCTGTTAAGCGGATCAGGGCGCGATGTGGACGACGAGGGGGTGTTGGCAGGGATGGCAGCTGTATGATCTGTAGACAGAGCTGAAATGGCACAATCGGTCATCGGTGACAGCGAAGCTAATGAAATTCCATCAGGCAGAACTTGAGTTGAAAAGCTGAAGTTAAGGACTGGGAGAGTGGTGCGGTTCTGGGAGATGTGCACAATTAGATGAGGAAGGGTGACGTGCCGCTGCAGCATGACATCGGTAATGGATAGTCGCCATCTGGGACGGGTGGAAATGGCGACATAGGGATGTAAACGGCAGTTTCAGGAGGAAGGCGGCTAAACTGTGCTGATCGAAGTCGGGGTGAGTAGGAGGGGTCTTCAGAGCAGAGCGGAAGGTCCAAGCGAAGTAGGCCGCTAGAGCAGTCAATAAGGGCAGAGTGGGCTGTTAAGAAATCAATGCCAAGGATAACGTCGTGGGGGCATTCCTGTAGAACGGTGAACACTGGAGCATGACGGTCAGCAATTGTAACTCGCGCCGTACACATGCCAACCACGGCAGCAGGGCTGCCATTGGCGACGCGAACTGTGGACGAGACGGCTGGCGTAAGGACTTTCTTGAGGCGACGGCGAAATGAGGAGCTGAGAACGGACAGTTGGGCGCCTGTATCAATTAGAGCAGAAACGGGAACTCCATCCACAAGGACATCGATACGGTTATTTTGTAGGGCAGGGGTCAACAGAGGTTTTTCAGTCCGGGTCATAAATGCAGCGTCACCTCCGGGAGCTGCATTGGCTAGTTTTCCGGTACGTGGCCAGAATATGACGATGGCGAATTGCGGCGAGGAAGAGGAGAACGCGAACGTCGTGCTTGCGGGGATGGTGAACGGTTGGCAGCACGGACAGTGGAACCGGGGTCAGCAAGGGTCTGGTCGGGGCGAGGTGGGGAATAGCGAGGGGCATAGTCTTCGCGGCGGTCAACGTAGGTGTACTGACGAGATGGCGTGTACCAGCGACTACGGCAGTGGCGGGAAATGTGGCCAACGCGAGAACAAGTAAAACAGATGGGGCGATTGTCGTGGGTACGCCATTCATTTGGGTTGCGGTAACGATATCGGGGCGAGAAACCGGCGTTGGTTGAGGTGGCAGCAGTTACTGGAGGGGCAGGTCCTGAATCCGTGGTGTCGGTGGTGCTGGTAGAAGGGTGAATCTATTCGATTCCCTGTCACAAGCTGGATCTCCGCAGCGGCCGCCACATCGTAACCACCACGATGACTACCGACGCCTCTACATCTACAGCTGCCGCCCCTGCTGTTGTAATGGCCCATCCCCGTGACCCCGGAACCTTCTGCGGGACCGACGACGTCGACGTAGACGACTGGCTAGCCCTATACGAGCACGTGAGCAAGCACAACAGGTGGGATGCCACACTCATGCTCGCGAATGTAATATTTTACTTGGCTGGGACCGCGCGGGTGTGGTTTGAAACCCTAGAAGACGAGCTACCATCTTGGGATATTTGCAAACAGAAGCTGCACGACCTATTCGGAAAGCCTACTGGCCGCCACATTGCCGCCAAAAAAGTGCTCGCCTCTCGGGCCCAAACGTCTACAGAGTCTTATCTCACTTACATCCAAGACGTCCTGTCTCTATGCCGCAAAGTCGACCAAGGCATGCCTGAGGAGGATAAAGTCGGCCATATAGTAAAAGGCATTGCCGACGATACCTTCAACCTCCTGTTGTGCAGGGAGTGCGCCACCGTGGACTCCGTGCTACAGGTGTGCCGACGTTTCGAGCAGGCGAAACAGAGGCGCATATATCACCGTTTCGACCGGCTGCCGAACACGGCTGCTAGCTCCTCCTGTATCGATATCCTGACTCCTCGACCGCCTGCTAACGACAGCACTTTGACACGCATTGTCCGCCAAGAGCTTGAGGCAATGACTCCCGCGGCCTCGCTGTCGCATACGACCGACAACACCCTGACTACCATATCACTTATTAAGGCTGTTGTTCGCCAAGAGGTTGCGAATATGGGCCTCCCTTCTACCCAGCACCTCCACCAAGAGATGTTACGTGGAAGATTTACAGTCCCAAAGCTATCCGCACAACTAACGTTGATGAGGGCACCGGTTTCACAACACTCAGCGTCGTCGTCTTCTCGGAGTCTGTTTCACTTCTTCATCCTCATCAGCTAAGTAACAATATGATCAATAATAGAGTACCCTTTCTGAAAACCTGCTTCATCTTTTGATTCTTTGCATTCTAAGGTTGTTATAATTCTATTAGCAATTACCTTCGTAAATACCTGATACGTAACCGACAGTAAGCTGATTGGTCGGTGGTTTTTAAAGTTCTTAGCGTCCCCTTTCTTAGGAATTAAGATGATGTTTGTGTTCATGGTTGCGGTACCGTCGATAACAGCAGGCACTACGTATATAGTGTGGCCAGTTTTTCTGGCATGATATCCCCCGTCCTTCAACAAATCTATAGTTGCCTGTTCCTCTCCAGCTACTTTTCCTCTTTTCATATTTTCTAATGCTTTCTTAACTTCATCCTTCTTGACTGGTGGAACGTCTAACTTTGTTTCCCTACCTCCAATCTCATTATTGTCCTGCCTTCTTTAGCTTCTGTAGCGATCAGTATCCAACTCCACGGCTACTTTGACTATCTTTTCCATATTCGTGATGAAATTGCCCGCTTTGTCCATTAGCGCATACTCTGATTTTTGCCAATGCACTTCCCCGCTTTAAGGATTCTCCCGTGCTTCCCCCGTATAGATTACTCAAAATGATTTGTGAGGCATCTAGTGCGGCTTTAAATTTATACAAATTCAAATCTTTTCCTTTGGGCTATTGGGGGTGAGAGTTCAAGTCATTCTCGAGGCGTTATCTGGGACTGTAGATACCTTCCGTATCCGGGGGTATCTATAGATCCGCTTCAAAATAGTTAACTTGAGATTCACAAGCTTTGCCAAGAATATTCGCAACCTTCTTGTGGCGGGGCGCTGAATGGCAGCATATGCGCCGACTAGTTTGTACGAGTTGCTAGAGTAGGTCTAGTCCACTTGTTCGTGCATCACATTGTTTTTGCTTTTTTCCTTAAACCGGCAATTAGCTGGGTTCATCAAGCGCCTCAGTACACATGTTCTCTATCTATTCGCACCAACTGGATTGGCTCGAGAAGGGGCGGGGGTTTCTTAGGATAATCCTCAAAATTTATTAGCTTAAATGCTTTCCGTCAGTCCTCTTCTCCAAACAGCATGTATAACCTCTCCAGACAGCAGATAACTATGGTTGTTACCGATTCCTTGTTTTCTGTGCTCTTGTATAGGGAGCCTTATGAAGCGTTCTTGTTTTAAAACTTCTTCAGGAACGTATTCTTCCTGCGGCGAGATGTTATCTTTCAAATTGCACGCATCAATGCTGCTCGCCAAGGCATGGCTTCACATAAAGCTTTGGTGTGGGTTACAGGCCTAGGTTCGGTGCCCATTCTGCATCTATTCGGGATGCGCCTCGCTAAAAATGTCCCCGTATCCCCTATATTAAAAAATTAACAACTATATATAGGTCACGCGTGTATTACAGCTGGGAATGAAGGGTTCTACGCAGAATCGTTGTCCACAGAAATGCAAAGAGCACTGCAGGCCTGCCACAGCCATCCGACCGAGTCCCAAATTCAACTATCCTAAAACGGCACTGTATCTAGCTGCACTGTGCACGCGGGCAGTTCGCCATTGAAGCATACGTGAACAATCGCCCGGTCATGTCTTGTAGGAGGTGTCTTTCCGATTAATTTAGCAGGTCACGGAGTATTAATCGACCCCTCCCCTAATGCGGGAAGCAGTAAAAATCGTTTGCCATCTATCAGCTCAATGGCAGAATGTACAGTCACGATTGGTGGGAAGTTGTGCATTAAAGAATTCGGGAAAAGCCTGCGACTAAAAAAAAAAGGCTAGTCCCATTAGTCTGGCAAATATATTGTAATTCAAAATTTTCCTATATAATAAACTGCATAGCTCCATAACCTGCATCGTAAAGTTAAAAGCCATGTCACCAAAATTTATCTTTTCGTTGAACAAACTTTTCAAGTATAAGAAGCCTGAAAATATTTGGATATAAACATTTCTTGCAGTTGAATCTTTTCGGTTCGCTGAAGGTCCAGTTTTGTCCGTTTATAGCCCCTGAGTCATACTCCTGTTTTGTGAGGCACTTTTGGTAAAAAGTAAAAGCACACGACCTTCCTTCTAGGAAGATGATGAAAACTTTTTATTGAAAG
This sequence comes from Amblyomma maculatum, assembly GCF_055883805.1. Taxonomy (NCBI): domain Eukaryota; kingdom Metazoa; phylum Arthropoda; class Arachnida; order Ixodida; family Ixodidae; genus Amblyomma; species Amblyomma maculatum. Next base: position 34,942,417 of record NW_028146738.1, read on the forward strand.
GAAAAAGGGATGGGGATTTATGGGAAGGTTGGTCGGATCCTTAGTCCGGGACTCCGTTAGCTAAGGCCGCCGCCGGCGCTCTTTGCAATAGAGCTCGCTTGTGCTCGAGGTCCAAGCTGGACAAGGTTGCCTCCCATCTTTCCCACGTTGGCTGCTGTATAGTGTCTAATGCACTATTGGTCTGACAGGGTCATACGGTCATACCTTATGGTACAAATCTGCTTTCTGCCCGCAAAATTTACGTTCGGCTGAAAACGATTCTGGATTGATAGAAAGAAGCATTATTGGATTTTTAAAATACAATGTTTGTAATTGGCATAAATACCACTGTTCTACTTTATCTAATTCCTTGGCTGAGCCCGGAAACTTTTGTCTTGATAAGCGCGAGGGCTGCAATACGTAAAGCGAAGAGAAAATTTGGACATAGCTGTCTAGGAGCGTCGCTCGCATGGAATATCTAAATTTGCAACCAAAGTTCACGCATGCGCGGCTTCAAGGAAACAAACAGTTTTAAAAAAGCAAGTGCCCTTGCACAGTGCGTTCAGAAAGGAAATATGATCTGCCCCTAAATGGAGTTCCTTCGACCTGCATCCAGGGCCAAATCTCGGCGTTGCAATAGTAACGCCCTTGTGATTATTATTCGGAGACGCCGTACCGGCTACAATGCAGCGAAGCCCATTAGACGAGCTCAGGTAGGGCCTGCTCTATCAGAGCTGTAAAATAGATGAAAAAGTCTGGGAAAGTTAAGCATCCCCTTGAAGTTCATCATCATCATCATCATCACCAGCCTGACTATACCCACTGCAGGGTGAAGGCCTCTCCCATATTTCTCCACTTAATCCGGTTCTGTGCTAGCGGCATCCACTTGACCCCTGCGAAATTCTTAACCTCATCCGCCCACCTAACTTTCTGCCGCCCCCTGCTACGCTTTCCTTCCCTTGGAATCCAGTTTGTTACCCTAAGCGACCATCGGTTATCCTCTCTTCGCACTACATGTCCTGCCCATGCCCCTTTCTTCTTAATTTCCACTAGAATTTCGGTAACCTGAGTTATTTCTCTGACCCACTCTGCACGCTTCCTATCTCTTAATGTTACCCCTACCATTTTTCGTTCCATAGCCCTCTGAGTTGTCCTCAACTTAAGTAGAACTCTCTTGGTTTGCCTCCACGTTTCAGCCCCATAGGTGAGTACAGGTAAGATGCAACTGTTGTATACTTTACTCTTTAGCGATACCAGTAAACTGCTAGTCATAATCTGTGAGTGCTTTCCAAATGCGCTGCGTCCCAATCTTATTCGTCTTGTTATTTCCTTTTCATGGCCCGGATCTGCGGTTACTACCTGTCCTAAGTAGACATATTCGCGTACTACTTCCAGTACTTCGCTACGTAATGTAAACTGCTGTTCCTTTCCGAGGCTGTTGAACATTACCTTAGTCTTCTGCATATTGATTTTCAAGCCTACATTTTTACTTTTCCTGTCTAGGTCACCAATCAGTATTTGCAGTTCATCCCCCGAGTTGCTTAGCAAGGAAATGTCATCAGCAAATCGCAGATTACTGAGGTATTCTCCATCTACCCTTATCCCCTAACTTCTCCCATTCCAAGTCTCTGAATACTACTTCTAAGCAAGCTGTGAATAGTACTGGGGAGGGGAGATTGTGTCTCCTTGCCTAACACCTTTCTTTATAGGAAATTTGTTACTTTCTTTATGCAGAACTATGGTTGCTGTGCAGCCACTAATATATCTTTCAGCCCCTTCACGTACGGCTCGTCTACCCCCTGATTTCGCAATGCCTGCATCACCCCCGAGGTTTCGACTGAGTCAAATGCTTTTTCGTAATCAATGAATGCTATGTATAAGGGCTGGTTATATTCCGAGCATTTTTCTATCACCTGATTGATGGTATGGATATGATCGATAGAAGAGTACCGTTTCCGAAAACCTGCTTGATCCTTTGCTTGATTGAAGTCCAAGGTTGTCCTGATTCTATTAGCGATTACCTTAATAAATACCTTATACATAACAGACAGTAAGCTGATTGGTCTGTAATTTTTAAGGTGCTTAGAGTCCCCTTTCTTATGAATGAGGACAATGTTTGCATTCTTCCATGGCTCCGGTACCGTCGATGACATCAGGCACTGCGTATGCAGGGTGGCTAGCTTTTCTAACACGATATCCCCCCCGTCCTTCACCAAATCTGTAGTTATCTGATCCTCTCCAGCTGATTTCCCCCTTTTCATAGTTTCTAATGCTTTCTTGACCTCGTCCTTCGTAACTGGTGGAACGTCTGACTGTTTTTCCCTACCTGCAATCTGCTTACGGTCCTGACTACTTTGGCTACTGTAGAGATCTGTATAGAACTCCTCGGCTACTTTGACTATCTTGTCCATATTCGTGATGACGTTGCCCTCCGTGTCCTTTATCGCATACATCTGGTTTTTGCCTATGCCCAATTTCTTCTTTAGCGCTTTAAGGCTTCCCCCGTTCTTTACAGCATGCTCAATTTTCTCCATGTTATACTTGCTTATATCGGCCACTCTGCGCTTATTGATTAGCTTTGATATTTCGGCCAATTCAATCCGGTCTGTTGGATTGGAAGCTTTCATACTCTGGCGTTTCTTAATCAAATCTTTCCTCTCCTTAGACAGCTTACCGGTATCCTCTCTAACTATCCTACCGCCTACTTCTACCGCACATTCAGTAATGATATCTCTGAAATTATTGTTCATTGCTTCAAAGGTAATGTCGCCATCCTCGTTTAGAGCTGAATATCTATTCTGTAGCGAGATCCTGAACTCTTTTGCCTTCCCCCTCACCGCTAATTCTTTGATGGTTTTTTTTTTTCGAAGTTTATTGCCTCAGGGCATAAAAGGAATGTTATGATGGATGAAGGGTGTGGTCAAATAAATGAAAAAAGGTTGGCTGATGCAATGAAATCGAGGAGTGAACGATGATGCGGTCCCAGTGTCCAAACAGCATATGATTGCGGATCATGGGGGGAGAGGCCAGCTGCCACCAGGTGCCGGATCCGCGTTGGCTTCAACGCTGGACAATCCCACAGTAGGTGATGGATGTCAGCTTCTATAATTCTTGACTTGCAGATGGGGCACCCAGGGTGTGGATATAAATACCGAAATTGTGGCCACTTTCGGATCACTGCTGGTGTTAGGGCCACCCCAACTCGAATCCTCCGAAGCGCCACCTCCTCTGCACGGGTTAGACCGCGGGGGAGGCTTACCGTACACGGAGGTATAAGAGCACGTGTACGGCGCCGGAGGTGCTCCTTTCTTGTTAAAAGCAGGGTGGCATTGTCCAATTTTATGAGGTTTGGCGATGTCGATGTTGAATTTGAAAGGCGGGTAGCAGAATCTACTTGGCTTTGAGCACTTAAAAGGTCACGTGGGGTCCATTCAATACGAATTGGATTTGGTATGCGAGCCGCTAGACTGTGTATGTTCCGGCAGATTTCCGGGCTACTACTAACTCGTCTAAGTAGCTTTGTCACCTGTAGAGCATCTGTACGTATGATAATATGGGCCGTGGGAAGCATGGGAATGGCGGTCACAGAGCGAAGCGCCTCTTGCACTGCAAGCAGTTCCGCACAAAAAGAAGATGGAGGTTCCGGTAATTGAAATGTTGACGTCTTGTTCAATGAAGATTTGCTAGGACCTTAAACTGCTGTTATCACTTCACAGGCTTTGATGCTTGCGTCGACGTAAATTATAATGGAACCATGTGGCAAGCGGGCGTCTTGTTCCATAATTCGGTCGCGAATTGACGACGCCGTTTCCTGTGTTCTTGGTCGGCGTAAATCAGTTGGCTTGTTATTGCTCAGCTGTACAAAACGCCAAGGAGGAAGAACTGGCAGTGGTGGTGGTAGTATTGAATGTTTCGAAGCATAAGCCTTCAGAGCGCACGTTGCGTGAGAGAGTGTGGCCTTAAGCTTGCGTGCATCACGTCGTTGTTGCACCAGTTCATCTATTGTGTTTAGTTGTGCGTTTTCTTGGAGCGCCACGACTGGTGTTATGCGAGGGAGGCAGGTAATGACCCTCATTGCCTCTCGATTTATAGCCTCAAGTCGATCCCATTGTGCCCTTGTCAAATGCTGAAATTGGGCTTGATAAACAAGGCGCGGTTGCACAACTGCCCTCACCAACTGTCTCGCAACATCTGAGCGAGCGCCGCCCATTTTTGGAGCAATGCGTCTAATTAAACCCAGAGTCTGTAACGCCTGTTTTTTAGCGCCAGACAGCCATGTAGTTCCAGTTCCTGACTCATAAATTGTTAAGCCCAATATTTTTACTGTTGGACTTTCCTGAAGTGGGGTTCCGGATAGATGTAGACGAATAGGAGTTGCCGATAGTTTACGGCGGCCCCAGCGGTTGGCGACTGATATGAACGTAGTTTTACTGGCGGAAAGTTCAAGGCCAATGGAAGATGCATATGTGCACGTAATATCTAAAGCTGATTGCAGGGCCGATGATTGAGTCAGTAGGTCGTTGTGTGTGCTCCACACCGTGATGTCATCAGCGTATATTAAGAATTTAACATCAGAAATTTCATGTAACCGCCATGCAAGTGAGATAAACGCAATATTAAATAATGTTGGTGACAACACCGATCCCTGGGGCACGCCGCGAAGAGGGACAAATGATCCTATGGCCTCGTTATTGAGGCGTATTGCAAATTGTCTACTTTCAAGGAAAGATTTTACAAAATTGCGTACTCTAAGTGGTAAATGAAGCATGTCAATTGAATCCAGAATGGCAGCATGACTGATATTATCGTAAGCCTTTTCTACATCCATGGCGAGGACGGTGCGTACATTGTGGCTGCGTGTTGATGATAATACGGATGACGCCAAGACAGCCAATCCGTCTTCTGTGCCTATAGAGGGTCGAAAGCCAATCTGGGCCGGGTGGTAGAAACCGTGATGTTCAAGCCACCACGAGATTCGTGTGGCGAGCATTTTCTCAGCAATCTTGCAAATTGTTACCGTTAAGGAAATAGGTCGAAAGTTGCTTAGGTCTGTTGGGGCTTTCCCCGGCTTTGGAATAGGGATCACAATAGCCGATTTCCAGCTGTCTGGTACATCGCCGTCTAGCCATACCTTGTTAATGGTGTCAAGGAGTTGAGGAAGTGCATCACCACTGAGGTTCTTGTAAACCTCGTACGTAATGGAGTCCGGACCGGGCGCTGTCTTTCGGTCGGCTTCATCTATAGCTGCAAGCAATTCGGGCATAGAGAATGGGCTCGCGATTCCCTCGGTGTCAGCAGCAGATGGCAGCTTATCGACATGGGCTGGTATGCCCCAGAAGTGAGGTCTTGTAACTGGTGCAGGCAACACGTCGTACTTGGGGAAAAACTTGCGTGCTGCTTGTCTTGCGAAATCATGCGGAGACAAGTTTGCTGCAAAGCATGCTGTGGCCGCTGCATCAGGACGACGACAACCGTGCTCCATGGCATGGAAAGTTCGCCAAAGATGGGCATTCGATGACTGTGTGGAGAACTGCTCGCACCACAGGTACCATTGTCGTCGTGAGAGATCACGCTCATACCTTCGAGCCTTAGCAGTAATGTAATTTAGTCTTGTACGTGCATGCGCAGAAGTTGGGTCTCTGGTTGCAGTCAATTCCGCTTGTCGACGAGCAGCCCACAAGTTGAGCAAAGGCACATCCGGGGTTGGTCGACCAACCTCCACCCAGGTAATGGTTGTAGCCTCATTTAGTGCTCTTTTTATGCGGTCTAGAAGCGATGGTGCCGACTCCACAGAGTGGTTTTGAAGAATGGCGCGGAAATTGTCCCAATGGACAACTGTACACTTGCGGCGTAATCGTCGGGCCTGTGATGGATAGAGACCGATGACAATAGGATGATGGTCACTGCCCCAGCAGTCCGGCTCTAAGTGCCACGAGGGGGTGCCGGTTCCTGACCACCACGTAAGATCTGGAGCGTATGTTCCACTCCTAGTATGAAGCACAGTCCTTGTTGGTGTATATGGATGGTTCAGGAGAATAAACAGCGCATCCGTAAAGGCGTCTCGCACTCGCCTGCCGCGAGGACTTAAGGTGGGGTATCCCCAGTCCGGATGAGGCGCATTGAAGTCACCCCCAACTAAAACTGGACATCCCGGGTATTGTTGCCTAACATTCAGTAACCATCCCAGGTTTATGCGGGAGGGAGAGCCACCACCAGGTCTTACATAGACTGACACAACTACAACAGTTGCCTTACCAAATTTGACTGCCACTGCAACAACCTCCTGATATGAAGTACACCAATTTTCCAGAGCAAGGCGTACCTGAGGAAACCGTGTGTCAACATACACAGCCACCTTTCCCGGAGTAGTATCCGTGTGCACACGTCGGTCGTGCATGGAAGGAGACACGTATCCACTGAAACCAGGAATGGGTGGTATTACATTTGGGTTGGCGCGCCCCTCGGTAGCGTTGGCCTGGCGGCTCCGTGGACGGCGGACGGCATCAAAGGTGCCAGCAAAGACGAGGCGTCTTTTAACGAAACAACCTTTACTGTAACATCAGGAAGAAACGGGCAGTGAAACTGACCCGGAGAGATTACAGACACTCTCACACAGCTGGTGTCTAGCGTCGTGCCAACGGCGCGTCAAAGTAGTCTCTGTCTCAGCGGAGTTGGCCGCTGCTTTTTATAGTTTTTCCACTTCACAGGGAAAGGGTAAACCCTCACAAGAAAGGGAGAGCCAAACATGTTGGTTCACGACGAATGACTCAATCGCAGATGGTCCGACCTCATCTCCTCCACCTCCTGCAGACGGGCGAGGACGGCTCCCTCTCTCACGAGCTCCAGGCTTGGCCGGCGTTTGCCCACACACACGCACGCACACACATTTGGCGCGTGGCAGGAACACGTCGAGTCTTGCCCGCGGGAGGAAGCGTTGCGCGGCCGATGAACGGCGTCGAAATGGCCGATCCGCTCGCGGTTCTGCCTGTTGCTATGCGGTGGCCGCGTCAGCTGTCTCACTTCTCGGTGGAGAAACGTAACAGACTGCCCCGCCGGGGAAGGGAGATCCCGAAGGGCAGGGGACTGCATCCGCTGTCCGGAGGGATCGGGATGTTGCTGCTAGCCGGGTTCATCCGACTCTGTTTCTCTTGAGCCAGTCAGCCTGAAGAATTCCTTGGCAAGTCCGGGTTTCCAAGGCACTCTGCAACTTGTCTTCAGGAGAGATTTCTGACAACCTACAGCATCACAACCACGTTAAAAACTCAACTGTTCAGCCAGCAAGCACGGCACAAACTTCACTAAGTTTTGCCAGACTATTTCCCTCTTATGCCCCCATCTACATTAAAGGGCAGCTCAGCAGCTCTTGGAACGCGTCCACAAATTTGAAAATCGCATTTTCAAAACAGCACTTCAAACAAAGATAATACAATACAAAGGTTCAAAATCCTATGCCAGGAAGAAAAACACCAACAAGTGAAAACTGAGGCTTCTTCTCACGTTATCGGCTCCGACTTAAGCCATCGGCATTACCGTTGAGATCACCTCTTTCACTAAAACTTCGGCTGTCCGTTTCACGGAACAACCGTACCTTCCTGTTTCTGTTCAAATACCTACATGAGGATGAATCACTCACTTTCATGAACAACCTATCCCGCTCCTTACGGGTTGCGCACCAGTCACGCATATTCTCGGCACGGGCGCATTTCTGCCTTTGGGATAGTCGCTTTCTTTTGAGCGATAGCTTCCACTTGCTCCATTCTTTCTCGCGCCTGCCTTTCCGTTTTTTTCTACGGCAGCACTGAAACACATGCTTTGCGCTTTCTTTTCGCAATCTTTGGAGTTTGCTCTCCTTACGATGGCAGCATTCTTTCTCGCGCCTGCCCTTTCGCGTTTTTCGTCGGCAGCGCTGGAATACTAGCCTTCTGCTTTCTTTCTGCAATCGTTTGAGTTTGCTCTTCTTACGATGGCAGCATTCTTTCTCGCGCCTGCCTTTCCGCGTTTTTCGGTGGCAGGACTTGAATACTCTAGTCCCACTTTCTTTCGGCGCGAGCTCTGGCAAGCTAGCGGTAACCGGAGCTAGTAGGACACCGGTGTCGTCGAAGCGGTCAAAGTGCGGTGCAGCGTCTGCATCGCAGCCAGCAGCGCATGACTCACTTTCCGTCAAGTCCGAACGACAACTGCTCACGCCAGCCCTCAAGCTAGGCATTTCCTCTGGCGGCGCCGCGGCTGCATCGCATGACTCACTTTCAGTCAAATCCGAACAACCGCTTATGCCAGCCCTCAAGCTAGGCATTTCCTCTGGCTCGCCACTCACGTTACACGGGTCCTCCGATGAGCCGCATCGCTCAGCGTTAACCGGCGCACGATCAAGCTCCTTCGACAGCTGGGGCGCTTCGGATTGCGTGAGGGTCATGTGTGCCACGTCCGCGTTCGCACTGGGGTTGCTTTCGCGAATACAACCTAGCGTGGTTTCGGAGCACGAACTATTCTGACTCTGCTCTGGTCGTTCGCTGTCGCCTTCGCAAGTCTCGCTCTCTACAGCGGACGCGCACTCCTCGTCGGTCTGCCCTGGCTGATCACAACTCGCGGGTTGCGCAGCTTCCCTGATTGGCAATTCGCTTTTCTGCGCGCCCTGCTCTACAACACAGTCGATTTCGGAGACTGAAAGTTTCTCCTTTTTTAGCTCATTTCCATCTCCGCCACGCTCTACACAAGCTTCTGCTTTCGACTCGAGAGACGGTTCAGTTACTACCAGTTCCCCACACTCATATGATGGAACTGTATCTCCTGCAGCTACTTGGGTCGGCATGCAGCTCACCTCGCTTAACGGCGTCCCTTCGGACTTCTCGCCGATTAAGCCTGTGCTAACCGTCTCAGTTGGCGGCTCGACCAAGGTAACACGATGCTCTTCTGTTAGAGGCTCGGTCGGCTCGCTACTGCGGTCACGTTGCTCGGCCGCTTCTCCAAGCTGTTTCTCACACTCTGGTACCTTTGACTTTTCAGGCTCACTTGTGTCTACGGCGTACGTGGTCTTAATCTCGGCGTGCTGTACCTTCGACCCTTTCTCATTGCTTGACCACCTCTCCGGTACTACCGCCTTTGCAGCTAGCTCCCGAGCTCTAGATCTGGTCAAGGCCTGTAAGCTACCCTCTCCAAACACAAGCCCATTTTCGCGCAAGAGGTGATCGGACTTGTTTGAAAATAGGTACGGGTACTGAGGAGGAAGCACAGATGACACCGCCGCTTCTGTCTCAAGTGCCCCGAAAGGTCCCTCAATAAGCACTTTGGCTATTGGCAAACGCACGCTGCGAGCTTCCACGGCCTGTTTGATCCACGCGCACTCACCCGTGAACATCTCTGGTTCTACGTAAGAGGAGTGAACCACATCCATGGTAGCCGCAGAATCGCGAAGCACTCGACACTGTTTCCCGTTCACGAGGAGGTCTCGAGTGTACGGTTCGAGAAGCTTCATGTTCTCGTCACTTCGGCATAATGACAAAAACACGATCTTTGGTTTTGTCTCTGGACACTGTGCCGAAAAATGACCAGGCTTCTGGCACGTATAACAGACGCGCGATTGCCTTGCCTCGAACCTCTTTTTCCGTTCGGCTTCGGTTACCTCCGTCGCTTTATCGTCGGCCGGACTGCTTTGACTCGCATCCGCACCACGTTTATTCTCTCTAGCTCTAAAGGGCTTGAACTTCGGCCTCTCAAGCTTAGAGCCGAATTCCCCCTGTTGACCGTCCTTAGCTCCACGAGCCCGACGCGTCACAAACTCTTCAGCTAGCTCGGCGGCTCTATCCACCGTACTAACATCTGGCCTGTCCATGACCCAATACCGCACGTTCTCGGGTAACCGACTGTAAAACTGTTCTAGCCCGAAACACTGCAGAACCTTATCGTGGTTACCATACGCTTTTTCGTCTTTGAGCCACTCATACATGTTTGACATAAGCTTGTAGGCAAACTCTGTATACGACTCACTTTTGCTTTTCTCATACTCTCGAAAATTCCGACGGAATGCTTCTGCTGACAGCCTGTACTTTCTTAGCAGACTCGATTTAACTTTGTCGTAATCCTCTGCTTCCTCTTTTGCCAAGCGAGCGATTACGTCTGCCGCCTCACCGGGTAACAAAGTGAGCAAGCGCTGTGGCCACGTTTCCCGAGAAAACTCTTGCTTCTCGCACGTTCGCTCGAAGTTAACCAGGAACAAACCAATGTCCCCTCCAAGCTCAAACGGCCGCATTAGGTCCCTCATTTTGAACGATTCCCGTTCTCCTGCACCGTGAGCCCGACTTGCACTACCACCGCGTCCCGCGTCTACCTCGATACGTTTTATTTCTATAGCGAGTTGACGGTCCAGCTGCTCTTTCTCTTTCCTTTCCTTACGGTCACGTTCCTCTTTTTCTAGCCTTTCCTTACGTTCACGTTCACGTTCACGCTCACGTTCACGTTCACGTTCACGCTCACGTTCACGCTCCTCTTTCTCTAGCCTTTCCTTACGTTCTTCAATGATCTCAAGGCATTCCAAAAGCTCGTCATCTTCAGCTTTCGACTCAAGAATAGCCTTTAACACTTCTGGTTTTCTGAGTTTGTCTGACAAATTCAGACCCAACTCCTCCGCAAGCTCCAGCAATTTCGGTTTGCGCAACGACTTCAAATCCACATTCATGGCTGTTCCGAGTGCTGCCTTCTCTACTGCCCACTATTGCCTTGCTGCAATTAACCCAGCAACAACGACAACACAATTACCAGCTCTGTTCTCTACTTAACAAAAGCCTGGCAAAACTCAGTAGAAGAAAGTCCCGCACTCACCAAACCTCGCAGCCAAGAATCCAAAGCAGTCGTTCCGCTGCAGGCAACCAGTCATCACACAGGGCTCGTTGCACTGCTCCCGCCTTTCCGCTGAGCTGCTTTGATTCACGGGTCACGCCTCGGACATCTCCGCTCTTCCCACCAGATGTTGCACCTCGGTCAGGCCTGTCTCGTTTCACCGACCACGGTCACTGCTTGGTCGTCCTCGTCTCTCCGCTGTTCACCAGTTGTTGGACGACGGTATCGCGTCGTCCCACCGACCACGGTTACGGCTTGGTCGTCCCACCGATGCCTACCAGTTATTACATTTGGGTTGGCGCGCCCCTCGGTAGCGTTGGCCTGGCGGCTCCGTGGACGGCGGACGGCATCAAAGGTGCCAGCAAAGACGAGGCGTCTTTTAACGAAACAACCTTTACTGTAACATCAGGAAGAAACGGGCAGTGAAACTGACCCGGAGAGATTACAGACACTCTCACACAGCTGGTGTCTAGCGTCGTGCCAACGGCGCGTCAAAGTAGTCTCTGTCTCAGCGGAGTTGGCCGCTGCTTTTTATAGTTTTTCCACTTCACAGGGAAAGGGTAAACCCTCACAAGAAAGGGAGAGCCAAACATGTTGGTTCACGACGAATGACTCAATCGCAGATGGTCCGACCTCATCTCCTCCACCTCCTGCAGACGGGCGAGGACGGCTCCCTCTCTCACGAGCTCCAGGCTTGGCCGGCGTTTGCCCACACACACGCACGCACACACATTTGGCGCGTGGCAGGAACACGTCGAGTCTTGCCCGCGGGAGGAAGCGTTGCGCGGCCGATGAACGGCGTCGAAATGGCCGATCCGCTCGCGGTTCTGCCTGTTGCTATGCGGTGGCCGCGTCAGCTGTCTCACTTCTCGGTGGAGAAACGTAACAGTGGCAACGCGTTCGTCTCCTGGAGTAGCATGGCCCATACATGAAGTTTGTTCATGCGAAGACGGGATTTGAGCTCTCCAACCTTTGTGGAGAGCCCTCTACAGTTCCACTGAAGCACACCGCGATATCTTGTAGTCGCCATCTTGATTATGAGTCCAGATGTCGCAAAAGCACAGATGTCAGGTTAGATAATTGAGTGACCATAAACCTTAGTAACGATTTCGAAGAGTTATCAGGCAGGGCAGCAGAAGACTTTTGGGAATCAGTGAACGGCATGGGAGTGTGGGACATAATCGTTGGCGAGGCAGCCTTGATATTCGCGGTCTGAGATTCCGTTGCTCGCCTACGACGAGCAAGCAGTTCACGATGTTTGCGGAGCTTATAGACCTCCGCTAAAAGCCTTTCAATTTGGTCGTCAACTGCTGTCACATCGTCCTGCGGAGGTTCCGGCATGTCCTTCCCGTTTGTACTCTGTTTGTGAGGACGTTGTGCACTCACATTAGCGCTGTAAGCATGTGGTGTACAGATTGCCGGTGGCTCTGTCTCAGATAGCTGTGGCCATTCATCGTCATCTAATTGGAGAGCCTCGAATCTGTTGAATGTCTGAATCGGTGGTGAAGTACCCTGTTGAGACCATTGCCTTTGTATTCCACGATGGACCTTTTGAGTTGCTTTCTGCTTTGTTGGGCAAGTTGGAGAGGTGATATCATGGTCATTAGCTTTGCAAAGTCCGCATCGGTAAGATACTGTTTCTTCTGGCATAGCGTCATCTGGTGTTGTAAAAGGACAGGACCTATGCATATGTCCAGGTCGGAAACAGGTATAACAGTTGACGACACTTGGTTTATAAGGTCGAGGGCGTAGAATGCAGCCATAATAGTATAGGCGAGTTGGGGGAGTCACGGGGCCTTGCAAGGTGACGATGCAAGAGCGCCCCTTTCCCATGCGACAAGCTTGAATCACACGATGAGTAGGGCAGTAGAGCTCACGCTGAAGTGTAGCCTGGTCCTCGTCAACGTCTACGTTGTAGACAATGCAGCGTTGTAGATCGGAACCATCAACAAGGTAAACCTGGACTGGAACCGAGACTTCGCTTGCTACTGAAATACATTTAAGTGTTTGAAGACACTCAACAGCAGCCAAACTCGGGAGCCACACAGCAATTGTATTCGACTTCTTCCTGGCCGTGAAACCACGGAAACCCTTGGTTCCAGGACATGCGTCCAGATTCGCCCGAATAACTCTGTTCGGTATCTCAGTAAGGCACTTGGTTGTCAGAGCCTTAATGGTCACTTTATAGCATGGTGATCCGGGTGTTGAAAATACCGGGTGATCAGTTGTTGTACAGGAGCGCTTGCCTTGTGAACTGTTGTTTGCGGTAGATGATCCCGGTGCAATGTCTTCTGAAGGACGCTTCTGAGCACCGCGCTGTGCCGCCCGTCCAGAAGGTAGCGCTGAAGACACGTCCATTGGCGTGCTCGGCTGCTCACTCACATTGGTGGAAACTCCATCACCAAGTGGAAGCTGGTTAGCCATTCCCGACCTCCGCCCTCGGGACAGATCACTCACGGGCTGATGTGCATTTTGAGACGGCAGGATATGTGCTGCAGCCGATGGACCAGGAGCAGGAACCAGGAGTTGGGACCCAGGCTCGGATGTCAATTGTGCGGTCGGTAATGCCGTCGAGACAGGCGGCGCCGACGAAGGTACCTCCGCCAGCGTGCCACGGACGGCACTAGGCCTAGTCCCAGAGCGCAGTTCAGCTGCAGGAATTACGTGATGAATGCCACTCTACCAGATGATACATGAGCGGTCGGAACCTCCTCGGACTCTGAGAAGTCAATTCTCTTGATGTAAGGATCGTATTTACGCGAAAGGTAAGGTTTTCACTCAAGCGATGAGCAGCCACCTCAGCTTTCTTTCTTACTAATTTGCTGCGTTCCTTCTTCAGATTTAAGCTAATTGGGGACCTCACCATCCTGTGGTCACTGCGTCGCACTTTCCGGATTACCTCTACATCTTGCATAATGGCGGGGGTTAAACACATTATGAAGTTGATAACGCGACAACTCCAACGGGTCCTTTCTGTGGCTTATATGCGACAGGGGTTTGCGTGCATGCACTTTGTTGCTCGCTAAGCCCTTATAGGTTCTTAATTTTGTGCCTCTTTAATAACACACCTATTAATGACCATGCAGTCGTAAGCTACCCAATTAGGTGAGCGGTCACACGAAATAGATGCCTTAAAACCCGATTTAACCAAGCACGCGCCAGCGTAGTCGTGGAGCAGCGTTTCTATTCTAGCCCACGACTTCTGGATGGATCGGCTCATTTGTCCCCCTCCCATCTCAAAGGAGAAACTTGATTTGGCACCAGCTGCCATGTAGTGTGGTCTCGTGACATCACACAACACGTCGAACAATCAGTAAGCGGCCATGTATCCTGCAGTTACCACGTGCCGAAGCCATGCCCGTGATCTCACACTCACAGCGCAGACAACGCAAACTCCGCCAACGGGTCATTTTCTGCAGAATGGAAGCATTAACGTTATCGTATCAAAAGCTGACGATGGATATTGGAGAATATCTCGTTTTCATAACTTCTTTATTTGCGCATTTAATAGGTACATTCCTCGCGTGAGGTTTGGCTTTAAGTTATAAGGACACCTGCACCTAACGGCTGCTTCATTAGGACGTTATATGGCCGTGGAGTTGTATTCTCTCATTCGGATGAGCTGGCCTGCCTTCACTCAGGCGCGCTTAAATGTCTCATCAGCATTCATTAAAGCAAAAAGCAAAATGCGCATCGTGGAAGATTTAGAGGACAAAGTTTCGAAGCGAAAAGCTTCACTAGGCTAGTTAACTCCGAGTCTCGCGTGTGGTCCGTCTTTAGAAACACATATAAAGCCCCGCTTCAACCAAGCCGTATGAACGTGCCTTAGTGGCCTATAGGGGTAACGTGAATGCAAGGGTCCTGGCAGGCTGTGTCTGACATAACCGTCCCATGTGAAACGAGAGACTCAAGTTGGCAGCTCCTGGCAGGAACCACGGTCATGGACACGGCACACAGCGACGAGCGTTTAGACCTGGCGTAGTATTGCTTTCGCAATAAAAGCCACAGCTGCGCATGCGCAAACCACGTGACGTCACAGGAGAGGGGCAGGTGGTCGGAGCCGCCGCAATCGCCACCGCGACTCCGCCGGTTGGCCTTTAGCCGGTGCCGCGCGCTTTCACCGGGCTGTGTTTATGTCTATATAGTAGTGTAACGGTGTAACCTTTCTTACATATGCAACTGAGACTTCCGTTCTTATTTCCTTTTCGTACCAGCTGCTACTGAGGGATGTGAGCAGTTTTCACTGAACGCCTTTGTAATTCCCGGTGCTGCGCATTACTATCATACTCTGCTAAATGGTACGCGCGGTGCTATGTAACTGCACCCGCCTGTAGCGCCAGCTGGGGCAGTATTGACACTTTCCTATGTCTCAAAAACGCTAGAGTTGGTGTGGTAGCATCTATTTAATTTTCAGGAACGATTGGGCCAATGTGTGATTTAGCCTATGGTTAGGCTTATGGGGTTTGACGTCCTAAAGTAACTCAGGCTATGCAAGACGCCGTTGTGGAGGGCTCCGGAAATTTCGACTGGCTGTGGTTTTTTAATGTGCACTTAAATGCACCAGACACGGGCCCTTTGCTTTCCGCCTCAATCGAAAAGCAGCCGCCGCGGCCGGGATTCGAGCCCGCATCCTTGGGCACAACAGTCGAGCGCCCTAATCACTACACCCCCGCGTTGGAGCCCAATATGTGACGAAATATTATAACATTTATTATGTAGGCCTAACGAACATTGAAGAGAAGACAGTTTCTTAGAGATAAACGGCAATGCTCGTCATGCAAAAGCTCAGAACGCGGTATGCCCTGAAGCTTAAAGGAGTATAGACACCAATTGTTGCAGCATCGGAAGGAATAGGATTGCTTTCCTTGTTATGCAGAGATGCTCCCCAAAAAATCGCAATGTCTCATTTTGCCGCGAACATATTTTAATTTGATTTTAAATGCAGGCCAGGCAAAGTCTCCGTTCTTCAAAACCCATCGACAGTGACATCTCTGTGGCGAAAACGTGTTCATAGGCAAACAACATGACTTCATTAAACAACTGTGACGTGGAGTCAGCAGAGCAAAGAGCAGTGACGATACAGGATGGCTCACCGTGTCTGCCCAGTCTGTACCGACTGGGCACCCCACGAAAAGCTCTGATCTTCGGCTCTCTTGATTCGATGGCTTTCCACAGTGTCTTCGTTGCTGCATGTTACAGTTACTTCACCTGGCGTCGATTTCGCGGTCGGCGTGTTTTTTAAGCGCAGTGCTTTTGTATACTTTGTGCACGCGCGCGGACACAGATAGGACTCCAAAAAAAGAGAAGCACAATTTATTTATTTATTTATTTACTTAATTCGAATACCTCAAATACCCCTAGGAGTGCGGGGTTTTACATGAGGGGTAGGCTTGACAGTATTGTCGCGACTCGTTTCATTGACGCCGCACTCGTGCAGCTTAAACCTAGTGTACAGTTGGGCTGCCTGCTGTACTCGGGTCCCAAGAGGATTCCTGCACAAGTGCACAGCTTTCGTCAAGGCGCCCGCCGCAGGCGCGCCGGGAGACGTGAACTGTGCCGCCGCTCCCTGCCTACCCTAGACGTCGTCGGGCCTAGCTGGTCTCACATCGAAGCGGCAGCGGACGGTGCTTCAGAGTGGGCTAACGCTGTAATAAACGTGGGACTTTCGCGCCGCTTTACTGGGAAGCCTATTGCATAAAAAACACATTCTTAATTCGCAAGAATGCTTCCGCAGCGGAGCTAGCAGACGCCGGGCGAGTCGTACCGGGCAGCAGCAGCAAAGGGGATGTTGAAAAAACAAAGCTCGCTTTTATCACTGTAATCGCTCTACCAGCACCTCAGTATTAGTCAAACAACCCTCTCAATTTATTCGTTATTCATGGTCCTTTGTACGGAGTTCTTATGCACGCGAATAAACAGTGATCCGCGATAGATTACCGATAGCGGAGGCTATCGGAGCCGATCGCGGCGGCAACGACGTCCACATGTTTGGACGGCCCCACTCAGGCCTGCCGCGTCGAGACCAATCAGAGCGTGAACAGGCGTGAGCATGGCAGGTTTGGCTTGGTAGCAGGTCGCGGTGGCTGACGATGTGTGTTCGGGCCATGCTTTTTTTTTACAGCTGAAACAATTTTTTGGACGCCAGCTTGGAGCTCACAGCGCCGGCGAACCGCGCTGAGAGAGCAGCATCTTCACAGTAATCAGTACCTCTGTTCAACCTGTGTAACCAGCTGATATTTCCTGCACGCCAACCGCCAAGATTTCGTAGCTGCTGTTGGTTCCTGCTGCTTCTCTTGAGTCGCTGGGCGCGGGGCGAAATCAATGTGCTCGGCCATGTCAATAGCATCTGCACCTACGGTCGAAACAGCGTCGGAGAACTAATTATGCTATGCTCAAGCACTGCTCGACGATGATATTATCTTGCACGTGCGATCGCGAGAAGACGAAAAACGCAACCCGTAAGCGTCATTAGACTATCTGTGTACGTGTCTCCAGTCTTGCCAGCAGGAGGTGCTCGTGTGGCGCTCTCGCATCTTTGCCGTCATCGCGCGCTCGTGCTCGAAGAGCTTGAAACCAAAAATGGCCCTGATAAATGCCCTGATAATTAATTATTTGAGGCGCGTTGGGGCTTTCTGGCTCGCAGTCCCTCTATTTTGAACCATCGTGGATCGTTTAAAGCAAAAATACCGAAACAAAAAATGTACGCGTCTATACACCTTTAAATACTTTCCTTAGAATTCCGCTATATTTGACCCTTTCCTTATTTGCAAGTTGAGTGAGCTAGAACCCCCTCAACAAGAGTAAAATACACCCGCCACCTCAGAGGGAGAACACGATAGAAATAATTATACATCTGCTAGCATCAAAAGCGCCACTTCCTGTTGTCATCGCTCTCGCTAAAGTGAGCGCCTTTTTCGAGTGGAAGACAATCCTTCTTGGGGCAGCCTTTGGTAGTGTCGGCTTCTGTGGTTCTTGCGAGCCTGTCGTCACTGGATTTCGTTCCGGTGTTGTCGTACTGCTCTCCATTCTCTGTAGACGTAGCCTGAGGAACTCGCCTTCGGGTCAACCGCACAAATGCCAGCTTGTCCAGCCTGCCCACCGGTGCCTCACAGGCGATGAACATGACGTAGCTGAGGATGTAGCTCCAGATGAATACGGCGAAGCACTCGGACACCTGGGCAGTACGGAATAATTTAGTCAATTTATACATTATTGCCCACGCTTCCCAATCTGAAACGAGTTATTGCACAGCTAAATTGTTTCACGAGGATCGGAACTACCCAAAAACTAGCGATTCTTGCCTGCAAAGAAGCCCCCCGGTCTCAAAAGACCTAAACTACCTTCTTCTTCCAGGTTACATGGAATAAATACCAAAATCCTCAAGCACACTCTGGACAGCTCTAGTATCAACCTCTGGCGCATTTTCAAACAGTCAATATGAACGGGGGAAATTCTGTATTTTTGGTACGTTGGTGGTGGTGGTGGTGAAAACTTTATTTTCATAAAATAATCCCAGTCTATTTACATGGTAACGACAACCCAGCCAGTAATTACCTCCCCACATTCCGATCCAAATTACTACCACACATCATTGTATCGAAATTTTCCTGCTACCAAGAGGGAAAAGGTTTTTCCACGTCCACACGGTTTCCGAGAAGTGTTGTCCTGTATCACAGTCATGAATCTGCTACTGGCCTATTTAAAACCATGAAATAAAATTACGAAACTGAACGCCTATTCATGGGTTTTTCCGAAAAAGCTGAACTCCTCGCGGACTGTCGCCTTACAGCTAAACTGTCATCACTTAGTTTAGACTGCCCAACTATATTTTAGATTCGAAACTTGTCACATCATGAAAACGTTTACGGTTTTCTGTAAATGTTCATCCCTCCTTCTGTCCCCGTACCGACGGAAATAGACTGAGTGTAATTCGCATTTGGTTTCTGACCTGGAAATCTGGATTGTCAAGAAAACTTTAGAAGGTCAATACGACGAAAGGAAGTAGCGGCTACTATCAGGAGATGCTTCACTTTACGGAAGAGACAATCCTTTCAAAATATACGGTAGGGTGAATGGGACATCTTGGTTAAAGGTCTATACAGATTCAAAATACTCGAACACTTATTTAATTGAGAGGAAGCGGGGGGATATTGCATAATACTGTAATGCGCATGTTGATATGAATTGTATAAGATTACAGTTCATTGCAAAAAAACTGTTTTTAAAGTTATACCTCCGATTAAATACGACAGTTAGAACTGGCATAGAAACGGCTATGTTTGAAAATATTGTGAGGTGATTGTGGAAAATTGTGATATAATTTTTATTAGCACATTGATATAAATAACCGGCTTTAGATGCAAGTTTGGATTTTGAAGTTTGTTTTCTGCTCTTAATGAGCAATTTAGGCTTTTAATAGACATTTGAGCAGGTCTATTTTTAGGTACATATGAGAAAACTGTGGGACACTGCAAGATACTCCCATAAAAATATTGTTTGAAAGGGTCTAAACTTCAAATGAACAATAAAATTTTGCTCCAGATGTTTGTCCTGTGCTCATTATAAATAAGTCAGGCTGCCTTAAAAATAAATGGAGCGCGTTACTGCAACTAAGAAAAACAGGAATTCTGTCGTGTGAATATCTGCGGCTAGATTCACCGTTGTTGCAATGCTAAACTTTATGTGAAGAAATGATGTTCTGAAAATTTTCCAAGGATATGTTAGAAATCAAATCAAATCAACTTCATTCGGCATTGTTTTTTCTCCTGATGAACAGAAAAGAAATGCTGAAAAAATATGTACCTCATGGGTGTCTCCACAACTTAGGATTTTAAAAATTACAGAAGAAATTTAAGCTCCGCCTGACGCGGTAGCGTAGGCTACCACACCACAATTAAAGACAAGCTTTAACCAAGCTGTATGAACATGCCTGCGTAGCCTAAGGGTAATGTGAATGCAAGGATCCTGGCAGGCTAATTATGATGCAACCCTCCAACATGAAAGGAAAGGCCCCAGGTTCAACTCCTGCCAAACGTAACATCAGGCAACCCTATACGCCCATTCAGTGTGCGGTCATGTCAGTTGCCAGCTAGCTGCATGCCCATGATGTTTCAATAATATGTCAACGCCGACACCAACAACGCGCACGTTGGATTTTCTAATGAACTTTAACTCTTTCGCGTTACAAGCGGTGAGAATGCAAAAATTAAGGCTGACTACTGCATCCACCACCAATGTTTCCTACAACCCAATTCCTGTGAGCACTGAAGTGGTTGAATGAGAAGAAATGATCGAATATGCGAAACTACTAAATATCACTATTGCAGTGTCACATATTAAGATAGCTATGGTAAGACATGAAAGAGTATAAAGGGAGAATTATTTCGAACATTTTATAACTAAGTAATTTGCTATGAATAATGCAGAGGAGTACAGTGGTCTAGACTAAATAATTATGGCTTGTCCAGATGGCCGAAATAACTTATTCGGCAAACAGGAATAATTTGTTCTGCACTCGGATTTCACTTGCAAGATACGAGGAATAGTGCATACCGCCTATATGGAATGGACACAATGCACCTGTTGTCTTCACATATATGAACGAATCCAGGTAACCGACTACCTAGATAGAGCTTTGCTGTGCTTGTATTGAAATTGGATATAGTTATGCTGTGCTTCTATTGAAATTGGATAGTTATGCTGTGCTTCTATTGAAACTTGAAGCGTTGGAAGCTCTCGGACTAATCACTTCAACAGATCCACGTTGCAGATTCACCGAGGGGTGAACTAATATTCAAGTTTATTGTGCACACATTACATTATTACATACATACTGCTGCAACTCCGACTAGGAAGAAAAAGTCACACTGTTTGTTTTCCGCTTCGAGTAGAAGGGATAATCATAAGAGACAGTCCCTTTTTATAGTGTTATTTTAGCTCTATTTTTCGGTATCAAAGCGAAGTTTTCGGCTTCGACTCAGGTGCCCTTCCATATAGTTGACAACCACTACTATTTTGATTTCTTAGCTTTTCGTAGCATGGTACAAGGTACGCGTTCCTTCCCTGCCCAGGGTAAGTACAGATATAAAATTTCGGTATTCAGCTCTATTCCTACCTTTGATCCGTGGGAAGGGATAATCTACCCAGTTGCTTTAAACAACTCTACGTCTAAAAGGCTTCGTGTCTCGACATCGCCATAATATGCAAGGTCTTGAAATTGCATTGATTGCTGCAGATAAATATATCAGAGTGAAGCATAGATGTAATAATAATAACGCAGCGTTACAAAAGCCAACAGTTATGTTCTTTTGGAAACATCAAATTTAGAGACAGATTGTATTCAGAGTACATCAACGATTACAGAGTCACTCATTTCCTCTGTATTAGGCAGGCTACACTGGTAATATATCTACCAATTACTGCCGACAGCCAGAAGCACTTACCAGAGTATAATGAGAATAGAAGATGCGCTCTCTCATGAGGCGTCGCGTCAGTTGGTAGAAGGGATAATGGATGAGGTACACCCCGAAGGAAAGTCTAGCCAGTGGGGCGAACACGCTCCACGAAAGGAACTGGTTCAGAAATCCTGCAGTGAATATATCAGCAAAATATGAGTATTGAACAGATGCCACGGCAAAAAAGCACCTGAAAATACTCCCTCAACATGAAGACACCCGCAACGCCGCCGCACGCTTGCCCTTACTCGGTAGCGCAGTACGACACAGTCTGTCCCTAGCAGGGCTCCTGCCGGAATCCCGATGTCTAACTTCCGCCTCCCTTATCTGCCCTCAGTTTCGCGACGATCATATGCTGCCCCTAGGAATAAGTCTCTGCGCAAGCATGTTAAGCGCGCCTGGAGTGAAGGCCTGGTTAAGGGCCTCCTGTACCCTCGCCTGCTATTGGTGGCGGGGCATCAGGGGGTGCGATTAGGGCGCGAAAACGTTGCATTCGCACAGGTCGCAGCAGAGTGTGACTATTTTTGCCTGTTTTGGTAAAGGCTGGAGGGCATCCATAAGCCACAGATCGTCAAGAGTCCTTCTGGTAATGGTACTACTCCTTCAGGTAAAGTAAGGTGGGGCGAGCAGATAACCCCTGGGGAGGGGCGGTTGAGCCTCCCGGGCAGCCACTGAGACATAAGATGTCTTTCTCTATACCTACGAGACTCAAGGCTGCTGTATCGCGGAAATACCAAGTGTATGGGCACTCAGGCCTGCAGACTGAATGGCGATGACCAGGTGTGTTACGCGGTGACCCAGGGCCAGACTAATGACATGGGTTACGGTTTCCCGGCCCATACCGCTACATGCAGCGCCTATATACAGTTGCGGTCCTGGCGGTGCGCCCTGTGACTGACGCGGATGCTTCTCCAAGCACTTCTTTGACATTTACGACGTTCCACATAAATATGTGGACGGCCTTTGTCTACATTTCTGTTTTAAAAAAAAAAAAAAGAATAGGCTTCCTTTATTATTGTGTCTCGCAATTTTAGTGTATTAGAACGAAGCCTGCAGCATGAGCGACAAGATGAGACAAACTTATCTCATGTCAGGTGGCTTCGTAGTAAGCAAGCGCAATGCCTACGACGCTGGTAAGAGACCAGTCGACGCTGGTAAGACACGCGCTCAACAGTAACGCCACTGACTAAGCAGCACAGATGCGAGGCATGGTGTCGGCTCAGAGCGCCAGTAGTGGTGTCTGCTTCTCCGTCTTCTGAACAATCTCTTTGCGCAAGTGTGTAGGAAAGTGTGCGAAAGGCTGTGGTTTTAGCGGGGCTTGGGCTCATTAACGCCTGAAAGGGGGTTGACGTTAAGCGGTGCCTTGTAAAAAGAGTAAAGCATTAAGAATTTTAGATCCTTCTAACGAAAACAATGCTCCTCCGAGGTTTTGCCCGAATACATGCTTTTAGGTACATTAAACAGCGGCTTAATTGTGTTTTTTATTTACTTTGCTGCACCGACAGATTCCGAAAAGCATTGGTGAGGAGCGTATTAGAAAGGAAATTTAAGCTACGCACAGAAATTTAACGACTACACTGACAGTAAAACAGATATGGTAGAAGTAACACGGTCATAACACGAAGTTTACCAAAATGTAATTAAATACATTTGGAGACAAACTAGAAATACGAGTAAAAGTCAGCAAAACTCAACTGGGACGATGCGAAAGAAGATTACCGAAGTACAAACAAAATAGCTATACAGACGCGATTTTTATTTAAATCAATGCTATGGGGGTAAAAGCACACAGGTGCTTTAAGAAATCCAAAGCCTCAAAAAAAAGAAAATTGTGGCCTCAAAAAGGTATTTCTTAATGCTGATTTCTCTAGGTAATGCAGACGAATTAAATGACTGAGTGTTTCCATATATATGGTTGAAGCAGTGATCATTATGTAAGCGTTATGAATGGTGAGTTGTGATTCCTGAGGTATAAACTAAATGCGTGTGTAGACATAACGAAATAAACAAAACTGAAACAGATTCACTAGTGCCCGGTATATCACCCGCCACGGTGGTGCAGTGGTTAGGGGCGCTCGACTACTATGCCCAAATATGCGGGATCTAATCCCGGTCACATCGGCTGCTTTTCGATGGAGGCGGAAAACAAGACGCCCATCTTCTGTGCTATGTCAGGGAATGATAATGAACCCCAGGTGGTCAAAATTTCTTTAGTCCTACACCACTGTGCCTCTCACAGCCTCAGAAGCTTTGGGGCGTTAAACGCCATAAACCGAAGCGGTACCTACAGTGCGGTATATAGGCAGGAGGAGCCTGGCGAGGAGGCTATAAGAGGCACAAATGTACTGGGCAACTATGTTTGCAAAATATTTAACATTGAAATGAATCAGTTGTAATGATTAATCCTTCTTGGTGAGCCGGGTTGCGACTGCGGGCAGCAAATCTTGATACGCTAGTATAGGTGATTAGATCTTATTTTCACGAACTTCAGCGTATAATACCTGATGTGTACGAGGCTTTGGTACCGAATACTAAAATATGATCACGAACATGACCGGACCACGAATGGATTGCCGCTAAGTGCACACCGCGATATATGCACGACCTGAATTGAGATAGGGGGTGCTATTTATGCAGTATTTGAAGTTATAATCATAATGCTTGCAGCTAAACTGACACTACCAAAGTTTCACACTGCAAATATCTAAGATTATGGATTACGAGCAACCTTCACTGAACTAAATACATTGATCAAGTTATCATCATCACCATCAGCCTGACTATACCCACTGCAGGGCGAAGGCCTCTTCCATATTTCTCCAATTAACCCGGTTCTGCGCTAGCTGCATCCACTTGACCCCTGCGAACTTCTTAACCTCATCCGTCCACCTAACTTTCTGCCTCCCCCTGGTAGGCTTTCCTTCCCTTGGAATCCAGTTTGTTACCCTAAGCGACCATCGGTTATCCTCTCTTAGTATTACATGTCCTGCCCAAGCCTATGTATTCTTCTTGATTTCCACTAGAATGTCAGTAACTAGAGTTATTCATCTAACCCAATCTGCACGCTTCCTATCTCCTAATGTTACCCCTACCATATTTCGTTCCATTGCCCGTGCGGTGTCCTCAACTTAAGTAGAACCCTCTTGGTCAGCCTCCACGTTTCAGCCCCATAGGTAAGTACAGGTAAGATGCAACTTTTGTATACTTTCCTCTTGAGCGATACCGGTAAGCTGCTAGTTATATTCTGTGAGTGCTTGCCAAATGCGCTTCATCCCAATCTTATTCTACTTGTTCTTTACTTTTCATGGTTCGGATCTGCGGTTACTACTCGTCCTAAGTAGGCATATTCGCCTACTACTTCCAGTGCTTCGCTACCAAACTTAAATTGCTGTTCCTTCCCAAAGCTGTTGAAAATGGCGCTAGTCTCCAGCATATTGATTTTAAAACCTACCTTTCTACTTTTCCTGTCTAGGTCACGAATCATTCTTTGCAGTTCATCTCTTGAGTTACTTAGCAAGGAAATGTCATAAGCAAATCACAAATTACTGAGGTATTCTCCACCAACCCTTATTCCTAACTGCTCCCATTCCAAGTCTCTGAATACTTCCTCTAACCAAGCTCTGAATAGTACTGGGGAGATCGTGTCTCCTTGCGTAACACCTTTCTTTATGGTAAGTTTGTTGCTTTCTTTATGCAGCACTATGGCTGCCATGCAGCCACTATATACATCTTCCAGCACTTTTACGTACGCCTCGTCTACCCCCTGATTTTGCAATGCCTGCATCACCGCCGAGGTTTCTACTGAGTCAAATGCTTTTTCGTAATCAATGAATGCTATGTGTAAGGGCCGGTTATATTCCGAAGAATGTTTCTATCACCTGGTTGATACTATGGATAAGATCGATTGTAGAGTACCATTTCCAAAGACCTTCTTGATCCTTTGCTTCATTGCAGTCTAAGGTTGTTCTGATTCTATTAGCGATTACCTTAGTAAATACCTATTACGTAACAGACAGTAAACTGATTGGTCTATAATTATTAAGGTCCTTAGCGTCTCCTTTCTTATGAATGGGGATAATGTTTGCGCTCTACCATGGTTCCGGTGCCGTCGATTACACCAGACACTGCGTATACAGGGTGGCCCGTTTTTCTAGCACGATATCCCCCCGTCCTTCAACAAATCTATAGTTATCTGATCCTCTCCAGCTGCTTTCCCTCTTTTCATAGTTTCTTATGCTTTCTTGGCCTCCTCCTTCGTCACTGGTGGAACGTCTCACTGTTTTTCCCTGCCGCCAATCTCATCACGGTTCTCATTACTTTGGCTACTGTAGAGATCAGTAAAGAACTCCTTAGCTACTTTGACTACCTTGTCCATATTCGTGATGACGTTGCCCGCCTTGTTCCTTAGCGCATACATCTAATTTTTGACTATGCCCAATTTTTTCTCCACCGCTTTAAGGCTTCCCCCGTTCTTTACAGCATGCTCAATTTCCTCCATGTTATACTTACTTATATCGGCCACTTTACGCACATTGATTAGTTTTGATATCTCTGCCAATTCTGTCTTGTCTGTTCGATTGGAAGCTTTCATACTCTGGCGTTTCTTAATCAAATTTTTCGTCTTCTTAGACAGCTTACCGGAATCCTCTCTGACTATCCGACCGAATACTATAGAATTCATCTACATACCCGCTATAAAGGTATTGACAATGAAACCTACCCCTAGTTCTCGCCTCTCCGGTAAACGTCGATAACACAGTACATGCTCATCCTTCAGTTCAGTATATGCCTCATTCGGCCCCCTAACCTCACTAAGCCCTATGACATCCCATTTCATACCCTCTAGTTCCTCTAACAGCACTGCTAAACTAGCTTCGCTAGAGAGGGTTCTAGGGTTCTAGCGTTAACGTTGTCAGGGTCAGTTTCCAATGGCGGCCTGTTCAGTGGAGCCAGGAATTCTTAGCACCCCCTGCTGCGTCACAGGTCCGACCGCCGCCGTGGTCAGTTGTTCCGCAGCCGCTGGTGACTGAGGGCCGGGGTTTGGTAGGACTAATCATGGGAGGTTGCGGCCAATTACTGCACCAGGGTGGCCAACTCCTGTTCTGGTGATGGAGTGCGCTGCCGGAGGTGTTCACCGGCATCAGTTCGCATCCCGATCCTGTTCATGCAATTCCATCGACACACGGATTCTTTTTTTTTTTATCTGGCGGAGAATTGCGCGGCACCGAGTTTCGAGCCCCGGTCCTCTTGCATGCGAGGCGGATTTTCTACCGCTACGCCACCGCTGTAATGAATGCAAATAGTAAACTCTTTGGTTTTTTTTAAGCGCGCCTTAAAACTCTGCACACCTCGAATCCGGTCCTAGCGTAAAAATTGATTGTCCTGCCGATATTAAATTATGCAGCGATCATTCAGGATCCATGCGCAAACACAAACATAAATAAAATAGCAAAAATACAAAAAAAGAGCACTTCGTTTTGCCCACACAGCTAAGTACAGATGCGGACATACGTAAACGAAGTACGCTTTGCAGTTCAAATTACTATCACGCCTTCTGTGCTCACATGAAGAAACAGTATTTGTCCGTGTAAATGCGCTCTGAGGTCAACTACCAGCCTAAACATAATATGACTCCCAGTTTCAATTACGCAACACGTGCAAGATTTTAGAAAGAAATGCCATGCTCTGTTTACTTTTGTCGGCCCTGCTACATCTGTGTGACCTTTTAAAGAGGACTGGCTTAGTATCCATAGCAGAAATAAATTGCATTTCTCCACTTGAATTCTTATAACAATAATTCAAAGGACATTTAAAAATTAACCTGGACGAACTTATGTTTCTCTACAGGTGATACTACGCGGCAACGACATAATCCTAAAATTAGCCCTTTTATCCAGCGAAATAACTGCTTAAAGTACTCATTTCTCCCTCGAAGATGAAATGAATGGAATATAATTACTAATGACAAAGTTCTGAAGCAAAATCTGACATCATTCACCGGCAGCCTCAGTGTTCAATAAGGCTTCCATTGTGTCACATTCCAGGTTCTTCCTTTTGTAATGAAATTTTTTTTTATATCCTGGGTGCGTTTTGTGATTAGCATTAACTTTTCTTTTGTTTCATGTCTTACTGTTAATATAGCTTAGGCCTTAGTGTATTCGATAACTACTCGAAGGTTGTACTGCTTCACTGAACCCTTTATTTATTGTTATAGTGGTTTGTTCTTTTTCATTATTTTTCGCCTGCGTGCTTTGCTGCTTCTTTCCTGAATATTGGTACTGAATACATTCCCACTAAAAAATATACTGTTCGTAATGGTTAGCGGTATGCGCCTGTTTTTACTCCAATAAACATTACTGTACGATCATTTTGAAAGCGGAGGTCGTCAATTTCAGAAGGCATCTTACGGCCAACATGATCGTCCGCGAAAAAACGTAAACGGGATCAAATATTATTGAGTTATTTACGTATATCGAAATAGTAAGAGACGCATCCCTGTGTTATGCCTGAGGTTTAGACACATAGTGGTGAGGAAGAGCCTTTGGTGGCTGCACATCGTGTACGGAATGAGATAACGTTAGGAAGGCAAGATGATGAGGGAGATGGTCGCGAACGGTACGCTGCAAACATGCATGTCTAGGAAAATGTATTTACATGTTCCTAGTTTGCTGAGGACCTTATAAGACGTTCGCCACATGAAGTCGCATTCGCAATGATGCTATCGAAACATTGCGATATTGACCAGCCACTTTATTCAGTGTCAGCTGCTCTTCACTTAGTCTCATTTGTTTTACTACTCTGTAAGACCTTTGAAATATGCAAAGATCATGATGCTGTCGACTGAGGCTATGGTAGGGCATAGACGACTGTGAACATAGCCTCTATACACATTTTTGGTAACTCAAGTGAAAATGCATACAAGGATTCAAAGACATCAAGCATTTTGTTTGTAGTTTGAGAGCTTTCCAATTCTCCGCACCATTCCAGGTGACGCAACCTGCGGAGCGGAGAGCGGTGCAGCATGTGTGTCTCCACAAACTCATGTGCATTTTGATGTGTTCCTCACACACTAGAAATGGCTATAATGGGATTGTGAGAATAAAAAATTCGAATACGTTTCTGCAGGTGCTTGGAAAAACTATCAGAAAACAAAATAACCACTTTCGCTGTGCAGAAAATGTACGAAATCTTTGCTGCGGTTAATAATAATTAAGCACTGGGTTTAGCTCCGTCTTTTGAGCATGCCGCGATATAGAGGCCAGTAGTCCTCTATTTCCGCACATGCTCATCAGCATTCAGTCTTGAAATTCTACTCTATTGGAGAGACCACACCATATAGATATTGTTACGGACGAGGAAGAAGCGGGCCGTGGCGTGGGCAGGAGCGCTCGTGCTAGGCCCGCCGCAATTAATTAAATCATCTCACAGTCATGGGCCTTCTTCTCACTGTTCTGTGCTTATCGGCTTGCCGCCCCGTAACATTTTCGTTGGAGGTGTAGAATACGTCATCATCACTCGTCATCCTGGCCCGGAACTTCGGCGCCCTCTATCTGCCTGCATCTTCGGAAGCGGGTTCCATTGAGTGCATCGCCTGGCGGTTCCTCAGCCTGCCGGACCCGACACGACCTTGCCGTTCCTCCGCCCCGTCCCCAGCCCTGACCACAAGGCACGTCGAAAGAGCGACCAAACGATCCCACCGACCAGAGACGGCATCCACATGATCGCAGGACGCTACGATAGAGCCGATTGACCTGATGACATCACAGCCGAGATGCTGACCAGAAAACCCCACCGACTCAAGACAACATCACATATGAGGACATCCCCCTGCCCATGCCATGCGGTGCGTGTATGGGCTTCGGCTCTCGGCTCTTAGGGAACAGTGGCCCGAAAGCGTCCTGAACCAGCATTCATGTCGGGAATCATCATAGCGGCAAGCCGTTGCCTTCTGCCTTGTTCCTGTTCTCCACCCAGTCACGCCCATCGTCATGCCACGGATCTCATCGACATCGGCAAACTTCCTCGTACACCATCGGGATAATCTCTCGGTGGCCCCGAGTAATGTTACGGACGAGGAAGAAGCGGGCAATGGCGTTGGCAGGAGCGCTCGCGCTAGGCTCATCGTGATTCATTAAATCATCTCACAGTCATTGGCCATCTTTCCTCTGTTCATCTGTCTTGATCGGCTTGCTGCCCCGTAACAGTATCAACCCGCGCTTCTTCCCAGGGCCTAAAGCATCCCTTGCACGGTCGAGTAGCTAGCGTGACCGGCTCGCATTTCAAAGGCCGGTGGTTAAACCTTCGCCGAAAACCACCCGAAAATTTATCCAGCAACATTTGTTAGTTTTGTAAGCTAATCATCTGTGACAAGCGGCAACTTTTAATCTGCATTGCCACTCATATTTTATCCCTTTTGATACCACGCATCACGTCGCGTTTCAAGTTTCTTCAGTTAATATCAAGTACGTTAGCGTGCACGACGGTAACATGTACCTATATAACATTTACATTCCACGCCCGGGGCGTCAGTAATAGTTTGACTGGCAATACAACAGGGCGAAATTGGTGAAATTTAAAAACGTCCGTGTTCAAAGAAAGAACAGCATGGCAGTGGCAATTTTAGCGTGGACCATCGCTTCGAGATGCTGCAAACGTCAACGTGATCGACGTACAATTCGAGCGTCATTCTCATTGTTGAAAATTCTATTTTACAGCCAGTGCGATGGCGACTACTGTTTGAGAAAAATGAGTGGTGGGCTTCAATCACTCAGAGTCGAAAATCAAGTCCTCTGCGCTTCAGATTCTCTACAGCAGTTAGATTGTCAAAAGACGTGCGGGTGCATTGGACTCCACGTGCCGGCTATGGTGCGCAGTGCAAGTAACATCTCCGACGCTCTTTTTTGGTTAGGTTGTGCAGAATAAATGGCTCGAGCAGCTTACAAGCTACAAGCCGCGCGGTCTGATATTAAGTAAATTTTTCTTAGCATCCTTGCGGGCTCTGTGAGATATTTGGACGGCGCGTATACACTGAGCTAAAGGCTCCTTCGAATTGAAACACTTGCATGGTCAAAGGAGTAATGCGAGCTAAGACCCAGTGCGAGCTAAAAACAGCAAAATTGAAATAGGGGCAAATAAGTCAGTTAACTCACCTCTCTTTGCTATTGAGGTGCAGAAGCAGTCAAGTATTCACCACTCCTATGCCACCGGCGCACATGGCGGGGTAGAGCTGTTCGCACATGACTCCGCAAACAATTTCTAGAGCCATCACTTCGTCTCTAGGTTCGTCCCCTATCACGCGCGCAGTCTACAGTGCTGCGTGGCAAAGGACGGCTCTGTTTCCAGATGGACTTTTGCATGAAATAAAAGCTGGCCCAGCCGATCATGCGGTGGCAGCGTTCTCTCGCTCACAAAGCAATTAAAATCAATTACAAGTTGCTTCAAACGGCATTCAGTCTACATCGTGCACAATAAAATATGCAAGTAATGTGCCTTAAAAGTGCGTGATAAAAGTGCCCTAAATATATTACGTCTACTACTATCACGAAATCGTTGCACATTTTCATGAGGTCAGCGAAACAGGAAGGAAGAACGCATGGCTTCTGCGTAGAGCGTTCCACAACATGTAAAAACATCTCCTTTTCCGCGCGAGGAGAGCCCGTAGCCTTGCGCGCATAAGAGTCACACCCTCCTCATCACTCGGCGGTTAAGGTGACTCAGCCGGCCAAGAAGATTCTGGTCATCTCCCGAAAGTTCTGGCGTGCCTAACCAATGACGACTTGCGTCTCGGAGGGAGGAAGAGAGAACGCTTAAAGAGCGAAAGTTACGTTTTTGTGCGCGCCGGCCTTGGTGCATTGCAACATACAGACGTGGCGTACCCTATTTATTGAGGTCGCGTCGCTTGAGCCAGCCAGCTAGTTAGCAAGCATTACTGCAGGTAACAAGTGCTACTGCTCGGCTTCTGGGGTCAACCTGCTGCTCAACAGGCCCACTACTCTACGAGGGAGCGGCGCTCGTCTACAGGACAGCCACATCGTGACTCTCCAGACGTCGGTCTGAGAGAGTTCCTGGTGAACAATTTGGTGTTTATTTGTTCTGACTCTGTCGTGCATTGTTGTAAGGCACTGTGCTTATTGAAAGCTTCTTTGGTTGCATGCTTTGCATTTGCCTTTCTGTGAGCCTCTTGTCTGTGTATTTTAAGTGTTAGTGTGAATTCCTCCGCATCATCTCTTGCTGTGTATAAAGTTTGTTTTGCTTGTTAATTCTGACTCCAAACCTTACTCTAGGTTGAACCGGCGAAAGCTGTACACCAAATGGCCACCCCCGCCTGCCACTACAAGTAGTTGACTAACGGCTGAGCTTGCCCCGCAAGTGGAGGGTATCTCCTTTGAGACCGGAAAAGCTACCTCGACACATTCTAACGATACGCACCAATAGTGGCGCATCGTTAATAAAATAGAATTATTAATTAGCGGGTGACACCGACTTACGTGCACAAGTTATGCACGTGGCAAGACGATAAAGCGAAAAAATGCACCAAAGCTTTCATCATCACATGAGTCACACTTTATCGACTACCCATGCAGCGTATGGAACGACGGCCAAGTGGTGTTAAACCAAGCGTGACTGTAGAGAAACTATTTAAACTCGAACGGGTACTTAGGGATACATGTAATATCTTTATAGCATTAGTTCATGACTTAAAGGCGTCGCCAGACATCGGGGAGATGCCGAATTCAGCAAAACTCTGGCCATTCTCCATACGGCCGCAGTCTGAAGAACATTCGCTTTGTGAGGAAAATATTACCACGTTATCAAGCGATCCTACTCGCCGATTGAACTGTGCCGAAATAAGTGAATGGTTATCCATTACCTCCTCTACCGGTGACGCAGGCGAAGGTTAACCATACGAGAAAGACTGTCCAGAGTATGCGGTCGATGAAGGCGAAGAACATCCGTTTTGCTATGGGGCCAGTCTCGTCACTGCGGTAGTACTCGAGCTTCACGAATATGCAGTACAGGCCGCAGAGCAGGGCGACGCCCCACAACAAAGCCTGAAAAATCTGCACAAAAGACACAGACAGTGATCAGGAATGAGCAGGGACATATGGAGATCGGTACTGATAGCATGCCTGTTGGCGAATTTTTTGTGTATTCTTAATCAAGCCTCGCTTCGAGAATTCGACTTCAGGCGCTTTCATCTCATGTATTTCTTTATACATTCCTGCAGCCTCTAGGTGCTAAAGGGGAGGCGGGAGGGGAGAGAGGTCTTTTGTCAATGTACGGTGTCTCGCAATGAAGGCACATAGAATCGGAAGGCTGCTGGAAGTGCTTTCTGCATGACTGACTGGACGCCAAAACGCTTCTAATCATCATTACGAGAGAAATAAAGTTCAGCATGAGAACAGGCACATAAAGAGAGACTAGCGCTACCTCCCCTTAATTACATGAACGCGAACTTGTTTACACGTACTATGATTTGAAACGTCGGTTTTGTAAACACGATGAACGTGGACCGGAACCGAGACCTACAAAAATTCAGGGCCCAAATCAGTCAGTGTTGAGAGCATCAGTACTACTGATGCTCTCCATGGGTAGCCAATAAGCGCCACAGAGTGCACATAAGGTTCCTCTTTAGAATTTACTCTTGGAAGATTACAAATATTGAGCTAATCTAATGTCAGGCAAACATGTTTCCAAAACGTGTTTTTATTTTTCGTTTAATGTTTGTGTTAGGTTTGGGACTTATTAGTTTGATTAATTGGTAAAGAAGTGGCGCTAGTTGGGAGTAACATGAGCCTTTATTTATTTGCTGGTTTCTTCATGCATTTATATATTATTATAATCCACTGCTAGGGTGATAACAGTGCAGGTTTTGGGTGTTACTATTCGTACTAAGCCGCATAATTGTTCACCAAAAAAAAAAAAGCTGAAAAACTGTCTAGGTAAGAAGACAATTGTAAAAAATGAGTTCCGTGGCAATAAAGAAAACAAGCGTCACCTCGAGGCTTGCTGAGAATTAATTCACTTGTGTAGCGGATATCCAGTGGTATCGCCATCGCAGCGACACCCCACCTCAGGTCTAAGCCACTGCTGGGGTTGCGTGGACTTTGTAAGTGCGGAGGTGCACGCGAACTTGAATTGCCCAGTTGCAACCGCAGTCTTAACTGCGATTATTTCTCATGTTTTTTTTTTTTTTTTAGATATGTTAACCAATTAAAATATTTTGTTTTCAGTCGTATTTCGATTACAAATTCTCTGGAGTGTGCTTAGAAGTTTTGGCGATGTTGGCAAGACTTGTATTTTACAGGTGTAAAATATGCGCCGTAACATTCGGGTAAGAGCGGGATATACTTTATCGGCGTCCAGAAGTACAACCTTGAACCAGCAACTGACTTTCTCTGCTTCCAGGCTAAAACTATCATCCTCTCTTTGAGATTAGAATCGATATTTAGCGCTTCTGTTCTATCAGGTGGATGCGACACGAGTTAAGATAGAACGAAAACCTAAACACAAAAAGGTGTAGCTGCTTTATAGAATATACATGCAAAGACCAATTAGCAACTTTGAATGGTATTCTTTGCGACAGGTAAGTAACTATCAAGTGAGCGAGTCAAGATTTGTCTCTTGTTCTCGTATAGGCGTTGTCATACTACACCAAGGACACCAAGGCCACAAATGCATCAGCCAAATGATACGCCTCTAATTCTGCATGAATAAGGCCTCGAGATTAGCGCTCTCCTAGCGGTAAAAGCCAGGGGTATTTAAGCGCTCATGAAAACTGAAGCGACGCCGCCTGCGTGCAGTGGATAGTTCCTACGCCTTTATGATGCCCGGTACACTTGCTCTAATTGGAGCATGCATCCCACACGCTCTGATCCAAAATACTTGGCATGAGCCAAAATCCCTAAACTCTAGCCATTGAGCACTGAATCTGTGTGCTAGTTTTATGAGTATATGACCGAGTTAGCCGCTGTGTCGCAGCTTCTAAATGTGGATTGACAAGTAACAGGGTCGTTAGTGAACTAAAGTTGCACTAAGTTTATATTTCTTGCAACACGGAATAATCTCAACCTGAAGTTATAACACCCTGTCATAAACAGTGCCGAATAATGTGCTGAAAATCAGGAAGAATGAAACATGAATTACGTACCTTCGAGATTTCAGCTTTTCGGTATTTCTGCACCATTAGAAATGTAATGCAGCCGGAGAAGCAGCAGACGCCATGGTAGTAGGGGCGGGAGTAGTAGTAGAGCAGGGTCTCGACGCCCAATCTATCGAAGAATGGCAAGCGAACACGGGAAGGCAGTTAACAGTGAGAAAGTTGAGAAGTGCATTCAGGTAACAACAGGGACTGGGCAAAACTATGAAGCATAACGATAACACAGACGCGCTGCTTAATATGCCGCAGCTCGTATATTGTTCACAGCGAAGTAGGTTTGCTGCAAGAAAAAGATATCAGGCTGATTTTGCGGTGGAATAAAAAAACATTCCTGATTCGCATTGTAGTAGCCCCTTTGTGTCTTGTAAGGGACTTGAACGTAAAGTCAAACTTTTGCACTAGACATAGATCGCGAAAATTAAATATGTCTGCTTTTAAATCCCTCAATACTTGGATATTTCTCGACAACCTAGGAGCAGGTGTTTGGGGAAATTATGTTATCATACCCGTAAGCTACGGCGTCTATCATGCCCTTATCCGAAAGTAATATTTAACTAAATCATGCTTCAGCGGAAAGAATCTACTCCAATTCATGGAAAGGTGAACACAAAGGTCTTCGAGAGCACGAGGCATAGACAGTCGCCTTACCGAAATGACGGGCGCACCATGACAATAAACGGCGTCATGTCGGTTCCGTACATCCGCCAAGCAGACACACCGCAGCAAACAAGGGACAGCGTCACGAAGACGGCAGCAACGAGCCATTTCTTCCTGAAAACGGACGAAGGGTTCTGTGCTGCCTAACACCGCAGTGAAAGGGGGACTGCCTTGAAGTCACTTACGCTCTGAAAACCTGGATCACGACGATAGACGCGACGAATAACTGGTAGTCGGCAGAAAGGTACCAAAGGTGCCCCATGGTCACCTGTGGAAAATATGGAAATGCTCATGTTTGAGAGATCGGCACTGTGTGTCTTCATCCTGACGGCAATGCCATAGAGCGGCGGTGAGGCGCGCTTCTTTTCGACAAATGTCTCTTTCATCGTCTCTGTTAAAAAAAAAATTCTGGCCTCGCGCTTCTTTCATCCCCTCCTTTATTTTTGTGTACATGTGCAGGAAAAAAATAATACATGAGGACAACTGGTCCTTCTCGTCGTCGTTTAATTTGATTTGTAGGCTAATTACGACAATATGGGAAAATTGATCAGGACTTGTGCAAAGAGAGCTCATTTGAAGACACAAGTTTCCTCACTGCCTAATCATTTCATTTTTTTATTACATGTATTAGCACTAAATACCGCTGTGAGACTCAAGCCAGACTTCAGTAGGATGCTGAGTTGGGCGAGTTGGTCGAAGTCCATTTTGAATGTGAAAACTGCTCAAAAGGACGAAGGACAAAGTCGCAAGAACACACAGACGAGCGCTGACTCGCAACATTTTTATTCGCAAACCAAAAACATGTATATATAGAATCACATGACCTGTCCTTCCCAACGCACATGTCCAGAGCATTTTGTTGCGTTCTTTTCCTGATATTGATTTGTGGGGGTGTGCTTTTTTCCTATGATGTGGCATTCTGAGGTATGCTCTGGACATGTGCACTGAGAATAAAATGTTATGTGATGCTATATATACGTTTTGGTTTCTGAATAAAATTGTAGTTGCGAGTCAGCGCTCGTCTGTGTGCTCTTGTTACTTTGTCCTTCGTCCTTTTGCGCTGTTTTCCCATCCAAAATCAAGCCAGACCGTTTGTTTCTGGTCACCACCAGCTACGCCGCTCGGACAGAGGACAGCTGCTGTGGAGAGAAAAGATTGTGGCCTTGAAGGACATTAAGTAAACAGGGCCGCAACTGCAGCCAGACTGGCTTTTTACCCCGTGGTGGTGCGAAGAGATTAGTTGTTTTTGTCCTCATACCCACGTACTCACACAAGGGGATCGACCAAGAATTGGAGTGCAGAGTGATTTTTAACATGTGCATTAGCAAGCAATAAAATTATTGCTGGGGAAGAGAGAAGTAAACAAAAAGATGAATCAACGAAATAAAAAGCAGGAATCATAACACATGTAGAGGATGGACACTTTGTTACTTGCAGCCAACCGATTTTTAAAAAATGTTTGCAACTTGTCCATTTACATTCCAGTAAGAAGTTTTGAATGGTGGTAAAAACAGGTATGTGGCTGTGCCCGAGTACGGTGACGCCAAAGGACGCTAAGATTGGGCTGCTCATACTAAGTCCATGGTGTTGGAACGGTTTCTCCAAAAACCGCCTTCTCATCCTAGTCAAGCAGCGGCAAAATAACAAGACGTGTTCTATTGATTCTTGTTAACCACAAAATGGTCAACGGAAAAAAGCGCCAAGCCAGGCCTCTGCTATAAAAATTCAGGGCTGGGATATTACAGCGCAGCTTCGTTAGGGAGACCTCAAGCTCCTGTGATCGACATGACTTCCTTCTGCACGAATACCTTAGATGCAGGTAATTAATAGAGCTTTAAAGAGACCCAGTTTGCGTGCTTATCAAGGTAAGTCTGCGAAACCTCGCTAATGTGATTAGTATGCTGTAGCCCGGAGGATAGGTAACAAGGGTCCATAGGGGGACGGATTTGTTCGGCTGTCAGCAACTTCATTAACTGTCACACTGCTGTGACCCGGTACACATATATGTACTACAAGGCTCAATTGCGATGGGAGAAATGATAGGAAGATATTTAAATTTGGAATGCCATAGTCAAAGCGAGGCACGAGCACAAAGAAAAATTGTCTGACAGCGACGGCAGAGAAATACATTTAATTTACGCAAACGAAGCACCGCCGCCCGATAATCTGCTTGGAAAACTCGTGAGAAATCCTAAATTCGCTGAGAAAAAGACCAATGTAGAAGCGGACAAAATATTCTCATGCCTGACCTTTTAAAACATTTAGAGGGGTCAGTTGCCATTGCTAAGTCAATACGAAGGCTTCATAAATAATCTTCTAATAATTCACTCAGAGTTCGGGCCGGTGAGGGATATATGTTGAACATTATTGGGGAAAACGTCATCATGCGCAGATAATCTCAACGGGAAATCCACTGTTTGTGGTCGGAAGGAACTTAGCAGGTATTATTTTAAGGGTTCAAGGAAGTTTAGCCCTATAACTACCTTTGGAGTATAAAACTTATAGGCCAATGAACTTAAAAAAAAAAAGGAGGTCGCCTCGCAGCTGGAAACTGATAGGGAATGGTGGAAATGAGATTCATATATCTACACGTACGTGTGCGCTGTTCGCAACTGAAATCTTGACAAAAAAGTTGGTATTCGGGCTTCAAGGTAAAGCATGTTGTTAGCCATAAACAAGGAAAGCCCAAAGCACAAGCAAGCGCCGGACTTCTAAAACAAGAAACAGACGAGGGTTTTAGCAGTTGAACCAGAGAACAACACGAATTCGAATACTAAAATTGGTTAGCCATACATGAGATAAATCATTAAAAGCGCATCTCTACAGGTTCCAGACCGGGAATTATTAACATACACAAAATACACACAACACAGTTACCTTTCGCTCCAACGTGGTCAGTGTGAGACCGCCATGTTAGATTATAGAGCAGTAGCGGGGTAACAATGCGCACGCACCGAATGCTGTGATGAATGGGTAAGGGAGGCGACTTTCATTCCGGGAATCCGCAAGGGCGCCCAGATATTGCCTTCTTCAAATAACCAATAGGGACCCTCTCTCCTTGACTTAGCTATCCTAAAGGCTAAATTTGAAGAGCCATTTTTCGATGAAATTTCAGTGAAAGTTTTACAGGACCTTCTATTTGAAAAACAAGGACAGCGTTCTTGTTTACTTTAGACGTGAATCCCAAGCCACACCAACAACTCAAGGGAACTTAGGTACGATTGGAGCGCACATAAAGGAATTGGATGTCAGATGCAGCCGTAAAAAAGCCATATGTTATCCGCATAAACATAAGCGCGAAAGTGGCAATGCCTGTGAACCCAGCCAGGTAGAATGTTCAGTAGAGGTATATTCCCTCTCTCTTTTTGATGTCTCCCATAGTGGAAACCTTTTGAGGCACAAGAAACTGTCTTTTGAGGATATGCAGACAGCCACGCAACCAAACTATGTAAACTCTGCAGAGTCTGAAATCTTTGAAATAAGACGCTGTGTTCTACACTGTCACAAGCCTTGCCTATATGTAACGTCAAGAAAGCAGCAGGCATTTTCCTTGGCGCTGCGCATGGAGAATTCGGCTTTCAAGGTTGACATGTACAGTCGTGAGCAAAAGAGGTATACAAGACTCAGCCGGTGACCAAGCTCGGGAAATCTGCATAGAAATGCCATATAGCGGTAGCGATAGGGACAGCGACAGTGACACGTGGATCTTGATAAAATGGGGCACCGCCATGATTATTTAGATCCCAGATGGCTGTTGCTAGATGAAGTCGCAATGCAGTTTTCCCGAGCTCCGCCACCGGCTCTGTGTTGTATACCACTTTTGCTCACGACTGTACCTTCCATTTCGGACCTTTTGTGCGAAAACTGACATAACAAGGGCTAGGGATATTTTCGAGCACCACAAGCTCCGAAACACGTAGGAGTGTGAGCCTGAGTAAAACAAGTTTTTGAGCAAGTAGGTAATATTCTTGATTCATACCAGCAGCGAAGAAGCACAAACACAAAGAGAAGAAACATGTAATAACACGGACGAACGCTGCTTTGTCCGTGTTATTGCATGTTCTTTCTCTTACTGTTTGTGCTTCTTCGCTGCCGGTATATGAATCGAATATGAGCCTGTCGATTAACTTTACCACGTTGGATATTTTTGATATATGTCTAATTTTGTCTAAATTTTTGCCGCTAAAGTTAGGTTTAGGTGAGGGGTCACTTTAGCTAGTTTCCGATCAGGAGGCATCCAAGGTGGAATAATTTAGCAGTCATAGTAAAGAGTTAAGAGACTTCTGCATGCAAAGGGGCAATTGGCAGCTAGATGAGGGAGGCCTTCTTTACCGGAAACGTATGCGAAGGATATCTCAGGACGCATCCTATACGGTTATCGCCTAGTGAAATAGCATTCACAGGGAACCAGACTAAGGCCTTGATAATGAAAAAAAAATGTTGCAACCAATTTGTCTAAGTTGACAAAATGAGACGTGTTTGCGCTGTCACGTCACGTTTCATTTTCCTAACGATTTTGAAGCTAAAGGTTGAAGGTCAAACTTCATGTAAACATCGCTCAAATTAGCGATTGGTGAACTGAATCTTAGTACAGTCTAAACTTTTGGGACTTCTCAAAAGAGTCATGCAAAGCGGTGTATCTGGATCCGTTTTACACGGATTGATGGTGATGATAATGTCGACATACAACGCACAGTGCTAAAAATTTCTGTCGCAAACGTCAGTATTTTTCTGTGCTTCTGTAGTACTCCCCAGTAGTACTGCAGACTTTTTCTGAAGTACGTTTCCGTAGTCTAGTTCTGTAGTACTTTTCTGTTTCAACTACAAAAAACTGATGTTGCCACAGAAAGCCCTGTTGTCACAATAGATTAACATTCAAGAGCCGCACAAACATTTTGTTATTCCAACGGGAAATTGCCTGTAGTTTTTTTCTGACTGAGGTTATAAAATGTGGACGGTTTCAGCGGCTTCGTAATCGACCTCAAGGGTTACTGCTAGGCCCTATGCTTTTAAACGTCAACGCACTAAAGTTCCCTTGGAAGCATCGGTGACCTGCGCGCACTCATTATGCGGACTGCACTGCAGTATTGTCCGTTCACCCTTCTCTGAAATCTCAAGCCACAAGATTACAATTTGTTCTTACAATTACACAATAATGCTGCCCTTTCTTTGGACCCACGCTGTCGCCTCGAAAGGCTGCTCATCATCATATACTGAATCCGCGTGGCCGCTGTGAATGGAATACAACTCCCATCCCTCTTTTTTTTTATGTAAACAAAATCTGCGTTGTCAGCTAACTCCAGGATCTCGACCTTGACCTATCTGGTGGCAGCTCCGCCACTCCCTGGATTCGCACGGCATGCTCGAATGCATGAAAAACTGTTGCACCTCATCCGTTGCATTTCATAAAAGTCAGGTGATGCTATGGATATCCACCATTTCCCCCTTCGTCACACGATTTGTGCTACAACGAAAATTGAACTACTAAGCCATGTTCCATGATATGGCACATACCGAGTGGTGCCGATTAGAATCTATCAAGAGAGCAGCGATCCGGGTTATAACGTGTATTTCAAGAATTACCTATATTATTCTCTGCAGGGCGAGGCATAAATAAATACGCTGAGCAACTGGTTCATCAAATCCGCCAAGCTCGATGCATTAAAATCCACAGCATGTGTAAAGGCGCACCTCTTGCAAAGTACATGAAAAACTGTTTTATGATGGGTCTCAATTTATGCCCGCCTCAACCATAGTGGCGCTATCAACAGGTTACGAAGATTTTCCACTGACACTCACACATGCGAGACCCACTGAGTTTCTTGGTGAGCACAATTAGACTGGTGTAGCGGCGGATGACAAGTCATTCGCTATTCAAAACTCTCCGAAAAATGTGCATATTTTGCCGCTAGTGCGAGCGAGGATCACGTGACCGCAGCTATCGCTTGGCCGCAAATACTGACAGAAAAAAACTGCTTGTAAGCTTTCTCCTCTTCCTGGCCGACAACCAAGGTGGAGCTGCAGGCCGTTCGGGAAGCAGTACACCTCCTCATCCCGGTCATTTTGCGTTTTAACTGCAACATTGGCATCGTAACAGATTCTCGAAGTGGGATACGCAGTCTGCGGAGTGTTCTGAATTCCGATGCTTTGGAACAGGATATTAAGGACCTACTTGAGAAACTCTCCCCAACACTTCGTGTACAGCGGATCCTTAGTAATATGCAACCTGTTCAAGCCTTGGTGCATGGAGCAAGTCGCAACCCAACATCTCCTCTTCACCTTGAAATGGCCCCCTCCTCTCTGGAGATTCTACGTCTTGTAGAAAAAAGGGAACCTTCTGCACGCCCCGTCAGCACTTGTCCCACACCGTAGTACCAACCTCCTGGCGGCCTGCTGCGCTGGGAAGAGGTCTTTCTTCGAAGGCTACATCTTCGTGCCACCCTCATCCCCGTGGTAATGTGGTTTGGGCCGACACACAACCATGCGCCATTATACGACTACTGCCATTTCTTTTCGAAGCGGACACCGCGCTTCTCTGCACGTGCTCCTCGCCACACACTGCCCAGCAGAAACATCTCTGCCAATGCGAGCACTCCACGGTCGACTACCGGATATGGAATACTAGATATCAGGACCGGCCCTTGCTAGATTTCTCTAGTTATTTTGGTCTGAACCTCTATTTGTAAAAACCATTTTATGCTGCAAGGCATTCCATCTCAACAAGAGAAAAAGGTAAACATGGGGCTGATCGGCTACTCCGTTAGTATACTGCTCTCGTGCAATGGAGAGCTATGTGGATCTGCTTTCGCTCCAGTGGGATGGAAACCCAGACTAGGTGCTGTTGCGGCCGCGTTTATTTTCTTTTGTTTCTAGGTCTGATGCATTTAATTTTGCGACGGCTGTCCTCCTCTCCCCGAGCGGAGCATCCGGTGGGGACCCACACACACAACCCGGTTTAAGGGCTCACTGCGTCTTCTAATATTGCGCATTAAAGATGGCGCGAATACTCAGCGATGGCTGTTATTTTCTTTTATATATTTTACTTTTGGATATTCGGCTTCACTTAATAATTGTGGCACCCACATTCGTTGTCTCGTTTCGTCCTTGATCTCATTCAACGCATTTATACAACACAGCACTAATAGATAACAGTTCAAATAAAACTCGTCAGAGGTCCTACCCTATCTGTATCGTTATCTATCGCGCGAAAGTTGCCAAGTGTTTGTAGGGGTGCGCAGCCACTCGTCAAGAATTTATTAGGCTTTTTAGCTGCGCCCCTAAGATCTTTGCGATGGTGAGGTAAAGATGACTTGACTTGGGGTCTTGATCTCAATTTCATCGCGGCGTCTGCAGTACTCTGCCTGATGGCTTTTCGGCATGAGCTTTCCTGCAATCATCACACCAGTTCATGTGTGTGATGGCTACCTGAAAACGAACTTCTGGGTTTGGCAACCTTTTGTTAGCGATTAGGTGTGCGTGTCTTTGCTCATTTTACGTTCCTAGGTTCGCTGATTTTAAGGTAATAATGTATTTCCTTATGGCGAGATCTATATTCACGGTCTGCAGTATATCTTTCTTCTTTGGTTCGTATTTATTATTTACCGTTCATTACGATTAATATCAAAACCTACCCTTATGATTACCCTCATGAGCATTGTAACTGTATTTTGTGTATTATGTCTGTGTTGAAGATATACTCTGCATTACTGCTATTTATATGCTCATTGCCAGTGATTTCCTTCGTTTTCTGAAAAGGAGTAGCCGATGCTGCTCCCACGTTATATTTTGC
The DNA here is from genome assembly GCF_055883805.1 of Amblyomma maculatum. Classification (NCBI taxonomy): domain Eukaryota; kingdom Metazoa; phylum Arthropoda; class Arachnida; order Ixodida; family Ixodidae; genus Amblyomma; species Amblyomma maculatum. The sequence continues at coordinate 34,985,288 of NW_028146738.1, forward strand.
TTTATGTCCGTAGCAATAAAGAAAACTGCTTATATACACTGGCTATTAAAGGTTATCTGCATTCACAAACTGCCGCGTAAAAAAGAACAGCTGAATACTAACCACTAGTGCATCATCTATCCTCCAGTTCCGAATCTGCAAAACGAAGTCCAACCAGTGTTCTCGTACTTCGTAGTAGAATCTGTCGTAAAACTCTTTCGAGTTTGGTCCAGATGCTATCAGAGGCAGCAGGTACATGCACATGATCATGAAGAAAGGCGGAATGGTAGTCCTGAAAAAAAAAAAACACAGTATGACATTAAACGAAAATCTGATACCCACATAACCAAAAAGCTTTTATACCACACCAAACTCCGTGTTTCGTGTGTAGTTTTAGGCAACGCCTCGAAGCGTCCATAAGTAAGCAGGTACTACTTCGCTTTGCAATCTCTCTTGAATAGCGCAAAAAAGGGCTGTGAATAAGCCGCTAAAGTAAGTTCGGACGTATGTCAGTTCCTTTTAATTTCTAGGCATCCACGCTCGGCGTTTTCCTTACTGCCGAATAATTTTGACTGTCGCATCATGGCGTTCCGCTGCGTGCGTGATCTCCTGCACGAAAACTTGCCTAGTAAGTTTGACTCATTGTAGACGGGAAGGAGACATTAACGGCGATGGTAGAGCAAGAGACGCCTACAAACGTACATTACTCTGTCTTCGATAGTTATGTCTGCTTCACTCAAAACTTCCTTCTTGTATTGCGTAGCGTCCCCCACTGCAACGGTTTCAGTACCATGGATTCTAACCTTCTGATACCATTCATTCTCATTCGAATAGTATACTGTTTAGAGAAAATATTCACATGAAGGCTAATCGTGAGACACTTCAATACTGCATAGACGTCCCTCCCTTCATTTCTTCTCTCTTGTGATGGAGGGCGTGGAGGAGGGTTTTAGAGTGAACTGTCAACTATTCAATGTTTCCACTGTTGTTTATTCTTGCATCAGCCTGATATGAGTGATTTTCTCTAGGCGCAAGCTGCCTTATAAGGTATTGTCAGGGAAATGAAGTGTGTATAGCACCGACAATACAATGCTTCGGCCAAAATTTTCGGTGGCCCTTCCATTTACTTAATGAAGACTTTGACATAAGCAAACAGCGACAGCGCGTCCGCAAACCCATATGAAAAAAAAAAAAAAAAACGAAGATTAAACAATTGTTTCGGGATCCTTGAGGAAGTACGGTACCAGGTTTTTCAATACGGTGCAACACAGCGAGAAAATAGATTAGGCGGCTTTTTCACCAGGTTACACACTCGATACGGGCGTGAGAACTGTATGTTTCGGGGTACACTGAAAGGCAAAAACAAAAAAGCAAACGCCGCGGAGTATGAACCATAAGGGCGTGAGTGCCCCATTAGTAGGCTGCCATCACCGTCGCCTTTTTACTGAAAGTCATCCCTTACACTGCCATGTAAAATAACGCGTCTGTCATTTGAATGCCAACCAAATCAAAGATACGGTTCGTCAGATCATGTCTTCTCTCTAAAATTTATGTCTGCTGCGCGTTGACAACAAGACGGAGCGATCGCACCATAACTGGTGATGTACCACGAGAAACGACCGAAAAACGTTTTCTTCTCGTTCTTTTGATTGAGGCAGCAATTTGTCAAGGAGCATTGCACACTAATTGGTTAACTCCGGCGCAAGTTGCTGCTCTACCGATCGGCACCATACTGCGACGAGTAAGCGAACCGACGCGTCCAAGCGTATTTTACTGAGAAGCAAATGATGTGGCTGCCATTTAAACCGGAAGTTGTGGAGACAGAGTTATTCAATCCATGTGTCTTTAGCTTTATTCGGGCCGAAATAGAGGACGTCATTCAGTACTGATCATCGCGGACGATTAGCCGCTTTCTGGTAGCTGTAGGCCACCCTAAGCAACGGGAGGTTCTTTCCAATTGCATAGCTATCTTTTATTTAAAGCAGCCAAGGGCTGTCACCTCGACAGTGCACCGAGAAAGTGCCTTTAGGACGTAGGCCGACTGTGTCGCTCATGAACTGTTCATTTGCGTAACAGATTATTACGCCTCCACGTTATCGCGATGTGTGAGTGGTGAGACTGGCACTGTTGGTCATCGTACCAAAAAGGGGTTCTCGATGGACCAAATATTCTTCTGTTTCCTTCAATTGCGCACCTCATTTAGAAGGGAATCATATTGGATTCATGCAACGTATATCAAGGGTGCCGCCAGTTTAAAACTATTTCAGATTGATGTCTCAAATCGAACTAATATTACGCGCTACGCTCAATTAGCTCAGAAGAAATCGAAATAAATATTGCGGGGTATAATTAAGCTCCGCCTTTAAGGACATTTCGGGATACCCTAATGGCTCCCATCTCAGGCTTTCCTTGCGGATATTCGTGGGCGTAGAAGCACTTCGCTGCTCGTTTAGCCATACTCTGTTAAAAAGAACATTTGGAACATTCTTCTCTGTGCATTGCGATCTCTGCGTGCGCTCTACCTGGCTATCCACGAATGGTGTTCGCTCTTGCTCATCGGGTCCTATTACTTTGAAATACATCCTGATCTTACAAGTCATTGAATTTGTATTTAAAAAACTACGAGAGCTAAATATGTGCGCTATGTGCAGATTGGCTTTACAGGAAGTGTGACCTAATTTTCATGACAGAGCTTAAGAATTGTGCTTCTAAATAGGTAAAAGTACCTAATCAACTTTTCATTTTTCACTTTAAAAGCAATATTGACAAATTGAAGATTGCCACTATTGAAGGCGAGCCACGTTTTAGGAATGTTTTAGGCGACATAAAGGCTTGAAGACATCACCGCACCTAACGAAGCTATTGCAGAATTAAGAATGCAAAAGGCCAATTCAACATTCTTGCAAACACGAATTTTTGCCATTTCTTTCTTCACACCGCTCCTGTATGAAACATGAATGACGGGACCCACATTTGATGTTTGCAACCTATTGTCTCAGAATTTATTATTTATTCTTAAAATTAAAAGCTTCAACGTTGAATGGTTATTTCAGGTAAATAATCGACTAATGATCAAGGTACCAAGCTTTGTCACACACTTCATATCTAACTTGCTGTAAAAGTCTCCTCCGCAGAAATACAGACGGGCATTCATTACCGATATGGAAGGTACAAAGTTTGAGCGTTGCTTTATTCATTACCCCATCCTTATATGTGACAAAAGCGCAGTTCTTTCGGTTTTGTAAGTAGTTTTCGCCTGTATGCGTATTATCCAGAGGACCTGCGTTATTTGAAAGAGAAATGCCGAGAATATTCGCAATTTTGTATGCAAAGTTTGTTCCCTCTTGTTCATGACTGTACCTTGCGTGGTTTGCAACAAACAATCACTTTGTATCATCTCGCACATATTTACTGACATATTTTAAGTTGTGGTATCATGTGAAAGAATACCCAAAAGGTTTACAAATTCTTTTTTTAAACAATCCTAACCAAAGCGATTGCGTGGACTAGAGGCAGCTTGTGTGACATGGGATCCACAGATCTTGGTGAAATGATTTTCCTTTCACTCTACCATCTGAAATGAGAATTGCCCGCCTGATGTGTTCTTGTCATATTTTGCTCAAAACGCCGATGCCTTCGATACCGACGACTGAGTTTCTGGAGAACGACGCATGGTGTTAATAACAACCTCAATTGCCGTTTTTGTGGCATTCACAGACTCCACTGAAAAGTTTCATATTTAAAAGCCTATGAACCATTCTGGAGTTGTGTATGAATATCAACATTTGGTAGGTTCTTACGGAAATTTGAGTATCTCTCGGGCGAACTTATATAGGAAAATATCTCTCGGGCGAACTTGAGGGGTCCGGGGAACAATGGTGCGAGCGTGCGGCTTGAGTTTAAGTATCATTCAGTATAGGCCCTGTTGTGTACTGCGGCGCGGAGGCATAATCGGTACTCCGGCCGTATAAAGCCCTCTCTGCACAGGAATTAGAGGTGCGACAGAAACTTCGACGCACGTACTTGTGACAGGTCTGATGTGCGAAACATTGCCTGATGACGGTGGTGTGAGCCTACCGTGCCACGTAATGAGGCGGTTCTAATCACCTCACTAAATAAAGAAGATAAGAAAACTCCCGAGATGTGCACAAGGAGCCCACAAGAAACGGAAATAAAATGAACACGATAACGTTAATACTGAATTCTCCAGAAAATCCAACGATTGAGCTCGTGTCTGCGTTGTGAGCGTAAACTTCCAAGCATGCTTGTGGCACTGAATTGTCGACGGGTCGTAAAATGGCACAAGATGACGACAAATGGGGGAGTTGACAATGCTTCTCCTTTCAGATGGAGGAGTAACATGGGAGTCAAATCATTCGGCACTCAATTAGATCCTGAACCAGACACACTACGGCTAAACCGAGCAGTGACGTTAATGTAGCCTGAGTAAAGCATAGATTTATTTACAGGGTATACCCCCAGCTAAGTTGCACCGAGCTTTATAAAAACCTACGTGTTCTTCGCAACTGAAATAAATTGAATGTTGCTGGGAGTCGTATACGGTACCCACTGGTATTTTTTCGTTCCGTCTACTTGAATAATTGGCCGACATGAATTATTTTCTAAATATGGCTCTATACACTCAAATGCAAGTGATATATTGGTTTAACGTCATAAAAATACTCCAAGCCAAGTGCTTTCGACGAGCTAAGGGCATACCCTATTTTATTAAAAAAGGAAGCCTGCGAAGTTCAAAAACTGCCACCTGAGAACGGGCTCCATGCGCTTGAATGCGCTTGAATTCACCTCTTTGCACTTTTCATGACAGAGCGCTCTGACACTTGTCGCGAGAAACGCGCCAAGGACTGCTGACCGCGAGGCTTTCCGGCGCGTCGCCTGCACCACTGGCGCTTATCTCCGAGGAAACGGCGTTGTGGGCATTACAGACGCAAATCTGACAGCTTTATCCATTCGTTTATGAGAGCGCTGTAAACACTGTGCATTCAGTAACATGAAGCGGTTTGCAGGGCCGATGTATAAGTTTGCCATACTAGGATCAAAGCGCGTGCAGAAGCCTACTGCCATGACATCAGCTCGCTGATGAGGATGCATAACACAAAGGGCCCTGCGAGCTGTGATGCGTACAAAGTAGTTTAAGCTTTTGGCCGAAGAAAAAAATTTCACATTCGTGATGATATTCGAAGTAAAGTCCCTTGAAAATACGAAAGTAGCGACTTTCTGTGAACTTTGCCGCCGCTCCGCGCCCCCTCGCAGATCCTCCTCTCTCAACTCTTCCATCGGCGCTCTTCTCAACGGTGATTGGCTCCACGGGCCATCGCCGGGAAAAGCGCTAAAAGTTCGCTCTTTCTGTGTTTTCATTTTTAGCCGGCGCCATTTTTTAGGCAGCCGCCGTTTGTAGGAGCGAGCTCCCTGGCATTCCGCGCTTGCACTTCGCGCTATTCGCGCTGTTTTAATGCAGCGCTATGCCGAGCTGCTGCATATTTAATTGCACAAGCTGTCTGGAAAAAGGCTTCCGAGCGGGAAGGAGGACACCATTCGAATAAAAACGTGGTTCAACAACATCGGCCGCAAGAACTTCACCCCGACGAAGACTAGTCACCCCTGCTGCCTCTGCCATGTACTGTGCATTTGTTCCAAGCGACATGAAACTTCTTGCAAGCGCATCACAAAGCCAATAATCTCATTTAATTCACTGACCATTTTGCACCGTTATGCGCGTTATTGTTTTCACTTCATGGTTCCGCTCAATGTGCTATATAATAGCGACTGCTGATGCATACAATGCGCATACAGTAGCCGCTTCAATTTCTGGGCTTAAGGTCTCGCTTTTCAACGCTAACGCGTGCAATGAGGAATATTGTTAATTCATTCATAGGCTCATGTCGCAAGAGCGTGTAGAGGACTCTTTCGCAGAACTTGTCTACAGAGTGTATATATATATCCGCACATCAAGTTTTTGTGTCTTTAGACCCTCGAAATCAGACCTCTTCCTAATCTGGCGAAAATTGGTGTCCAACCTAATTTTAATATGGCGAATTTACTGGTTACGTCCAAATTTCGGTGGGCAGCCCTCAGAACGTAGCCCCAGGAAACCCTTAAATTTGACCTCATCCAAAGGTGGCAAAATTGGTGACCAACCTCATTCGCGTATGGCGAATTCAGGGGTTACCTCTAAACCTAGGTGGGCCATTGCCAAAATTTAGCTCTCTGGACCCCCGAAGTTTGACCTCATCTAAATTTGACGAAAATTGGTGTGCAATCCAATTTGCGTAAGGCGAATTTAGTGGTGACCTCCACACCTAGGTGGCCTATTCCCAAAATTTAGCTCTCTGGACCCCCGAAATTTGTCCTCGTCCGAATTTGACCAAAATTGGTGTCCGACCTATTTGAGTATGGGGAATTCAGTGGTAATCTGTAAATTTAGGAGGGCCACCCCCGAAATGTAGCCCTCTGAATCCCCAAAATTTGACCTGGTCTGTGTCTGACCGACAATTGGGGCCTATAACCTAATTTGGGTATGGCCAACTCAGTCTTGACTTTCAAATTTAGGTGGGCCTCCTTAATTATTTGCCTAGTTAACGGGCGTCATGTCCATTTTCGTAGCGTAGAGCAGCCGTCGTCCTTGGACCCGAGAGGTCTAGTGTGTACAAAGAAAACAATGCTGTCTGGTCTTGAGCTGATATAGGAGTATTTTGTATGTGCACACCTTGTCGCAGGCCTGTAGTTCCACATTTTGCCACTGAAAGAGTTGAAAGCGTTCTGAGTCACGTCATTTAGTCTAGTCAAAGAAAAGAAAAAAATATTGATCATACTAAAATTAGGGTTGACAGCAATGTCGATGAACTTCCGACCAGGTCAAGTATCGGTGGTCCACAGGGCCAAATTTTGGGGTACGGATGACGGGAAATCGGTGCCCTGATCTTTGCTCTCGGTTTTGGCTCGACGTCACTTCAAGGCCGCCGACAACAGGAGCTAGATCCGTTTCATGCTTAACAGAAAAAAGTTGATATTCGATCGTTTTGAAGCAGCCGCGAAAATTCTTAACTACGCAAACAACTAACAAGCTTCATGTTCACTGCGCAGCACCAAACTCAGTCTAAACGTTATTGAAAATTTTTAGGATGACCATCAAAGCATTTGTTCCAGCTTGTTGCTAGCAACCATCACATTAATGAAACTCCGCTCGTTAACAACTGCAGAAACTTTATTTCCGCCAAAATTAGTTTGATGTGAATCTACATTTAACTGAGCATCGGTATGTTGAGAATATTCAGCAATGTTTGCATATATAGTAAATAATATTATTAATATATTATGCCGTGTTGAGAGACACGGTATTGAAAAGTCAAAAAGAATGTGAGGTGTATGCAGCAAGCGGTTTTTGTTCAAGCGGCAAGCGTTTGTAATTTGCACTTTGATTGCGCGTACGAGACGCTAACTTATGGGGCTCGCGGTACAGTCAAGCGAGTCGCATGTCTTTCTTGTGTCTTTATTCGATAACAGAGCGTGGAAAAAACGCAAAGTAGGAGCGCGCGCGAGTGCCAGCCAATTTCCCGGACGGCGAAGGAGCGCTGCCCCCAAAAGCATGCCGTGTGCAGCGCGTGCAGCCCGCGGGCGAGAATATTCGAGGAGGAAAGTGCCGGAGTGGAGGAGAATGTCGCTGTTTTCAAATTATCAAGTGCCTTTCATTCTAAGTTGCTTTTAGCGACCTCCCTCGGTCATTTAGTGTCTGCTGCGCTGGTAGCCAAGGTCGAGGGCGAAGTGTTTTATCACGCGGAATGGGTGCGACAGCGGCGCCGTTACAACGTTGAGGGTTGCTTTTAGCAAGCGTCTGCGTGCAGTGGTGATTACCGGCGTTAGGCTATCCATATTACGTTGTTCTGGTCGTAATAAAGCTTTATAGCAAGGGCAAGGCGAAAACAGTGCGTGCACGCTGAGAAACGTTTTGCCGGTGCGTCCGCTCGCTTTTGGACAATGCGACAATGTTGCGTCATCGCTCGGCTTCCCGGACACGTCGCAAGAGTGGTTGCTTGTTGTGCGGATACACGTCTGCACGAACAGCGTCTGGCTGCATCGCTTTTTTATTTATCTGTGAAGCAAGGTCGCATTCCGCAAAGCCTTCGTTCGCTCTGCTCCTTTGCTGCGTGTTTTGATTACTGCGTTGCATTATCGCTTTAACGTCAGCTGAATGTGCTTTCGCAGTTCTCCCAAGTAGGTTCACAATGTGAGCGGCATATTTTCGGTAGATGTTTCAAATGATGAGGTTGCTATAAATTTGTAGCCTCAGATTGACTCCCCTTAGCGGCAAAGGTGACGCGCGAAAAAAACAATGGAATCGCACACAGCAAGACAACATTTAAGTTTTGGGAAACAAAGCTGTATCACAGTCAATTTTCACTCCACAGACGCATTACCTTCTTAGAAGTAACTATCCTTGTTTTGAATTTCTTACATATGCTCTTCTATAGAGCTATGCCTAGTAACGCTAGCGTTACAGTTATCCCGTTATCGTTTTTTTTTACATTATTGACAATTAGCTTCTTTGCAAGTGTCTCGCCCTTTTACAATCTCGCCGCGTATAGGTTTCACAAGCTACACTCGTCATTTTATTAGCGCGAGGATTACATGAAGACCATGATAGACGAACAAAAAGGAGTCGCCTTCCTGCAGATAGGTTTGCATTGTTGTGCCGCATCTATGTTCGTGGTCGTGTGTTAATATAAATTTCACACGGGTGCACTTATTTGTACCTCTAAGTGAACTCGCTTAAGCCATGTGATTCATATTCATATGCTTGCAGAATTCACTTAAAGACCCCTTTTATTTAGAGAGGTGCCAGCAGAAATAGGCCACAGAATCCGTTTACATGACGCGCCAGAAAAGACAAGCAAACGACGACAGAGCAAAAACAATGCTACGATGAGGCGGTTTGAGGACGCCGTAATATTTCAGTTAGCGTAAAACCTGACAATCGATATTCGTGTCAAGTTAGCTGAACAGGTACGCCGTCCATTTTGCCGCCTTATCTGAGCATCGCTCTTCCTGCGTCTTTCATGGTATTGCATTTCGACCAAAATTAAAAAGAAAAAGAAATTCTCCGCCAAATATACATCACTGGGACGTCAGGTTTTTCAGTGACATCTCCTATAACGTCATATGATCTGTGGCATCACAGCCCGCAGGGGGCGTCACGAAACTCAAGCCTCGCTCACTCGTCACGAAGGCGTCTATGATACTTTCACTACCGTAATCCTTCGAGCATGCGGGCTGTCAAGTGGTGTTTTTTTTAAATTCGCGGGGCTTTCTTTTTTTACCAACAATAATGGCTATACGCTAAGGACACCTCGTTGAAAACACCTGACTTGAGTTATACTTGTGGCACGAGAAAACGTTCTAATTTACACTTCAGCGTTTACAGCGCGGTATTAAAAATTTAGTTAATGTCGACTAACTTTTTTATATAGGATGAACAAAACGGAAAAACACCAGCGCGTACTTTACTGGACTCCTAAAACAGTCGATTGATTTTTGTCGGGAAGAACGCTCAAGTTTTCATTTTCATTCTTGATTCATTTAGCTGGACGCCTTGTGTATGTCGGTTATAGGTCTTATAAGCCGCAATGATTAAATTCGGCACTATCCTATATATAGAATTATATTGTGACATATATGCCCTGCATTGCTGGGCGTTAAAGAAGACAACGATCAGAAACAGTGACACAGAAGACGACAAAGTGGTAGCAACGTTTAGTACTAGAAGAAGCTTAACGCTGCTGTGATTCTGTGCTTTGTGTGCTGCGTCATCCTTGACTAACCTTCGTGCACTAACCTTGCCACATATCATCTTGGTAGAGGTGACTAAAGATCCCCGTGTGCACACATAAATCCATTTAAGCAGCCGAAAGCTGGATTTGCGCAGTGGCCGCCACCTACCTGGGATCACAACGTCAACAACGGCCACTATTACCTCTGAGGAAGCTCCTACCACCGCAACAACATCGGCGCAACCACTCGTCCTCAAAAAAATCGGCCACCCTTCCATCTTGAATGGCGAAGACAAGACAGATGTTGACGACTGGCTGGATGAATACGAGCGATGCAGCCGGAGCAATCATTGGGACGCGACCATCATGCTGGCCAATCTGATATTCTATTTGGCGGGAACCGCTCGCACATGGTTTCAAAATCACGAACACGACCTGGTGATCTGGGAAATTTGCAAGCAAAAGCTTCACGACTTGTTCGGGAAGCCCATTGGACGGGCTCTCGCAGCCAAATCCGAACTTTCGTCTCGCGCCCAATCCACCACGGAGTCCTACCTGGCCTACTTTCAAGACGTGCTCGCGTTGTGTCGCAAGGCGAACAGCTCTATGCTGGAAATTGAAAAGGTAGGGCACATTCTCAAGGGCATCGCAGATCACGCGTTCAACATCCTCTTCTGCATGGATTGCTCGACAGTCGAGTCGGTGCTTCACGTTTGCCGAAGATTCGAGCAGGCTAAACAACGACGCCTGGTACATCGCTTTGAGCGCCTTCCGAACACGGCAGCCACATCATCCCGCGATGATCTGGCTCCTCTGCAACAGCCTTCTCAGTCCGCAACAATGACTCGGATCGTCAGGCGAGAACTCGAGGCATTAGCTCCTGCACCATTCCCATCTCCAGTGCCTGACACCGTGGCCATGATACAGGTTGTTGTCCGACAGGAAGTTGCCAACGTCGGTCTTTCCTCCAACCCCGTAAAGCACTCGTCACCATCGCATCCTGTTCCTGTAGTGGCAGCTGCAACCACTAGCTAAGCTCCCCCACGTCGCTACGTTAATCGCAATCCTGCAGAGTGGCGCACCTCTGATGACAGGCCAATTTGTTTTATTTGCTGTCGAGCCGGCCACACTTCCGTTATTGCCGCAGTCACACCTTCCCCACACCTCGTTCCTATTACAACGCTGACCATCGGTACTACTATGGACCTCGACGCTTCCCTGCCCAACCTGAACAGCTCCGCCCCGCATATGACGTACCTGGACACTTCTCTGCACACCCACATGAACCTCACACCGAAGCCGTCTCAAGTGTTCGTCCCTCCAGCCGATCTCCATCTCCACGGTCTCCTTGATCTCGTTCACCGCTGCCTCGTCGCAACTCTTCCCCATCATACGCCGGCGCCCACTCGGGAAACTAGGGAGTGCAGCGCCCGGGAGTGACGCTGCATTACCGACTCGGACTGTCAACTCGGAACTGACCCTAGCACCCAGACGCAAGCTCATTGACATTTTTGTGGACGAAGTCTCAGTTTCTGCCCTTATTGACACTGGCGCCTACAGTTCCGTCCTTAGTACCTCGCTCCGTCAACGCCTCAACAAAGTCCTCACACCCGCTTCCTCATCTACCGTTCGTGTTGCTGATGGCAATATAGCTACTGTGATTGGTATGTGTACTGCGAGAATTACCATTGCCGACCGTCATATCCCTGTCCTATTTACAGTCCTCACCAGTTGCCCTTACGACGTTATATTAGGACTCGACTTTTTAACTGCACATTCCGCGCTCGTTGACTGTTGTTCTGGACTGCTTCATCTGGACCTGCCACTCTGTCCTGACAAACAGGCCTCTGATACTTCAGCGCTCCGTCTCCGCTCCTCTACATTTACTCGTCTGCCACCAGAAGCTGCAGTGGATGTGCTCATGTCGCCTTTCCCCTCCGTTCCTGATGGCGACTACATTGTTTGCCCCATAACCGACGTGACACTGCCGCGTAGAATCGCTCTCCTTCATAACATCGTGCACGTAGAAAATAACAACTCTTATATTCCAGTCTTGAACTTCGGCCTTTTTGTGCATGTTCTTCCTGAGGGAATTGCTCTCGCCGAACTGAACCCAATTTCTGACGTCACAGTTGCCGCTCTTTTGCCTGACCCTACTGCTAAAGTGTCGACACAACCTGCACCGTCCCCATCTCCGGAGGCCCGCCTATCAGGAATGGTTGCACCTAATTTGCGCCCTGACCGAACTACAGCACTTACGAGTCTTCTGAATTCGTACAGCGATATTTTCGATTTTGGAGACCGCGCCTTAGGACAAACGTCCCTCGTTACACATTGTATCGACACCGGAGACGCCCGCCCAATCAAGTCGCCATTTCTGAACGACGCGTCTTACAAGATCAAGTGGACAAGATGTTAGCAAAAAACATTATAGAGCCTTCGAGCAGTCCCAGGGCGTCGCCTGTCGTGCTTTGTAAAATGGACAACACCTGGAGATTCTGCGTTGATTACCAACACCTCAACAAAATTACAAAGAAAGAAGTTTACCCGCTCCCCAGGACAGATGATGCCCTCGACTGTTGCACGGTACCAGCTATTTCTCTTCCATTGATCTTCGTTCCGGTTATTGGCAGATCGCAGTCGACGAACGGGACCGGGAGAAGACCGCCTTCGTCACTCCCGATGGCCTGTATCAATTCAAGGTGATGCCTCTCGGCTTGTGTAATGCGCCCGCAACATTCGAGCGCATGATGGACTCTCTCCTGCGCGGCTTGAAATGTACGACGTGCTTGTGCTATCTCGTTGACGTCATTGTATTTTATTCTACATTCGAGAGCCATCTCCATCGCCTTGATGACATTCTTGGCGTCTTCCGAAGAGCTGGCCTCAGCTGAACTCGAAGAAATGTAGCTTCGGCCGACGTGAACTCAAGGTGCTCGGTCACGTGGTCGACGCCCGTGGCGTTGAACCCGATCCAGACAAAATACGTGCTGTAAGTCCATTTCCTACACACCGTTGTACCAGTGACGTGCGTAGTTTTCTTGGGCTTTGCTCCTATTTTCGGCGGTTTGTACCTAACTTTGCGGAGACGGCTCGTCCACTCACCAATTTTTTGAAGAACGATGCTCCATTTTGCTGGGACCACGAACAATTTCAAGCCTTTTCAGCTCTCATTGCAGCCCTCACCAACCCGCCCCTCCTGGCACGCTTCAATCCTTCGGCACGAACGGAGGCACGCACCGACGCTAGTGGTCACGGTATTGGTGCCATACTCGCCCAGGAGCAGATGGGTTGCACTCGCGTCATTGCTTATGCCAGTCGCCTCCTTTCTGCGGCTGAACGAAATTGCTCGAACACAGAACGTGAGTGCTTAGCCCTCGTGTGAGCCATTACAAAGTTTCGCCCTTACTTGTTTGGCCGTCCGTTCTCCGTCATAACCGACCATCATGCCTTATGCTGGCTTTCTACGCTGAAGGACCCTACTGGTCGCCTGGGTCGTTGGGCCCTCCGCCTTCAGGAATACACTTTTTCTGTCGTCCACAAGTCTGGCCGGCTGCACGCTGACACCGATTGCCTGTCCCGCAACACGGTAGATCCCCCACCTGCGAGCGAGTGCGACGATGACACATATGTGTTGGCCATCTCTGACCTATCAAACATTCGCCAAGAGCGATTCCAAGCTTTGCAGCATAATCAATCGCCTCAGCACTGATCTCCTTGATGCTACCCTTGCTCTGTTTGTGCTTCACAACGGCATCTTATACTGACGGAATATGCGCCCAGATGGCGCCGAGCTTCTGCCCGTAGTCCCCGAACACCTGCGTACCACCGTTCTTCAACAGCTGCACGACGCACTCACAGCGGGTCATCTTGGCGTATCTCGTACGTACGATAGCGTCCGCCGCCGCTTCTTTTGGCCAGGCCTCTATCGCTCTGTTCGTCGTTACGTTGTTTCTTGTGACCGGTGTCAGCGACGGAAGAAGCCCTCGGTTATGCTTGCTGGATCCCTGCAGCCGATCGACATCCCAGTAGACCCGTTTTCCCGAGTTGGCCTTGACCTCCTCGGGCCTTTCTCACTTTCTGCGTCGGGGAATAAATAGATTGCAGTGGCCATGGATTATACTACGTGCTACGCTGTCACCCGAGCGATACACACCAGCTGTGCAACTGATGTGGCTGCGTTTCTTCTCCACGACGTCATCCTGCTCCATGGTGCTCTACGCCAGCTGCTCACTGACCGTGGCCGTTGCTTTCTTGCTCGAGTAGTCGACGAAATTCTTCGGTACTGCTACATTAAGCACTATTTTACCACCGCTTACTATCCACAAACGAACAGCCTCACCGAACGCCTCAACCGCACGCTCACGGACATGCTGTCAATGTATGTCTCGGATGATCACCGTGACTGGGATATATACTTTGCCGTTTGTAACGTTCGCGTACAATTCCTCTCGTCACGACACAATAGGCTACTCACCGTTTTATCTTCTATACGGCCGCGACCCTCCCCTTCCTTTTGACAGCGTACTGCCTCCAACCGCTAACGCCAGTTGTTACTTTCGTGACGCCATCTCCCGAGTGGATGCCGCCCGTGTTATTGCTCGCCGCCGACTAGCCTCCTCCCAAAATTCTCAAAAACGGCGCCATGATTCTCGCCACCGGGATGTCCACTACTCTCTCGTCTTGCTCTGGACTCTCACTCGTAAAGTTGGGCTGTGTGAAAAGATCTTGCCACGCTACGCAGGACCCTACCGTGTTTTACGGCCAGTCACTCCTGCGACATACGAGGTCCTTCCTGTACATCCGCCGCGACAGTACTCTACTCCACGCACCGAGATTGTTCATGTCGCCAGAATGAAGCCGTACTACCCCTGCAGTAGTTCGTCCTAGTGCGCACCGGGACTGTGCTTTTCGTGGGGGGGGGGGGGGGGGGGTAATGTGACATATATGTTGTGGCAGCTTATGCTAATTAGTATGTGTGAGGTTGCAGAGGCCCGAGATTAGGTAATCATTGTTAGGCGAGCAACGAAGTGCATGCACGCAAATGGCAAAGCGCAAGGGAGCCATTAGACTGGAGTCATTAAGGCTATCCAAACACAGCCTATGTACACTTATAATTTTAAAGTAGCAGCAATAAATGAATATTTATCTAGAAACTACAGCTTCGGCGTTGTTAATGTCAGCGTTATGAAGAACAAATATTGCGAGCATGGCTCTGGCAGTCGTCAGTTTGCCGATTACAAAGCGTCCACTGATTAGTCGTCCGGTGGTGTTGCGCCAAAAGACCTTCACCTTCCGGATGGGAGGGTGAGATCAGAATCCAACTTAACAGTGTCCAATGATATCAATTGAGACTCGGGCCCTAGCTAAGCAACACATTCCTATTGGCTTGATATTGTGTAGTTTTTCACATGACGGGTGTATTTCATAACTACGACTACAAATAAGCAAAATGTGTGGCATGATAGAAGCACAGATGAAAAACCAATGATAAAGCGCGTCGGAAAGCAAATAGACGGGAACGAGGATCCACAATTGCAGCCGGTAAACAGATGCATCAACACTGTCGCGTTTAGTTGTAGAACGGAGCTTCACTGTCCGCTGAATTTTTCATTTCTTGTTAAGGCAAAAGTCTTAATTGGCTATGTTTGCGAAAACGTATGCGCAAAATGTGGAAGCAAAATATAACGTGGGATATGACGTAACATTAAGATGAGGCTTGTGGTCATGAACGTGTGTAATGACACATGGTGTATGAATGTACTGCCATGCCGAGTCATGTCATATGAGTCATTATAGTTTAGCCATACTCATAGTCATTAGTCATAAGTCAGTCAGACCGGAAATCTAATGTGCATGACTATGAAGTCACCCTCAAAAGCGCTGGGTTATGACACCCTAGGAGCCAGTGAGGGTCCTAAGGGCGGGGGGAGGGGGGGCGACTGCTCCGGTCTCCAAAAGCCTCTGCACACCTTTCCCGAATGTCCGTTTCCCGGCCATCATGAGGAGAGATGGGTTTTTTGGCCTACAACTTGAAGGCTTTTTCGTCTTTGTGATGCGTCAAGTAATCCCCTACTTTTGTACGTTCACCGTGTTAGTGACTACCTTATTTCAAGTAATTTTATGTTCCACAGGTTGGTAGATATACGAGTACGAGTGGTCCTTTCATGCCCCCACCGCTTTCTTGCCTTGGCGCACCGGCGCGGAGACGACAGTGGCGGCGGGGCCATTCACCTGCGGTTGCAGTGGCGAGCAACCTCGTCATTCCGGCAAGGAGCCACCCATTCATGTCTTTATCTCGCAGTGAGACACAGCGATGCCAGCAAGGGGCTCATCTTTTTTTTTGGTCTGCTTGACAAGGAACGCCGAGCACCCCCTTCGCGGAGGGAGCCGAGGGTGGAACAAAGCCTATACCCCGAACTGAGAATCAAGGACGCTAACCCCGCTCGTGAAATGCCCAGGGAAGTGCTTCGAACTTCCTGGAAATCACAGCTGACGACCTGTCTTCCCTAGGTATCAAAATTGGGCCGTCACCTAGAAGCACAAGCTCATCATCGCCACCAGAAGAGTTGACCCTCTCCACAGGGGGATCTGCGAGGAGGTTAGAGTGACACCTCCGAAACTGGGCGGCGGCTCCTCTAGTGACCACGTGTGCCCCACTGATTGCACTGCACCAAATTAACTGCATTTCTCCAGCTAGGAAACAGCGGTGCTCCTGATCATCGATCGATATCTTAGGCGCCGGCCAACAATATCGAAATAACCAGTGTCTCACACATCGTAAGTAATATTTTTTTTCTCATCGCATATTTAGTTATTTATTTGTAGTACCCTCAAGGGTAAATACATTTATATGGGAGAGGCGATCATAAGACATCGGGAAAAACAGAAATCATAAAGCGATATAGTAATAACACCGGGAATACAATTGATAGATGGGTTAAGAAATGTGCCAAACTACAGGAAGTGTAAAGCATTGTATAAAGTCGTTAATAGAAAGATGACTTGAGACCTAAAGGAGCAATGGTAACAAAAGGAAACTAACAAAAATTTGCGCAATAGGGCTATAACAACAAGGAAGAAAGTGAATAGCAATAACGTCATTCAAGAGTAGCATACCGAGATATTTAAGATATTTTTGAATATCTTAAATATTTCTTAAATATATCCTATATATACAGGCAAAATATTTCATTATTATAAAGCTTTTGAAATAAATGATTGAAGATAACAGGCTTGCAAGGCGATACGTGAACATTGTGTTGGTGGTCATGGCTAGCAGAGAAATGTGAAGCCGGATGAATCCAAGATGATCAGAGTGACGCGTTCATATTGTTACCTGGAAACGCGGGACCAAAGTGATGTGCTCACTGACGAAGACGACGACCGAGGAACACGGGCACGACAAAACGTTGAGAAAGAGGACGACGCTGACAGAGTGGACACTGCACGGCTACTGAAGTCTCAGCGTCGAGTTCAGCCCATCGCAGTGCTGTTACATTAAGTACATCCCCGTAACATCTTGGTGGAGGTCGCGGGTTCGACACAATCTGACGCTGGATCTCCGCAGTGGCCGTCACCTCGGAACCGTCACGATGACAACTGACGCGGCTCCATCTACCTCCGCAACTCCAACTGTTGTCGTAGCCCACCCCCGTGACCCTGGCCCATTCTGCGGTACAGATAAGGTCGATGTCGTGGACTGGCTTTCGCTTTATGAGCGTGTTAGCCAGCACAACAGGTGGGACGCCACGCTGATGATGGTCAATGTCATCTTCTACCTTACTGGCACGGCACGCGTTTGGTTCGAAAAGCATGAAGCAGAAATACCCTCCTGGGATATTTGTAAACAAAAACTCCGTGACCTGTTCGGAAAACCGGTTGGCCGTCAACTCGCCGCCAAGAGGGACCTCGCCACACGTGCCCAGACATCTACCGAGCCTTATATTACGTATATACAAGACGTTATGGCCCTCTGCCGAAAGGTTGATATAGACATGCCAGAACCTGATAAGGTGGGGCACATCCTCAATGGCATAGCCGACGATGCCTTCAATCTTTTACTCTGCCGGGAATGTGCGACGGTTGACTCCGTTTTGCAGGTTTGCCGACATTTCGAGCAGGCCAAACACAGATGCATTGCACATCGCTTCGATCTGTTCCCCAACACTGCCCCTACCTCCACGTGCGAGGATCTGCCGACCCTAAGGCAACCTTCCAACACTGAAAATGTGACACGCATCGTGCGTCGTGAACTGGAAGCGCTCGCTCCTGCTGCATCCAACCCGCCCTCCTCGGACAGCAACCTAGCGACGATATCCCTCATTCAAGCCGTCATTCGTCAAGAGGTTGCCAACTTGGGCGTCCCCTATAGCCACACCGTGGAACACCGCAGTTCGAGCCCCGTCCATCCCATGGTCGCCACCGCTACACCCCGCAACACCTACGCGCAACACTACCGATACCGCAATCCTGATGAGTGGTGCACCCCTGACGACAGGCCGATCTGTTTCACGTGCTCGCGTATTGGCTACATCGCTCGCCACTGCCGCAGCCGCTGGACATCACCACCTCGACGTTTTCCTTACGTTGACCGCTACTCCAATTACGGTCACCCCCGTTTCACGCCTAGTTATGAGCCGCCCTGCACCGATACTACTCCGCCTCCTCCTGTGTCCAGTCGGTCTCCTTCCCCGCCAGCCCGCCATTCCCGTTCACCTCTTCCTAGCCGCCGTTCCTCGCCGTCCTCTGCCGGCCGCTTCACGGGAAACTAGCCAATGTAGCTCCCGGAGGTGACGCTGCATTGGTACCCCGACCTGGAAATCCTCTACTGCCCATTTCTTCGCCCTGTAACCTCCTTTCCCTGTTCGTGAATGCTGTTCCCGTCTCTGCCCTCATTGACACTGGTGCCCAAGTCTCGATCATGAGCTCATCGTTTTGCCGCCGCCTCAAGAAAGTACAGAACCCCGCCGCTTCGCCCACCGTTCGTGTTGCCGATGGCAGTACTGCTGCCGTCACTGGGCAGTGCACTGCCCGAGTGACCCTTGCCGGTCATCACATCCCTGTTTTGTTCACCGTCCTCAACCAGTGCCCTCACAATGTGATCCTCGGCCTTGACTTTTTAACAGCCCACTCTGCCCTTATCGACTGCTCCAGCGGCCTTCTTCGTTTGGACCTACCTGTCTACTCAGAACATCCTCCATCTGCACCCTGCCTTCGCTCCACTGAGTTCGCTCGCCTGCCCCCTGACTCTGCTGTTTACCTACCTCTGTCACCTTTCCCGCCTGTGCCTGACGGTGACTATCTTGCTTGCCCAATCGCCGAGGTCTTTCTTGACCGCAACGTCATTCTTCCTCATCTCATCGTACGCGTTACACAGAACAGCACCTACCTTTCTATCCTGAACTTCAGTCTGTCACCCCAAGTTCTCCCCCGAAGGAATATCCCTTGCTACCTTGATCCCCTCTCACAGACTGCACCATTTGTGCACTCACTCCTGGCCCACATTCAAGCGTCCTTCCAACACCCGTACTCTCCACCACAATTACCGACCCTGTTTCCGCAATGATTGCCTCTGACCTCAGCCCCGAACACGCTCAGGACCTGCACAACCTTTTGTTATCCTTCTCCGACATTTTTGACTTTGCTGCCGGTTCTCTGGGCCAAACATCAGTTGTGACTCACCGCACTGACACCGGCGATGCAAAGTCTGTACATCGGAGGCCTTATCGTGTGTCCCTTTCTGAGCGCCAAGTCATCCAGCAGGGGGTCGACAAGATGTTGGGCAACGATATCATCGAACCTTCGAACAGCCCCTGGGCATCTCCTGTCGTGCTCGTTAGAAAGAAAGACAACAGTTGGCGCTTTTGTGTCGACTATCGACATCTGAACAAGATTACAAGGAAAGATTTTTACCCGCTGCCGCGAATAGACGATGCCTTGGACTGTTTACATGGAGCCCGCTTCTTTTCCTCCATCGACCTTCGTAGCGGCTACTGGCAGATCTCTGTTTACGAACAAGACCGCGAGAAGACAGCTTTTGTCACACCCGATGGACTTTACCAATTTAAGGTTATGCCTTTTGGACTTTGCAACGCCCCTGCTACGTTTGAGCGAATGATGAACTCCTTACTCCGCGGCTTCAAATGGACGACTTGTCTATGTTACTTGGATGACGTGATTGTCTTCTCGCCCTCGTTCAAAAGCCATCTTCGTCGCCTTTCTTCCATCTTGGCACTTTTCCGCCGTGCCGGACTTCAACTGAACTCAAAGAAGTGCAGTTTTGGTCGCCGCGAACTTAAAGTGCTTGGCCATTTGGTGAATGCCACCGGCGTGCAACGCGATCCCGACAAAGTTCGCGCTGTCAGTGCGTTTCCATGTCCCCGTTCACCCCGTGATGTCCGCAGCTTTACAGGACTGTGTTCTTATTTTCGCCTGTTCGTCCAAAATTTTGCCGCTGTCGCTCGTCCTCTCACCAATCTGCTGAAGAAAGGCGTTCCTTTCTCATGGGGACCATAGTAGGCTAACGCATTCTCCACCCTCATCGCTATTCTCACCAATCCTCCTGTGTTGGCCCATTTCAACCCGTCTGCCCCAACGGAACTTCGCACCGACGCCAGTGGCCACGGGATTGGTGCCATTCTTGCACAGCGACAACGCGGTCAACATTGCGTTATTGCCTACGCCAGTCGTCTCCTGTCATCAGCAGAACAGAACTATTCTATTGCGGAACGGGAGTGCCTGGCTCTCGTTTGGGCCGTTGGAAAATTCAGACCCTACTTATTTGGCCGACCCTTGACTGTAATTACCGATCACCACGCCTTATGTTGGATCTCTTCCCTCAAGGATCCTGCTGGCCGCCTTGGCCGCTGGGCACTGCGCTTGCAGGAATATACCTTTTCCGTTGTATACAAATCCGGTCGGCTTCACCAGGATGCAGACTGTCTGTCCCGTTATCCCGTCGATCCCCCTTCCTCTACTGACCATGAGTCGGACCCCTGTGTCTTCTCTATATCGGACTTTTCCCACATAGCCGACGAACAGCGGTTGCACCCAACTCTCAGTTCTCTTATCGACCGCCTCCGCACACACAGCCATGACTATTCCCTCGCCCTGTTCTTCCTTCATGGGAATACGCTATACCGCCGCAACATGCGACCTGATGGCGCTGAGCACTTGCTGGTCGTTCCCCAACACCTACGCTCTGCCGTTCTCGAACAAATGCACGACGCCCCTACAGCTGCTCATCTTGGCCTCTCACGCACATACGACCGCGTGCGCCGGCGTTTCTTCTGGTCTGGTCTCTACCGCTCTGTCCAACGTTATGTAGCCGCTTGCGATCTCTGTCAACGCCGGAAGAAATCCCCTGTGCTACCACCTGGACAGCTGCAGCCAATTGCTATCCCGACTGAGCCATTTTCTCGTGTTGGCCTTGACCTCCTAGGGCCCTTCCTCGAGTCCTTATCAGGAAACAAATGGATCGCTGTGGCCACCGATTATGCCACGCGGTACGTGATCACTCGCGCGATTCTAACCAGCTGCGCCACAGACGTTGCTGACTTCCTTTTGTAAGACGTCCTACTACACCATGGTGCTCCCCGTCAAATACTTACCGACCGTGGCCGCTGTTTCCTTTTCCGAGTTGTTGAGGAAGTACTTCGTTCTTTCTCCGTTCGGCACAAGTTCACCACTGCGTATCACCCTCAGACGAACGGCCTTACGGAGCGTCTTAACCGCACACTCACCGACATGCTCGCAATGTACGTATCCGACAGTCATCGCGACTGGGATATTAGTCTGCCATTTGTCACCTTTGCATATAACTCTTCGCGTCATGACACTGCTGGGTACTCTCCATTCTATTTTCTCTTTGGAAGAGACCCTTTACTGCCCTTCGACATTTTGCTTCCCGCCGCTGGCCCCGTCACAACCTATGCCCGCGATACCATCGCCCGAGCCGACGCTGCTCGCCAGATTGCTCGTCACAATCTCACCATCTCTCAAGAAGCTCAAAAAAGCCGCTACGACGCTCACCACCGCGATGTGCACAATCCTCCCGGATCTCTGGTGTTGCTGTGGCTTCCGTGCCGTCGTGTGGGGTTGTGCCAAAAACTTCTGCCCCACTACACAGGTCCTTACCGTGTACTACGCCCAGTGACCGACGTGACCTATTAGATTTCACCGCTCCACTCAAAGTCACCGACTGCTACACCCGCTTCCGAAATCGTACATGTCGCCCGCCTAAAGCCATATTACTCCCCCTCCACGTCGCACGCCTAATACGCACCGGGACGTTGCCTTTTGCCGACGGGGGTAGTATTACCTGGAAACGCGGGACCAAAGTGATGTGCTCACTGACGAAGACGACGACCGAGGAACACGGGCACGATAAAGCGTTGAGATTGAGGACGACGCTCACAGAGTGGACACTGCACGGCTACTGAAGTCTCAGCGTCGAGTTCAGCGCATCGCAGTGCTGTTACATTAAGTACATCCCCATAACAATATAATGTCAACTCGCGTGAACTTCGCAAAGCTGCAAGGCAAGCGGCATGAAAACGAAAACAAGGTTCGCTTATTGGGACAATAGTGAATAATATCTTTTTGTTTCTTTTTAGCAGCCTCTAAAAATGCTTCGTGTTTCTTTTTTATTTCATCACAGAATTATTAAGTATGCTTTTGACGCATTTTTCGTATATCTTTTCTACGTTTGGAAAAGTGCATTCTATTTCTGGTGCATTTTAAATGTATTCGAAGCATGCTTGAAGTATAGTTTTGGCACAGTAATTGTATACTTGTTGCTAGCATGAAAATAAAAGGCGTTGAGTGCATTAGTAATGCTTTGAAGGTCCAGTCTTTGTAAAAAGTGTAGAACCCAAGGGGTCTGCTTCTGAGCTACTTCGCGCAGTTTGTATTGCATTTCCAGTGTTCTGAATCTCCTGATGGTAAGAAGATATTTTGTCGTACCCTTTCCAATGCGAAGGAGTTCCACTAAGGCTAAATCAGCGCCACTGCACTGCTGCGAAGCGTACCTCTTGGGCTCTGCAGTTTTCAAACAGGCTGTATATCTTCAGTATAATGTTGGACCATATTTCATCCCTGCACAACAAGCCGCACATTATAGAGTTCATTTTTAACATGTTGAAATGCTCTAAGCGGGCAAAAAAAAATGCATCTCTAACATAATGCAGAAAGTATGCACTGTTGTACTCCTAGTATAGTTATAATCTATTCATTCTACATTTTAAGTATTGGCACAAAATAACATGAAATAAATATGAAAAATGCAATACATTTGAAATGCATTTTAGCACAGCACGTTTTTTTAAGGGTAAGTACTTTGCATCAAACTTTCACGATCTATACACCTAGACAGCTACTTACGCAGTCAAAGTTAAGCAAGGAATAATGGAATGACCCCGCCAGTCCCTCCTAGATATTGTGGGATGTCGCCGGATAGAGAGAAAGAGGCGGTAGAGGAGCGGGTTCACGAGAAAATCACTGTAATTGGGGGTCCATTGTGCAAAAGATTGTCTCCGACCCCTGCCTGCTCCCGGTCTCTCTGTTCCTCAGTCCGTTTTAGGGGAGGCGCCCACGCGTCTTAGCCACAGAAAAGAGCTCGTAAACTTTAACAAATCTTGTTACAGCTTCCATGAAACCAGCAGAATCCATCTTCCACCCCGTTTAGTGACGTGTTTGGTTATTTCGATAGGGGCCCCAGCGCATCGTCATTGAGCGAGTGAAATCTGGTTGAGCAGTGTTACCTTTTCGGACAACTGGAGAATATGTATGATTGCGAATTATATATAGAATGTTGCTTACTTCTCCTGGGTTCGTAGCGGTAGCTATCGGCTAATCTAGAAAATTTTGCGAAATATGAAACCGAATGAAAAAGAAAGTAAACACGCTATCTCTTTCCATTGAGTGCCAGTGTGCGCCGTATATTCGCGGTGCGTTTTTGGACACGAAATGCGGTAGTTCCAATGCAAATGGTGCTTTTGTACAGATCATTTATCATCTTACTTTCAAAGATATTTTTTTTCACTAGCAACCAAAACAATTGGGGAACACTTATTCCTCGCTTTTACCGGAGGGACAGGACTGCGTTAAGGGGCATACCTAAGGTTGTGTGCGCTGCGGTCCATCCAATTGCTTTCCGAGTTGTCAATATTCCATATTAAAAGGGAGGGTTGCCTGAGGCCGAGCACACTCTCGTGGTCCACTTTGGTCTTCACCATTTAATATACGGTGGCCACCAGGGGCACCCTATAATGGGTGCACTGAAGTAAAAGTGTAAGACGTCATAACGTTAAGGGATACTTCAGTATCCCTACGTTGCCATTCGCTAGACTGCCCGAGTTGTCTGTCTTCCGAAACACCATAGTGGGTTGTGCAAGACTGAGCAGAATCTTGCGTCCCAAGTTAGGCAGTGCCAACTGTAATAGGTTGGTCCCCTGGACGACCCTATAGCTACCAACCGCTTAATGAGACGGGGACGGCGTTTAAGCAAGGAACGGGCGAGTAAAATCAGCGATTTTATATAGGATTCGAAAGAAGGCATAGAAAATATCGACATCGCTCTCAAAGTGACCTTACCTAATATGCCGTCTGAAGAGCGCGACAACCGTCACGACAACGCGGTTCATGTTCTGCTTGTTCAGCGCTTCATAGAGTAAGTAGCCACTGCAAAAGAAAAAAAAAAAAACGCATGAGACACACTGAAATATTTACCACTGAAATATATATTAAAGAATGACGCGCAACGTATATGATTACTGGAATATGTGGAAAATTTACAAGGATACAGCAAAAAAAATGTTAAATGTTTTTACAAATTTTTGTCCATCGGGCCGCTAACACTTTCTTGAAGAAGCCGCCAAGTACATCGATTGCGTGCTATATCAATAAAAAAACTTTGTTGTGGAGATTACCGAAAGTTAAATATCTCAAGTTTTGCAAACGTGTGCAGTTTTCTAATTATATTAGCAGTGGAGTTCAAGGAGAGGTAGGATTTAGCAGCACGCATTCTGAAAAGCTTGCCCTTTTTGCCTATCTAAACCCAGCTTGCCGATGCGGAGGCAACCTCCCCTGATCGCGATATTGCTGTTTGGCTAAGCTGTTCGATATATAGAGGTGACTCAGAGTAGACTGGGAACCAAAGGAGAAATACTCCGTCAGTTAAAAAGGAACCACAAACTCAACCTCCGCTCGCTCCCTTTACGTCGACATCAGCGGAATTTAAAGGCCACTGCAGCTTTTCCACCCTAAACAGTTCGACTGGTTTTAACAGCGTTGTATTTTTTTTTAAGCGAGCACCTCTCCTCGTCGAACGCGGAGGCTCTTTTTTCTATTTTCATTTGGCTGACCTGCGGCCGCGAAAAAAAATAAGCAATTTAGCTGCGGCGATCACAGCAATCGTGCTCGGAAGTCGACGAACTATAAATGCCCATTATGTTTATCAGCGCTCGATTCGAAGTCGGCGCAGTAACATCTAGATGAAGCACCAATGGTGCCTAGAGCACACTATAACAATCTGGAAAGAGATCCAAATGGCTAAGCCGTTCGAGACACACCTGGCCACATCTTTCGCCACACCAAAAATGATAAAACCACATTTCGGCGACCCTGAGTGCCACCAAAGGAAGAGCACAAGACAATTCCACGCAGTACAAGCAGACAGAGTGATAAAGCTGCTTGCCAGTAGTTGCCAGTAGCCATATTTGAAGATTACAACGTTTCACAGCATTATCCATAAAAGCAGCGAAATCAAAGGGTTCAGAGGTGACTGAGAGTACAGCGTCACTAAGCGGCAACGGAGAGTGCCGAGGATAAAGGGTTTCGATAAAGAGTGCGTACCGGTGGACCCAGCTAGTTCACATAGTTTAGCGCCGAGTGATCAGGAATCAAGGATTGATATCTCGCATGAACTCAGAGTATTTCTAGTGTCACATTAGAGCCAGTAAGTAGTGTTTACGTAGCGGTCGTCTGCAGTAAACGAAATGTTCTCAGGGATGTTATAACATCGCATCTCCACTCAACCATAACTACAAGAGCATCGTCGTAACTAGCGCTGAGCAAAGAGAACAGCATTTGAGGAAATGAATTCGACAAACCGCAATGTCTCGCCAAAATCTATTTTCGATACTTGTCGAATTAAAACACACAAGGAAGTCATGCATGTATCATCAAAAGTCTTGAAAGTCTTAACCATGATCTCCTAAGTTATTTTTCTGGTATGTGCTTCGACATTAGAAATGAAGGATATTGCAAGAAAAATTCAGCTACAGGTGTTTGGCTTGTTTAAATAATTATATTCGATAGCCTCTGCATAAATACGTTCAATGTTTAACGTGTACTTAACTTGCCTTAAAAAGAAAAAGGTGTCCACAGAAATGAAGGCTGCCGATGATATAATAGCGCTATCCCAGCGCTCGAAGAGTATGGGCGCGTTAAAGAGTCTCGCTGAAACAAAATGTATAATAATATTACACACACATATATTTCTCTTGCGCGACGTAGATCATTTTTTTATTGGTACCCTTCCATATTTACCCTCAATTTTCATAAGCTTTCGTAAACTCTCACTTTTTTCAGGGCTTAAAAGGGAAAAGCGACAAAGAGCGGAAAGACCAGCGGCGCTGTTTGTTGTCCTGCCTTTTCGCTGTTTCCTTTCAGGCAATGTTAAGCCAACTAGCTTGGAACAACACCCTCATAAAATTCACTTTCTTTAAAGCCAAATTCAAAACCAAGAAAAGTGCAACGTGAATGATGACGTACAGGTTTCATATTGTTTTAAGATCAAACTTTGTCCCAATGTTCAAGCCGAAACATTCGCCGATATGTGAAGCGTGGTCGCTTTGCCGCTGACGCCGCTTCGATGCCCTTTTGTGTGATGAGCAGCTCTGGCTGCCCTCAAGTTGAGACTGTGAGCAATTATTGTGAGCCTCTGCTCGCCTCTCCCGAATTTCGTTTCTCACATTTCTCAAGCAGTGGGCTTGTTTCGTAGAAAGAAAGTAGGGTACCTGTTACGGCTCGGCACTCATTCTGTAAATTATGACTATGCAGCAAAGCATCCTGTATATTTGCCTTTGAAAAAATACCAAAAAGGGCATGGTCGAAATTATTTAGTTGGCCTCTAATGCGGCTCCTCTTTTTCTCTTTCCACTTTCACTCCCACCTTCCTCCCTTCCCTTACGATGTGGTTCAGGTGTCCACAAAAACAAGTGTGACAGACACTGTGCCTTTCCTTTCCTGTGAACCAATTATTATCATGACCTCAGATATCTCTAGACATTTCTGCGCAATGAGAAGAAAATCGGTGTCAGACTAAAATTCCTATCTTTGATAAGTCAGTGGGAAAATTAAGTTTATATTGAATTTCTGAAAGTTCACTATTCCATGCACGTAACTTTCTGTGCAAATTTCATTCGCTGTTTAATGCAACAATCGAAGATCAAAACAAGATGCACTCAGTTGGCTTACATGTGCTATCGAAGGTAGAGAGGTAAGCATGTCCGAGGCAAATCCAGAATATGCTCAAGAAACGGAGGCCGTGTATAAATTGGTAGCAGGCAGTTTCCGAGTTCTTATCTTTGTTGGTGGCCAGAAGTAGTCTGGTGTTTGCCAACGCTGAAAACGCCACCATGCATTGGTAGAAAGCGGCTAGAAAAAGAGAAAGAACCGAAAGAAACATCTCTTCTCGCTTTTGCACAGTGCAAAACTCAATGGCGAATGTCCTATAACTGGGACCTTTGGAAAGACACCACTGCTAATACTCTAAGCAGGTTTGGATAAATGTATCCGCCTTATTGAAGTCTTTCCCGTGCGCTTACGAAACTATGATAGCGATTTACCTAAGCCGAAACATCGCCGTCCAAATTTAGCCGGAAAATTCAATCTAGAAAAACAAGGGGAACAATGAAGCCATTACGAGAAAAGGCTGAAATGCACGTATTAGATTTATAAAAATCGTCTCAAGTAAGCCATGGAGAAAACAACAGCGTCGAAAGCAGTTGTAAATACGCTGTTAATGCTACTAGCAAGTAAACGTTTATAACGCGAAAGGGATTGGTTGAATTCGGGCAAGAGGGTCGTTGTATTTGAAATAGCTTTGCTTTTTTAAAGGAATAATGAAGAAAGCGTTGTAAGCACTAACGAAAACTTCCATCTCTCCATCCACTGCCGATCTTGTGAATCTAAGCGAAAGCGTCAGCAAAGTGTCACAAAAATAAAAATGCTTAGCGATAGAAGAGGTATTCTAGCACTGCAAGGAACTTTCTTGGGCCTATCGGCAGAGTTCGCTCATTTTGGAGAAGCCTGATGCGTAGAAAAAGACGGGTACGTGAGGGTGACACAGAACACTGTGTCCTGTATCCCACTCTGACGTCTCTGTCTGTCTGTAGTTCAGGCTTCGTTAAATTGAGCGCGCTCAAGCCCGCTAATTTTTGGGGAACCTTTTGCCTTAAGTGTTGGTCCGCTGACACAAGATACTCCTTGGTATATCTTTTCGTTGGCGAATTCAGCCTACTTGATCCGACAACCTAGCTCTTTACTTCAATGCCAGATTTCTGTGCTAGTCATGAGAACGAGAGGGCTTCGGTATACCTTAATTTGCAGAATTTTTCGCACGCGTGCAACACGTTTTCTTTGTCGCTGATTCACGAAAGTAAACTTGGCTGAAGTTCAGTGCCCCTTCTGCCGTTTTATTTATTTTTATGTGCGCGCTTTTTCTATCTACGCTGTCAAGTGACAACTTCGAGAGGCACCGCTCAAACGGACATTTTTATTCCGAAATTACCACGGAGTGCAGCGTGAGAGCAAGCTCAAGTGTTCGTCATAATGGGGCAAAAATTCATCTATCGCGATCATGCGTTTATACCAATGAAGCAAATAGCTTTGCAGCTACTTTTATTAGTTCGTTACAAGAAGAATAATACATGTCTAGTACTTTTTGAATATCTAAGCTTTGAAACGAATGGTCTGGTGCGCCGAAATCACTCTCCTGATCGCACAAATATGCGTTTTAAAATGGAGGAATTGTAATAGAGTTCATGATGGAACATAGGTAACAAAACGTCGTGCTAATTTTAAACCTTTTTGTTATATTCACATTAAATAGTTGCTGAAAACGTTCCCTCCAATTTTTTTAACTATAGTACGCCGCTATCAAAGTTCATTAACAAGGAGCGTACGCGCCTTCGGAGTACTGAGTGTAGTTCGCCGAATGAAGCATCGCGCAGAACGTATGTCTTACCTGTTTTGCGATTCTTGCTCCACCTTCTAGTGAACACCTCAAATGCCGTTGCAGCAGCAATGACAGTGACCAGGACCCCCAAAACCGCACTGGAAGAAAGAGTAAAGTGTCAAAGGTTGGTCAGGTGGTGCAGAAAATATTTGGGCTCAGAGGATAGCAATAAAAAACAAAGCCATCAAGCTTGATTCGCAGCGATATACTTTGTCACGTCACATCACGTCACGTCAAGGGAATGTACCGTATTTTTCGAATAGAGACCTGGAAGATAACGGAGGTGCCTACGGAAATAGGGAACAAAGGATTTGAGCAAGACCTGCGCTTGGCGTTCAGCATAGCAGACTTCTTGCACCTCCAGATTTTTTATTGATTCCTACGCCTCCGATGAACTCCAGCTGCAGTCCAACCAGAAATTGTTTTCATAGGCAACACCAGAATTCCCCCTAAAGTGGAAAGCCTGTTAGGGCCAAAATTCTGCAAGGATTTGCGAATCGTTCTGAAAGTCCTGAAAGATTCTCGAACCACGACTTCTTCAGACAGGGGCAGAAAAAAAAAACGGTTCACGCCAACCGGTGATTCTAAGAGGCCCTGGCGTGATGGCGCATTAGTTAGGGAGCTCGAGTGCGGTGCCCAAGTATGCGGGATAAATCCCTGCCCCGGCAGCCGCTTTTCATGGAGGCGAAAGACAGGGTGCCCGGGAGCTGTGCGATGTCAGTGCATGTTATGAACTATAAGTGATTAAAATTTCCGGAGCCCTGCGTTACGTCATTTCTCATAGCCTCAGTCGCTTTGGAATGTTAAACACCATAAACGAAAACAAACGAAGCATCGAAGAGGTCATGGAGTCCTTTCACTAAGACATCAACAAAGGAAGCACGCGCCACCTCATCAAAAGCATGCCTTCTTGAAGCCGCTTCAGTCCGATGAGAAGGGCGGGTTCGTCATTGTGCCTGACGATATTTATAAAAAAAGATATTGACGAAGCACAGTATGCTTCCTTCCGAGAAGATAGCTCCGTCAAAACTTCAAAACTGTAACGGTAATCTGTTCAGCTTTTTGATCAAGCCGGCCTCTCGAAACTAGATTCATCCTTTAAGATATCGAACGGAAAAGCCTATCAGTGTTCTTCCGGGTCAAGTAACACAAAATATGAGTTCTCTTTCCATAAAAAGGTACGTGGCTGCGTGAAATTACTCTGTTCTTGCAGAAATGTCTTCCTCACCTGGATGTAAACGACCAGTTCCTCATCAAGAGGCCCGAAGCGGATTCGGACTTCCTTCAGGATCAATTACCACCTCATGCAAGCGCTTTTTGTTGCGATGTGTAGGACCGAGGCTATTTCTTGCCGTCACCGCAGAAATCACGCCTTAGAACTGACCGCTTGGGGTAGCCAAGTTTGAGAACACATGCGGAATGGACGTTAGCAGGTGTTCTTTATACATTCTCAATTTTTATATATAGTAAACCTTTGTCAGTCTCGACAACAAACGGCACTTGCAAAAACAAGGCGCCTGTATTAGATCTAGAATTACTGCGGTAGTAGGGTGACATATTTCTGGCTAAATAAATTAGAAAGCATTAGCAGGCTATTCAGAAGTATTTATAATCAGTAATGGTGATAAATAATCATGACGCTGCTGCCGCGACATTAGCAGCAGTGTCGAATATCAGGGTTTTGCTTCGTCGTAACGGGTAAAGAAGTATGTCGTTAAGATGATCCGCTTGTAATCCGAAATTAGCGATGCGGACGACACGACCCAGCCAATCTGCTTTAAAATATTACTTACTATAACGGTGTGCAGCTGAATAGCCGAGCTGGGTACCGTGTTTCTTCGCCGACATTCACGGCCAGTTTTGAGGAACTGTGCGGCCTTGCTGCCTTGCCACAGCCACTAATACACTGTTTTCCGGGATCGGTTGAACGCATTTGTGACTCCTAGGTGTACTATTGCCGTCCCATCGTGTAAAGCCTGCCGGATGTAATTCTTCTCAAAGGCTTATAGCAATGAAAAATTTCGGTTCTGTTTAGTACGAAGTTCTTTTCCACGAGGGCATCGTTTTATATGGAGAAAGACTACTACCGCTACAACACTCGAGGAAGGAAGGCGGTCCTGAGGTTCAGATATCGGAAACGCCACCGACGATGAATTTTCAGGAGAAGGCGCGGCAAAACCTCTACGAAATTTGCTAGAAATGCAGAACAAGTTGTGAGCGGCTCAAAACATTCCAGATAAATCTTGTTACATTCTCGTCAGGAAGGAATTAATAAGGTCAAGTGCTTCCACATTGTGTGTTGTGTGGGGAATGTGTTGGTATTTTGTAGAATTTTGCAATTCATTGGGTTGTTCTTAGAGTATTTTTCGCGAATATAAGCGAACATGGCTTATTTCAACATTAACATAGCTATCTCTAAAGTTAGAGAAAAAAATTTCTCTCTGCCACGTTGCCCATGTTTTATATGAAAGAATAGATTTCATAAATCGCACGTAAGCACCGAAATCATACAATTCTAATGAAAGTGCTGTAAGGTGCAAAATAAAAAAAGCATAGTGGGCAGAACAGTAATAGTCTTACTGAACAGTCGCCACTTTAGCGGTGTTGTATATTTTATAACAGCCATACATTATATGCATTCTTTTGTGCTGCTGAATATTGATGTAAATTAAAATGCCCATATGGAACTTAAAAGCTGTCAAAAATGCTTCGTATTTATTTTCCCCCTTAAGCTTTTGGTGAACTAGTGCTTTCATGCAGTTCGCATATTAATCCTCCTTAGTCTTCCAACGTGATGCTGATTACTCTGATATCCCAAAATTCCGTGCATTTTATACCCTGTACGGTTATACATTTGGGCTGATAGTTGCTCCTTTTTTTTTACCCTAATAAGCTTGAATGTTTGCAGAAAAACTGAAATTCAACGGCATTTGAGAAATATCACAAATAAAAAGCAATAAATAAAGAGTGTCCAAAATTAGAGCTAGGTTCTCTGGCAATATTACAAGTACCCTCTAAAATTTACCACGTGTCTCTTGTCACAGTATATCTTGACTTTGTTTTTGATAGCTTACCAATAACAACACTTTTCGTCAAAGTGGGAGTCCGCTTGCTTGGCAACAAACGCTTTTGGTCCGCGTACATTTTTTGTCTTCAAAGATAACACACTTGTAGTCATGAGGCAAAAATAGATGGATGCACTAGTGTCCCAAAATAAAAATAAAACGGAGCATAAGCCTGTGGAAAAGTGTTCTCGTTCGTCCGGGCTGCTGATGAGGCGAACATTAAGTTGAACATTCGGGTGGCCCACTCACACCCACACTATATATATGCGCACCCGCCTGCAAGGCGCGCCGCGAAACCAAATTTTGTTCGGGAGCGTGTTTCAATTTTATTTTTTGGTACATTTAGGCTCAGCTAGATTTTCAATGAGTCGGTCATTCAACGAATTAATGTCAAATCTCCCCCCAGTAGCTCATTCTCGTAAATTCTGTAGATTTGAACAGATTGTGTAACACTTGTTTTAGTCGAATATAAGGCGCACTTAGTGGAGGTTGGTAGGTTGCTTATACTTACATTATTGAGGCCTGGGTGCGATTGATGCTTTCCCTCTGGCTGGTTACGCAGTCCTTGACAGTAATCGTTACTGTAGTCCCAACCACTGCGTGGTAAAAGGGAGCAGATAATAAGTTACACTACTTATAAAGCAATGGAATAGTCGAAACCAAGCCGGGTACTTCAGTTAAAGAGTGGTTGCTTTTACTGATCATTGAAAGCATGCATTCTGATAAAGAGCCACCTTTCGAAATATAACTAAAGGTTGCAACGTTTCAAACGCCCTACAACATAAACCAAATACAAAAGGTGAAAAAAGGGACATTCTATTTCATGAAATTATGCAAACCTGCCTAAAAACCTACACGGTGCAGCACGTAACGGCTACAAACTGAGTAAAAGAATCTGTAATGCCGAACTGCCGTGTCAGCCTCAATCTTCGTCTACGGCGCAGCGGGAAAGGCTAAGCAACCGGGCTAGAGCAGCCGGTGCACTTTTGCCTGTTCATTCATGCTGATATCGGAGTCTAAAAAACATTCAGCGTTATGATCATATGATTGTAGCCACATTTGGTGGTAACGTATAAGAAGGTGAAACCTCCAAGTCGGAATTTTTGTATTTTCGTATGAACCACATTCACACATCGTGAGAATAAAATATCGGCTGATGGAAAAGGACGCGGGGAGAATAATTAGCGGGGCGCTTGTACGTGTCAAAAACTTTGCTGTATCTCGGGCTTCGGACCGGCCTGCCTGGTATACATACCACTAGGTGGACCCTACCACTACCCACATGTGTGTGTATTTGGCACGCGGGGCCTCATCGAAATGATTTTAGTGAATGAATGGATCCAACGGCTACAAGCGAAAGAGCACAAAAACAGACACGCATCCAAATGGTGAGCCACGACGACTGACTGTTTGGGCAGATGGAAACAAAACCGCCGCGCAAAGCCGAATACGGAACAGAAAGTTTTATTTCAGCGATTCCAGGTAACAAAGCCCTTATTATGATTTCATTTATGTCTGAAAGAAGAAATAACATACGGCACACTGCAGAGCTGAATGCCTATGAAGACCCTGGACCATGTAGGGGTCCAGTGATAAGACTAAGTAAAGACAACAGGGCGATATTTGCCGCTGCATGACATCTGATTTATCTCCATATATTTATACAGTTGCATACACAGCTCAAAGCGCTGCTTTCCCCCGTGGCAATCATCGCATCATGAGGCGAATCGCATCAAGGGGTATTTGAAAACAGGAAGGCGCTGAATGCCGAAAAATGACAGCGTCAACATCAGCAGCACAACCAGCAGTATTTTCTATACCAAGAGATTCAGCTGCGAATAGATTAGGTGCTGATAACGATAATAGTTGGTGCTGTTGCCAAACAGCAGGCGCTAGTGAGAAGGAATACTGCACGGTTTCACAATGATCAGGTTTATTACCCAATTCTGTAATCTGTCCTCATGGTGAATTTATTGTTGTTTTTATTTGCTCGAGGTAATTAACAATGAGCAAGAATGACTAATTTCTCCTCCTGATTTTTTTGTATCCTTTATATCACATAAAAGAGACGCTCGCAAGCTTTCATGTAACCTAAATTATGCCATGAAAGCAATATTTTAAGCGTTATTGCGCTGCCAATCAAATAGGTAGCGCACAAGGAACTGGACGTCTTAAATCTTAAAATCAAATCATTGATCAATGATCACAGTAATTTTCTTTAAAAAGTCTAAGCTGTAAGATGTAGAAAGTACTGCCAGAATAACTGTTTTTCATCTGTGCGAGAACGCTGGATGAACACAGCACAGATATCTGCCTCAGTGATCGAGCAAAAAAATCAGTGATTACGCATCATCAGAACCACAGTCTGAATAAATCCGCATTAAGGCCGCGTTCAGCATGACAATCGGGTATCCACTGCGTGGCGGGCGTAGCTAAACCGCACCTCCGTAGAGGTCTGCATAATTTTGTATCAGTTTTAGCGTTCTGAAGTGATACTGACTTCGATAGTTTTGACCATCCGGAGTTCTTTTTATTGTGCATGGACGCGTGGGCTTTTCCACTGCATCGAAGGGTGGTCGCCCTGGCCGGGATCGAAGCCGAGTCCTCGGGGGCGGAGCAGTCGAGCACCTTAACCCCTTGGCTGCACGTGGGATCCACAAGGTCCAGACAATGGCCGGGACGCTGTTTACTC
Organism: Amblyomma maculatum; assembly: GCF_055883805.1. NCBI lineage: Eukaryota > Metazoa > Arthropoda > Arachnida > Ixodida > Ixodidae > Amblyomma > Amblyomma maculatum. The sequence continues at coordinate 35,020,052 of NW_028146738.1, forward strand.
TGTACCATCCTCTTAAGACGTCGGCCATTATTGGATTAGACCCCCTTTGCACTTGGGCACATTAAAGAATACCAACCGGTATTAGTGATACTTATTTAGCTCGAGGTACACTATTTCTCTCATCGCTTGAGCTTCCTTTTGCATACAGATATTTGACAACTGCAAGTTTTGTAAAAAGTATTTGCACTTACTGCTGTAACTGCTGCACGACGCATAGAGCCATACGCCTTTGCACTTCACCCTGGATCTACTGTCTTCTGTACGACCTTAATGACATATTAATTTAAATATGCCAATTATTTACGAGAAGTAAACAAATCCTCTCAAAGTCAATTTAAATCTCCAACGAATTAAAAGCAACCTACATTCCACGTTCGGCAGGTGGAAAATAGGCGACACAGAAATCTCCCTCTGTATGCACAAAGGAAATGAGGGAGAGGTCACAAAGTGGTTGCCGCGGGAAGAAACGAAAACGTGGCTACCATGCGCGGAGTGTTATATGTTCTGGCGCAGCCGACGAACTGCTCAAACTGACAGTGATCGCTACGGGAACGACCCACCTGAGGGCCACTGTGGGCATTTGGCCAACTTTACGTGATGACGAGCACAAAGGAGAGGGAAGAAAGCAGTGAACAAGCGCCCAATGCCGTTCCGTCTTACTTTGCATTTTAACGTTCCCAATTAAAGCTCTCTTCTTAGTGAGAGAATGGTTGCTTGGGAGAAATATATGCGGTTGAATACACCTAAAATCTAACACCACTTCCGCTTGCAAATATGCAAACCATTAGCTCTGGCATTTCCTTCTTTGTTGACGCACTTGCTTCAACCCCTTCGACTAGAAGTGACCCTGGTAGGGCTGACGAAAGTGTCCCAACGCTCTGGTCAGAATTCCCGCAGATTGAATGAACTAAAATTTGCATGCAATAAACGTCACTAACGCTCCCCCCTAGAAAAAAATACTGACGTCAACTCACGGCTACGGGCAATACTGGCCAGGTCTTTCTCGTTGCAGGCATCAATAACACAAAGGCCAAAACGTAGACCAGGTGTTGGTCCATCTCTTGTATAGCTCCTGAACTTTGGTGCCTGAGAGCAAAGTGGAATGCACAGAAAAAGATAACATCAGTGAAATGGAATCAGCCGAAATGGATCTTGTATCACAAATAGTATGCGCAAATTTTCCACCAATTTTCTGTGCTAAAAAGCTACCCAGCTAGCTACCAAAGCGCTACACTACCAACTATCACCGTGTAAGCCGGTGCGAGTGAAATGAGAGCGATGACTGTACTCCACAATCAGGGCCATTTGGAACTCACGGTTTCCGACGGCGCATTCTCGAGTGTGGCTCTAGTCACCCTTATCCGCATTTCCTGAGTGTCGCCTGGCTCTATTCTGAGTTGGGCACTTTGCTTGAATAAATCACGCTAAGTGTGTCGCGTGCCAAGCCCGGTTCCGAATGACCTCGCGGCTGGCTAAAGGTGGGTACAGTTAAGCCAGCGCGGTTAGAATGCGACCAAAGCCTCGATCCCACGCGGCCTAGTTCAACTGCCCCTCCTCTTCCAATGAAGATAATTAAGCAGCAGTTTTGCATTTGTGGAGAGAAGGTAGAGACCACGGCGTTAGCCGCCCAACTTTCGTCTGTGCCATTGTGTTATAACGCGTGTCTCTGCTACAACGCTCGCCTTATGCGAGGCTTATACACACCGTCGCCTGCAGCTCTGAGACGCGAAGCGTAACTGTTTGCAAACCTTGATTAGCTGACACACAGCTTAATCGGAAGGATTTATAAAAAGGGCTACATTAATTTACCACACAGGGTGGATTTCGGGCGGGCTCAGATTAGGCTCTTTACTGCCAAGTATTTCACCTCACAGGGGACGAGCAGGAGGCCGGAAGATAACCTTGGGGCCATTAGAAAACCAGCTTTCAGAGGGGATCGAACCTAGCGTCTTCTGAATTGGAGGCGGATGCTCTATTGCAAGGAGGCAAAGAGGTGGCAAAGAGGAAATTTTCAAGAACAGCATTCTTCGAAGTGTCATCGCTGTTTGTTTTTGAGAGTGCGACTCTTTCACACAAGTTGACGCTGAAACGAAAAGGTTACCTGCAAGCCAGTGCAAAAAAATGATGTCGCGGCGAGGATTAAAAAGTATTAACCAAGCCACATAAAATAAAATACGTAGCGATAGGCGAATCAAAAAAGCTGGATATCCGGCTTAATTTTTTCTCTTCAGACAGCATAAAGTGGCATGACTCGACATGACGAAAACGAAACAAATGAGCTCTATTTTCAAAATCTGTTATCAACCTTGCCTTTCCCGCAATGTGAACATCCAGAAAATCCCGTTTTTTTTTTTTTTTTTGACGTTCACAGGTCTAAAACCACTGAAGTAGGATGGGCAGTTTGGCGCGTTGGTGCAATTGCATAGAGGATGGAACAGGGCGAAAAGACGAAACACACAAGAAGAGGCATATTACATCAGTAAGAAGCAGTCGCAGTGTGTCAGCCAGCCTTCATTGGTGCTTATCGAAAAAGAGGTTTCTTTTCTGGATAATGTTTGGTGATAATTTATTATTTGTAAAAGGGCCGTTGGGGAGAAGGGGAGGGGGGCTTGTATGTTTGGTCTTGCTTGATAGGATTTTCCACGTGGCTGATGAAGGAAGAAGATATCTCTTGAATTTTGCCTGGTGAAGGGTTTCGTTCATTGCAACATCATGTGACATTATTTTTTGTATAAGAATCCGCTTTCTTCCTAATAAAAAATTAGTTGCGAGTCAGCGCTCGTCAGCTGTGCGTCTCTTCTTGTGTATTTCGTCTTTTCGCGCGGTTCCAACCACTAAAACCACTTTTGAATCTATAGTTTTACGGTATTCCAATCTCGGATGTCAGATTTCTTACCTGAACATGGTGTAGTTTTTGGGCTTCGAAATATGTGGCTTTCAATTACGCACCAACGAACAAAAATTAGATATGTAAGTCCCGCAATTGTATCCGATGACACCATTTATTGAAGCTGAGGTTCAATTTATCTTTGTCGTGTTTAGCAATATATTTGAGTGCAGACTGTTCTAGTCTGCATACTGTGGACGTTGTCTAAGTTCGGTTTCTTAAACAGCAGGTCAAGTAAGCCCTGATAGAAGTACTTCATCCCGATGAATAGCTTGAAGGCAGCAGGAACAGATGTATGCTGTATCCCCACAAGCTAGCTTTCGCTGAGCCAGTCGTATAAGAAATTCTTGAGCAGAAAATGATTTCAGTACTTACACATCGAGTTTAACAGGCTGTCTCTACATTGCAGAGGACGGGCCCGTCGTGCGATTCGGCTAGCTGTCGCGGAGTTGCGTCGTAAATGGCGTTCGACTCGTCTGGTCGAAAACCGCTTAATGAATTCCATTGTGACGATTCATTTTTCTCTGAAAAGTGAATTTCTACTCTTTCAGATATCCGGAAGAAGGCCAGGAGAGCAGTGGCGGTGCTCCGGGCAGTTCAGATGACCGTAAGTCCCACGCAGCTTCACAAACCAAACCAAAATGTCCTACCCGATGTCTTATACCAGCCTCTATAGTTTCCGCTTCACGATTTCAATGTCGTGCTCACTTTTCTTTTGTCTCTTTGGAATATATTTTCTGGTTACGTGTAAAACTTTTAAGTGCTTAGACGCTGAAAGCAACCATAATACCTTGAAATGACATAAAAAACTGCCACAGTTTGCCCTTTCTTCTAAAACAGTGGTGTTCTAAGCGCCCCGCGGTTTTCCAGTAAAAGGCGTGGCTTCAGGACGCCAAGACAAGAATCATAGTGTAAATTGTGATGCACGCAGAGCTACAAGCAATGTTTAAAGGAAAGCTGAAACCCATGTGTTGTATAATAATATAAGTGCTTTTGCGCTCCCATTTTACGATATGTTGCTTTTCGACATTTATATTGGCTACAATCTTAAGCTTTCTTCTTCTACCACTAAACACTGCGATAAACTAAAGAATTACGTCATTATCTGTGAAGATTCAAATTCCAATTGGATTCTTCTAAACTCTTCTGTGCGTAGCCCATGCCGCCCAACAACGCCTCGCGGAATTACCGTCACCTTGCGTTGATTTGCTTCCTTCGGGCAAAGGTATATGCGTGTGAAATGTACCTAATTTATAGCTAACGTCACCTTCGGGCTTCTACTCGTAGCTGTGAGCTGCGGAGAAGGTCGAATAGCAAAACAGCATGATTAGTGTGATTATATCATAGTTTTAAACGTTAGCCTAAATTACTTCACATCGTTTTCAGATAGCTGTTACCCATTACACTGGTTTACATTTATTAAATGGTAAAACCTCTTGAGTTGCCCCTTTAGGTTTCAGAAAGAACGAATCGGACGCAGCGCATGCTTGGCGCTTTCTTTCGGCATCCAAGGAAGGAGAGAGGGGGCGCAGACTGAGAGAAGAATACAGCGCCAGCGAACACAGCGCCACAGCTTGGTTCCAGCCCACTCCGGCTGCTTGAAGGCTGCTCCATCAGTTTATGCAAAGTCGGTACAATTCTTTCTTTTCAGCATGTGCCGCTTTACGAAACTAGTCTTCATATAAAGGTAATATAAATGTTACATAGTATCTATAAGGGTAACAAGTGGTGCACTATCATACAGATTCTGTAGCTTTTTTCTGAATCAAGTTTTGATTCACAAGCAATATCAAATAATAAAGCGTTGAGCGGCGCAACAGCATCATGCAGAAGGTTGTTCAGAAACGTACAGTTTACCAGCCCTACTGACCAAGAAAACCGTCGGCGTTTATTGAGGCAAGGCGAAGTACCAAAACTCTGCCATCATCGTTGGCAGAACAAAGCCAGCGGGCGCATGTAGAAAAAGACAGATGTGGTTCACCAAAGCATGCGTGCGAGAGAAGTGGCGAGATTATACGGTAATTGTCTGCAGCTCGCGCCAAGGACATCCTCTACGCGCGTGTCTGTTGATTTCTCCTGGCATGCACGAGTAATTACACACATGGAAAGCGGGTCACCCAGATCAATTGTGCCCGGCGGCGGGCGTCCCCGCATGTATACAGACACCAACGAGGCGTGCCAGCGAATCAGTCGCACCCTACGAAAGCAGCATCGAAAGCAGCTTGGGGCAGTGGAACAGGTTGGGTTTTGTCTTCCAAGCGCCGTACTCGTCGCGAGAGTCTTCAATGTTCCCGAAGACATGTCGACGAAGAATTTACACAACGGGAGGCAGAGCCGATGCGACCAAAGCGCCAGCAAGACGCAGAGAAGCCGCAAAGAGAAACCGAGGCGATGCAAAGGAATACGCGCGAAAACCGACAAGACGCAGAGGCTACAGTACCATCAAAGACTCTATACAAGGTGGTCACGAAAGGTGTCACAAGACCGTCATTGAAAACCTATATATATATATATATATATATATATATATATATATATATATATATATATATATAAACTTATAATGTGTGTGTGTGTGTGTGTGCGTGTGCGTGCGTGCGTGCGTCACTGTCACACCACATTCCCGATTATCCTATTTAATTTTACCCATAATTTCGGACGCTGCACGGTCCTTCTTCAGCGTGATTCTCAATTGTACCCGGAAGAAGGACGTGTCACTATCCGCAACTACCGGTAAAATAAAATAGTGACAGTCGGACGATCGGGAAATTTGACTGACATCCTTTTTGAATTTCATATGTGTGTCTAATGGGTGTGCTCAGATAAGAACAGAAATCGAGGTTCCTTGACTATTTATCACTTTCAATGAAATCTTTATATGTGGGGAGCAAATGTCTCGGTACAAAGAAATGAAGTTAAGTTTTCCAAGATACGGTGTGGTTTTCTCGGAAAAAAATCTTATATGACTACAGGTAGAAAGCGCCGTTTTTGCCATTTCAAAATATTTCAAGTTTAGACACCAGCTGCTTTGGTACTAGAACTTTGTCATCTATTATATGTTACTTAAAAAATCTATGCAACGTTTGCTTTTATAAAAACTATTGTCACCTAGTGGTGACAAGGCCGTTGACACCAAAAGAAGACACAGGATTGATGGTACTGAAATTAACTCTCTATTGGGCTGACTTGCGCCCACAAAAGAACTAAGCAACTCGGCGGCGGCGACATAGTGCTCGTCGATCTTCGAACAAAGAATGCCCGTCACACTCGTTCAACGCTCAATATAAAGGCTGCTCAGAGCAATCTAGATAACGTCGCAAACTGCAGCTAGTACAACCTGGAACATTGTAGAAACATACGCAAGTGATCGGAATCTTCGATACAGATCTCGGCGCAATGTTCGCGACAAAGAAAATGATAACGCGTCGTATCGCGACAACGAGCATGAACAAACACAGAATGCAAAACTGATACGCGATCCAGAATCAGAGTGATAAGGCCGCATGCCGGCGGCTGTTAAAAAACAACAAATACAGTTTTTAACGCTTCGCGGCACTATTATCGCCTGTTTTGTTGTTACAGTTGATTTAGTAAAAAATTGAAAACTCGGCTTCCGGAGCGACGCGCTGCAAAAATGTTCATTTTCAACCTTACATACTGGATAACCGCTTAAGTTTGTTGTACTGAAACCTTTCCTTTGTATTTACACGATTACCTTCATACTTTCACACCTTATTTGGAGCTCTACATTGCTAGGTATGTTCTTCACAAGTCATCATATTCTCCAGATTTTTGCAAACAGCAAGAAAGGTGCAACTTTGATTCCAGTAAAAAAAAAAAACACCACCTTCGATTTTTATTATTATGGCAAGACTGACTCATCCGTTGCCAATAAAACTTTTGTCTGTATTATCAAGGCCTTGTTTACTTCTGGAAAAATTTGAAGCTCTACAGCTGACCTTTCTGTCTCCATATTGTCTTGAAACCAGCAAAAATTCATATAGTTAATGGAGTTTTATTCGAATTAAAAAGAACTACTCCGACTTCAATTTTGATCGAAATCAAATTAAAAAAAATTGTGGTTCAGTTCTGATTAACCCTAGTTGAATTGCGAAAGCAACGGCGGAAGGTTCTTTTGCCTGCTATATTTTTCCCCTATCATGCCCTATCAGTGTAAGGTGCTACATTATTGGGGATACTTAAGCTCATGATTTAAGGATACGACGCGAGAGCTTAAGCAAGCAGCACACTTATAAAGTTACGCTTCAACCAAGTCGTATGGACGTGCCTGCGTGTCGTAGGGGTAAGGAGAATGCAAACGATTCTGGCAGGCTGACTCTGATATCACCCTCCCATATGATATGAAAGGAGCGACCCGAGTTGGCAGCTCCTGCCTGTGGCATAGGGATAGCGTGAATTCAAATGTAATGGCAGGCTGAATTTTTGTGAGAAGACCGTAGCTACGCCTCTTTACGGTGTAGCTGCGGCCACACGAGGTCCCATTTTGGCTGTTGTAGTATTGCTTTCGCAATAAAATTTTAGGTGCTTTATAAATATCAGGCAATTAAATTATTGCGCTATAACAACTAAAAATATAAAATTAATAAATATAAAGCCCACTTCATTTGTTTTACGCTATATAATTATTCAGGGCGTCCCCTTAAGAAGTAGGCGTCAAACTTTGGACTTAGTACGCGCTGAATTTAGTTACGTTTTATCTTATGCAATATCCAAAGCCGTCTTATTGCTTATAAAGTTCTTTTTTGTATGTTGGCAGGGTTGATGATAGCTTAAATTGGAATAAATTTGCTTTTTCTTCCCATTTCATGGGAGAATGCCAGTGACGTTTGATTATCTGTATCAGTACACAAGTGTGCGTAATAAATCAGTGTCCTTAATGAGAGCCCGAAAAAAAGAATATTTTACTAGCCGAATTCAAGGTTATGCTGGAAATCCAAAAAAAAATGTGGGAAGTTATCAATGAGGTCACGCAAAACTTGCAAAGATGTCCCACACTTCCCTCTGATATTACTGAAAAAACTGTTGATGAATTACATTTTTCACAAGTGTCGGTCCAGATCTAGCTGCAAAGCTTCCTGATGCCAGTGCAAACAATAATCTTCCTGCGTCAGTTGTTAATTCTTTCGCTCTGCACGAAGTTGAAATCAATGAGGTGTTGACGGTTGTCATGGAGTTGAAAACAAACCAGGCAGCAGGCTTGGACGGCATTCCTGCAAAGCTTATTAAGGAAAATGTTGTGTATCTTAGGGCCCATACTATGCCGACTGTTCAACCATTCCCTGCTGAATTACCCATACCCGTCACCCTTAAAGTTAGCCCGAGTTACCCCTGTATTTAAAGATGGTGACCCTTCTGACCCCTCTAGTTACAGGCCTATTTCCGTACTTAGTGTTATTAATAAACATATCTGAAAAAAATTCTATCCAAACGTATTCTCCTTTTTTATGCAAAATATAATATTATCTGCCCCCAGCAACATTGATTTCGCCCAAAGCACTCTACTAGCTCAGCAGTCATTACACTCAATCAGGCAATTAACAGTGTATTAGACAATAATGAGCTGACCGCTGTTATATTTCTGGGCATAAAAAAAAGCCTTCGACACAGTGAACCATGGCATTATGCTTAATAAATTAGAAATATATGGATTTTGCGATAGGGAGCTCGACTTCCTTTCTAGTTACCTTAATGATCGCAAGCAAGTTGTCTAAATGAACAACCTAACATCAAATGTGCGGTGCGTATACACAGGAGTACCGCAAAGGTCAACACTCGGTCCGTTGTTACTTTTCTCACTTTACGTCAACGAGTTTTCTCAGATATTATCCTCAGCCAGTGCTCTCATGCATGCTGATGACACTACCATTACCGTTGCTGCTTGTTATACTGCCGAACTAGAAAGCATCGTCAACACAGAACTGAAAAAAAAAATGTCTGACTGGTGTATCTCATGAACAAATTAACATTGAACACTAAGAAAACTAAATACATACTGTTCCATTCATTGAAAAAATCACTGGACTCGAGTGATATTGGATTAACTATTAGTCAGACCCAGCTTGAACCAACCACTGTCTTTACGTACCTTAGAGTGACCCTAGATAAGCACTTACATTGGCAACATCAGATTGACTCGATTTGCACGAAGATTGCATCGGGTTGCTATGCTCTGCATCAAATTAGCCAATATTTTGATGTCCATATTCTGAGAGTCCTTTACTTCACATTACTACACACTCACCTATCATATTGCATTGAGTCATGGGGTTGGACATTTAATACTTACCTAGAACCCATTAGACGTCCACAAAAGCGAGCACTTAGAATAATCTGGTTTTCTGACTACTCTACATCCAGCAAGCCACTATTTATTAAACTACGCGTGCTGCCTGTTCACCTGCTTCGTCAGAAAAACACTGCTGAATGTATCTAAAAAATTGTATCAACCTCCCCTTTGATATATCTATATTAAACATCCCGTCACGTGCAACCCGTGCAACACTTACGGAAATTTTAATTTATCCATAAAAAGAAACGTTTATGGTGAGCGTATGCTGCAGTTTACGGGCGTCAAAATCTGGAATTCTCTAACCTATGACATAAAGCTTGCCAAGAACTTTTCCACTGCAATGAAAGATAACTGCCTTAAAATGAATGAAACACTTGGGTCCAAACTTGCATTCGCCTACTGTAACTTTAAATCGTTCGCCTGGTATTACCCATGTAATCCCGTCCCTACACATACCTGTATTTTATCTGATGCGATATTTCTTCGCGACATGTAACATTATGTATTGTAATAGTGGGGTGACATTATGCATTGATCTTTCGTTGCTTTAATTCTTGTATAAGTTCTACGCACTTTTGTTTGATTTGTTAGGTTTTAGTTTATATTTTCTTCTCTTCATTGGTAGTTTTACAACTGTATAAACGATAACTAACTTTCTTCACTTTTATTGTAAAGTTCCTTCTTCTGATGTCTCTAACTTTGAGAAATGGGTGCCTGCAACTTGTGTACTTTTTCTATTGGACCCTTTACTAGCCGCTGGCTAAAGGTCCAAGATGTGTCGCCCTATTTTCCTGTAGCGCACCAAAGAACAATAAAAAGAGCTTTTTTTTTTCTTTTATTGCGGTGTGCAGTGCTGTTCAATCCAATTCTTATTAATATTATTTCCTTTCTCGGTTATGACAAAAATTTGCAATACAATATTTTTGAAGACAATTTTTATAATGTGCACATTAAGCAAAATCATAAGCAGAAAGCTTGGCAGCATGATAGTTTCGATAGAAATAGATATTGATATATAAAAGCAGCCCGAATGAGTCAAGATGATGAGTATTCTTGTCAACAGGGCAATCTAGCAATGAAAAAAAGGCGTGCCAGCTGGGAGCGAGCCTACCGTCCACCTAACATGCAAAGCGTAACCTGCAGTTTAGGTGAAGGGCGGGTTCGCTCCTTGTTGGCTCGTGTTTTTTCTGAGCTATATAGCTATATCAATAAGAATCCTCATCATCTAGACTCATTCGTGCTGTTACAAAAGAACTCCACCAAAACTATCATGCCCTAACGCACTTTGCTTATGATTGTAATTTTCTGTAGATTAGAAAAATGGTATTAAAAAAATAGAGTATTGCTGATTTTTTTTCATAACCGAAAATGAAATATTATAATTAGCATTTCAATTGAATACCATTGCACCTCGCAATAAAAAGAAAATAAAGATTAAAGTTTAGACGTCCCTTGCGTTATCCTAAGAAATTGCCAGAAATTGCGAATTTATTCCATGTTAAACTTCCTTCGACCCTACCAACACAAAAAAGCTTTCTAAGCATCGAAAAGACTTTGGATATTGGATTAAATGTAGCTAAATTTAGCAAATAATATATTGAAGTATTGACACCTACTGGTTTAAGTGTAGCTATAAGCACTTCTGTAGATTGAAAAATGCGTTCAGTTCTACATTTATTTATATATATTATTTTACATATGCACACCTTTTTAGTGCCTGATATTTTTAAGTACTTAGGAATTCTTTTAGGAGATTTCGGTAAAAACCGATGTTGGGGTAGTTTTATAAATAAAGATCTCAGTTGTCCAATGTTTTACATTTCATTATAATTTTGGCCTATTTTAAATATAACATGGAGAAAGAACGGACAAATCTAGAGTTTCAATTTTTTTTAGAAATAAAAAACAAAGCCTGGATAATACAGACAAAACGTTTCAGCGGCAACACTTTGTTGATTCCTGCCGGAATTTAATGATGAATATCGGCAATTTTCAAGACAAGTGAGGTTTATATTTATTTTAGATAGCTTTAAACAATAATGCGACGCTCTTACAGTCCGTATTATTTCTTATGTAGTGAGGATACCTGAGATAGATTTTAATAAATATTGAAGATTTTTTTTTAACTGGACTCAAAGTTACCCCATTTTTTGCTGTTTTCAAATTTCGGGCGATTTTGTGGCTTTGTGGAGAATGCACCTAGATATTTGGAGCTCCAAAGTTTGTGTGGAACTAAGAGCGTAACCCGCATAATAAACAGAACAAGTTTTAGTACAAACAACTGAAGGCATCATGCCAGTCTGTAAGGTTGAATATTAACATTTTTGCAGTCGCGCCTCTCCTGAAGCAAAGTTTGCTCTTTTTATTAAATCAACTGCAATAACAAGACGGGTTTATAGTGTCACACACCATAGTACATGGAAAGGGTGAGCAAACACAATCGCCGGAACGCGGCTACTAAACTGGCTAATGGGGTGTTCTTCCTTGCTGCAACTGCCTTCGACTGGTTCGACAATCATGAGGATTCACTAACTACATGGGCTACCTTTACAAGTAAGATAAAGAAAAATTTTTGGGACGAACCTGCCAAGAAGAAGCGTGCGGAACAGACATTTCTTCACCGAGCGCAAGTACACTGAGAAACTTGCGCTGCATACATCGAGGCTATTTTAAAGCTATGCAAGCTAGCGAATTCCAGCATGCACGAGGAAGATAAAGTCGGCCATCTCTTAAATGGAATAGCAGAAGATGTTTACAATTTCCTGATTAGCAAACAGAGCCTGAACACCACCGCCGACGTTATAAAACACTGCAGAACATTTGAAGCTCTAAACGTGTGTCGAATCACCCCTAAATTCGGAAGACTGGCCAATGTAACCTCTTTAGCCAGTGTTGAAGCCTGTTCTCCACTTCCAATTGCTGATATGATACAGGAAATTGTGCGTAAAAAATTGTCCAGGTTCAGGGACACCATCTGCCATGAAGAATATCTGCGGCACAGTGAGATTGGCGCTGCGATCGCCGAAGCGAACGGACGCGTTCACGTCGGCTCCGTCATTTATGATTAATTTCGCAGTGCTAATTTGCGCGAATCGAAGTTTTCTCTATCTCGATGTGTTCGTGAAGTCGAAAAGCACCGACGGATATTGAAAGTTCCTAAAGGTACGCCTTTTCTTCGATTTACCGGACAATTTTCATCACCGCCGTGCTGGGGGCGTCCCGCTAGGTGTGTTCCGCGAGCGATAGGCCTCGTCGCTGTCGCGGCTGCCGCGGCTCGCCGCCTCGGCTGCAGCCACTCAGCCCCGAGATGGAGGAAACGTCCGTTCTGGCAACGATATCCGACTCTCCGATGACCATTCAAGTTCAAGGCGAAGACATTTCGCCCGAGGAATTCCACCGCGGCCATGGATGGACGCTCGCGGGGGAACGCATGTCAAGACTCCGTCAAAGAGACCTCGACGCGAAGCTCGCCGGCACCGACAACCAAGTAAGCAAGAAAGCGAAAGGAAATAAGAACGTTAGAGCCTCGGCCATCAAGGCAGCGAGAATGCCAGCCATGCCGCTGGAGGAAAACAAGATCGTAATCAGACCGCGAGGGGGACTCGACATCACCAAGATCGGCACTACGACCATCACTGCGGCCATTCTCGCCGCGGCCAAGATCACGAACGAAGAGAACGCATCGAACACGATCTGCCCGAACGCGCAACAAAATATAATGGTAATCTGCACGCCCAAGGAAGAAAACGCCGTCCGCTACGCAAGAATTCAAGCTATAACATCCAAGACAAGACCTTCGAAGTCAGCGTGTACCGCACGGCGCCGTACGACACCGTGAAGGGCATCATCCGAGGCATCCCTGTCGACGAGAAAGCCGAAGATCTCGACAGCAACATTGTAAACGACAGAAACCCACTCGCCGTAGGCGCCAAAAGAATCGGCAACACGACCACGATCATAGTAGCCTTCAGAGGACCCAAGGTACCGAACTTTGTCCGATATGGTGTCACGCTTATACCGTGCCACCTGTACAGAAAAAAAATTGACGTCTGCCACCAGTGTGGTCGGGTCGGGCATCGCAAGGACGTGTGCCCGACGCCAACCAACCGGATCTGCAGGGGCTGCGGCCAAGCGAACCCAAAAGAAGACCACAAATGTGCACCCAAATGCAAACTTTGCGGCGGCGCTCACCCGACTGCCGACAGAGAATGTAAAGCCAGATACAAGGTTCCCTACGTCGTTCACAAGCGTCAGTGGGAGCGCCGAAAGGTCAGCCATCAGCTGCCGTCGGAGAGCGATTTCCCACCCCTTGACAAGCCAGCTGCCCATAAGTCAAGAACGCCATCGAGAGACCGCGCGCAGTCGAGAAATAGCAGCTGCAGGAGCAAGAGCAGAGACGCTCGAAAAACGAAAACTCAAGGATCACCGTCGCGTGAGAGAGTCGGTTGGGGCAACGCAGCACGAGGTATCATGAAGACCAATCCGAGCTACAACGCCAAGACAGAAGACAACGCTTAAACCAAGGGACGAGAGATCAACGAGGCCCTAAAAAAGGAGAACGCGACCCTGCTAGCCACCATCAACAACCTCACCAAGGAAATCGCGGAGATCCGCAACACCCTCCGCAACGTCGAACAGCAAAGATCCAGCCCGAGCGGCAACAACAAGGCCGAAGAAACTACGGCCGACGCACACAAGGAGCCGGCAACGAAGAAGAGGGCCGTCGAATCACGCAAGACCAAGAACAACATGAGCAACTGCAGCAGCGACAGCAGCAACAACAACGTCGAGGCCAAACTCAACTGCCTCGAAGATATGATCAAATCGATGAAGCAAGCCGTCGAAGCCTTCCAAACGGAGAACGTCAATAGACTCAACAATCTGGAAAGAAGCGTGCAACTAATACTAAGCAACCCAACGTTTGCGCCAGTACAGCATCTAGTCAACCAAGCGCAGCAACACGGAGAATTCCGAATAGGACAATCATGGCCTCCAACTCCACAGGCATAACAGTGTGGCAGTGGAACTGCCGCGGCTTCGTCAAGAAGAGGGCAGTCGTCCAGCAGTACATCGAGAACGCGGCTCGCAAGCCCGACGTGCTCCTCCTCCAAGAAACACTAACGGACAAGCCGTCCCTCGTATTCAGATATGTGGCGCAAACAAAGACAAACACAGGAGAAGATCCACAACACACGCGCACACTACCAACTGTAAGAAGAACCGGAAAACACTTCCTCTTCTACACTCAGGCACGTCTCAACTTCTTCTTCTTCTCATCTTCCTCGTCTTTGCCAAGGGGAAAATGTCACACTCTTCCTCGCAGACCATAACCTTGTCCAAACATGGCGGTGACCAATCTCTTCTTTCTTTTCTTCTATTCTTCCTCTTCTTTACCAAGGGGATAGTGACACTTTCTTCCTCTCAGCCCAAAAAACATCGACAAAACATGACAGTCACAAATTCTATACTGTCTTGTAAATCCACACCACTGCATTGCCCAGTAACTCCTACCACACTGGACAGGTAAATATCACCACATAGTCACAAATCATGCACTAAAAACACCACCACACAAATACAGCAAATACAGTAGGACATGTCCATCTACACACCATAACTTAAGTAGTCCCTATCTATTGAGAAACTATATCTTGCCAACATCTAAGAAGCCACGAGGCCCATGTACTTAAGGGAAAAAAAAATAAAAAATTTTGCAAACTCCCATGGCCCCAAAAAACGTAAGATGAGTCCAAGAATAACAACTTTAGGCCAAGAATAACAGCTTGAGGCCCGATAATAATCTCGTTCTTTGCATAACTCAAGAGAATTGCTCAATAAAATTTAGTTCTTTTCTACGTAAACTCAACGAAGCTTCACTAATGCATCTTTCATTTTTCTTCTGTATCCAATATGCCTCTAAAATTTCGCGTGCCATCTTATCCCGACTCTTGCCTAATATGTTTAACCTACTAAACAACGGCTCACACTTGCACTTTTGGCAGTGCAAGGCTAAATTTGACCCTTTGCCATTTTCTATGGTCTTCTCATGTTCCCTCATTCTATCATTAATACATCTTCCTGTTTGCCCAATATATAGATTACCGCACGTCAGAGGAACCTCATAAATCACCCCCACCCGACATCCAATAAAACTCTTAACATGCTTCTTATCGCATTGCCCTTTGTTTTTTCTCCCTATTATTGCACATAACCCACCCAGTTTATTGGGGGCAGAAAACACAACTGGCACCTCAAACCTACTAGCCACCTTTTTCAGGCCGTGTGAAACTCTATGTATATAAGGGATCACTTGTGGTCGTTTATTCCTCAACATATCTGGCGATCTTTTTTTCCCTTTCATTTTTTGAAGCAAAGACTCTGCCACCCCACATATAATCATACCCGGGAAACCAGCCGCATCAAGTCTTTGTAATTGATTATTAAAGCTTTCCTGTGCCATATGTACACATGATTTTAACAAGGCCGACTCCAAACAAAGGGAAGCTATCCCTCTTTTTATAGTCTTTGAATGGGCTGATCCATATGGAAGTAGCTCTTTTTTAGCCCTGGGAAAATATTTCCAACACACTTCGCCATTACAAATTTTTATATTTAAATCAAGAAACTGCAATTTGTTGTCCACCGGTAGCTCATGAGTAAACGTAAGCCCTTTTCCTTGTATCTTAAAAATAGAAAGCACACTTTCCACACTTTGACTCACTGCAGCGCCCTTATCCACAATGACTAAGAAATCGTCAACATATCTAAATATTTTAAAACCTGATCCATTAAGGGCTGTATAAATTGCTCTGTCAACACAGAATAAAAAGATGTTACATAGAACTGGAGCAACACATGACCCTATACAAATGCCCCTTCTCTGCACATACAAATCAGACCCAAGCGATACAACAGTGGACTTAAGGTAAAACTCAAGTAGGGCTAGAAAATTGTCCACATTGACACCAGAAGAGTTCTGAAAGTCTATAGTCCCATTACTTTCAATGCATTCCCGCACCGAATCAAACAATTCTAAATGTGGCACCGAATAAAACAAATCCTCTACATCAATAGAAAAAAAGTACCCAAGATTGGTTTGATCTTTTAAAAAATTGATCACTTCAAAAGAATTCTTAGTAGCAAAGGGATCATGAACCTCCAAACCTTTTAAATGTTTAAGAAGATACCGGCTGATCTGATGCTGCCACGCATCACGTTCAGACACAATACATCTGAAAGGCGAGTCCGGTTTATGAGTCTTAACAGTAAAGAACACATCCAAACAGGCCTTCTTGCATTCACTGATCCCTTTTGCCAACCTGGTTAGCTTCATATCATTACATAACGCAATAGCTCTTGTTCTACAAACTTTCTTCTTCACTTTAACAAAATTTTTCTCAATTGCAATTGTCGCCTTCTCTTCAAAGAGTCCAGCCGGTATCACAGCAAAACCCCCTTCTTTGTCCGTTTGAAGTAATCGAAGGTTATTCTTTTCAAAAAACTTCACCACTTCTGCAGTACATTCCTTTGGTACCTTGTCCTTGTTCCAAGACGTCCTCATAATACTATCAAGCCCATCCAGTAAGCATCGGTCCCGATCTTCACCAGCTTTATCCGCTATCTTTCTGTTCAAGGACAGAAGCTCACAAGCTGGAATCTTGGGCGCCACACTATATTTCGGGCCCTTCTTTAGGGTATCAGCGACTTTTTCTGGAATAGCGATATCCCCCAAAACAACAAACTGCCTTGGCTTTCCAGTATGCTTTTCCATTTTTCTTGGCAGCAAGGCCACATATCGTAGCCACAAAAACTCTGTTGTCTGGGTCACTAGACGCCATGTTTCCTTCAATTTTCTTTCCGCAACCCACACAGGGTGTATTGTGTAGCATATAATACGAATCCAGTCTTTGAACTTTTTTTTTTTTTTCCCTTATGTACATGGGCCTCGTGGCTTCTTAGATGTTGGCAAGATATAGTTTCTCAATAGATAGGGACTACTTAAGTTATGGTGTGTAGATGGACATGTCCTACTGTATTTGCTGTATTTGTGTGGTGGTGTTTTTAGTGCATGATTTGTGACTATGTGGTGATATTTACCTGTCCAGTGTGGTAGGAGTTACTGGGCAATGCAGTGGTGTGGATTTACAAGACAGTATAGAATTTGTGACTGTCATGTTTTGTCGATGTTTTTTGGGCTGAGAGGAAGAACGTGTCACTATCCCCTTGGTAAAGAAGAGGAAGAATAGAAGAAAAGAAAGAAGAGATTGGTCACCGCCATGTTTGGACAAGGTTATGGTCTGCGAGGAAGAGTGTGACATTTTCCCCTTGGCAAAGACGAGGAAGATGAGAAGAAGAAGTTGAGACGTGCCTGAGTGTAGAAGAGGAAGTGTTTTCCGGTTCTTCTTACAGTTGGTAGTGTGCGCGTGTGTTGTGGATCTTCTCCTGTGTTTGTCTTTGTTTGCGCCACATATCTGAATACGATGATGCACCAACTAGCCTCTCAAGCCGTTATTTTAAGCCGTCCCTCCCCGGCTGCAGGGTGCACGCGGGCCCGCCCGACGGCAGAGGCCTGTGCACCCTGGTCAGGAAGGGACTCACCTTCGTCGAACACCGGCTAAGCAATGTCAGGATTGAACACACGCTCACTGAACTCATACCGACCAAGCAAAGAAAAAACAGCATCTTCATTTTGAACATCTACAGTAACCCATCGCGGAGACTCCAAGGGTTAAAAGCCATTCTTAACAAGGCAAGCACGACGGCCGGCCAGAGCACACTGATCGCTTGCGGCGACTTTAATGCGATGGATCCAGCGTGGGGCTACGTCAAGAGCAATGCGAAAGGCAGAAACCTATCCCAAGACGCGGCGGAACTCGACTATACCCTCATAACCGACCCGGCTTACCCAACGAGAATTGGCAACTCCGTGTCCTGAGATACCAGCCCCGACCTCACGTTCGTCAAGAACAACGAACCGATCATGATCACGTGGAGGAACAAGGGGGTGGACCTCGGTAGCGACCACATGATATTGGAAATCATCATATCGGAGCAGAGCAGCACCAAAGTCAGGAAACATACGTGGATCGATTGGTCCGCTTTCAGAGATAACAGAAATCAGGAAGCGGAACAGACCGAAATCGACGACATCGAC
Organism: Amblyomma maculatum; assembly: GCF_055883805.1. NCBI lineage: Eukaryota > Metazoa > Arthropoda > Arachnida > Ixodida > Ixodidae > Amblyomma > Amblyomma maculatum. The sequence goes on from NW_028146738.1 coordinate 35,038,403, forward strand.
GCGTGGACCAAGATCCTCCAAGATGTTCGGAACTCAACCAAAGACATAGTAACAGACCTCGAAACGAACAGAATGGATAGCCGACTGGCCCACCTTATCGAGGCCAAGCAGTCTATTCTCAACAGATGGAAACAACAACGCCTTAAACGTAGGCTATGAAAGAAAGTCGCGGAACTCAACAGAACAATCGAGGAACACTGTCGCACGCTATGTGCGCAACAGTGGAACGAGATATGCAACGCTGCCGACGGCCAGATGCAAAACGGGAAAACATGGAACTTGCTGAAGCATCTGCTCGACGAAACGAAGACTAAGTCACACCAAAGGAACCGACTGGCGAAACTCATCCATCGAGAAGTCACTAAACACGCCGCCGATAAGGTGACGAAACGCATCAGCGACAGATACCTGCCGACTACGCCCACGGAGTGCCATGGGCTGTACGGGGGGCTGCCCAACGCCCGTCTCGACAGAGATATAGACGTAGAAGAAGTTCGCACGGCACTGCAGGATCTCAACAGCAGGTCGGCGGCCGGGCTGAACCGCATCACCAACAAGGCGCTTAAGAACCTCGACGACAAATCCATAGAAAGCCTCACGAGCTATTACAACAAATGCTGAAAAACGGGAACGCTGCCGACGCAGTGGAAGAAGGCCAAGATTATCCTGATCCTCAAGCCGGGCAAGCCATCCGACGCGGGTAACCTCCGACCCATATCGCTCACATCTTGCGCGGGCAAGGTGTTGGAGCACGTCCTGCTCAACAGGTGGCAAGAATACCTCGAGAAAGAAGATCTCTGCCCGGAAACGATGATTGGCTTCAGGCAGCATCTAAGTACTCAAGACGCCATGATACAACTCAAGCACCAGATCATCGACGGCAACACTGGCGACAACAAAGCAGTACTGGGACTCGACCTGCAGAGCGCCTTCGACAAGGTGAAGCGCTCAGCGATCCTATCCCAAGTCTCGAAACTCAACATGGGAGAGAGATCATACAATTACATCAAAGACTTCCTCACGGACAGAACGGCCGAGCTCAGAGCGGGGGACCTCCAAGCACAAGAGAAGAAGCTGGGAAGCACAGGCACACCTCAGGGATCGGTCATCTCGCCGGTGCTTTTCAATCTCGTGATGATAGGAGTGGCCGAAAGGCTCAGGAACATCAAGGAAGTCCGACATACAATATACGCGGACGACATAACGCTGTGGGTGGAAGGGGGCAGCGATGCCCACATCGAATCCACCCTACGATCGATGCGATCGAAGACCAACTCGACGGAACGGGGCTCAGATGATCGCCGAGCAAGTCGGAGCTCCTCGCCTACCCGCCCGTCAAGCACCGCAAACCCAAGAGCAGCCCGAGAGAGTACGAGGCCATTAAAGTCAAGACCAGAGAGGGAAACGCGATACCAAGAGTCAACAAGATCAGAGTGTTGGGGATGACGATCGAGACGCACGGCAGAAACGGCGAGACCGTCACCCGGCTCTTGCGAAAGCGGCGAACGCCACGAGACTACTCAAACGAGTCACGAACAAGAAAAGTGGAATGAGGGAAGAGAGCCTGACCAGACTGATCCACTGGTTCGTCACATGTCACGTAGCTTACGCGGCGGCCTACCACAAGTGGAACAAGAGCGAGAGAAACAAGATAGATATACATCCGCAGAGCCTGCAAGACGGCACTGGGACTGTTCTTAACAACGAGCACCAAACGCCTCCTGCAGCTAGGGGTGCACAACACGCTGGAGGAGATAGCGGAGGCCCAACGTGCCGCCCAGCTCGAAAGACTGTCTACTACCAAGGCCGGCCGGAAAATCCTGGACAACCTGGGAATTGGATATCAAGGCAGGGAACAGACGCAGCTCCTCGTCCCCGATGAGATCAGGCTCAACATCAGAGTGGACTCGGTACCGAAGAACATGCACCCGGAGTATTACAAAGGGAGGAGAGCAGCGAGAGCCAAGGCGCTGATAGACCAGCACGCGGCCGACACACACGCACGCTACGTTGACGCGGCTGCGTATGCCAAGATACACGGGTTCACGACGGTCGTCGTCGACGCCACCGGCACCGTTCGCACGACCGCCAGCACGAGATGTACCAAGGCAGAGCAAGCGGAAGAGGTGTCCATCGCCCTGGCCATCGCCGACCGCGACTGCCACACAGTGCTATGCGACTCCAGGCAGGCGGTGAGAAATTACGCCAAAGGCAGGATAGCGAAAGAAGCTGTGCGCATACTGCAGGCACCAAAAACGACAATGGCAGCAGACAAGTGAGAATCAAGTGGTTCCCAGCACACGCGGGCGAGGCGTCAGACCGCAACGCCAACCACAACGAGACGGCACACGCCGAGGCGCGCGCGCGCTAACGGACCGCGCCTCGGTCGACTGGCCGCTGTGGTTCAGCACCAAAGACCGAATGACCGACTACAACGAAATAACCAAGGTGTTCCGCCTAGCTCGCAGAACTTTTCCACCCCCTTGCTCGGGGCTCAGTCGAGAGCAAGCCGTTTTATTCAGACAGCTACAGAGGGGCTCACTCCCCAGTCCGTCGCTGACGCATAGAATGTATCCCGAGACGCACGTGACAGACAAATGCAGTCTGCCGAACGGAGACGGCCGGCTTCGCACACATGCTGTGGAATTTTACCAAGTACCATGGAAGAAGCTAAGTCTGGGAGGATCCCGCCGCGACTGGAAGCAGCCGCAGGGAGCGACAATCAAGAGGAGCAACTCTGGGCCGTCCAGCAGGTCATCAAGGCGCTGGCCCGGCAGGGAACCAGCGAGCCGGCCACGGCGAGCGGGGACCCAGGCCGCGCGGCCGGTGCCCAGCGGACGACGTAGGCCCCGTCCGGAGCGCGGGCGCGCGAGCGCGCGTTCTACTGCAGTCCCCGAATAAACGTTTTACCAATCCAACAATGCGGCACAGTAGTGCACCGCAGGCAGATGTCGCCGCCCTTTCCACTCCATGGGTACAACCTAAAGGCGCTTCGGATATGGACGATCGTAACAACTCTGCCCAAAGTTATGTCCATCAGCCTACGGGAAGGAGGTCCGCCTACCCAGAGACCCGATTCGTCAGCAGCGAGAGCCTGGCTACAACCAACGTCGCGACTTTGTTAGTCAGTACTTTTATGCTGATCGCTGGCGCCCTCAACCTGTATGTTACAGGTGTGGCATTGCAGGGCACATCGCTAGGTATTGCCGCCGCCGCTTCCCTGCTCAAGACTATCGACCCCCGGCGAATATTCACAGACGACTGCACACCGAACAGCAGCGATTCCCGACTATGTCCGCTTGGGACACATACCATTCGACTCTTTGCGTAGTTCATCACCTGCATCTGATCGCAGTGTGACACCTTCCCCGCGACGTTGTTCATCCCCTCCACCTTCGGGAAACTAGGAGGCGCGGCCGATAGAGGTGAGGCCGCCGGCGAGTCGATGTCGTCCATACCTCTGTCCTTGTTTATGCTAAAGAACAAATTGGAAGTGTTTATTGATGGTGTGAGAACAGTGGCTGTTGTGGACACTGGAGCTACAGTATCTGTTATGAGCTTGAGTTTTAAGAACCATTTAGGTAGGAAAGTAGTGTTTAGTGGTGACCGCGAAGTGTTATTCCGCGATGTCGGTGGTGAACCTTTGATTCCAGTTGGTGTGTGTGCTTCAGATATTGCTACTAGTGGTCTAAAATGTAGAACAGAATTCGCAGTGCTGCCTCGGTCGACGCATGATGTGATTCTGGGGATTGATTTTCTGCAAGGGTGTGGCACAACTTTAGACTGTCGTACGGGAGAGAAAAATTAGAATTCTTCACTACTTTCGGCTCTTGTGTATACCTCAGTTCGGAGCATTTGCGGTGGAAGAAGACACAATTTTACCAGCTTTATCAGCATCATTCGTGCGGGTTTTCTCTATCCGAAATCAACGTGAATCGTTTGAAGCTGTAGTAGAACCGACACTCACCTGCTCTAAGAAGAATATCCTCATGCCTCGTTGCCTCGTTCCCGTGAGTAAAGGCCGCACTGAGCTGTGCACAGTCAATCACTCTGAAGAGCCAGCTTTGTTGCCTCGAGTCCTAAACGTCTCTGGTTCCGTAGCGGCGTTAAACAGCTCTGTCACAGAGCAGCACGTGCAGCCAGTTATGGAGACCGAAGTTTAAACAAAGATTAACATCCGAGCGTCGCATTCTAATGGAACAACTTCAGAAGCACGCGACAGTGTTCGACTTTGCTAAGGACGACTCAACACCACTGCCTATACCAGTCGTATTATATCCCACGATCAACACTGAGTCCGCACCTCCGATGCGCCAGAAGTCCTATCGAGTCTCAGCAGCTGAACGTAAGATAATCAATGATCAAGTTTAAGAGATGATAATGCGCGGAATTATTCGAGATTCTTCTAGTCCTTGGGCAGCTCCAGTCATCCTTGTTAGAAAAAAAGATGGCACATGCAGGTTTTGTGTTGACTACCGTCGCTTAAATACAGTAACGAAGAAAAATGTCTACCACTTCCACGTATAGATGACGCAATAGACTGTCTGCAATCAGCTTCATACTTTTCTTCTATTAACTTGTAATCAGACTACTGGCAAATTCCCATGCACACTGCAGATAAAGAGAAAACGGCATTCGTAACACCAGACGGTCTCTGAATTCAATGTTATGTCTTTTGCATGATGCAATACGCATGCCACATTCGAGCGGTTCATGGATACAATCCTGCGTGGACATAAGTGGCAAATTTGTTTATGTCATTTAGACGACGTAGTAATTTTGGCAAAACATTTCGTGAGCACAACAGTCGTCTGGATATTGTGCTTGATTGCATCTAACGAGCTGGATTTTTGTTGACTTTGAAAGTGTCATTTTGGGGATCGTGAAACAATTCTTCTTGTCACTTAGTTGACAAGGAAGGTGTTCGACCAGATCCAAAGAAAACTGAAGCTGTCAAAAGTGTTAAGACCCCCCCATTAGTAAAAGAGCTCCAGAGCATTTTAGGTCTAAGCTCGTGCTTTCGACGCTTTATACCAAGGTTTGCAGATATCGCTTACCCACTCACGTATCTGCTGCACAAAGATGCACCATTCAATTGGACCACCGAATGTGACGCAGCTTTCTGTCATCTCAAATTTCTTTTGACATCGGGCCCCATCCTACGCCACTTCTTCCCATCAGCTCAAATTGAAGTACACACTGACGCAAGTGGTATCGTTATCGACGCTGTACTTATACAACGCCATGGCCGTGCACAGCACGTCATAGCATATGTCAGCTGCTCGTTGAGTAAGAGCGAAATAAATTACACGGTTACTGAGCAAGAATGTCTGCCGTTGTTTTCGCTCTACAGCGCTTCCGCTCCTATCTGTACGGGATTGCTTTCACCGTCGTGACCGACCACCTTTCACTTTGCTGGCTCGTTAGTCTTCGGGACCCATGTGGGCGGCTCGCTCGGTGGGCTTTACGCCTACAAGAGTTTAATTTTACTGAGTGCATAAAAGGGGCCATAAACAATGAGATGCTGATTGCCTCTCACGTTTGCCGCTTCAAACGGCTTATGACGACGCTCACAACTTCGATGGGTATTTGGCTCCACTTTCGCAAACCTTCCCCGATTTCCGAGTTTTCCGAACCGAGCAACACAAAGACCAAACATTAACTTCTCTGTTTGATTCTGCCAACGATCCTATGAAGAACACATTTAGCATTCGCGAAGGATTCCTTTACCAGAGGAACTTCGCCTCTGGGGGAGCACGTATGCTTCTTGTCGTTCCAGAAAGCCTACGCATCACAGTTTTAGAAATGACGCATGATGACACCACGTCTAATCACTTAAAAGTGGCCTGAACACTCCACCGCACACAGCAGCGGTTTTACTGGCCGAAGATGCTTTCAATGATCGAGCGATATGTAGCCAGCTGTATGCAATGTCAGCGTTTTAAGCTGCTGACTTCAAGTCCACGGGGCAAACTGCGACCAGTCACACCTCCAACAGCCCAATTTGAGCAATTTGGCATTGACCTGCTTGGACTTTTCTCACGGTCTTCTAAAGAAAAGCGATGGATTATTGTGTGCGTAGATAATTTAACCCGCTTTTGTGAGACAGCCGCGATACCATCCGCTACTGCGTGTGAAGTATCTCATTTCTTACTTCGATTCATCATTCTTCGGCATGGCCCTTCTGCAGTCATCATTAGTGACCGTAGACGCGAATTCACAGCAGACATTGCCGAAGAACTTCTTCGCCTCAGAGCCTGCTGTTTTCCCCACTCCGCACCATATCATCTACAAACGAACGGTGTGGTAGAACGCACTAATTGGACGCTTACCACCATGTTAGCTATGTACGTCGCTGCAGATCGTAAGGACTGGGATGGCGTTCTACTGTACTCATGCATACAACAGAGCGCAACATGGGACAACAGGCTACAGCCCCTTCTACCTTATCTATGCTCACTTGCCTCGCTGTGATCTCGACACCATACTGTCATATTTCATACATGAAGAACCTTCTCTTGCTACCACGCTCTGTAGAGCTGAATAAGCTCGCAGGCTTGAACGCGTTCGAATTTTATCTATGCAAGAGTGTTCTAAGAGCCGCTAACGCGAGCGACACCAACACGTTTTTTATGTTCCTGGTGACATTGTATGGTTGTGGACACCTCTACGTAAGCTTGGACAGTGTCAGAAACTGCTGTCACACTACACTGGACCATTTGTTGTGTTAGAGTGCATCAGTGACTTGAACAACGTTATAGCACGCCTAACTGCAAGTGGTCGACGATCACGCCAGTCTCAAGTGGTGCATGTCGCCCGCCTAAAGCGGTTTCATTCCTGATGATCTATTTAACCCGCCCTACAGGCTTCTTCTGCGAGGAAGGAAATGTCACGCGCCATAACACATCGACGGAAGAAGAAGATGTACCGTCGGATGATCGGTAGAGGAAGAAGTAGAACGAGGGTCAGAAGGACGTTTGTAGTCTGGGTCCTACTTCCATCAATCACTCTGTAAATAAACCCCTCTGCGCGTACTAAGCACGTAACAATATAAAGGTTTCCAAAAGTAAAACCTGCATAGATTTAGTGAGTGAAAAATAATAAACCACAAGGTCTCAGTGCGGAAGCAGCAGGTCTCCAAACTTGCAACTTCTTGAAATGGCAAAACGGCATTTTCCACCTCTAGTGATATACGACATTTTCCGAAAACACTATGCCATATCTTGCAAAAATAGGGTCATTCCATAGTGCAAGACATTTTCCCATCAAATATAAAAATTTAATTGAAAACCAAAATGGTCATCGACCTCGATTACTAATGTTATCTGAACACACAGGTTATATATATATTATGGATGTGTTCAGATAAGAACGGTAAACTGGTAATCGAGGTCTCATGAACATTTTTGTTTTCAATAAAATTTTTATATGTGGTGAGAAAATGTCTCGACAGAAATGAATGAACCTTACTTTTGCAAGACATGCAGTAATTTCCTCGAAAAAAAAAAAAAACCATACATCACTAACGGTGGAAAACGCCGTTTTTGACATTTTAAAAAGTTGCAAGTTTGAAGCCCTCCTGCTTGCACACTAAAGCTTTCTTGTGCACTGTTTTCTACTCAATGAATCTATGCAACGTTTGCTGGAAGAAAATGTATTAAAACGCCTTTCCTTTTCGAACATATTTTTGTCAAAAAGCCCAAACTTTTCTCTAGGGGCTACACGCTGCAAAAAAAAAAAAAGTCGATTTTCAGTTATACATTCTTGCACGACGAATTACCTTGTTTGTCTTAAAACATATTATGTGGATTATGAAGCCGATTTAATTAACCTCAGGCAAAATTTTAGGCTCTCGATTGCTAGGTGTTTTATCAACAACGCATTAGATTCGTCAAATTCCGAAAGCAGCAACAATGGGACAACATTGATTCGAATTTTAAAAAAATACGCCATCTTAGATTTTTATTCAAATCCTCTTGGAAAACCCTCAGTACATAAGAATCATTAGGTACTAAAAAGGTGGTGCATTAAATTGTGTAAAGCTATGAAACGTAGTATAACACTGATAGCTTGTATTTAAAACTGTCAATGTTTACTTCTAAATTCTGACACCATTCAATAAGGTTCGCCGTTGAAACTTTTCCTGGATATTACGCAGGCTTTGCTCTTTCTTCCTGCAAAAATTTTGTATTTCTGGAATTGCCTGCTCATTCTCCATATTACTGGTAATTCTCCAAAATTCAAAAATATAAAGTAATGGACAACTTTGATTCGAATTTAAGATATCATCTTACCTAAAAGCAGTGCTTAGTTCTTCTTGAATATCAGGCACCAAAAGGTATTGCATTATGTAGAACAAAAATAAAAATAAATACAAAACTGAGGCATGGTTTTATTCTATACAATTGCTTAGGCCTTCCCTTTAACGAGCAGGAGTCAGAAATTCGATTCATTTTTTGCTGAATTTAGCTGCATTCTTTCTCATGCAATATTCAAAGCCTTCTCAGTGCTTATAAAATCGCTTTCTGCTTCTTTGCCATGTGGATGATAGCTTAAAAGGGAATAAAATTAGCTATTTCTTGCTATTTCATTGGACAACGCAAGTGGCGGTTTCTCTTTTACTCTACCCTGTAATTTTTTTTTTATTGTACGGTGCAGTGATACCCAATCCAGCTATTTATTTTATCACTTCTTATCTCTGTTATGGCAAAAATTAGCAATACATTTTAGGATCATTTTCCTCAAGTGAACGTACCTACTATCATGATCACAATGCGCTGCATCATGATAGCTTCGGTGGAATTATTAAAGGAGAGTGTTCTTGTCGACAGAGCTATCTCGGCTAAGCGATGCGAGAATACATAAAGCGAACTCACAATCCACTTAAACTGGAAAGCCACGGTTATCACTTTTAACTTGAGACCTTGCAGGTTAGGTGGGTGGCGAGTTTGCTTAGTGTTCTCTCGCCATGCTTGTCTTAGATAGCTATGTTCACAAGAACACGCCTTCTCGGCTCACTGTGCCGCAAGCATTAAGACGTATATAGTTCCAGTGAAGCTCTCATGCTGAAAAGCATTATGCCTATGATATTACGTAAGTACACTTGAGGAAATTTGTCTTCAAAAATATATTGTTCGTCTTCAAAAATATATAGTATACCATAAACGAGAAAACAAATAATACAATTAAGAGCTGGATTGAATATTACTGGACCGCACAATAAAAAAACGTTACAAAATACAACAAAGGCGAAACCGCCATTTCTCTTTTCCCATAAAATTGCAAGAACAAATTTACTCTAACTTAAGCTATCATCAACTCTGCAAACAAGCAGAAAAGGTCTCAATAATCACTGAGAAAGCTTTGGATATTGCATGAGATAAAATGCGACTATATTCAGGAAATGCAATTCTATTCAATAAAACCATGCCCTCAGTTTGATATTTATTTTGATATTTTTATTCTACAATTTCAGAAAGTTTCAGTACCTGATATTTATGATGAATGAGCAATATTTTAGGTGATTGAAATGAAAATCGATGATGGTGATGATTTTTATATGGAATCAGTTCTCCGCTTTTTTATGGGTTTTGGACAATTTCAAAGAAATATAGAGAACAAACAGACATTTCCAGAGCATCAATTTTTGCACCAGGAATCAAGAACAATACCTCTGTAATATGTAAAAATTTTCAATTCGAACAATTTATTACATGGTGCTAAAATTAAGAAGTAAACATTGACAATTTTAAGAACGAGCTCTCAGTTTTACATTGTTCTTTATAATTTTAAGCAACATGATGCAACGCTTTTTTAGTCCCTCATGATTGTTTGGCACTGAGAGTTCTTCAGGAAGATTTGAATAAAAATCGATGATGGTGTTTTTTCCTTAATTTGGAATCAAAGTTGTCCCGTTTTTTGCTGCTTTCGAAATGAACGTGAATAGTGTAGTTGCATGACATGAGGACTCTGTGTCAATGAGTCCTACGTCATCTGTAACAATTCAACAACACTTCACCGCTTCTTTCTCTATATGCACTAGGCACGGCACAATTATTCAGGTGGGGTATCCAATTAACATCTCCCATTAGCACAACATTCCTATCACAGTCAAGGAGGATAGCCATGCCATCAAACATATCAACACTCTCAGCTGCAATAGACGCATAAATATTGATCAGTCTCCACGGCTTCCTGGAGTGCCTCACGTATGAAGACGTCGTCCAAGCGCTTCGGAAACAACAGAAGCCTAAATTTGACCACTTTTGGTTCTGCGCCCACGAAAACAAAGGGACGGCCCACGGCCAGCGACGACACAGCGACGAGATCACCGCATGGCACCAGCTGCTCTTTCGATTGTGCCAATTTGTAGGTGACTATCTATATAAGAGACGTTTGAAATTGGTCAATTGAACTAATTTCCTTGAGGTCTACAACATGCCGAAGGGAGTCTCTGAAGTCCTGTGCCTGGTATGGGCGCCTGGCAAGGTCTGCATCCAACCAAATGGAATCAGCGACCAGCTTACCAGTTGGTGTGGGAGACGGGGAAAGACAATACGGTAGCCATTACGGCTGGTGCTAGTATTTCGGCCAGTGGCCGATTGAAGCCTTGTTCCAGAGAGCATGGAGGAACGCAACCGCTTGGAATAGTGTATTCGTCTTTCTCCAACACGATCCAACTATGAACTGCTGTTTTTAGACGGTGAGATATGGTTTCAGCTGATATGCTGTCACCTTTTTTTTTCTTTTTTTTTGTTGCCGTGTAAAAATCGAGAATGCAGTAGGAGCGATAGGAATTTACTGCTGAACTTTAGACTGTCAAGCTTCCCGAGAGCAAACTGCTGATATTTTGAACCATGTTGTGCAGTGTAGTAGCAGGTAAAAGCTTCCGCAGATTTCACAGGGCCGGCCGCGAGACCTCATCTTGGTTCTCCTATGAATGCAAGTTCTGCTCTTTTCGCGCACATAATTCTTGAAAAGCATTGAATTATGCCACAAACATTTCTTACGTACCGTTCTAATTGGCTTAAGACTATGAACTTACTACTAACGAAGTGCAGGAGGATCGGCGCTCTAGGTTTGCTTCAGGAAAATAATCGCTTCTTTGCATTTCTTTAGGACGCCCTTAGTTCATTTTGCACTGCTCTGTGCACTTTGTAAATGCGGAAGATCGCTCGCGCTGGTCGCGGCTTCGACGCGAACTAAGAATCTACACTCCCCGAATTTTCTAACCACGACTGGAAATGCTGGCGTTGACATTCCGCACGGATTCAACGACCCTACGTATTTTGGCACCTCAAGCTTCATGTAGGTGAGGGATTATGCAACAATTGTACTTTTTTATATATATTAGTGCTGAAAGATATGCACAGTAGACGTGGTGTATAGAGTCGGCTTCGCCTTTTGCGAATGTTTTTTGCTCGGTGGCCGATCTCGCGAAGACTCGGCCACCTATAGTCGGCAGACGGGTTTTGTCGGTGTCTCCGGCCTCAAAGCCTGTCAGACAGGGAAGACATCTGGTTTTCTGTCCTGTTGATGTTGTTTTCGGCCCAGTGCGACAGTTTGATGTGCCGCAGACACGGTCCGCCGACGAGCGGTGTCACTGACGGTGTAATCGCCGGGACTGCGTCGACGTCGTGTCATGCTAGTGTGACAGGTTGGGCACCGTCACAGGAAGCGAATGAGGGTTACAGTGGATTGAGAAGAATATGACGACAGCGTAGGAATTTTCAACCGGAGAATGGCTACCCGGAAAGCACGTGGAGGCCTTTCTCTCGGACACATTTCTGTGACGGTAGCAGAAGCAAGGCGGGTTAGAGTAGGAGACGAGCTTTTGTTCTCGTCCTTGTGAATTGGCCTACCTCACCACTAATGACCGAGCCCTGTCTTCCGTTTGATCGCTACGAACCCCAATGCGAACAACTCACTCTCCATGGCATGGGTACACGTTCCCAACGCTTTCTATTCCTTGCCTAATCTCAACAACACAGCCACAGGAAGCTGCAAGCGATTGTAGCTATTGGTAAAGGATGAGGCCAGGAGTTAGTGTCGTTAGTGTTAGGCAAATTCGAGCGGCAGGAATGGGTGACCAGAGAACGGTTACCTCGAGATCTGCTTGAGGCGGTAATATGGCGGAGGGTTGAGGGAGAGCATGGTAAGAGCGGATAATGCAGGACGGTCTGTCTGCGTTGGCAGCTACAAGGCAAGCTGTTCATAGACAGGCTTATCGGGAGCGGCGTCGCGCGCCGTCATACTGCGGATTATATTGGAACGTTAGTCGAAAGGGTATTTTTCAAGGTTGTCTCAACTATAGATGTATACATGCAGCCGTCGAATCTCTTTCCTGTAAACAGCATGAAATAAAACTACATCGAGAGCTGCCGTTGATATACTTTAGAAAATCTTGACTGCGCTGTGCGTTTTTATTTTTTATTTCTTAGTTTTCTTCTGATGATGTCAACAAACAACTCGAACAGTTTCCTTTTCTTCTACAGAGATAAAATTAGCAGCAAACATTAGAGAAATTTAAACGAGGAGGTTTTGTGTGGCTTGACGCTTTCTTTTTTTTAGAGCGAAAAAATAAGATGAATACTCCTAACGTCATGTAATCAATAATTATTTTGGTGATTAGACAAGTTTATTTTTAAAAAGAAGCCTAAAGCATACGATACCGACGGGACTACGGGAGAAAACGTGCGAGCTATATCATGAGGCTTTTATTTTATATGCGCCAAAACTGTTATTGCACTGGCATTTTTCGGACACCTAGTGAAGGAACATAAGGCAAACGCAGGCTCACCCTTTTGAAAGACATGATCAGGGCTGGCATAATGTGGTTCATGATGGCGCTGTCATCGCCGTTTGGGAGCACGTGCACACTGCAGTACTGGCCGCGCACTTTTACGATGCCTTCCTCGTCCCTTACCACTGTCTCGATGCACTCGTCGTAGGCGCCGAGGTCTGCAGAGGTCCCTTGCAATATGCCCGTTGGGTACTTTCCAGTGGCGTCGATCACTGCGAGAATTAGCGGACGGAAAATGAAAAGACACATCACGAAGACTGCGGCTTGTGTGTCTTGAAGGACAAAATTTTTAGAGAATAGCATAAAGACACTCGTCGTGCTTCTTTACTGAATTTCGTAATCAATCGATGCCACGGGCCACATATTATTCTGCGTGTCAAGTGTAGGAAGAGTAGTACGATTATAGCACGAAATAATTTTCAGAAAGCACTCAGTCGCAAAGCTCGTAGTTTCTTTTTTTTTGTGCACCCTTTATTAATAATGCCACCTGGTGTCCCAATGTTCTTGCTGCGCCTGGAAGAAGAGGACTCTGAAGTTGACTCTCGCGTGCTGTGCGCCGAACTTTGCCTGCTGGTACAGCTTCATCCCGTCGTTTTAGTCAAGTCTAGCCCTGTTGTCCGTGACAATAACAATCATTCAGAAACAAATTTTTAAAGCAACGAGCTCACGGACGTTGCGTGCCTTGCTATCCACTACATAAAAAAAGCATTTTTTTAGGTTTTATTATTACAATAAGGGAAATTACTGACTAAAGCTTCGTCTACACTCCTCCTCGCTGTGCGTTCTGTATCTCCGAGGCAGTGAGGAGAGACTGAAGACCAATTGTAGACAACATCACTGGAATTTGCGTACATGACACCGCAGACCGTGCTCTATAGGGTAGGTTTTCCGCGAACCAAGACAGGAAAAATACAAATGGCAGAGCGGTGTTTTGCTTCAGCGAAATTGACGCTTTCAATCTACTGAGAACAAAGCGCGCTGTACTCAATTCACCACCGTCGAGATCACAAGCATAAGGAGTTTTCTGTAAAGTTGTAATTCGGGTACAATGGATATGGAAGCACCAAGTGCTTAAACTGTCGTGAATTAGTGCAGTGCGCTGCACTTTCACTTCCTTTATGCAGGTTTACCGTGAGCACGATTGGCCTCAGTGAAACATCCGGACAATCGGCTGCACGTCTCGATTGGCCTGTAATGCATGTACTGGAGTTGCCAGTCGTTTCAGCTGGAGTAAATACCGAAGCATCTCTGTCATAGTGTGGTATTGAAAGGCACTCACTGCAGCCACTGAGAGCGGCTCTTGTAGAGTAGCATGTTTTCTGGCAGTACATGATTCTGTTCCATCTCGCTCTCAATAAAACCCTTCCGGCGGCCGACATCAAGCCCACAAACTCGTGCTGAACCCAGCATGACAGCCACAGAGGCAGACGCCATACCTTTTCAGGGCATAGTTAAACTCCGCCTATAAGGGTATGATGAGAGTAGTGATATAAAGGCCAATGACTGCTGCTCCAAAGGTGGATTCTCGTCCGCGCACATGCGCCTTTTTTCTCAGTCACTCACTCACTCAACCTATCAATCAATCAATCAATCTATAAATTAATAAATTTCACATCTATTATATGACACGTATTTGCGTATACATTCGTAAAGTACCTCGTTATAAGAGCAATCAACCAAGGCATGAAGTCCCACTTTATACAAGGTGTATACATAGCACTGCGTGGCCTAAGACACTATACCGCGTGAAGCGACAATTCTCGGCAATTCGCCTAGCGGCAGCGTCATGCGGTGGATTGAGAGCTGCCAAAACATTGCCGCTCGTCGCGTCGCTCAGGCTCTGGGTTAGACAATTTCGTCTGTCTCAAGAAAACAGCTCGTGAGGCCGCCGATCGCTGAAGAGGTTGAGATTGCGCCATTTAGTTTTGCCTTTCTTGCAAGTGATGCTTGTCTTCCTTGCCGTTTCGCGCCAAGAACCTGCAGATGCTCAGTTCGGATGTGCACATTCAGATAGTTCAATGAAAGCTTAATAGGGCAATAAAGGCAAGAAAAGCTAGTGTGTCTACATGTTGGTAATTGCCGAAACGAGCGATAGAAAGCCACATCTTGCAGTTATCTGCATCGCAGAGTGCAGTTTGGCACCACTGCGCTGTGTCCCATAGAAATACGATTTGTTAGTAAATTTTCATAAGTGTTGGTTTTTCGTACGTATGCTGTTTAGTGCTATAAACGGGATACTAGCGTAGCAATACTGCCTTTGACTGAACAATTAGGCGGCAGTAACAGAGCAACACTGAAATTGCGCCGCTCTGTCGCCGAGTCCCGTCGCTTCTTGCGGAGTGCATCAGCGGCAGCGATAATCACTGCCGTCATCGTCGCGCGGCGCATCGCCAAGGATTACCGTCTCTTGCAGTTACCGATTAAAATCATTGTGTATGCTTGGGGTCAAAGTGTACTGGAAGGCTATATTTTCATCTCACCCTTCCATACCGAAGGAAAAGTTCGTGTTTGAGCTCCTGCCAAATTTACCATTTCAAATGGTCTCGTAACATCTCAAAATCCACAGAACAATCAGTGTTAGATTTATCTCCATGATTTTTCGCTCAAAATGCCGCAGCCAGGTTTCCCTGTTGAGCGGGGGCTTTAAAAGCTATCGCGTTAACATCGCTGTCATTAATGTTCGAAATCTAAGCTATCATATATGAAGCCGTAAATGCAGATAATAGCGAATAGTGCTCGTTTGTCCAGAAATGTGTGGTCTGAAAACCGCTCACCCTGCGGTTCCTCGAACGGCCCTAGCGGTGCGAGTAACAGGCAGCCGATAAGTCTCGGTGCGTTCATGGCTGGCGGGGATGATTATTGCTTTATTGCATCATTTACCAGCCCAATAGGTGCTTAAATCTAACCATATTTTCCGGGTCATATTTGTGCATCTGCACTCCAATGCAGTGCGCTAAAATATTTCGCTGTTGATCAGGTGCATAGCACTACAGATAAAATTAATAATGGAATAAAAGAGATGTTCTTAGTCCACTGCATCCTGCATCGGGTAAAAAATCTAGTCAAACGATAACGTGCAGGCGCTGAAATCAACCAGCACTGTCAGAACAACTTTCTAGTTCACCCTCGTCCTTCCATCGGTTGAATCGAAACACAATTCGACGCCGCAGTCAGCCGAGTGGAGAAGGTTTTACGCCTTCCTGAGATCGCAGGACGTGTATCACAATGAAGATTATAATTGGCGATTCCAGCACAGACACAGAGCAAGCAGACGAGGCCCCGTGCGTGTCGTCTTGATCAGGGTTCTGTCGTCTGCTGGTGCCGTCCTATTCAAATTCTTAGAGTCCGTTTTTCTGACACCTCTTTCTCGAGTGCTGCTGGTACTATGATGGAACTGACAGCGAAGGAGGTAGGAATTCTCGCGAAAAAAAAAAAAAAAGGTCGAATCGACAACTGCAAAGCGGGGAAAGGAAACATTAGCCGCAAAACTGTTTTCCGCTCAAATTCGCACTCTATTAAAGGCTCGCTTCGCCGAGAAAGATGTTTAATTCCTCTGTCATCTTTTCATTTTGTGCGTCTGGTGTGTCATTCAACCCCCAAAATAAAACCATTGGTGGCAGCGGCTCGACCTCCGAAGAAGTGTAACGCTTATTATAGCACGCAATTCAAATTTTATGCCGAATTTTCCGCGTCAAAAAAAAAAAATGTTTCCTTCACCGCTATACGCAATAACGAGAACACTCATTACCAGCTAGGTGGTCACTACATTTTGTAGAAGCAGAGGGAACACTGTAAATTAGAGCACGCAGCGCAAAGAGGCGCCGCGCGCACTGCAACACATCAGCAGCATATACAATTTCAAATCAGCTTCCTGCGCACCTCATGACCTTGGTTTTGTGCAAAATACTTAGCTGGTTTCCTCGCGCTGCAGGAAGTTTAAAGAGAATTTTTTGTTCGTTTTAAAGCTGTTACTGGATTGTCTTGGCCATGGCTTGGAACTGGCTATGGCAGTCATCACACATCTTGGTTAAATGAAGAGTTGCTAAGTTAATTATAGTTAATTTTCTAATTAAATAGTATAGTTTCTTTGCAGTAAATAACTTGAGCCTCGATTGAAAGTTCGCTCCTGAAAACGTTTCTCCTCGTCTGTAATTTGTACTTCCAGAAAGTTCGCTCCGTAAACCAGAAGAGATTGATGTTAAGTTCAGCCTTCCGCTGTACTCTGGAGAGACGCTTCTGTAAATTAAAGCACTATCTCGGCCGTGGAACAGAACAAGGGCACAAGTGACGTTATAGGGAACCCAAGCTCTGCTTTCGTTGCGCGACGCCAGCGCAGCCACCCCTGTCGGCGAGCCGTCGAGGCTGAGCGGAACCGCCGGAGTCGATCGTGGCGGCCACAGCAATGCCCGTCGCATGGTTGCATTACTTAGACCAAAGGGGTGCGTCATCAATCGCCTTAGCGCCATCAATCGCCTTGAAGGGCGCATTGATTTGTAATAATTGGAACTACTGAGCAAAAAATCAAACAAAATACCAATCACGTTTTTATGCTGATGAGGCCATTCTTTTTAGTTCTTAAAATGAACGTGGTTAACTTATTGTGCTGTAACCATAGTGCACCTTATTTTTAACGCCCTTTTTGGCTCTTCTAAACCCAGTGGAATCTTCCAGACCGCGACGCGCTTGCGTGCGGGTAGACGGTGGTTCAGTGGTAATTTCTTTCTATCGTCATGAAGTCGTCTTTGCATTTGCGAGCGTGTGCACAGAACGTGAACGTGGTTCGTAATGTGTCGGACGTAGTCGCACGTCGTTGGGTTGGTTACTGTAAAACTTGTGGCTTGCAAAGGTTCTCGGACGTTGTTGCGTTGGCGCTCCTCCAAAGTGACGTCCCATCGCGTCAAGTGGAGGCATGCGCTGCTTGAAAGCGTCTGAATGCGTCACTTTCGATTTTGAACTCCGAAAGTGAGCGAGCGAGCTTTAATACTTTCCCGGCGCGCGTGGCATTCTGCACAGCCTTCCTCCTGTTACAGCCTTCCTCCTGTTACCTTCGCGGCGCGTTTCGGTTACTGTGTCGCCTTAACCAGCCTTAGTGGCATGAATTCACTGGAGATGTCGTTACTGAAGGGTTGGCGTGGGAGAGATAGCTTTAAATTATTTTCGCGGTTGCAATAAACGAACTTGTTGGAAAGATGTCATCAGCTGGTACAATGGTTGAAGGCGAGTTCAAGTTCAAAATAGTAAATGCTGGGGTTGCCTCTGCTGTAGCTTCAACAAAGCATTTTCTCTCGGACTTCAACTTCATCGCCCAAACAGCTACATATGTTTTAGGTAGTTCCGTTAACATCAGTCAGATCAATGTCCCCTTCAAAAGAGGTTTTCATTTAAATATTATAACTAATAAAGAGCAAGGAGTTTCGTTTTCAGAGCCTGAGCGAGTATGCGGCATAATGTTTGATGAGATGTACAGTCGTGAGCAAAAGTGGTATATAACACTCAGCCAGTGACAGGTCTCGGGAAAACTGCATAGAAATGTTATCTAGCGACAGGGTAAAGGACAGCGACATCGACACATGCATGGGGACAAAATGGGGCACCGCCACTATTGTCGCGATCTTAGATAGCTGTTGCTAGATAAAGTTGTCATGCAGTTTTTTCGAGCTCCGCCACCGGCTGAGTGTTGTATACCACTTTTGCTCACGACTGTACGTAGAGAAAGAGGTGTCCTACAACACATATTTCGATAGGTTTTAAGGCTTTGTGGAAATACTTTGGCAGACAGAGTGGGAACCTCTGCGATAAGGCGCTGGGGTTCAGGACCAGAGGCACTGAAATGACCGGTAAACAGACTCTTAGTTTTTCTGCCTTGGAATACTTTTTTAGGGCTTCTGTTGTGAGACTTACGTCTCGAGACAATATCGGTGATGCCCATTGCGCCCTCCTTGATGAGAAAGTAGAAAAATGATTGGTAGTGTGCAGCGAGGCTGTATATGAAGAACTGTTTTCCTTGTTCACACTAGTTACGTTTCGTTGGTTTGCAAGGAAAAGAAAGGCCGAATTTTGTTATGTGGGTGTTTATACAAAGGGCAGGACACAGGTTCAAAGTCAAGTGCTTGAGTCTATTCAGATGTCCGAAGTTTTGTTGCTGTGGGTAGTGAAGCATAGTTTTGGGGCATGCACAATATTCTGTTGCTTAATACTTAGGTTTATGGGAATCCTACTGCCTCAGCATGATGCCTGCAAGCTGACTGCTATTTGTAAACAAATCATTCCATCAAGTATAATACGCTTTCATGTAGTATTGCGTGCACAGAGTACTGTCAGTAATTGTTGAAGTGACTGCTTTGTTTCCGTGCGGGTTCTTTTTCACTTCTGTGCCCTGTGAACCGTAGTCTATAGACACTTAGCTGATAGCTGTACGCGGTCAATTTTCGTCATGGTTATAAAATAGTAACTTCTTTATAAATGGAGTTAATCAACATGATGGAAAACAGCGCGAAAGTACACGAAGGACGGAATGAAGTAAGACACGGAAGTAAGACCTTCGTGTACTTTCGCGCTATTTTCCATCATGAATGTTAACCAACTCACCCAACTTTCGGCATTACTTAGAGTTAATCAACCTTTTTGTAACATTCTTCA
The DNA here is from genome assembly GCF_055883805.1 of Amblyomma maculatum. Taxonomy (NCBI): domain Eukaryota; kingdom Metazoa; phylum Arthropoda; class Arachnida; order Ixodida; family Ixodidae; genus Amblyomma; species Amblyomma maculatum. Next base: position 35,057,844 of record NW_028146738.1, read on the forward strand.
TATTGGCTGTGATGGTGATAGGCCACATTACTTGCAGCTGGATGCCAAGCCTTAGTGATATAATACTGTAATGTATCTATCTAGTAAATAACTATACACGCGGAAAAAGATGTGTGTAATAGTATCCGTATATTTATGTGCATTTTTTCCAATTCAAGCTTCGCCCTACTGCTGCAACATTCTACTTTGTGTTATTATTGGAGTGGCCTATTCGATGTTATTTCAGTGCCTACTGTACCATTTACTGCGCCAAGTTGCTGCTTTATCATGTCTGAGAGCTGATATTAGCTGCTGTTCCTTTTAAGACACTCCATCCTGCTTTTGTGTTTTTCGGGGTGTGAAAGCACTACCACGCATTTGTCATTCATTAGGCCAGCGCATGCAATTTTAGCCCTATACACCCTGAAGAATGAAGGTGGATCTAAGTAGTGGTATAACGCACCGTGCTTTTTATGACGCCGACCTAGAAACAGTCAACGACAGCGAAAACGGAACGACGCTTGGACAAGTCGACTAAGAATTGAGCCTGTTCAAAATCATAGTTGGCATAACTTGGCAGTCAAACTTCCTGTAGAGTGAAATTGCTTCAATACTTGCGCAGCGAATTTTTCGCAGACTTGGCCGAGCGCCCTTACGTCTTCCTCTTCGTTGGCTTTGTCTCAATAAAAAGGATTCAAAATCCGCGCCAAGAGTACGTTTCTATGACGTCATACTGTTTGTTTGTTATTTGCGCTAGTCCTTAGAACATTTCTCTGGGCAGCGTGGCGGTGCCAAGAAACCAGTGCCTCGCTCATTCATCACCATGGGGCACTATGCGAGTTTTACTACCATGGGATCTACCTTGGCCACGGGAGAAGCGCAGCGGACGCTGCCGATCAGACGGCGACAGTAGCCCCAGTAGCACCCGCGTGTGTATTTTCAGAAATGTCCGAGCTGGGAGTAGGAGGGGAAAAGCGCCTGGCATGCTCTCTCTCTATATGTATTCCTTTGTCCGCAAAGTTAAAGAGATTTGATTGAGTAGGTTTTCGTTCAAGAATGCTGGTGTCGCTGTCTTGAATCAAGTTATTAGGTTGTCTTGAACCAAGTTATTAGGTTAATAATTTATCTAAAATTTGGAAGCTGCCCTTAAAAATCAATTGTTGCTCGCCGGAGAGCATTTATTCTAAGTTCATAAGTTATCCATGTATTTTTCTGAAGCACTGCATCATATTGCATAAATGGTTTTCACACTCGCTGGCGAATAGATCGAAACATAAGCTATTGACCTACTAGTACAAGGGCTTATTTAGCGATAATTTACATGAAGGTCATCATAGCTTCGTTTTTTCAGTGAGCGCAAGTTCTGATTTGGCGAAGGTATCTTCCATCTCGAACAAAACGCTCTCATTTTTCCTTGCTATGAAAGAAACAAATGTGAGATAGCATAGACTTTTACCGCTGTCTTAAAAGTACAGTTAACGTCCAAAACTTTCTTCAGGAAATACTAACCTTGTTTTCATACCTTCCTAATAATCCGGGAGCGGACACAAAGCAAAAATAAAGCATTAAAACTTCTTTCAAAGTTATTTAAAATAGTTTTGTGTGTGTTTGTGCCCTATTTAGTTATTGCGCGTTTTGTGCGCTGATTTGGCACAACTGGCACTCAACACTGTGTTTGCACAGCCAGTTATGCGTCTGTAGAGCAAATATGCACAAAACTAAGTTCTTATATGGAGTCAGAGTCGAAGGCTAGCTTCTTCAGAGTTAGCTTACCAGCCAAGCTTATAGTCCATTCAGCTTTTCAGGGCTTAAAAAATGCGCTGCCTCACAAACAGGTGCGTTGGTGATATTTCAATGGACGGATAACGCTTATCGCCTACATTCCAAGGATCTTCAGTGTATAGATACCACTGCCATCGGAAAATATGTTTGCACGCCGGGAACTTTCATACGTAAGAGAACACGATTACTTCTGCAAGGATCCCATATCAATGGAAGTAAATCATTTTCTTCACATTCGAAAGCGCAGAACATCGATCAAGCGCGCCGTCGAGTGCTTCGTTTCATATTGCTTATGGAGCGTTCGGTATTTCGATCATTTAACAAAATCGCTAGTACTACGCACGCAACGTATCCGATGTGATCGCTTACTCCTGAAGCGCACTTCGCGTCCAATCGATTATAGTAGTTGCAATCATCTGCCTCAGAGAGTACACATTGTCAACGAGCTTTTCAACCTTATTCAATCTCGATATACGCAAAATTAAATTCTAGCAAGCAGATCTCTCCTGAGCCGCGCTGCAGACAGTACACTGCAATGTGCCAGATTTGCAGGAAGAGAGCTCTGCACGTGCACTGAATGGAGCGGTGCAAGGAGTACGCCCAGCCCCTGTATTTCCATCTTATATGTTTATGTCCTATATATCGCTCATCGACAGGAGCAGCCAAATTTACTGTATAGGCTATATAGAACATCAGCCTATATAGCAACTCTAGGAGCATATATAACTCTATATATAACTCTAGTCTATATAGTAACACTAGGAGCAGTAGCACTGCCGCTCGACGCTTTCAGATTCTATGTCACCACTAGATGCTCAGACTAAACAAATGATCCTCACCTGAGAATGTGGTGGTGACATGAACAAGACAAATAACTCCGCCCTTCGATTAAAGAAAATATTTTGCAAATGACACATGAGGAGTCCGCTCACCGGTACGCTGCCTGTTGAGTTTTACATGCTCAAAATCCAGCCTCGAGTCTTCAAATGAACGTCGGCTTACTGTCCCGCTACTCAGTAAAATATTCAGTCTCTTAAACCAAGCAGGTTGCGATAAACAGTAAGCACATGTTAAATACAAAAAAGCAAGGCCTAATTGACTTACGTCTTAAGGCCCATGGCTCGAGCTCTTGAATGGCACGTGCAAACTTGAGCAAGCCGATGCTGCATTCAGGTGATATATCGGCCTGTAGAACATTCCTCATTAATCCCCTCCCTTCACTTGACATGAATTTCTTTATCGAAGCCCGCAGGTTGTCAAGACTGAACTTGGCTGGTCCTGTGGTCGTTGGCACCATTTCCACTGTAGTAGCAGAGTCTTCACTAGAATCGGTTAAGCTTGCCCCTGCCTCGCTGCTGGTAACGTTGTCAGCAGCTTCTGTGGCCAGAGAATCCCCATCGTACACGAAATCTGATTTCGATGACATGGTCGAGCTCGAAGACAGCGACGGAACTGCATCTCGCTCAACTTCCGTTATTGCTTCCACTGTCGTCACGTGGGGTTCGTCTGTACCGTAAGAAGGGCTTCTTGGGTAATTAGAGGGGACCTGCGGCCGCAACTCCACCATTTCATGGTAGACAGCTTTTTGTGCGAGCGTAGAAAAGTCGGCACTGCTGGTATGCACATCCTGTATGATTGTAGCATTAGTAGTGACAAAGCTAGCAGAGCGTGTCGTTGTAGTTAGGGCATGGCACTTGAGCACCGACGGAAGAAGACCATAAAATACCAGACGAAATATCGCAGCCATTCGGGAACCCATCTTCTACTCAAATGTTGACGCATTCACAATCGCACCCGGTGAATCCACAAGCACGTAATTAGTTATTTCCAAATACTCCTTGAGCAAACAAATACGCATGAATTCGATCCCAGCTGCCCTCCGCTAGCGTACATCCATTCAGTGCCCTGAGGAGGGAAATGTGTTTCCAAAGTGGTTCTTTATCCTAAACGAACGTCCCATCGGCAGCTGTTCGTAAAAATGAAGCTCCGTCTCTTTCTGTGACCTTGCTTAACTGCCTCGTGCAGACATTCCATGCATCTACAGACACGCTGCGAGGACGGGCTGCAACGGCCTTCAAATGGACAATAACCTGCCCGGCTGTTTTTGTGCACCACGGTGAAACTTTTTTCTTTTCACTTAGCTGCACGTGACTAGAGAAGCTAACTCACCACAAGACTAGTACCAGACCTGCGTAATACGAACATGCAAGAGCTTGCAGCAATACAAAACCTGCTTCTGTTGAACTAAATGATGGCGCAATCTCTTTTATCAAGCAAGTGAAGGTCGCAATTTCAATGACTCGCTTTCCTGGAAATATTACACCCTGACCGTAACTGTACCTGAGGCTTGCGACATCGTACGCAACTGCAGTTAATTAATGGCGCGTACGAATCCCTTATGGTATTTACAGTAAGTGATGCGTAGATAGATGCATATACAGCACCTGCAGCATTTATTTCGCAGCACTCTCTTTGAAAATCTTATCTATTGTCATTTATATACGTGCTCCCTCAACACACCTAGTATTTGCATTTTTGGTAATTACTATAAATATATAGTAAGGCATAAAACATCTTATCGTTAGAATAACGCAAGGGCAGCATATTTAATGATCGTTCAAGTCTCTCGTATGCCACTGCAGACATACACACGCTGCACGTGCAAAGACAGCAGGCGTCACATACGTTCGTATATGATAACTGCGTTGTCATCATCATCATCATTAGCCTGACTATACCCACTGCAGGGCGAAGGCCTCTCCCATATTTCGCCACTTAACGCGGTTCTGTGCTAGCTGCAGCCACTTGACCCCCGCGAATATCTTAACCTCATCCGCCCACCTAACTTTCTGCCGCCCCCTGCTATGCTTTCCTTCTCTTGGAATCCAGTTTATTACCCTAAGCGACCATCGCTTATCCTCTCTTCGCACTACATGCCCTGCCCATGCCCATTTCTTCTCAATTTCCACTAGAATGTTGGTAGCGAGTTATTTCTCTGACCCACTGTGCACGCTTCCTATCTCTTAATGTTACCCCTACCATTTTTTGTCCAATAGCCCTCTGGGTTGTCCTCAACTTAAGTAGAACTCTCTTGGTTAGCCTCCACTTTTCAGCCCCATAGGTGAGTACAGGCAAGATGCAACTGTTGTATACTTTCCTCTTGAGCGATACCGGTTGCGTTGTAAACTGCGTTGTAAATTCAAACAAATTTTAGCCTGCGAAACAACCTACCAACGGCTTCAGAGTAGTTACGCCAGCAAACGTGGATTGCGGGAGAATATTTGGTGATCATATCGAGCAGCATAACTGCGACTGCCGGAAGTGTATCGCTGAAAGCATTGACGAGGTTTGCAAACACACTCTAAACAGAGCAAAAAAAACCGACCAACTGGTATATTTTGGATATCGAGCATATGAAAAATTAAACAGCCCGATCAAGACAAGGACCGCTTTAGAATAATGTCACGTAGCGGTGACAATACCACTGGCAACAAATTAGGAGGCTCGAGCTTGACTGGAATAAATTCTTTATAGGGCTGACTTGCGCCGGCAAAATAACTAAGCAACTCGGCGGCAGCGATAGCAACAAACGTGCTCGTCGATCGTCGAACAATGAATGCCTGTCGCACACATCAACACTAAATTTAAAGGCGGCTCCGAAGCATCTAGATAACGTCACAAATTGTGTTCTTGCACAACCTGGAACATTGTAGAAATATACGCGACTGGACGGAATCTTCAAGACAGATCTCGGCGCATCTTGCGCAACAAAGAAACTGATAAAGGTGCGTCTCTCGGCATCGAGGATTAACAAACAAACAATACAGAATTGATGCGCGTGCCATAATCACAGTGATAAGGTAGCATGCCGGCGGCTGTTAAAAGAACAACAAATACAGTTTTGAAGGTTTCGCGGCATTATTCCCCCCTTAAAAAAACATCGCCTCGATGTTTCAAAACAAAGCAACCTAAACCCCACAAAGTTTAAACACCACAGATTCTTTAACGGGCGTAATATAGCTTCATTAAGTAAAAGTTGAAATTTCTCCAACCAACATTTTTTGGTTGGTTGGAGAAATTTAAAGTTTTACTTAGTTATTATCCCAACCGGAAAGGCAAATCTGTCGAAATGTTTACCTTTCAATGGCTTCATTCGCACAACATGTACGATTCCTGGGCATGCGCGTCGCCGTTGTGATGCTGAAGTACCGTCGGGAATGCCTTCATAGTCCAGTGGTCCGACGCGGAGAATGATTTTGTACGGCCCAAAATATCGACGCAATAACTTTTCACTTAGCCCGCGACGGCAAATTGGTGTCCAAACCCACATCTGGTCTCCTGAATTGTACTCTGCGTGGCGTCGTCGTGAGTTGTATCGTCGGCTGCCGGTGCGCTGTTAGTCTTTAATACGTAGCCGTGTGAGTCGTCGGGCTTCCTCTGCACGCTAGAGGTAGGCGACGACGTCAAGGTTGTCCTCGTTGGTTAAGTACGGAATCATTGCGTCGAGCGTCGTCGTGGGCTTCCTGCCGTACACAAGCTTGAAAGGGGTAGCTCTGATCGTCTCCTGGACTGCCATGTTATACGCGAAGATCACGTACGGCAAGATGGCGCCCCAGATCTTGTGTTCGGCGTCCACGTACATAGCGATTATGTCTGCGATAGTTTTGTTGAGGCGCTCCGTAAGTCCGTCGGTCTGGGGATGGTAGGCAGTTGTCCTCCGGTGACTTGTCTGGCTGTATTTCAGGATGGCTTGAGTAAGCTCTGCCGTAAATGCTGTTCCCCTATCCGTAATGAGAACTTCTGGGCCGCCGTGTCGTAAGAGGATTTGGTCGACAAAAAATCTTGCTGACTTCCACGGCGGAATTAACCGTTAGGCAGGGCTTTGGCTTCAGCGTAACGGGTCATGTAATCAGTAGCCACGCTGATCCACTTGTTTCCCGTCGATGAAGTTGGGAAGGGTCCGGGAGGTCCATTCCTATTTGTTGAAAAGGCTTAATTGGGGATGATATTGGGTTCAGTAGACAAGTAGGTCTCGTCGGAGGTGTCTTGCGTCGCTGGCACTGACGGCACGTTTTAAAGTAACGGGCGACATCGGCAGCTAATAGAGGCCAATAATACTTCTGGATTCGGTGCAATGAGCGTGCAAGGCCGAGATGTCCTGCCGTTAGCTCATTGTGACACGCTTGTGGAATGTTGTCTCTGAGGTTTATAGGTACAACACGAAGCTGTGCCGTCCTGTTTGATGCAAAGTCCTTCACAAGGACGTCATTTTCTAACACGGAGTAATTTCGACCACCTGGGGATCTTTAATGTAAGCGCACGTTAAAGATCCTCAGGTGGGCGAAATTACTCCGTAGCCCTCCACTACGGCTCCCCTTTCTCTCTTTTCACTTTCAAACCCACCTTCATCCTTTCCCTTACGGCGCGGTTCAGGTGTCCACATAGCAAGTGTGACAGATACTGTGCCTTTCCCTTCCTGTGAACCAATTATTTATTATTTAGGGATGACAGCTGACGCTTGATACAGGGGAAGAGGAAGCGGTCTTTCCTTCTAAGTAATCTGCTAGCGCTTTCAGCTCAGGGTCTGATCGCTGTTTTCTCTGCAAAACTGCTGGCGCTTACCAGTCCCAAGAAGGCATCTTCGTCGTCTTCTCTCGGCGGCGCATCAACGGGGGCTCGTGACCAGCAGTCGGAATCGCAGTGCTTGCGGCCGGACTTGTAGACGACTGTGATGTCGAATTCTTGAAGACGCAAGCTCCATTGCGCAAGGCGGCCGGAGGGATCTTTTAAGTTGGCGAGCCCGCAGAGAGCGTGATCATCGCTCACAACCCTTAATGGTCGTCCGTACAAATATGGGCGAAATTTTGATGCGGCCCAAATAATGTCGAGACATCTTTTCTCCGTCGTCAAGTAATTGGATTCAGCTTTCGACAGGGAACGGCTAGCGTAGGCGATAACTTTCTCCTGTCCGGCACTCTTGCGAACGAGAACAGCGCCTAGGCCCTAACTGCTTGCGTCGGTGTGAATTTCGGTCTCGGCGTTTCTGTCAAAGTAGCCAAGGGCAGGAGGAGACTGTAGGCGGCACTTAAGTTCGGCGAAGGCTTCTTCTTGCGGCGCTTCACATCGAAAACCTACGGCACTCTTTGTAAGCTGCGTCAACGGCTCGGCAATGTGCAAAATGTTCCTGACAAATCGTCGATAAAAAGCGCGCAGCCCAAGGAACCTGCGCACGGCTTTCTTGTCGGGGGGGGGGGGGGGGGGGGGGGCGGTGGAAAGTGCGCAATCGCAGCCGTTGTTTCAGGGTCAGGGCGAACACCATCCTTGCTAACGATATGACCCAGGAATTGCAGTTCCTCGTAGGCAAAGCGACATTTCTCTGCTTTTAAAGTTAGCTCTGATGGCTTGGTAGTTTCTAGCACGGTCCGAAGACTTTTTAGGTGGTCTTCAAAGCTAGAGGAGAAGACAACGATATCATCCAAGTATACCAGACAAATCTGCCACTTCAAGCCCGTTAGCACAGTGTCCATTACTCGTTGAAACGTCGCTGATGCAGAGCAGAGACAAAATGGCATCACCTTGAACTCGAAAAGGCCGTCCGGTGTGATGAATGCGGTATTCTCGCGATCTCTTTCGTCGAACTCAATTTGCCAATATCCGCTCTTCAGGTCCATCGATGAGAAGTACCTTGCATTGCAGAGCCGGTCGAGTGTGTCGTCGATGTGAGGAAGAGGGTAAATGTCTTTCTTCGTTATGTTGTTTAGGCGGCGGTAATTGACGCAGAAGCGAAGTGTCCCGTCTTTCTTTTTCACCAGAACGACTGGCGCTGCCCAGGGGCTTTTTGGTGGCTGGATAACATCGTCACGGAGCATTTAATTGACTTGCTCGCGGAATGCTTGGCGTTCTCGCGGCGATACGCGGTAGGGGCTTTGGCGCCGAGGTCGGGCGTCTTCGTCCGTTAAAATGCCGTGCTTGGTCAGTGGTGTTTGACGTACCTTCGATGCTGATGAAAGCACTCACTATCGCTTCTAAGAAGACTTCGAATCTAGTCTTTTCTGCTGTGGGTTAATGCCGGGTTGATATGAAATGTGCGCTCACGAAACATATCAGGTGCGTCTTCCAGGGGCTGTCCGTGGAGGGCCGATACATCTTGGAGGTCCGCTAATTCATCGAGAAAAGCGGTCATCGTGTCCCTGTTGAGATGCCGGTATTCTTCAGTGAAGTTTGTTATCAGCACCTGAGCATGTCCTCTCTGGAAGTTTATGATGCCTTTTGCGACACCGATACCTCGTTCCAAGAGCAATTGGATAATTCCTTCGACAATGCCTTCAGCGGTTTCGATGCCTGCGCTACCCACGCAGACTACGACGCTTGATCGGGGCGGCACGGTCAATTCTGCGTCGAGGACGTTAAGAGCGACGTGTTGCGTCGAAGTTGTCGTAGTAGGAATGACTTTATCGGCAGAGAGCTTGATGAGCTTAGATCGCAGGTCGGTGATAGCCCTATGTTCATTTAGGAAGTCCATGCCTAAAATCACGTCGCGGGAACACTGCTGCAAGACCAAGAAGCTCGTAGGGCAAATGCGTCCATTCACTGTCAATTTTGCGGTGCATCGCCCGGACGGCGTAATAAAGTTACCACCAGCGGTGCGGATTAGCGAGCCATCCCAAGCGGTCGTTACTTTCTTGAGTTTTGAGGCAGACGGTCCACTGATGACTGAATAGTTAGCTCCGGTGTCGACTAGAGCCGTGACTGGGCGACCATCAACAGCAACCTCAAGGTCGCTTGTTCGCGTCCTCGTATTAAACGTTGGCTTCTGTGTTCGATCTCTGCTTCGTCTCGTGCTGAGGTCGCGGCCGGGGCACACCGTCATCACTTCGCTGGGCGGCGATGTCGGCTTGCCCTCTGGTTGTGTTATCGTCGATGTCGTCGTGTGGAGCGGCATTGAAAAGGCTGCGTTATCGTTAAGGGTTGTCGGCGGCTGAGAATCTTCGTCTTTTCGCCGTTGAGCAAACTCACCTCCAAAGGTTGCTCTATTTAGTTTCCCCTGCGCGGGCTTGGGGACCTTTCGTGCACACAGTCATCGTAGGTACGGCCTGGCGACGCAAAGCGGGCCCTGTGTTGCGAGGGTGAGCGTGACAGACGAATTGGCGACGGGTGCTCTCCTCTCTGCAGGAAGTTGTCCATTTCTTGTGGTCGCTCGCCAGGACGAGGTCGTGGGGCGTCGATGGCGAAACCGCACAGGTCGATACGTCTGTAAGGGCAGTAGCGTAGGATGCGGCCGGCCTCACTGCAGTGGAAGCATAATGACCGGTTATTCGCTGTCCTCCAGGCGTCCCACTTCCTGGGGCTTGGGGTTGTTGGTAGGCTTGTAGGGCGGGGGCCAAGGGCGGCTTTCAGGGACAGGACGGTCATGGCTAGGGCTTGGAAAGTCATCACGTCGGGGCGCGGGGCAACGTAATGCAGCAGCGTAGTTCATCGCTGTTGCCTCTTGCTCTGGAACTGTCGCAGCTGTTACTTGAGGAACGCCCAGCGCCTGCTGGACTTATTCACGGACGACGACCGCGAGCGTCGCCACCTGGGGTTGTTGCGATGATGGCAGCAATCGGCGGAGCACCTCTCGCACGATCTCCCGGATGAGGTCCCGAAGGTTCTCTCCGCTTGCAAATGTGCTGGGGTAGTAGCCCGGTTGAAGTGGTCGCTCGTAGTGGCGCATCCGGGTGTCCAACATCCTCTCGACAGTCGATGCTTCACTTTCAAATTCGCCCACAATTTTCGGCGGGTTCCGGACATGTCCAGCAAAAAGCGACTCTTTAACACTTCGTATTAAAAACCTCGCTCTCTCACCTTCGGTCATGTTAGGGTCGGCGCGGCGAAACAGGCGCTTCATCTCCTCTACGTAGTCCAGGACGGGCTCATTTGAGAGTTGAAGTCTTGATTGGAGGAGGGCCTGAGTTCTTTCCTTTCGGACAGAACTTGCAAAGGCCATCGAAAACTCTGCTTTGAATATCTCCTAATCCTTTAAAGAAGTCTCGTGATTTTCGAACCAAACTCGGGCGTGTCCTTGAAGGACAAAGTAGACTTGTCTGAGTTTCGCAGCGTCTTTCCAGCCGTTGAATTCTGCCACACGGTCGAAAAGGTTCATCCAGTCTTCCGCATCTTCCTCCGGTCGTCCATGGCAGCAGGGGGGCTCACGGGGTTGGACGAAAACAACCGGTGCTGTAGGCTGGGCCATTGTCAGCGTCAATGCTTTCCGAGATCGAATGGAGTCCGGCAGCAGACCGTTTTCAGGATGGAGCCTTTGAAGCCAGCGACTGGTTGGTGGCCTTCTGGCTGGTCCTCCAGGGTAACAGGAACAAGGCTGGGGTCTTCGCTTGAAGGATGAAAGGCAGCACCTCCACCAGATATCACGTAGCGGTGACAATGCCATTGGAAACAAATTAGGAGGCTTGAACTTCACTGGAATAAGCTCTTTATTGGCCTGACTTGCGCCCGCAAAAGAACTTAACAACTCGGCGGCGGCGATAACAACAAACGTGCTCGTCGATCGTCGTACAAAGAATGCCTGTCGCACACAGCAAGGCTCAATTCAAAGGTGGCTCCGAACAGACTAGATAACGTCACAAACTTTTACTAGCACAACTGAGAACATTGTAGAAACATACACGCTTGTCGGAATCTTCGAGACAGATCTTGGTGCATCTTGCGTAACAACGAAACTGATAAAGGTGCGCCCCGCAACCATCGAGCATTAACAAACAAAGAACACAAAATTGATACGCATGCCAGAATTGGTGATAAGGCCGCATGCCGGCGGCTTTTATAGAAACAACAAATACAGTTTTGAAGGTTTCGCAGCAATATATGTGATGCAAATAAATCTCAGTGGCGCTCAGTTATTTTTGTTGCCTGCTTCACAAATTTGTTAGAAAAATTACTTCGCATGTAAAATGCGCAATTTTAACACTAATGTATCCTATATTTGAAACGTCAGCCGAAAAAACTTATGCCATTTAAAACTGATAGCACCGCCCACAAACACGGCACTAGATATCATGGATAACTTGTTGAGATAGGTGTTCATACTGGGTTCTAACGACTAAAAAGCTGCTTCGCGATACAAACATAACGCTTTTATCAGAATGGAGTTGGACATGAAACTATATCAGGCATGGTCGAGAAGTCGCTGTGACCGCGGTGTAGAAGGATACACGTAAGACATAGCTTTTCCAAAATAACTTTGTTGGTCTCTGCGGCAGCTCGGCGTATTTGGGAGTCACTGCGCGTGATATGTTCAGTCGTTTCTAAGGATTTACATCACAGTGCGCGTGTGTTATCATTATGATTTAATTCCCTTTTGTAGCTGCGTGTTGTGAGGCGCCCAGAGCTATAGCATCAAGGAGTAGGGCATGGTCAATTTAATTATCAAAAAAAGGATTCCTTCCATATCTGCTTTTTTACAGTTTCGATATAGGTCTACCCTCTTCTTCTTTTGCGTAAAATTTATCCAATTTTTACCTTCTGTGTCTTTTACTTTGTGTTTAACATTCTTTATTTCTCCGACCTTTTAACATGCATACTTACTGGTCAGTTTGCTGGTTATTTTCACCATTTTGAGTCAATTCATTTTAGGGGATGATATTTAAATACTCAGGCTGCCCGCCGGTTACTGTCGATTTTTCTCAATCGTTCCTCATATAATATTTTACTAAACGCTTCCCGCGCTTCAAAACATGGCAAGCCCATATTAAGCCCATATCACCTTGTAGCTCCTCCTATAAGTTTTGCCGTGGCCGTAGGCACATAGTGCTAATCATCCAGCAGCTATTTGATTTATTTAGGTAGCAGCGTATCAGTAGTATTGATGGAGGACACCCATGTCCTAATACCTTGTATATCTCGATAGTTTCCGTACTTCTTATACCAATTGCTATATTATATCTACTTCATTATCCCAGTATATGTCCTGTATCAAATCTTTTACGCCATATCTATGTCTTCATTATTTATCATGTTCAACAGGAGTTCCCTCTTTACGTTGTCGTATGCCTCGTTTATGTTTAGAGAGCCAAAATACAAAGGTTTGTTTTCTGATTTAAATATTTCTGCATTGGGCAAGAACAAACCGGCTATCATCTAATCGCCTACCATTCGTAACCTTGTTCTGCAGTTCTCTGAGTATCCTATCACCTTCTACCCCTGAGTGGATTTCAATTTTACAGCTGAGTTGCCGGCCAGTATATAACAGATGTGATCCAAATCAACAAATCAACCACTAGGCTTTAATTTGCAACCTATATTCTTTCCCTTCAAAAATAAAAATCCACCAGCTGTCCGAAATTAGCTTATTCATTATGACGGCTTTCAAAGCTTTTAACTATGCTTCGCTGCTTCTTGCACCAAGTGAATTAATCAGCTTCACTGGAATTTCTTCAATCCCTATTAAAGTGCATTTATGAATATTTGCTTCTGCCTTTTTACAGTTCACTCTGGTAAGTTCTAAGCCGCTTTCTATCTTGTTGTCCGGCGTTTCTCTTTCCATGGGGAGATTATTGTATCATCATGGCTAAATGACCCAACTAGAGCGGATGGAATGTGGTTGACCGCGTGATCTCCCTCTAAACATTTTCCCTCTGTATCTGGCATTCGTTCCTGATTTCTCGAATTCTTTTTACCTGACCAGCTTATAGGGTCCAGACTTTTATTGGTCCGCTTTAGTTGCATCGCGGATTTCAGCCGTCCAGCGATCGGTGGACTGCTTTTTTTTTACTCTGGACAAAAGCCTGCGCAACCAGTTTCTTTTGTCGATGCGATTATTCTTTCTGGCCCATTTACTCTCGAGAGAGCTGTGCCTTCTTCTGTCGCTCTATTGCTTTTTTTTTAATCTACGGCTTTCCTAATTTTCTTATTCAACCCGTTTCGTGTCTTCCCCTACTAAAAAATACTGTATAATATCCCTACTGCAAATCGTATAAAGGTTTATTGTACAGGATATGGTATGCAGGATTGTGGGCTATTTCAAGAATTTCCAGTACTGCACAGGAAAGTCCAAAATGAAACCGCGCGGTGCTCTGATACTGGAATTTCCTGTATGGTTGATGGCCCTAATGCCAAGATGGCCTTAGACCTGTGCACCTGTGTTCACTTAACTAAACTCACAAAGAGACATCGTCGGCGCCGTCAGGTCATACCCAAAGTGTTTTGTCCACTTGTCTCTCCAATCCTTCTCTCCCGTTATCCCCCTCCCCGCTTTTCTTCTTTTTCTTCCCCCCTTTTTTGCTTCGTCTGCTAATCTGCTTGCCCCATTTTTCCCGGACGAAGGTGAAACCTTTGGCCATCGCCCGCCCCTTTCTTTTTTTTCATTTTTTTTTCATAGCTCCCCGGATTTTCTTGGTTCGTCCGCGCGCCCTTCCTCATTTTTGTCTTTGCCCTCCATGGTGGTCTTTATTCCTTTTTGTGTGTGTGTGTGTGTGTGTGTGTAAGGGGCGGGGTTGTTCCTTCTTTCTTGCATCCGTACTATTTTCAAACCTTTAAGACTGTGGTTACATTGCCCCTTACACGCACACACACACACACACAAAAAGGAATAAAGGCCACCATGGAGGGCAAAGACAAAAGTGAGGAAGGGACGATATATATATATATATATATATATATGTATATATATATGTGTGTGTGTGTGTGTGTGTGTGTGTGTGTGTGTGTGTGTGTGTGTGTGTGTGTGTGTGTGTGTGTGTGTGTGTGTGTGTGTGTGTGTGTGTGTGTGTGTGTGTGTGTGTGTGTGTGTGTGTGTGTGTGTGTGTGTGTGTGTGTGTGTGTGTGTGTGTGTGTGTGTGTGTGTGTGTGTGTGTGTGTGTGTGTGTGTGTGTGTGTGTGTGTGTGTGTGTGTGTGTGTGTGTGTGTGTGTGTGTGTGTGTGTGTGTGTGTGTGTGTGTGTGTGTGTGTGTGTGTGTGTGTGTGTGTGTGTGTGTGTGTGTGTGTGTGTGTGTGTGTGTGTGTGTGTGTGTGTGTGTGTGTGTGTGTGTGTGTGTGTGTGTGTGTGTGTGTGTGTGTGTGTGTGTGTGTGTGTGTGTGTGTGTGTGTGTGTGTGTGTGTGTGTGTGTGTGTGTGTGTGTGTGTGTGTGTGTGTGTGTGTGTGTGTGTGTGTGTGTGTGTGTGTGTGTGTGTGTGTGTGTGTGTGTGTGTGTGTGTGTGTGTGTGTGTGTGTGTGTGTGTGTGTGTGTGTGTGTGTGTGTGTGTGTGTGTGTGTGTGTGTGTGTGTGTGTGTGTGTGTGTGTGTGTGTGTGTGTGTGTGTGTGTGTGTGTGTGTGTGTGTGTGTGTGTGTGTGTGTGTGTGTGTGTGTGTGTGTGTGTGTGTGTGTGTGTGTGTGTGTGTGTGTGTGTGTGTGTGTGTGTGTGTCATAGGCGTTTGCTTTGAGCGATTGAGGAACAGCGTAACAAAGTTCGGGGGCAATCTTTTCTTAAAGTGCCATAATAAAGTTTGCAAAGCTGGATGTACCATATACACGTCTCACTGTGAGCTCGATGCATCTCTGAATGGCACAGGCTATATATATATATATATATATATATATATATATATATATATATATATATATATATATATATATATATGTAAATAACATTTTAACTATAAGCTCTGACACAGACTATATTATCTATGCAGTGGATATAAGCATATTTGCAATCGGTAGTACAGGCAATGAGTTTGTTCACAAAGCAAACCATATGCCAGATAAATAATTCAATGGGCTCGTGTAAACGGTTTAAAAATAAACACTGTCAAAACAAAAGCAATTTTATTCAGAAGCAAAAATAAAACTGTTGTAGTCGATCAACCAATTCTATCAAGCTCAATGCCGATCGAACTCGTGCCTAAGTTCAAGGCGCTAGGTGTCATCTTTGAAGGGAATCTGTCCTCTCTATCTCAGATAATAGGACCCGTTTACCATCATCGCTACATATTGCCTCAAAATATTATGATGTAAATTTACAATACCTTATTTTTCTTAGAATCAACTACTGCCATTTATTCCGGGGGTCCGCAACTCAAGGAAATCTCCAAAAAAAGATTTTTGTTACAAAAAAGGTTTTTAAGAATTGTTGAGAACGTTCCAGCCTCCTTTCATACCCAGGAACTGTTCATCAAATACGCAGTAATGCCAGTCGCAAAGCTATGTGACTATCACATTTGTAGCAGACTGAAACAAGATTTGAATATTGAGTCTGGTTTTTTGGCAACTCTGGCCAATATGAAATTAAGTGAATATATCCACACAACTCGACATAGCGAACCATGGCGAGTAAAAACATATAGAACGACATATGGACAACAAATGATCGAAAACAGATTACCAAGGCTACTTAATTGGCTTCACAGCCAAAACATTCGCCTTAATACAGTTAGCTTCAAATCAATACGTACCATTATCAGTAACTCCTTCAACAATGATAATTAAAGACAATGTGTTACTTTGTCTGCCTTACTGCTTTTTTTATTAGCCGTGTTGTGCGCACTTTCTGTAAATTGCTTGTCTATGTTTTCAGTTATTTGGCCAGTTTCGCCTCATCGTTTTCGTTTGACCCTGTTGCGCAGTAATGCATTAATACGGTTATTGCTGTTTTATTGTTGTATTTTTATTGTGTTTTTTTTTGTCACAGAGCTGCTCTGCCACTATTTGAGCGTGGGGCTTTGTCAAGGTGTCCTTGAGATACCGTTTGCCTCGCGCTTCCAGTGTCATATACACATTGTATGTGATATGATGTGATATGATTCAAATAAACTTCAATTCAATGCAATTCAATTCTAATGCAAGCCGACATTCTGCAGTGCACATTGCATTTCCTCACTAACACTTCCGTTCCGACGATACAAATAGTTGCAGAGCCAATGAAAATACTTAAAACAGCATGTTAAGCGTTAACGAATCGCCGGCTTAGCAGATGGCAAACCTCACGTTAAAACAGACGAGTCTCGTGAACGAGAGAGCCGGAGGCTCCGCGCACAAGCAGACGACGGTGTAGACGATATATCGTCTACACCCCTCGTCTGCTTGTGCGCGTTTATTTTTGTTTCTTCGCAATCACTGCAAAGAACTGGCTTTTGAGTGAAAGGCTGATTAGGTTGTTCTGTTTAAATGACATTAGTTTTAATAATTATGTTACCGCATCCGACAACACATCTGACTAAGGGTGTTGCTCACGCTAGTCGTAAAAGCATCTAGCTATTGTTCGGTGTGAATTTTGGGCGTACCTTCTCGCGAAGGCGTTAAGGAGGAGCGCGCGAGAGGGGGGGGGGGGGGTTACTATAGATTATTTTGGAAGGTATATACTTTTTCTATACACTGGGAGTTTTGTGATCAGCAGCGCCATCGTTAGTTGCAGTGTAAAACGGAAAAAACGACTTCGACAATTTTTGTTCACATGCGTGTCCATAGTCACCCTCCCGAGTTGTACAGCCTTAGATTTTGCTGTGTTAGCTATAAAAATACTACACGTTGGAAATGAAGTTCCGTGCTTTCACAATCGTTTTCAGGAAAACCATGGTTCCTTTTCACCTTAGGGCGACGTCGCAAAACAACCAGTAAATCAGAAAAGCTCTTCAAAACCGTGTCTATATGTTCCAATTGGGGCTCAACGTTGTTTTCACCCCCAATCTGGTACCGATATCTGCGAGCTACTCTTTAATAAAATAGATGATGGTTTGTCCCAGAGGCTCTCAAATGTGGTTCTGAGGAACCCAGTGCTTCCGCTAGCTGCTTTTTGGGTTCTGTGGGCTCCCACTCGATGACAGCTTAATGGAACAAGATTTTAAATTCCCTTGGATAATACAGTAGCTGTAGCTAGGAGCCAATAAATAATTATGCCACTATTCGCGTGAGCGCCGCGACTCGCCAGTATGAATGCGCCTGTACACACGGACAAAGCGACGAGACAGCTATAAAGTGCAGCAGATATAGTGTTGCTCCGATTCCGCCCCTTCATCGAGCAGTCAAATAGGGAGGGGGCGCTAAGCGAATATTTACTCTATGAGCGGCCCAAAAAATAAAGCAAAAATAAAATCAGCCCTGTGGACACCGATGCTTCTGCTGTGCTGCCGAACGACGGGTGATACGGAAGCTGCACTTGCCGCCCGTCAGCGTCAACGTCGTAACAGAATTTGCCCCCACGCCGGAGAAAAGCGATCTGCAGCATAACAACACGGAGGTGCCACGAGTGGTAAAAACGCGCAGCGCCTAGAACATGGAGGAAGGAAACAACTTAGGAGAGGCCCTTACCATTCCCAATGCATTGGAAAATGTGTGGCTGAAGTGATGTCAAAATTTAGGGTTAGCCAAGACGGACCAATAGCAACGGCGACGCTGTTGCTATGAAAACTCGGGCCACTAGCAACAGCGTTGCTAAGGGCCCTAGGTACGTGAGCGTCGCGGAGAAACAAAATGCGGAGGGTAAAGGAGGAGACCGCGGCGGCTTCAAAAAAATGACGTCAGGGCCTCTCCTAAGTTCTTTCCTTCCTCCGTGGCCCAGAACGACGCCGGTGAAGGCGTCTACAGGATAGGTCCTTCATTCTTCGAAACTGCCATCCCGGATAAAGCGCATGCTAGCAAGGCTGCGGTAAAGCGGATGAGGAAAGCGTCATCGGAAGCAGCTTTCGGTGCCCAGGCACCTGCTCACGCTGATTGTTTAACCTAAATTTCTCCTCACCAAACAATTTTTTGTGGTACGCACAGATTGACCTTCAGGCCGGTCTCTTAGCACAAGAGAGAAAATACGTTCTGACTTCCGGGAATGTTTTGTATAACCCGATCGAGTTAGAGGTACAATTCTCCAAAAATATCTAGTGTCGGCGTTGAGTAAAAACTCACGAGGATGTCTACTGCAGGTGGGAATCGCAGGTGACGTGGCGAGGCACTGACTGGTCGGTGAATTATGTGGCGTCACTAGACCAAATGACATAGATGAGTTGGCAGGATGTGCGAAATGAGATTGCTTTTAGGTTGGACATAACATTTCAAGAAGCTGACTCAGTTTAAAAGCGCCACTTTCCATTATATAATACAGCGAATAAGTTGGCTCACAAGCAGCATGAAGTAAGAAGCATCAGCAAGAGTACACAGTGAAGAAGAAGCGAAGAGTGGTAGAGAGCTGATAATGACAGGAAAACACTTATTTCAGTGTCACTGCTCTGGCCAACGGATGCCAGGCGCAAGCCGTGGAGGCACAGGGGCTGCTTTACGCCAGCACCTGACCTCAGGGTCAGCGCTTGACAACAGAGTTTATTAGGCCGGTCTGCCCTTGTAGGGTTCACGTGTGTCGGTGCGTTGGTGATTCAGAAGGAATGTTGGTATGCACCAACACTACACAGAACCGGAGTGATGTTTGGATCCTAAGCACAGGGGTTTCCCTTATTACAAATCTCAACCTGGGTGGGAGGATTCGCCTAAATATTAGATCAATACTTAACTTTTTATTCATTGCTGGTACTATGCATGCTTACATTGAAATCTTGGAGATAGTGGCAGTCGGTGGCAATCCTATTGTAGCAGTCCAGTACTGGTGGACTACTGTATTACGCCCCTTTCAACATTTCTTGGATTTGCGCGGTGGTGATCTTACGCTCTGATGGCCACATACGGCACGGTTTTTGCCGGATCGGATGGGCAGGACCCATGTCAATCCTATGGCGTGCACGGGACAGAGGAAACCATTGCGCGCCGTCGGACTGCACGAAATCAAAGACGGAGATGCGCTGAGACAATAGGTTCGGCAAGATCTGGCGTTGCGAGGTGTTCAAAGATGCGCTGATCATCAGAACAAGCTTGTGGTCAGGGGGCGAGTGAGAAGCGGGATCTTCGGAGGAGGAGTAACGAGAGCTACACAATTCGGGATAGCTGCGCTACATGAAGCTAGTTTCAAGCCCGCTGGAAAAACAGCCAGTTCTGGTGAGCCATTTATAGTCCACAGTATAGTACGGTCCTCTTTCACACAAACCCCACAATGCGGCCCTAACACTTTTTTCTTTACGCACTGCGAATGAAGAGGCGCCGCAGTAGCCTCAAATGAATCGTTAATGGCATGGGAGCAGGACATCTGGACGCGCACTGCAGAGTGTGGCGGTAAGACGAATTAACCACTTACGCACAAAGCGTCTTCATAATTTGACGACTTTTCCAAAAGTTCACGAAGAGAGCCACTAACACTTAGCGCTCCAGTCCGGCAGTCAACTGTAGCACCGCACGTACGTAGGAAATCAATTCCCAAGATTGCGTCATGTGTAGATCGAGGCAGTACTGCACTTTAACTTTAACGCTGCACCCCCAACCGCATACAATAGCTCTCGACTCTATAAAAATAAGCAGTTTTGTCCCAAATAAACACAACTTTCTTCTTCAAAAGATTCTTAAAATCTAAGCTCATAACCGAAACAATAGCACTTGTGTCTACCAACGCCATTGTAGACAAACCGTCAACAACCACATTAACCTTGTTCTTTAGAATGTACACAGACGGAGGAATACTAGGTAGCAGAGCACATTGTCCAGCGACCTCACCTCTATTGTCAGCGCTGGCTAGTTTTCCTGCAAGGGTAGCGGAGATGAGCGCCGTGGTGACGGGGAACGGCGCACACGAAACGAAAGAGGTGGTGTCACGCTACGGTCGGACGCGGGAGAATGGCTTCGCAATCCTTCGCTTTGCAAATGACTCCTCCGGGTAGGATGATCTGGCCGATGTAGGTGTAGGACTGCACGGTGCGTCGGTTCGAAGCCTTCGGACGATGCCTGAGCGGTACGCGCCGATTGCAGTAGTGGAAAATGTGACCCGCGACATCACATCGGTAGCACACCGAAATAGGCCGATCAAAAAGGGTCGTGTCAGCTAGTTCCTGCGTGGTAGGACGCGACGAATATCCAATGGGGACTCCGGGACAATGTAGCTGTCCGGCAGTCGGCGCGACGTACGATTGTAGTAAGAGCGAGGATCTCTTCGCCGATGGTAAGATAATTGTTGGCAACTCTCGTCGTGTTATGGTCGCGGAGTGTACAGGTCGTCTTGGCAGGCAAAGTCGGTGACGTTCACTGACATCGGCGGGCACGCATCCCCATAGGTTGGAACACCATATACGTCACCTGCGAAGCCATTGGGCCGGGCAAGTAGCTCACGTCGTGACATCTCATCGCGAACATTTTCACGGATGGGGCACAGCAGGATTTTAGATGGCGATTCTTCGATACTAGCCACTGTAGTGACATTTGCGACCCGTCCAAAATCCGGTGTAATGCGGCGAGTCTTGAGGGTCTCGAATATTCGGCAGTATTGGATAACGTCAGAGACCGAACGCAAGTTGTCCTTGGTAATAAGGAAGTGGTAGACGTCTTCCGCAATGCCCTTGAGCAGATGGCCTACTTTATCTTCCTCAGTCATCCTGCTGTTGACGATCCTGCACAACTTGAGAATGATCTCGATGTAGGTGTTGCAAGTTTTCTATCCTGCCTGGGCCCTCTGAGCAAATGCCTACTCAGCTTGTTTCTTCTTTGCAGCTAGGCCACTGAAACTTTCCTTGACTGCTTCGACCAAACTCTCCCAAGTGGCCAGGAAGTTCTCGTGGGTTTCATACCACATCAGGGCGGTTTGCGTCAAGAAGAAAGCAACATTCGCTAGTTCAAACACCAAATTCCAGCGGTTATAGCGGCTCACACGCTCATAATAAGTGAACCAGTCATCAACATCTTCCCCTGCTTGACCGAAAAAGGAACGAGACTCACGAAACTGAAGCGTCGCATTTGTGGTGGTCGGCGGCACATCGCCAGACAAGGGCAGAACGTCCCGTGTTGATGTTTGGGACTGCTTGGTAGTCTGCTGCATTTTTACTAAAATGGGCGGGAGACCAGCGAGGCGACGGCTCCGACGAAGCTCTAGGGGTTGAGGATGCGTCGCGAGGGTAGTCGTACCCAGCACCTGACCCCCAATTTGTTACGACGGGGGTTTGACGTCGGAGAAAGAGGAAGTCAGGGCTAGCGGGACCGAAGGTGTGCCTATCATTCAAATTTTCTCAGATGGCACAGCCATTCGAAATATGGAATTTCAAAATACGCGCTTGATCATATATGGGTGTCTTCAGAGAAGAAACGTAATCGAGATCTCATGTCCATTTTTCGTTTCCAATGAAATATTATATGTGGTGGGAAAATATCTAGACACAAACGAATGAATTTTGGTTTTGCAAGATATGGCATAGTTTCCTCGAAACAATATTGTATATCTTTAAGGTAAAAAACGCTATTCTAGCAATTTCAAAAATTTGCAACTTTGGAGACCCTGATTTTGTCATCTATTATTTTTTACTCACGACATATATGCAGGTTTTACATTTACGAACACTAGTAGAAAACCGTTTTTTTTTTACAGTTGAGTTAGTAAAAATCGTAAACTTTGCGTCAGAAGCGACGCGCTGCAAAAATATCCATTTTTAATCTTACATACTGGCATATGATGCGTTATGTTGGTTGCACAAAATTGTTTTTCGTTTCCTTACGCATGTTCTTAATTCCAGGCAATATTTAGATCTCCAGACCGCTAGGTGTGTTCTCTACAATGCATCAAAATAACCTACATTCGAAAACGCAGTAAATGGCAAGTTTGCTGCAAAAAAAATAGATCACCTTAGATTTTCATTCAAATCCCTCTCAAGAATCCTGAGTACCTCAAAAATATTACGGACTAAAACGTGCTGCGTTATACTGTTTAAAAATATAACATTAAATATAAAACTGAGTGCTTGTCCTGATAAGGGCCAAATTCAGCGTTTTTTCTGTCATGATTCAATAATATGTTGGGACTGAAACTGTTTCTCTACACTATCCAAGTTCTGTTGTTTATTTTTAAAAAACTTGATGTTCTAGATATGTACGTTTTTTTCTGCATATTATTTTGAAATCGGTCAAAATTAAGAAAAAGGCAAAAGAAGAAAAATAGATTAAAATTTAAAAACTACCACAGCTTCAATTTTTATCAAAATCTCTGTAAACAATGCTAAGTACATAGCTAATATGACTCAGTAAATATATTGAATTTTGCAAAATAATAACAAAAATATCAAAATGCGTGTTTTTATTCTATAGATGTGCTGATATGGCGTCCCCTTATGAAGTAGCCATCAAAACTTCGAATTAGTATTTGCTGAGTTTAGTTTCATTTTAGCATATGTGATATTTAAAGCCTTTTCAGTGCTTATAATGTCTTCTGCTTGTTGGCAAGGGCTTAATATAGCTTAAATTGGTATTAAGATAATTTTTTTATTCCATGAAATGTTTTTAAGTACTATCATAAGCAAATTGTTCCGCAGGATGGTAATTTTAGTTGCGTTGCGGAGAACACAACTATCAGCTTAGAACTCCAGATTCTGCCTTAAATTAACAAGATAACCTGCGCAATAAATACGAAATGTTTTAATGTGAACAACGTAACGCATCATGCCAGTATATAAGGTTGAAAATGAACATTTTTGCAGCGCGTTGCTCCTGAAGCCAAGTTTTCGATTTTTTACTAAATAAACTGCATCAATGAAACAAGCTTTTAAACTTCATATTCAAGTAAAAGTTACGTAGACGATGCGAGTAAAAAACAATGGATGAGAAAATATTAGAGCGCAAGCGGCAGGTCTCTGAACTTGACACTTTTTGAAATGACAAAAACGGCGTCTTTCACGTTTAGTGATATACGTTTTTTTTTTTTTTTTTTCGAGAAAACTACGCCTGGTCTAGCTTGCAAACCTAGGGGTCATTCCTTTGTGTCGAGACATTAGCCCACGATATAGGAAAATTTAATTGAAAAAAAAAAAGACAATGGTCTCGGCACCACGATTACTCTTCCTGTCTGAAGACATCCCTATTTGTTTTCATTTCGTCTCTTCAAACATGCTAGTTTAGGCAATGCGGTAAATAAAAATATCGTCGCATGTATTAAAGGTTTTTTCGCGCTTTAATTTATGCCTAAAGCCACCTATTTTGTAGCTGAAACAAGATCAGTAAAGGAAATCGATTGCAAATTGTTCACAAGTAGACGTACGAGATGACACACGTATACTATAGTTGAATGTATACAATTTAAAAAAAGAGCAGTTTTTAACTATAGGCAAATTAATGCTATGATATAGAGCGTGTATATTACTCCGCTTAACAGTAAAAAAAGTCAATGTTTAACATGGTAACATATTCGACAAACTATTGCATGTTCACATATGAACACAATTAATGCGGTCATCCAGCATCTATATGTCTATGGGCATTAGATATGTGGATGACATTGTTTTATTCCAATTCGTGCGTCACTCAAAATAAATGAACCAGAAAAAAATTAGTATCTACACAATTTTCCGCGAGTATGCCCCAAAATTACACTAAGGTGCTTTATATATAGCCGCATCACCTAGCAAGTGAAGCGGGATGACAGACGAAATTAAACTGCCCCGCCGGGGTGGCACAGTGGTTACGGCGCTCGACTACTCTGCCCAAGGAAGCTGGATCGAATCCCGGCCTCGGCGGCTGCGTTTCGATGGAGGCGAAACGGAGTGGTGTCCGTGTGCTGTGCGATGTCAGTGCACGTTAAAGAACCATAGGTGATCTAAATTTCCGGAGTCCTCCACTACGGCGTCTCTCATAGCCTGAGTCGCTTTGGGACGTTAAACCCCACAAACCAACCAGAAGAAATTAAACTCTTACCCTGAATAGCATTTCGCTTTTGCGCCATCTTTGCAAGTTTTTAGGTAGGCTTTTCCACTGATTATAATCTCCTATATTCCCCTTCCAACTACTGGAAACAGATCTTCTGGGGGTGCCGAACTGTCGGTTTTCGCACCAGGGATAAAACTCAATCGATACATTTATACGTTGAAAACACTCCCGATGCGCATCTAAAAAAAAAAAATGAGGGCATTTTGTATGTTTAGGCGAAATCACTCACACGCGACCAAAAAATATGTTGTGGACAATAAAATTCAATGGTCACACTCAAAGCAACAATAAAGTGATGGAGAGATAATAATTGAAGATTGAAGCCGTTGCTTACCGAACAAAGCCAATAGCAAGAGGCCCAGCGTCTATAAGAATAGACAATAAAATTAAGGCACATATAAAGGTGCATGCAGCAGTTACAGTGATGCAGTGTTACATGTTTTTTTTTTTTTTTTTTTTCACTGCAGCAGTTGCTCTAAATATTACGGCAGTTGCTCGGCAACTCAGATACCCCCATTGAAAACCCCATGCAAGGTACCAAGCGGCAGTGACGTGTTATTTGCAGCTGTTATAGGAAAGACAGGCTGTCCTTATTTTCTATTACTTTTGGGTAGCCTCACCATAATATTTCTCCTTTAAGTGCATGCGCATTGCCTCCTTTTTGTACCTTGACTGAAGACTGAAAAGTAGGTGTTGTAAGATCTGCAGCCTCCCTAGGAATAGGGAACAAAATTAAGTTTTGCTTGCAAGAAACAGGTACAAAAAGGAGCAAATATGCCTGCAATAATAGCATGATGGCCTATCTTTTCATCAACAGCTGTAAACAACTTGTCACTGCCAGTCGGTTCTTCGGATAGGATTGTCAATGCCAGAGGCTAAAGCTCTGAGCAATATGAGTAATATTTATTGCGGTCACGACAATAAATATTTCTAGCACAACACTACATTACAGTAACTATTCAACCGTCTATTTATACATATTACTTATTAAAGAACCAAGCACACCTGATTAAGTTGCTCTTTTCTACTCCCAAATGATTTCCTACACATTTAGAATACGTGGATCTCTGCTTCGGATTCAACACTTCTGTACGATGGCTATGACGTGCACTTCATGCATACGGTACATGAGGCACAAAGAGCTATAACTGCCAAACAGGCGGACCTGACGTCCTGTCCCATTCCGCCAGAAGGTGCGCGCTGTAATCAAGCGCTTCGCGAGTGATATATCTCGCACGAAATGGTCACCTCACACCGGCCGTCAATATTTTGTGCAATGTGCCCCGCGTGCACGTTGTTTAATTTGCAGCGACAGAGACGAAGTGCACACATAGCTTGTGCGCCTTTTTGCTTCTTTTGTTATTTTCTTCCGCCTTCGAAGCGCGGCTGCTCCAGGTGACGAAACCGATCCGGTACAGCCCGTGCCCTTCCGCCGCGCTCTCCCACTCTCCTACTGTAGCCGCTCCCTGACAACGCCTTCCCCTGAAGGTGCGTGCTCAGACGCAGAGCTACCTCAGAAGGAGGGTGTGTGCGTGTGAGGGGGGGGGGGGGAGGGGGAGGGGGAGCAAGGGGGCGTTGATTAAGAAAATTTCAAACAGGGGCTCATTTGCACTTTTCGCGGTGTTCAATTCCTCAATATGATATTACTCATTACAAAAGTGGGGGTCCATTATGATTAAATATAGCCTAATCATCAAGCGGCATTACGCACATTATGTCCGCCCCACTGCAAAATTCGCTTGCACAGACCGCACGGACAGTTTTCAAAACATTGTTTGTACATGTGAAAACAAAAAAACCTCCATTAACTCTTCACAAAACACAAAAAATGAGTGAGCATGAGTTCCTGCGCGCAGAACAGACGCTATCCGAAATATATGTACAAAGCCAGACGTGTAGTATCTTGTTACTAATTGGTTGCGGCGCGCCGTGCAGTCAAGACACTTTGCGCAAATGGCTGCCTGCAGTGTTCGGTCGCGCGGTGGTGGCTCACTCACACACCTGTTATGTACGGCTGCTCAATTTTCGACGCAAATGCTGCTGTCCATATCGCAGCCAGCAAATATGTCCACGCGCTCGTTTGCATGTAATCCTGACGAAAAATCTCTTAGTTCTTGAAGTGATGCTTCGCGCAGTTGTTTCGAGCAGAATACAAAAATAGCACATTTGGGACTGGTATGAGATTATAGGACCCCTTATAGAGTAATGGCATGCTGCAGAGATATACACTCACGGTCTAAGGAACGACGTTCACTGAGTTTGAAAATGGCGATGGTTTCCCGCCGTTTCTGTACTCCGTACTCTGGCGAAGTTTCAGAGCTCTGCTATTCCCAAATATGTAGCAAGCACGAACCGGAGCACATGGAACATATATTAAGCGCACGAGAAATTATATACAGCACAATGTAAAATAAAATAAACAAAGGAAGGAATTAAAGAAAGACATAAGAAGCTGTCACAGGTCTTGTAGCGTCGTCAGCAATCTGAAGGGAACGCTTCCGGAGGCGGCCGCGCAGCCGCACAGCAGGGGATGCTTTCTAAAAAAATAGAAAGCCTCCCCATCCACTGTCCAAGGTATTTTTTTTTTTTAAGGCGAAAGTCCTAAATGGCTTATGTTGTCGTGGACAAAGTGTGTCCCGCTTTTGCGGCGTTCTGATTGGCCGAGGCGAGATGCGTCCCTGCCATTTGCGATGCCATACTTGAACGCGCGCCAAGGAACGCCACGCGACAGGAGCTATGACGTTTACCGTCTAAACGCACACTAGTCGGATAGTGTGACAGATACTGTGGCTTTCCTTTCCTGTAAACAAATTATAATTATATGTACCACTGCAACGAATGCCGATGAAAGGCAAACAATGAGGCAAACGATAGGAGAGCAAGGCTAGGCTTTCGCCGTTCTCCTCTCAAGAGACATTTAAGAGACCTAATTTTGTTTTCTTTTTTTGGCTTCCGGTCCTCCAGCTTGAGCATCGCAAACCGAACGTTTACTCTTTGTGCTTCTACCCCGGTCCCCCGCGTTAAGTGTTGTCTTCCGAGAAAACCAAGGTGACGACGGCACAGAGGCAGACTGCAACAATGGACGGGAGAGAGGGGGCGCGAGCGAGCCGAGCCTAGGCTGCACAGAGATGCCTATCTCTCTTCGGCGCACAGCGCGCACTCTACACGCCAATCCTGACTCTCTCCCCCATTTTCAACGAACTGGTGTGGCCGGCAGCGCTTCACACAAAAGGCATCCGCACATCTGCGAGTAATATAACTCCTGCAGTAGCTTGAAAGGACAATTTTTCGATCTTGTCATGGCCAAAAGGTTTCACCCTGTCATCAATCATGTTATAGTTTCTGTCAACGCAACAACCTTGCGTAAATCCATTGGTGCATCGACAAACGCGTGCGTCGTCTGTCCCCTCCCTTTCGCTTCCCACTTATAAGAAACGCTCCTACTAGGCATTTCCACCTAAAATCGAAAAGACAATGGTCGGTCGACCTTTCATATTTACTTCAAAATTTTATATATTGTTGCCTGATGACTGATTAATACTGACGAAGAGGCGAAGTTCCGTGCTTCTCTGTTGTTCTGGACAACTTTGGTTATAGATTACAAAAAAATATGTTCAAGTTAGCTAGCTGAAAATTATCTGACTAAATATATACATGTTTTTATTTGCATTCAGTTAATTTTCGGTTTTTGAGTATGTGTAGATGTTTTTATAAGAATTCTCAAAATCAACCCAGGAAACAAAATTTTCCTAATTTGGAGGCCTTTATTTCAGTAAAAGTTCTTGGTAGAGCAGCAATAAGTCCACACAATGTTCTCAGCATAGTTATCCGCAAACAGCTAAAGGTTATATTTTTATGACATTTCAATACAGAGTTGCGATAGCGCTAATTTCAAGTAAACAGGGAGGAATGAAAATTTTTGTGGACCATTAAGAAAAAAAAAACCTTTTTTATATTTTTAAACTTTGCCCCCTATTCTCCTCTACTTCGGTTTTCAAAATCATTAAAACATATTCATAATTTTGTTTCACTTGAAATTATGGCCACTTCAATAGGGTCCATGTCCAATTCATAGTGCACCACGCAGATCTGAAGATTCTACGGAATTTGTGGCTCGTTCAAGGTTTTTAAATTTTGGCATATTGTTGTAACAGGGAGAAATATATTTACAAAAGAAGATTAAAGATATATTCATAGAGAGACAGTCAAGGAGTGTGGCTCGAAAAAAATTTTAGCAGCAAACCCAATTGCAGATCTCTCCTTTCTAGTCATCAGACAATATTATATAAAATTTTGAAATGAATATAAAAGTTAGGCCGACCTTCCTTTTTTCGATCTTATGTGGAAAAACTCTATTCTTATTCCACCGCGCAGCATGGATGGAAAGTTCGAACTCTATAAGCGGAACAAACTAATTTGTTTTTTTTTTGCCATTATATGTGTTTTGCGTCATATAAATGTACCGAGATGTCACGCTCGCAGTCTGCGCAAGAAACTGCCGTTTTCTTTCTTTTTTTTACCACCGTGTGAATCCCAAGAACTGAAATGGTAACCTCAGGAGTCTTCCTGCGTTTCAATTTCCAGGGCTTATGTCCAGAAAGTACACACAGCGTATTTAGTCCTTTCCCCAGGTAAACAGACGGCGCAGCGCGAAGGGCCTTATGGATATAGCAATAGCACTTGAACAAAAAAGTGATTAGGAACATGGTCTTTTGTTCGATCAACATCCCTTGAGGCGTCTTCCTTCTTGGCAATGAACAGGCTGGAAATGATGCCTTGTAAAATCACTTTTCACATCATTGTGCTATGACCACATGGTTTCGTATTGTATGCGCGTTCTTACTGACAACTGGATTTGTACTAGAGGTTAAGTGAATCCAGGGGCTTTAAATGGTTATCGTTATGGATGTAAACGGCATCCAATACAGGCAAATTGGGCCATGAGTGCTAGCAGGCTTCCCGGCCAACATGGCACGCGGCCAACCAAGGGCCGCCAAATCCCCAAGCAACCGTTGCGAAATAGGTCGGCGTTTAGTTGGGGTTACAAGCTCGGGTGATGGATGCTGGTTGACTTCTGCCCAACCTAGTACGTGGCCGACTATGGGCCGCCCAATAACCGAGCTACCATGTCCGGATTGGTCGGCGTTCAATCGGGTGCTCGAGCTTGGACCTTGGTTGATGGCCGCCTTCCGTCCAACCTGGTAAAAGACCAACCATGGGCCGTATTTCGGTCGAGCATCGAATTCCGGCTAAGTCGGCTGCCGATGATGGGCCATAGGTCGGCAGTCGTCCAATGCTGTCTGGGATCTGTACGCCACTCCTGCTGGGGCTCTCAGCCTGCTATATGTTGTAAATAAAAAAAATAAAATAATATACTTTCCTTTCATACAACACCTGCCACTGAGACAAGTGAGCAGTTTGCACTAGACAGCCTTTAAAACGCCGGTGCTGCGCATCCGGTATGTCATAATCCGCTTAAATACCATATGAAGCCGTGTGTAACTGTATCAGTCCGAAGCATAAACAGGCACACTGAAGAAACCTTCATAGGCTTTCGCCAAAGTTCCGCTGCAGTATCTGTCCAAGTTGTAGACACAATTATAGGTCAGCATATGAGAAAATTAAATAAAACATTTATTATGCAATTATAAATTGCTTTGAATGAAAGGCAAATAGTTGGACAGTGACAGCAATGAGCGCCAACGAAACACCTAAAACGCAGAGTACTGTGAAGCTTTGAATACTACCTGTATGATTCGGCTACATTTTTCTTTTTTGCTTTTTACCCGCTTACTGCGCTAGAACCACCTCAGCGAGGCTCGATTAAACTGACCATCTTTAAAGGAGAAGTCGGAGAAAACGACAACGCCTGAGCACACTAACGCCACCACCTGGGGCCACAACGTTTGCAATTGTGAGCGCCTTTTCCAAGCGGAAGTCAGCATTTTTTGAGACAGTCCTTGATAACGTAGCCTTCTATGATTCCTGAGGGTCATCCTTTGGTGGCTTTAGTGCCGGTGTTGCTGTACCACTATCCGTTCTTCGTTTACTTCGCTAAGCAGCTCGCCTTCGGGTCAACCGCGCAAAATACAGCTTGTCCAGACTGCCCAAACAGCCCCATAGGCGACGAAGAAGTAGCCTAGGATGTAGCTCCAGGTGAATACGGCGATGCAGTCAGACACCTGAGAGAAGTGGAAGCAGTATCAATGCAGAATTTATCGATCATGCTTATTTATATGATAGGAATTGTTGCACTGCTAAAAATTTAATGTGTTTAGTTAGAAGCACCACTTATTACAACCACCCGCTTCTCGACTGCAAAAAGTCCCCCTACTAGAGACAAAAGTCACATTCTTCAATGTGGTTCTCATTCTAGTGATCTCAACGAAAAAGGAAAGGCATTTTCCATTTCACTCTAACGAGCTCTGTGCTCCGCTAGCGGCGAACATGTTAACTCAGCAAATAATTTTCGCAATTCCCAATTACATCCTCTTCAGTGCCGTCGACTGTGCGCAACTATCAGTGGCTAGAGCACATTAAAAGCGAAATCCTGGAAGCAACTAGAATGTAGGTATATACCCTACTCACTTGCCCTCTTCGCTGTTGCAGTCACCAGCCAAGCAATTCCCATTTTATATGTATTCCATTCTTTTTTTTTCTAGTGTCATATCTCCCGGCTCAAAAAGGCTTTTTTTTCCTTCAACGTAGTGGACGTTCTAGCTATATTTCCCATACTATCCCCGAAACGGCATGAATCTCTCTCCAGTCAAGATACTTGGTGTAGGAATAAATATTGATCGGATAACTTTTACTGCCATAGACATAGTTACTACAGATTAGCATCTGCTTCGAAGGGGGAAACGCTCAGCTTCTCAGGCATACTGTCGTAGTCCAAGACGAACAAAACAAAGCAGTCGGTCGTATCTGGCGATGCTTCACCATTCAGCATGTGCAAACTTTTAAAGAGCTCATGACAGTGTCGTTCGACGTATGGCACTTTTGCGCTTCTGAGAATAATATGAATATTTGTGATGCTATTCCAAAATTTTTGCTCCTAGGAAGCGCTCTTATTGAAAACAAAAACGTGATAACAATTCGTATTACAAAACTACCAAAGCGTGATATCTTCATAAGGAAATGCTCATGCTCCGTCATAGACGCATACACGACGGGACGTCGTCTGCAAGGCAGACTGCAGTGTGAAATGAAATAACCCCTTTTCTTCCGCGGTCGATAAGTAGCAGTCGTCTCCAAGGCGGGAGGGCTAGAAATGCTCAAGACCGATAAAATATTGTCAGGTTTTGTTGCCATAGTTAAGACACGGTCACACTCCGTGGGTTCAATTGCAGTGGTCTCTGCTGATCTGTCGCATCGACGACGCCAGCGTCAGCAACGATCGTGATTCGTCAGTTTGAGCTTTTCTTTCCCGCGACGTAAACAAAACCTATAACGGGACGGTCACCCGATTCGTCATTGACCGACTGAAGTCGAGCGATAACATGAAACCCATTGAGCCAACAACCTGAATAGCAGTGTTTGCCAGTACCTCAACGGTATAGGAAAAAGCGAAACAAGCAATTACACTTCAGATGTATACATTTTATATCAGCAACACGCTTTCCCAGAAATATCAGTCGACGCCGACCCCTTCCGCGACATATTAGCCTAAGGATGTCTGCAATGTTCGAGCCTGGACATTTCGACGATAGCGGAGACAGCAATCAAGTTTTAGCGGTCGTGTGGGGCCAAAGTGCAGTTCTCGAGATCGTCACCACAAATCGATAACTGATTACTTCGCGTGACGCGTGCACATTAAGTGGCAAGCGCCAAAGTGACCATGTCTCGCAAGCAATGATGAAGTCAGCTGTCGGTGCCTCTTCTCGAAAAGAAATGTGACTAGCTTATTATGCAGATGATCGTCGAGAGTGCATCTGCATTATAAAACTTAAGCTAAATATTCGTCATATGAGAGGAGCATACAAATAAAATAACGGGGACGTGCATACCGAGTTTATGAACAAAGGGAGCGCTCGCGACGCTGCAGCGGCCTTGGGTGAAAAGTAGGCTTAGCGCCCATGAGAATACATGGAAGCGAATATTTTCAATTCCTTTGTCTGATTTCACGTGTCACCAATTATTTCATTTTTCGCTTCAGGGCAACCATGAACACCTAAGAATAGAGTGTGAAATGCCATTTCAAAGGCGCAGTATTTTTTAAAACATCACGAAACAGATAGGGGTGCGAGATGGGAGGGCGGCCCAGTGCGTTACACAATTACCGGCGCGCTGTAGGGTACTTGTCCCAAGTGAAGAGCGGAATCCACGCAGCTCAAATTTCGCACGGAAATGGCATGTGCTCGTGAATATTTCATACCAAATTTTTTCGGGGCACTTGCTTGTTTCAGTCAGAAAAATCCAGATGTTCTTATTTTATGTGGAGGCGGCCAAACAAAACAACCACTGCCCCAACGCTAACACCAGTGGCGCCATCTTTTGCAGCAACCTTTCATCACTTTTCTGATAGAGTTGGGGAAAATAGCACAAGATGACGCCTCTAGTGTTAGAGCTAGGAGAGCAGGATAGCAACTGCTACCACCCCGTTTCAAAGGGGACGCTCCTATATTCCATCCATCCATCCATCCATCCATCCATCCATCCATCCATCCATCCATCCATTAATCCATCCATCCATCCATTCATCCATCCATCCATCCATCCATCCATCCATCCATCCATCCATCCATCCATCCATCCATCCGTCCATCCGTCCATCCGTCCATCCGTCCATCCATCCATCCATCCATCCATCCATCCATCCATCCATCCATCCGTCCATCCGTCCATCCATCCATCCATCCATCCATCCATCCATCCATCCATCCATCCATCCATCCATCCATCCATCCATCCTGGGGCAGTGGTTTGGTTTCCTTTGCCGCCGCCGCATACATGAGAACATATCCAACTTCTGATTGAATCAGGCAAGTACCCCAAGCAAACTTGATATTAAAAAATGCTAGCTACAAAATGCCATTTCTGTGCGAAATGCGAGCTACGAGGATTCCGCGGTTTACCTGCGGGAAGCATTCTACAGCGCGCCGCTAATTGTGCAACGCGCTCTATATAAACGCAACTTACGGCAACATTTTTCTCGTTTCGCAGACCACCCACATGGGCGGCCGGTCTTTACACTTTGGCGAGCGCTTCGAAGAAGGTATGCAAAGTATGCTACGTCTTTCCGAAGGCAATCTATTTTTAAAAAACCGCTAAAACAATTGGCAGTAGTTTAGCTCTGGTTAAACCTGGTAAGTAGCGCAACCAATACTGCAATGGTTGCGCTTAGGTTCGGCATGTGATGTAGCTGCGTGTGGCTTGACGTGCTTAGGCACGATTAAAGACACGATGCACATTGAAGGACTAGTGTTCTTCATTCGCTTTATTTACACCGATGAAAACATATTGGCGGTCACTGCGTTGTATTCTTTGGTTGTAAGTGGCTCAACTGTAGGAGACAGTTTGTGCCATTGTTCACGTTCTTCAGCAGTCTCTTGAGCCCGTTGCGTTTTCTAGCTTCGGCAATGCTTCTTGTAAGAATGCATAGCAACTGATTTACCCCGACGCAAACCCCTATTTCTCTCTTTCCACTTTCACTCCTGTTAGCGATCGTCTTTTCACTACTGCGCAATTCCTTACCCTGCGCCGCGGCCGTCCGCCCCTTGAACCCTGAGTGGTGCGTCCCGACCACCGCTTTGGCGCACGTGCCTAGATTTCGACGCGCGCATGTAACGTCGGACCTTGCTCCCATCACATACGGCGAGAGAGTGCGATCCGGGAACGCCAGGAGTGAGAAGTGCGTGAGGACGGGAGTGAGCGGTGCGTTAGCACGGAAAGCGGACGCTTGAAAACTGGGTGAATGTGCGTGTGCGAAACAAGGAAGTGTAATTGTAATTCAGTTGTTAATTGTTAATATACCTATTGTACTTTTTCGTATTTTATTTTTGTGTCCAGTCTTTTCTTTCACATCTCTTTTTTTTTTTTTGTTCGAATGCTAACGCTCCCCCCTTCCTCCCTTCCCTTACGGCGCGGTTCAGGTGTCGACGCAGCTGCGGCTCAAGGTCAAGCTTGGAGTTCACCGGGAAAACGCGACGGCTCGAACCCTCGCGCAGTATTGCTTACGCAAGAAAAGGATTGTGAAGCCATACATACTGCCTACGGGCTGGCTCTCCGCTAGTTGTCTCTCCAAATCACACGAGCTTCTCGTGTACCCTGATGCGCTGCAACATGCGCTTAATCTGCTTAGTATTGCGAATCGTTCAAGGTATGTAGCCTCGACAAAGCCATACTCAAAAACCACTCCTCAAACCTCGTGACAAGGGCACGAAAGAGGACGAACCATTGAAGCAGAAGGCGCTGCAGATGACGCTCTATTGAATGGCAGGCGGCGCCGGCTTCAGTGAACGGAACTTGTGTGACAAGACGAGGGTTTTGGTCATCTGCTGATGTGCGCAATTCGTTTATGGGTCTGAGTGAGGACTGCCTTCGGCTTAAAACTTTCGATCATACTTTTAGTAACGTTGTTTATTGCATCAGGGCACAGAGGAACATGTAAAAAGAAATTTAAAAGGGGTTGTATATGAAAGAAAAAAGGTTGGCTGTTCTAATGAAGTTCAAGAGAGATCGATGATAAAGCCCTTGCGCCTAAGGAATGTACGAAGTTGCATTGTTCGGGGAAAGGCCCACTGCCATCAGGTGCCGAATTCTCGTCGCCTTCAGTGCTGGGCAAACCCACAAGTGGTGAATACCTGCTTCAATATTTTTTATTTGCTGGCAGGACATCCTGGACGTCGATTAAGATATCGGTATTGAGGCCGGCCATGTTCGTGTTACAGCAAGTGTAAGAGCAACCCCGACACGGATCCTTCCTAGCGCAACCTCTTCTGCGCGGGTAATACCGCTGGGGAGGGTTACCGCACACGTGTTCCTTCTTTCATTTAGACGGCAGTATAGACCTTTGCAACGAGGGCCTCCTGGGCGTCACCATATTGCTTGCTGGGCTGCTTGGTTCGCCGAACGTTAACACGGTGGAGGCGGCAGCGGAACCGGTTTGCAACAGTCCAGAGAAGGAGGCGTTTCGACAACCTTCTCGCCCGATGAAAAGGTTGTAGCTGGCGCTGGAGCTTGTCAGACAACACAAGAAGCTGTCGCGATTGCAACAAGCACCCAACGGATAGTGAGGTGTTCAGGGGAATGTCGATCTTTAAAATTCACATTCGTCGAGGGATTTTAAAAGTAGATTTACTCAAAAACGACGTAGCATACTTTGTCACATTTTTCTTCAAACCACTCGCTACCTTTTAACCACCGTCCTCACTTTGAAGTTCTCCGAAACCGGAGATTTATTTTGCGAAGCTTTTCTTGCATGTGTTTCTATAGGTTGTACTCCCGACTTATACCCTATGTTTCAAAGTTTCATAAAAAACTTCCGCCTCAGTAATGCGATTTCATACTTTCACATACTGTTCCTAATATTCATGGTTACTGTGCTCCGAATGACAACATCATAGGCGAGCTGTGAAATTTGATAACTGTTTTGAAATCTTCGCCTCCAAGGTTTCCTGCGGGCGCTAAGCCCACCTGTTGACCGCAGCATCACCGTATCTTGCTTACGTCAGAGATCGTGGTTGGTCGCACAGTGTTTGCAAAGAAAAGGGGTGCTCGTGCCGCCGCAGCAGATTGGAGGTGAAAAGTAGGCTTAGCGCCTGTAGGAATACACGAAAGCGAAAGATTTCAGAGCAGCTTTCTGATTTTACAGGGCACCTATCATGCTGTTATTTTTCTTGTTTATGTTTTTGGTACAGAGCAACCATGAGCGTCCTAGAACAGATTATGAGAACATGAAATGCCATTTCAGAGGCGCAGCATCGTTAAAACACGCGAAACACACGAGAGTGCGAGTAGGAAGAAGAAACACATATAAACACATGTGTTTCTACAGGGTGTTGCACAATTAGACGCGCGCTGTAGAATGCTTCTCCCAGCTAAACCGCGGAATCCTTGCAGTTCAGATTTGCAGTTCAGAATACTAAATTTGTTTAGGGTACTTGCCTGATTCGATCAGAAGAAGTCAGATGTTCCCAACGGCTGCGGCGGCGGCGACGCCAGACAAACCGCTGCCCCAGCGATGGGACTGGTGGCGCCACCTCATGCTGCTTACAACAACTTTGTAGCAGGAAAAGAGGGGGCGAACGTTTCTGGCAGAAGGTTTGAGTTGTTGTAAGCAGCATGAGATGGCGCCACCAGTCCCATCGCTGGGGCAGCGGTTCGTCTGGCGTCGCCGCCGCCGCAGGCGATGGGAACATCTGACTTCTTCTGATCGAATCAGGCAAGTACCCCAAATAAATTTAGTTTTAAAAAATACTAGCGACAAAATGCGATTTCTGTGCAAAATCTGAACTGCAAGGATTCCGCGGTTTAGCTGGGAGAAGCATTCTACAGCGCGCGTCTAATTGTGCAACACCTTGTATCAGTGTGACTGCGCTCACATTTATGCGTCAGCCATAGTTGTGTCTGCTGTGACCATGATAGGAGGGGTGTTACTTTTACACATAATTTGAGAAGCCGGCAAATATGTATGTTCTATTTATGTGTGCACTGACGCATGCAGATTCTCAACCATCAGCAAGGAGTCCGCTTCATTAGACAGTTTGGTCTGCACCTGTAATATTTAAAGGTGTACTCTAAGGTCGAATTACGCTCGTTTGAGTTTCTTTTTTTTTTTGACCTGATGGAGAAGCGGGCAGTAACTGAGCAGTCAGAAACGTAATGCCATCACCCCTTCCTTCGCAGTGGACTTGGAAAAAGCAAACACGGGACGTATCGCGTTTCATACGCAGAGGCACCTGGCTGCTAAGAGAGAACTCCCGTGGCATGCAAATAATGTGCCTGTATGTGTGTGTTAAAAGATTACAGGACTTTTTTCAAGAAAATGTCCAAAATTTCTGGGCATGACCTGTACAACTACAGCATATATTATTACGCAGACTTTGATGTTGATTAGTAGTACGCGTGGTATTAATATTGTGTAATAAATTCAGTGCAGCTTTTTAAATATTTAGTAATCAAAGGAGAAAATTAAGGCTACATTACAAAAATAAATGTGCATTACCTGCGCTATCAAATATAGCCCACAATGAACTTCGTACGCATATACCACGTAATAAAGATTTCAATTGAACCTAAGAATCGTTTCTGCTGGAATCATACAAAAAATATTATCAGCTCATCCCTAACCGTATCAGACACATGTGAAGTAATAAAAGGTTTTATGCATAAAAAGAAAATAGGTTCAGACTACTTTCAACACAGTGAAACAAGGACTGGGAATATTTGAGCCTAACTGTGTGAATAGGATGGGCGAAATGTACATCTTTGCCAAAGTTTGGGACCCAGGAGTTTGCTTTCCTGAGCCCTACCTCATGGTTTGCAACGCATGTAAATCTGTTGAACGTAAGATTTGTGGTCTTGGGGCTTCCACGGATGCTGCAGGAGACCACTACATGGGCTACATGCAAAGGTCATGGTCTCTAACCTTTAAACACAGGGTGTGCATGAAAGTCACGGATATTCAAAAACTGTCCTTTTGAGAAATCTAACTTTCTATATATGTCGTTCTATAATTGGTACTTGGTGCTGTTCTCACAGCGTTTCTCACCATTTTAATGTTTTGGCGCCATTCTTTGCTTTCGGATGACGTGCTGCATTTGTGCCTCTCAACACGCAGCTCAGCAACATGTCTGGGAGATGTTTCGTAGGATACACAAAAAGTAGTGCAAGGGTAATTTTAAAACAGCGTTTAGATATTCTTTTGGCTATTAATCAGTGGCATCACAAGTAGCAATCTTGGCAAAGTCCCTCGCGAATAATGTTTTGGACTAGCACGTCCAAAATGTGGGTTAACTCACGTACTGATGCTATATCCTTGAATAAAGACACGTTCAGAAGCATAGGTGGCAATGAAGCTTAAATAACTGGATAGAATTCTTTTATCACAGTAGTAATGTGGCCACTTTTGTCAAAAGTGCCACATAATTCCTTTTACAGATGCTTCCGTTCTAGCTATACCATGACAATGATCGCATTAGGTGCGCTGCATGATTACTCTCGTGTGTTTTCCATCGTGTATTGGTTTCTGCAGAAACTTGCCTTCGTCATCCTAGCCAGCCTTTATCGCCAAGATGACACACGATAACGCCAAGGAATGCTTGTCACCTTGTCAACAGAGGCAAAACGGCAAAAAACAACCCCAAGCTGAAACCGAGAGCAATCTGCTGCGACGGCGCCCTTATCGGGGGAATGAGCTGCTAAAACTGTTTAAAGGGCCAGAAAGTGCTCATATAATTAAACCTCTGTTTAACTAAAATTTACGTCAACAGAAAATAATCATGCAAATGAAAATCTCTCATGTGTCCTTTTTACTTACCGAAAGGCAAGAATTTTGATGCCATGTTTTAATGTTTGACAACGCTCTTCGGCGCTCGGAGCTGCAGTATTTTAAATTGAAAGTTTTAGTTGCTCCATTACGTGAAAATCCATCTTTGGTTGTGAACAATAGATGGTACTCGAAAAGGATGGCGTCTTCACACAGACAGCCGGCACTGAAGGGCTTCACATTTATTCCAGTACTCTAGTTCTAGTATTCTGTTCTAGTTCCCGATAGACGGCACATCAAGGGGGGGGAGGGGATGTATGTACGTGATGGAGCGTGGCAGAGGAGCGATGGACGATGACAGGTCGGCACCCCGAAGCAGGATGGCGGAGAACCGCGTACAAGTAAGACTCCACGAGGCAGACCTCGCAATACTTCGAATCCGAAGAGGCACAAGGGAAAAACTTCCAGTGGCTATTTAGACCACTAGAGTGCGATGAAGCGAAAGCCTTTGTTTGAACCACTGCTGATTCCTCATTGCTGTGTCTGATTCTGTAGGCTGTGTGGTTCGGCGTTCAAAGAAGCGGCAAATGAATTGCGCAGCACGGACGCCTGGATCGGGCGCCCGGCGAGGTCAGCTTCGTATATGCCTGATTACCCAGAAGTCACCGATCATGACCCCACGTGACGTCATGATGACGTCCCACCCCATCATGACGTCACGTACGGTGATGGTCGATGACGTCACTTGGTGAATAAGTGACAATATCACGGTATCCCACAAAATCTCGCGAAATAGTGCAACATTTCTCGCTAACGCACACCCTCACGGACGGGCACCGAACCTATAGGTAAAGGCTTCCACCATAATACCGGAAGAACGCAGCCAAACGTTCGAAGACAGCAGCGCTTACTGCTTACAAAGCGATCTCATCTCCTATCGAAAGGCGAACTCGACGTGCTCATCAGGCAGTCGAGGCATGTGGCAAAAGCGAGCCGAGGACGAGCAATACCATTAAAGAGAACCGGAGGCCAAACGTCAAAAGCGAGCTGAGGACGACGAATATGGGCGGGAAAATTATCATTTAGAAAACGTCTACAGATATATTGCGGCCGCAAAGAGAAATGTTTTCGCATTCGCACTTGTTGGCGGTCCTAAGCGTCTCTACCGATTTTTTCTTCCTAACTCTGCATTTATTTTTCAGTAAATTAAAGAATGATCGTTTTATTTTACCAACTTTCTTAAATTGTGCGTCAGTTTCTTTAAGCGTATAACTTCTTCTATTTTATCTTTTATTCACG
Source organism: Amblyomma maculatum (assembly GCF_055883805.1). Lineage (NCBI taxonomy): Eukaryota > Metazoa > Arthropoda > Arachnida > Ixodida > Ixodidae > Amblyomma > Amblyomma maculatum. Next base: position 35,098,059 of record NW_028146738.1, read on the forward strand.
GCTGGTTCGCATTTTCTGTTTACTTTTCCTCTGAGAAAACTAGCTGAACGTGAAGTGCCGTTCATTGAAGCATTGTGGGGGAGAGAGGGGGGGGGGGGTGGCTCCGCACATCTCACATCAAAGACGTACGGTCTCTGGCCTTTGGTGCGCGGTTTGCATGGATGCCGCCACCACCGCCGAAGAAAAAAAGAACTTAATATCGCATGCTACCTGCTGTTTTTCTGCAATATGCCTCGCTTTCTGAAGCACGTTTTGTTACAGTGTGGCTGTGCACTTAAGTCTTCTAGCACTGCCAACGCCCCCCCCCCCCCACCCCCCCCACCCCCACTGCACACACCACCTTCACTCTCCGCTCTTCCGACGGCAGACACGTGCCCTACGCCTCTACCCGCACCAAACATTTCATGGCTAGTTACTCAACCCGACTCATGTAATGCTTTAAGACTAGGCCTTGTCCACAACATCAGTGAGAGGGTAGCAGTCTCTACGCAATAAATATTTGACACTTTGGCCAAGATGTTGTATTTTGTTAACAGCTATCACAATCAACAATATTTGCTTTTTTTAAACAACGTTACTGGTGTTTCTGGGCACAAGATGTGTATCTTTATAGTATCTGAATAATTATTTGTAAAATATTGTTTTCCGCTGACCACTTTGGATAGCTGTTAGAATGAGAGTAACTGCTGCTGTTATATCATTTACGCCCCTTTTATGCTTCGCTCAAGCGATGTTACGTCAAATCTTATACCGCGAATTGCCTGCAGGTGCTGTTGATACGTAAAAGTGAACCTATTTGGCAAAATAATGTTTCAAATGTACAAAGGCTGGCGGACGGCTGTCTCTAAAACATGTTAAGAGTCTTAATCTGGGCACACTGCAAAAATAAGTGACTAATTTAGCAACCACCATATGAAGGCGCGAAACCGCTAGCACATGCAATGACTAAAAAACGATGGACGCAAAGAAGTATGACAAAACCAAGTTAGTAAATTTTAACAGTCTGCGAGAAATAATGATATATGGGAAGCAGCAGAGTAGTTCATTTCTAAGCTAACTGTTATGGCACGTCCAGGAGGGCATAAATACCTGAGCTGGAAATCAAGAAACAGTTGGTATGCCTTCTGCTTTCACTTGCAAAGTTTAAGTATAGAGAGCTCACATGTACAAAAAGGAAAGCATGGATCTGACGTATTTTGCCCATCTCCATACAAGCGGCCTGAACAAATAGACTGAGCAACGTCGCACACCCATATATGTTGCCCCTACAACCATTTGGGTGGTGGCAGCCCTCAGTTTTCACCTCGATAGATCCACGCGGAAGTTTCTCTGGCGTGCTGCAGCGGAGGCTCCGTTTCGGAGGACGGAGCTGCGGCTGGGTGTAGTCTTCCCCACATTGAGCTTCGGCTGCATGGCGGAGAAGTTTTTCTCACGTTGAGTATCAGGCTACACACGGCAGATGTTCACGTCTATTTTTATGCTTCTGTTCTTGGCGTTATGAATGAATTTCGTAATTATCATGGGCAACGATTTTGAATACTTCTTGTTGTTCATTTCTGAGATTTCTAAACCAAGATACGAGGCATTCATCTCTCCGCGGCGCAAGATAAGTGGCGGTATAGCATTTTAATTTTTGATTTTTTTTGCATACTTACTTGTCTGTCATAAAACAGAAGCCAAATCCAACCAACTATTTCAAACAACTGTACGTCAGAAAGCTACGGAAGTAAAGAACGAGGTCCAAATAAAAGAAAAAGAATTGTCGCATTTTTTCACATAAATGCGTATGAACAAATGCTATAGATAAATGTGGGATTTCAGCGTTGCGAATTGAAATAATAATGCTGTTTTAAGAATAAACAGTGAATTGAAAAAGAAAATGGCACGAGTTTCAGTTCATGTACATAGATCGCAGAACACACAATCATTCAGCTGCAAATGTATTGCACTGAATCGATGAAATAAGGGGTGTTGAGAAAGTAATGCGTCACATTTTTTTTTTTTTTTGCTTAAAAATTCCCGAAATATACAGCCGCACATGTACGGGATCTTTATTATAGTTTTCATTGCAATCTCGCTCAACTTTCATGGAAGCATAATGGTGTTTTTTTCAAATGACATGGGAGCTCATGCCGCGTAAGCCCCTCAACTAATCAGCATTTCCGCGACAGAACGCTGGACGCCGACGGCAGAACGTCGTGTTTTTCGCGGAGCCCTAAAGCTGTGGCTTTAAAACTGATGGTTTGCTGGAAAGTGTCAAAATGAGATCTGCTTCTCTGCCACCACAAGTCGATTGTTTGTTATTGGAATCGGTGGTATCTTAATTTCATTGGTCGCCTATAGCAACCAAAAAAGATGTCTTATTATAACGCCTTTCTGAGAGTTAGCAGAAGTGACCTTTGGATTATCACAGTACGTGATATTAACGAGCATGTTCCATTTCGTAATATTTCTTTTTTCTTGAATCTGTAATAATACTGAAGAAATTAATCGGGATTCTTACTAAACATGCGCACATCCCTTCTTTTTATAGGATCACAACTCAATACAAAAATTAGTTTGGTTTAGCTCTGGCTAACCTAGTTAAATTGCAAAAGCAACGGCGAGAGCTTCTTTTGCCTGATAGATTATTGCCCTATCACGCGCTATCAGTGTAAGGTGCTTTCTTATGATGAAACTTAAGATCGTCCTTTAAAGGCATGACGCGAGAGCGTAAGCTGCCAGCCCACATATAAAGTCACGCTTCAACCAAGCCGTATGGACGTGCCTACGTGTCGTAGGGGTAACAAGAATGCAAACGATTCTGGCTGGTTGATTCTGATATCCTCCCATATGAAAAGAGCAACCCAAATTGACAGCTCCTGCCCGTGGCACAGTTCAAATGTCATGGCAGGTATTAGACTTTTAGACAAACTTTAAGTTCACCTTGAATCTTGCCCTTCGGCATTTTTCACGCTGTGAATTCTATAAGCACATTTATCGGACTATGCACTTCATCATTTCATTTTATACCATTACTCCACGATGCACCTTAGAACACGCTTAATGGCCGCATTTTATCTCCCCTTCATTTCTTTTAATCTCCTCACGATTCTTTTTCCATCTTTTCCTCCCGAATTCCCCTTCCTACACAGAGTAGCATGTCAGCGAAATTTAAACGCCGGCTAAAATCTCGGTTGTTCATTAAAGGGTCTCTCTCTCTCCACCCAGGCGAAGCGCGCTTATATCCGCGAAGCGTCACCTCCTCTCCTATGCCCGCAGAGGAGACAACATAGAAGAGAGCGCGAGAGAACATCATCGCGTTCCTACGACAACAGTGTTGCCATGGCGACGGCGCGCCATCTGTTAAGCGCGGCGTGTGGCGCGGCGCGACGGGCCACGGGCTACCGCGAAGAACGGTTCTACCTAGCATAGTATTGCTTTCGAAGTAAAAAAACAAATAATACTTCATTGTGCTTGAACACTGCTTCTCGAAAACAACCGTCTGTGAGGGAGTCCCTCTCTGTATGACTGTGCCGTTCAAGCGTTACTACAAGAAACTGGACTTGTTGACCCGAGGACACCTTGATGTTCAGCTTGACCAGAGTTGTAGGGAATTTGTCATTTGTAATATATTTTTCCTAATTAGTTATATTTCTGTCTAATTTAGTAATTTTATGGATTATGTTTTCAAATACTAACATTTCGTGTAATGTAGTTATACTTTTTCTGTGACTGATTGCTAGAATTCACTTCCTCTACAAACAAGGTTACAAGGGCGCGGAGCGTCGGTGACAATGTGATCACGTCATATTGACATCATTACGGTGCTCACGGCTGCCTGACCATGCGCATTGTCGACGGACGACGTCAAGAATTTCACCGGGTTTTGACCGAAGAATTAACCCGGCCTTCCTCTCATTCCACACAAGAAGCTGCATTTCAAGTTCTGAAGAAAACACGTGGTTTTCATCTTTTCAGCGGCATTACCTGTATCGTTGCGTTCCGTCTGAGCGCCAACAACGAAGCGTGACTATTCATAGATGACGTAAACTGGAATCGAAGCATTTGGCTGTTAGGAGCGGATACGCCAAGTTTTCTACGGTACAACTTCGCCCTACTTTCCAGTGTTTATCTTGAGAAAGGGTCCAATGTAACGGCTAATGTTTACTCAAGAAGACGTTACAAAATCAGTGACGACAACCCTGTCAATTAAGTCGCATTGAAAATAACAACATTGTAAAAGACATCCAGAAAGCTTCATTAGTTTATTGCAGTTAGAAGAAGGAGTTTGCGTGATGGCAAAAAAAATGAAGAAAAGGTACGGAGTTTTAATCGATCACCAATCATTAACTTCCTTTGTAGGGTGGCACTTCAGCAGTCTTATCAATTCCATTGCAAACGGTTACTTCCTATCAGCAACATGTACAACACTGAGCGTGATGCACCAGGCGAAAATGAAACGAGAAGGCAGAACGAGCACTGACTACTAAATAGTATTTGTAATCCGAACTCGGGTCTGCTTTCTAAATCTTCTGCTCAGTTGTTCGGTTAATATCAAGACAGTCGAGCATTTTTTTTTGCCGCCAAACACGCGTATGTAATAACGTGTTACTTGTTTCTTTTTAATTATCACGTCACTGCTTAATTCTTCACACACCTCAAAGATGGCGTTTGTTCGGCGCTACAATTTACAGAGTTTCGAACGTAACGAGTTCCACTGCAGGGTACGTTACCACACTAGATCTACCTGGGGGGGCCGTGGCGCCTAGGATGTTGTGTAGCTTCACGGTCAGGCGTTTGGTGGGGCATACGAGTCGCTGCAGCCATTGGACGACGTCTCATCAAGCCGCCTCTGCCTGGTCAAGATGGCCCAGCTTTACCTCTACCATCTGTTACAGTCATTAGCGCAGCCTCTTGAGGACATTTGGCGCACTCGACGACCAAGCCTCGCATTGCCGCCGAGCCCGCCGCTGCATGCAATGAGCGCCTATAGGTCGTCGATATATCCACCATCCTCTCCGCCCCTGCTTCTGTATAATCCACCTTCCTCAGGCAACGCCACGCCATGCCCGCCGTCACGAGAATGGAGCTCGTCGTGGTCACCGTTCGTAACTGACTCAAGTCGAGCTCATTCACCGCGACATCACCGCTCCAGGATGTAGGCAATAATTATTATCTTGCCTGAGGCCAAGTTTAGACTCTGAATGTGCCGCCATGGTCTGCCGAGGTTCATCGGCAAATTTCTGGCAATCTGACCCAGAGTTAGCTCCTGCCTGGCCTCTTAATTCCTACAGGTTTATCGCTAGTATGCGTAATCCGTTGGTTTGGCGCAGTCTTCAATTGGCCCTTCCTCCTGCTTCGTTGATTCAGTGCCATTGCCCTTCCACACTGAGCCCTTTGAAGCAGTGTCATCGGCTAGACTTGGAACATAGCCTCATAGCCAGTGCTGCCAATTCAAGGAATAAAAACGCGCAAGAGAAAGCCCCAAAAACCACTAAAGGCCGCTCAATTAAATATTTGTGTAAGAAGTGTTTCCTCGTATGCATCTTATTCCGTTATCAAGACCAGGAACAGGTAAATCGTACTATGATTATTATAGTGCGTACCTATATCTCCTAAGAAACTAGAAAAATCAGACTACGAATGCTCTCATTCTCAGGAGTATCCTTCCTACCTTCTGCCGGTTAAAATTAAATTTGGAGAAGCGCTTCTTTCTCTCCTGACCATAAACTGCTGACTTGGCACATAAAGACGTCGTCTGCTTCATCTTGGTTTGCCGAGCATGCTGCCGGTGACTGTCCGCCTCCTAGACCGTCGGTTCTTGAGATGGTTGCAGCACTGCTGCTAACGTACACTTTCAAATCAGGCCAATCCTTTGAAATAAGTTTCGAGCAATTTGTTGCTCGAATAAAATTTACTGTGCCTTCGGAGCTCGGCTTGAATAGTTACGACGAGATTCTTTATCCCTGTTCCCCTCTTAGGATCCTTGTTTATGCCGATAATGTTCAGTTGACTGAACGTGCTCCCTACCCCGCGTTCGACAAGAACAGCATGAGCATGAAGAGAGTAATGTTGACAAGCTCGAAGAAGGAATTTTCGTCCGAAGGATCCCTGCAGTGGTTCACTTGTTCCCGAAATGCAGCTGTGCTTCTACGGTTGTTCCATCTGTCGAGAGTGGACTTCTTTCATTGTGAGTTAATGGATGGGTGGGTGGGTGGACTGGACGTGCGGGCACCATGCACGGACGGACGAAAGTAAGTAAATAAGTACGTAAGTAAGTAGGTAAGTAATTAAGGAAGTAGATAAGTAAGAAAGTAATTAAGTAAGTAGGTAGGTAAGTAAGTAAGTAAGCAAGCAAGCAAGCGACCAAGTAAGTAGGTAAGTATGTAATTAAGTAAGTAAGTAAGTAAGTAGGTAAGTAAGTAATTAACTAAGTAAGTAGGTAAGTAAATAAGTAAGTAATTAAGTAAGTAGGTAGGTATGTAAATAAATAAGTAAGTAATAATTAAGTAAGTAGATAGGTAAGTAAGTAATTAAGGAAGTAGATAGGTAAGGAAGTAGGTAAGTACGCAAGCAAGTAAGTAAGAAAGTAGGTAAGTAAGTAAGCAAGTAAGTAAGGTCTCATTCTTAATCTGAGTTTCTTTTTTCTGTATAAGTCTAGGGTCACATTTTTTGCATTGAATTACTCCAGTTTTTAAACTCTGTGTTATTTAGCTGTCAGTTAATGTTCATTATTTCTCCGCCCTGCCTTCCAACATTATCACTGGTTAGTTTTCTGGTTAGTCAGATCTGTTTAGTCAGTGCACTTTTAGTACATTTAATACGTTAACATCCATCTATTGCCGCGCATTTTCCTCAGCCGTTCTTTGCACAATATTATTGCTCTGTGCTTCTCGTTCCTCGAAAGACGCCCAGTTCAAGTTTCCCTATGCTGCTTCGTTCGTAGTTTTGCCATGGGATATAAATCTTAATCTTCCCACATATCTTTGATTTATTTCTAACTACGACGGTTTCAACTAATTTTGCGAAACTGGTGGCCAAAGGAAGCTTCCTATTTAAAAATTAATATGAGTGTGAGAAGATTCAGAAATTTCATAGAGTTATCGGATATCTACGTATTCATTTACTCCAACGAATCAAATAACATATTTTCTAAATTATGCAAATCTAAATAGATATGCTATATGGTTTTTGTATAATCTTTGAATAATTGGCATGGGATTGGAATTTAGACTTCCGTAGTCAGTATCTATCTACGACGATCACTCGCGGAGCAACTTCCACACCAGCGTTGCCTAATATCCTTCAGCGATTAATGTGGGCGGGACGAAGGTCTCAATGCCCCTACGGGGTTAATTTGTGTGGCACTATTCATAGTGCTTCTTCTGCGCCCATTATTCGGATCTTATAGAGCTAACATACTGAATTTCTGTTGGGAGCCTATAGTGGAGGCCTCTTTTAACGGACGTGTAGATTTACGAAATCCCGCGTTAGCAACGAACCACCACGCCGCAGCTCGCGCTTCAATCTTTTTCGTTAAAGTTCCTTCCGCACAATTATTAGCGAAAGTAGCAATGTTACTAAAATATTTGTTTTCTATTTAGGCAGAGGCGCTGCAATAATGTAACTGGTTTTGGTAGCAGAGGTACCGTCTGTTGCAGAAGTTTGCGGCCCAACGCGCCGGGCAGAGGAGCAGTATCGCTCCCGAGAGGCGGCGCTGCGCCCGCCGGCGCTGCCTGGTGACGCAGCTATAAAGAGTGAGGAGGCTTGTTCTCTTCCCCTCATCCCGCGGCTGAGGCGGCGCTGCGCCCACCGGCGCTGCCTGGTGACGTAGCTATAAAGAGTGAGGAGGCTTGTTCTCTTCTCCTCATCCCGCGGTTGATATCGCACATCTTTGCTCTCAGCCGCGGGATGAGGGGAAGAGAACAAGCCTCCTCACTCTTTATAGCTGCGTCACCAGGCAGCGCCGGCGGGCGCAGCGCCGCCTCTCGGGAGCGATACTGCTCCTCTGCCCGGCGCGTTGGGCCGCAAACTTCTGCAACAGACGGTACATTTATTTTTATTCTTATTCAAAGTACTCTTCGCAGATTCTAAAAATTAGAATTTCGGGCCCAGGTGTAAATCCAACATGGCTCTTCTTTTTACAACGCACAACTGCTTGCCAAAATGACCGTCGAATTTGGCGCATATTTTTTGTTTACTCTCTCTTTTATTATCCTCTTCGTTAACATGCGCATAGTTACTTTTAGATTGTTGAAGGCCAAATGGGGTGTGAATCGTTAGGCATTCGCTGTTTCTGCGAGCGGCATTCGATGCAGTCTAGTATGCGGTGCGGCGTTTTGAGCATAATCCACAGATTTGCTTTGCAAGACCTGATCAAGTATCAAGTTTTCTTGTATCTTCTATCAAGTTTTCCCCTTCACTGATGTTTTCAGCCTTCAGTTAAGAAAATGATGCGGGGCCAATATAACACGGTACACGCTGCAGCGTCGTGCCAAAACATCAGAAGTAACAGCAGTTATGATTTACGATTCACTTTTGGTGGATGGTAAGACAGTGGGGCCATGCGTTCTCGTTATGTTATCTGGATATCATGCCAGAAACTAAGAAAAGCCTCAAGCATTCCGCTATGGGTTTCAAACACGCAATGCTATGCGGGCCGCATTGAAAACATTTCGTTCTTTGCGGGCCAGAAGCCGATAACTAAAGAAAATGAGAAGGAATTATTACGTACCAACCATAAAAACAGCTGTGAATAACAATACAATAAATAAATATAAACCAAATCCTTTCGCTCGCTCACCACACTCTTTCATTGTTCGCGGAGAAGGAAAGCGGCGCCTGTTCCCTTTTCTTAAACGCCAGACGACCATAAATTCAGAGCTTCTTCAAAGGCACAATGCTTAATTCTATTGTCCCTTATCTTCGAAAAAAAGAATTGTCTTCTGGAGATGAAAGAGGTGGCGGGTGCTCCGGCGCATTGTGATTGAAAGCAGTTGACATCACTGCGAATTTCACGAAGAATAAATGTCCAATGCCTTTTTTCATTTTGAAAGAAAAAACGCGTGCGAGAATTATTTTTAATTTTATTTTAGTTGCAAAATGATTTTGGTGGTGAAGCTGACTGTTGCAGCTTGCATGTGTTTTTTGGAACAAAGGTTAAATATTTTGGACCTGGCGGGCCGCACCACACTCTATCGCGAACAGCATTCGGCCCGCCTTGTTGAGGCCCATATGTTATGTGAGCAGAGCAGCAAAACGTTAGCCTGCACTTCGGTATGCGTTTGAGCCAGATGGTTAACGAGCAGATATTTTTTTTTACTTCTCTGTTTTTCGACGTCCTATATATATGCTCAATAATTTTCGACCGTTACTTGAAACACCCTGTTTTACACGGGCGTAGACACTTTTCGCCCAATTATATTCACCAATCATTCTGGGAAGGATAAGAATTACTGTTGCAAGCGCTGATATGCACCATGTTAGTGTGTTTTTTTTTTGTTTTTTTTGCTGAAGTCCAACTCCATAAAACCTGGGAATTTAAAACACTTTATATTTCGCCTTCCACTATGTTCATGTTGACGTGCTCGCGTATCCTTTTCAGGTCATTGGAGGGTAAATAACTTCGGGAATAAAAAATCCTTTCCATCATGATATGAAATAACTGTTTTCTAATAATCGTTCATATAAAGCGCACAATAAATTCGACAAATGGTAGAAACTGTTCTCTTGGATGGTACAAAAATCCTCTTTCGGCGGGATGCACTAAGGTTTCTATTTACCAGGGCTGAGGTCAATCGTGTCGTGGTAAACCCGACCGGAGCGGTTGTTTTGTTTTTCAGACGTACTGCGCTGGCACGTGGCGGTCAGGATAGAGAGACAGAGAAAAGACCGATAACCTTGAAGACCTTGTCATTTGCAGGGCGAGTTCGTTTGCAAAAGCAGCAATAGAACGGGGCTGAGGTGATAGCGACGTGCTCTCTTGAAGCAAACATCTGGAAAATCCTCAGCGCTGTCCACCGCGCTATAATTGAACGTGATTAAAATATCTAATAAGATTCAGCGGTAGTTGTGAGCGAATCTGAACATTGTACAGTACAGGCAGCGTCACCACATTTTGTCCCAAACATTGAGGTTTATGCACCGTAGAAAGAAAAACAGTGTTAAAAATGCCGAGGCCCGTGATAATGAGACAATGAACATAAGCCTGTAATCACTGACGAATGAACAGTAAAAATATGAACTCTGCAGAGTATCGGAAAAGTACTGCTGTGCGTATGCATTGTCCGACGAACCGAAACCCATTTAGGCGAGATTAGAATGCATTAAGACGAAATGTGTGCTAAGAGCCTGGAACACTCCCGTCGTGAGGAATTCACAACCCATAATTGGTCTCTGCTAACCGAAATATATTGCATTTGATTTCACCGGTGGCGATGACATAGACCACATGAAAAGCCAGCTGAAGCTGCCACCTCTCGACCACGCGAATTTTGAAGTGCTAAAAGAATACACACATTCTCTTTTTCATGCAATTTTTTTTTTTCATTTAATATGCAGGACGAGACCCTGGGTATTCACACATGATGATAAAATGCTTCGGAAAAAGGGTTGAGTATGAAGTTTATTCACGCGTTAGGCATCAACAACCTGATTTGCAGGAAATCTAGCATTGTGGCCCTTGCGAGCCCCTCCCCCCCCCCCCCCTCCAAAAAAAAAAACGTAAACATGACTCTGCCAGGTGAAAGGTGTCAGCGGACTGTCTAGAGCTCTGATTGTTCGGCAGGTTGTGTGAGACCAAAAAAAGACCACGTGACATGGCAGGAGCGGTCAAGTGAAAAAAGGAACTTTCAAATGCGAAAGTGAGATTCGAATTCAACCCGAAACTCTTGGATCCCCAGTCAGACCCCAATCCCCCCTAGACAAACAAAGCCTGGAATGTACTGCGGTGACGAAAGAAGGCTGTTCGGGGAAATCGTAGTCGAGCATAGAGAAGGAAATTACGACATAACTTGCCAGTATTTTCCCTCTTGCCTCGGTCGTTTTGCACATGTGCACTCTTGAAGGTCTTTTTTTTTTTTTTTAGTCAGGAAAGCTTAGTCGACCGAACCGGTGCTTGTTGTAATTAGCGGATGAGTGTCCTGTGCGTCTTCAGGACTGCGTATGTGGATAATTTGGTGCGCCTTTCCTCACAACAAGCGACGAAGCAATGGAGCGGCCAGGGCATTGGCTTAATTCACAGCGACGGAAGCAAGCGGTGTGCTGTGTTAGAGTGAGTGGTCGTGAAAGCAAGAGAACGAAGAACATTTGCTCTATCTATGCCTGTAACAACTTGACAGTGAACAGAAACAGCCTGCCCGTACCACTTTCTGCTCTCCGATATCGGCTGGCGTGGAACGCGTAGTTCAACGCAATATTAGAAAGCAAATCTATCAACAAATTAACGAGATATAAATGATGCTACGTTTGTTTACCGTTGTGCACAGGGTTGATAATACTTGTCTAGAACGCTGGAGGGTTGAACTGCGGTGCAAATGAATCAAGACATTAACACATTGTGGTATTGCCATTGACAATGCGCCAGTGCCTGCGTGTTTCGCGTGAGTTTGCTGCGGCACCAGAACTCAGTCATTATTAATCAAATCTGTGCTTAGAATTGCTCTTTATTCGTCACCGAAGTGCCACTCGGCCACCGAAACTAGTGTGATCGACTCTGTAAGTTGTGTGTAGTGCTTGCATTTACATAATCATAGCATGATGGTTTTCAACTGCGCGACCATATGCAAAAATGTCTACAGTGTTCTCTCGTTTGCTGTGTTGAGTACGCATGCTGCGTGTTGTGTTGTCCGCTAAAAAAATGTGAGACTTACGCATATTTTGCTGCTCTTCATTTTTATCCGTGCATCGAGATTTTCTACTTAAGTAACATTACCTTTTGTTTATTTAAATTTTTTACTCTTAATCGTGTTCTTCATAGGTTCAAGATGTATATCGAACTTTTTAACCAAGTTGAAAGTGTTGACAATGCAATTCTAAATATTAATGGACGGCAAACAAATTCTCCAGTACTGTATTCACAGCTGCTGACAGGGCGTGTCTAAGATCTTCCTGTACGAAATGTTCGTCTGCGCATATTCCAATTATTTAGCTTATGATTAACATCAGATGTAGAATCAAACGCGAGAGAGATATGTACGCAGCACTTGCAATCCCGAAAGGGGTTCTCGGCTCTCGGTCTTACTTCGGTTCCAAGAGCTACTGCAGGATCTTTCAGAATGGTTGAAGAACGGTAATATTCCTTACCACATCCGGCGTTCCTAAAGTTTCTTACATAAGCAGCTCTGAAAGGATCAAACTGGCAATTACTCCTAAACATCCAGGGAAGTTGCCATTTTGAAAACATCGCACCGGAATGAATCATTGAATTTACTGAGCGACAGCCCTCTTGCAACCAGAAACATCACAAGAATAACTACGCGATCAAGGAAATTTCTGCCTTAAGTTGTCTGTTACGAGAAATGCTCTTCAAGGCATCGAATGATGCAGGGTTTGATTGATCTCCTTTGCAAAGTGAAGCCTGTGCTGTCTGTGACACTAAAATTTATCATATGCCTTTACCTTTGCATACGCTTTGTTCCACGAACTAAACCCATATCTACCCGAATATTTGTCCTTTTTACCACAATAGTGATACGAGGGAAGTATGGAAGTATCAGAGGGGCTGCACGGCACCCATTCACATAAGATTACTTCACCGTTGATGCGATGAGCAGCGAACATTTGTTGCTTCAAGTTCCGGTGGTAACCTTTCAGTGCCGCATGAGGTGATTGTAAGTACCTCTCCGAGCTAGAGTTATCCATTTCATGTTTCTAATACTTTCACCCACGCACTGGCACCATTCAACTAAAAAAAAACTGATAGTGGCTGTACGCAGAGGAGGCCAGTAATAAAGTGGAATCCTTGGGCACGGAAGAACTCTAAGAAAGCGATACTTGCCCTGCCATTCGTGCTGAGGCTTTTTTTCACCATGGTGTGCGTAGAATTTGGTTATTGTACGTGCTCGTTGAGGCAGTTCACTTTTTTTAGTGATTGACGAGAGTGCCCCGTTTTAGTGTTTTTCAGCACAGTCCTCCCGTGTGCACCGTCTGTTCCATCAACTTCACTGGTCTCACTGGTCGACGGAACGCTGCTAGTGCTCTCGTCGGTGACAGAGTAGTCAGAAAACCTAGCTATATTGTTTAAAATGTCTCTAAGATGCGTTTTCTTTTATCGTTTTCAGATGGCGCTTTCGAGCCACAGGGCTCTTTTTGTGTGCCTCGGTTTACAGTCAGAGATCCAGCAAACAAAGATAACGAAGTTATCAGTATGTTTTTATGCTATTATTTTGGGTAAGCGAAACTGTAATCGATAACCTCAAAATAGATATATCAGGTATAATAGCGGAATTAAACACGTGATTGAAAAGTTTCCTCAGAAAGCAATCATCATATACTAACTCGTCCTCATGTGAGGAGTAGCGATCCATTTATAAGGCATGTATCTAGCAGCACGACATGTTTCAAGCATTTTATTGTTACGCCAGTTACGCTGAGCATGGGAAAGAGAGAAACCAGGTACAGTCACCGTAAGGCTTGTTCCAGAACCATTCCTCGTGCAACCACCTCGTTCTTCTCTTTCACATGCATCAAGCTGCACGGCTCAGAGTAACTGGCGTAACACTATGTGAAAGTGAAAACGTTTACAACTACACCTGGTTCTAACAGCATACCTTTCATCATTACCTACCCTCTAGAGTACTCCTTCTGCCAAAAAAATAAATACGATAGAGGGTTAATCAATGAACTTAAGAATAAATCATCCATATGCCAACACACGGAAAAACATCCGGAAAGGACTTTCCCACTTTTCAAACAGAATTGGCATAATTTCGATGAAATTGAATTATTTACTCTCCAGGCAGGCTTACTCTCCCATGGACAGAAAATACACGGAGGCATAAATTTAGAACATACAAATCAAAGGAATACATACCTTGAAAATAAAATTAGAATCCCTTAACTGCATCCCCTCTGAGGCATACTTATTGTTGAGAACAATCATATATTTCCCAGACTGTACAGTTTATTCACAGCATGTGGAGTTGCCGCTCCCAACATTTATGACAAAAGCACCACGTGTTTTTTTTTTCAAACATGTTTCTTTCTTTTCCCTCTTACTTTTGTTGAGTTTAGTATTTGTCTTCTGATAACGCCCCACTTGGCGCGCACAGCCAACACTGATTGACTTTTCTACATGTTCTCATTGTCCTTCCTTCTTCTTTTTTCTGCATAACAATCTTGGCCTATGCGTGTACTTAACCATTTCCGGAAAGCCCTCCAGAAGTATTCGGGTGCAACTGTATTATTTATCAGATCTCTTTGGAATGCCTATCTCCTCCCAAAAAGCGCCTACCAGCATCAAACCTACTTCTGCTGCTGACTAATATTGAACTCAACTTTTCCCTACTGATGCTGCTGCATTTTATTTTATTTTTTCAGGTCGCAAGGCCATGGCTTCCAGGTTCTAAGATGCATATCCAAGGAAACATTCTTTCATGCCGTGCCCTGCTCCTCTCTCCTCTTTCCTCATTTTTCTTTACCGCAGCAAAAGCGTATTAGACCCTGCAGCTTTGTCTTGGCTTGAGAACTGAGGCTACCCCTCATGCCTAACACCGAAATTGCCATGTGACTCAAGTTGACTTGCAAAACGAGATGACGACTCATAGGGGTCATTCGAACAAGAAGATTTAGGGCCTTAATGATGACTTGTAGAAATGTGACATCACACCGGAGTCAAGTGACAAAGTGTAACGTGATTAAGGATCACCAGCATTAACAAACAATACTTTCAGGTTTCTTCACTCAAGCAGGCTTCACTGTGGTCGCAATTGTACTATCCTAACTGACTCATCTAAAATGCTGTACAAAAAATCACTTATAAACTAACTAACTTTCCATGATACTCTCTTATTTAGGCGCGCGCATATGTTGCGTACTTCCAAGAAGCTTTAGAGTTGTTTGTACTGCTTTTATTTTCCTGGTGTTTCAGTGACTGCGTATAGCGCTGAGATTTGGTGCACTGGCTTGTTTTGTGCGCTATGGATATGCGACATTTCTATTAATCCGCTTTCGTTACCCGCAGCGAACATCTTAAGAATTGCTCAGCCGGGAGTTTCGCTGAATGCGGGACAGACGCTAGGTACCTTCGGACGGACTATGCGCATCTGGCCCCCTTGGTGAAGTATCATGCTCAACCTGGTGGAAATTAATGTTGGATACGTTGTTTTTATTATGGGCAGCGCACCAAATGAGATCACAAGCCTGTACTATTAAGAAGCACAAAAATTAGGATTTATTGAAGATAGAGTTTGCATATTTTTCTTTTAGGAATGAAGAAGCATGGCGGTGGCACGGGTTTTTAACCGCCATCGCAGTCGCTCTCGGGATAGGTGGACGAATCTGCCTCAAATAATCGCGGTTAAGCTCGCGGGGTGGAAACACATGCAGTACACTGTAAAGTGTTGTATATGAGTTGTAAATGTTTCTCGTGCATACATCCTTTAAGAAGTGATACTCTCTCAAGTACTCGTGACACCCTCAAGTCGGGAGACAACGACGATGACGACAGGAAGTACCAAATCCCCACATATTTGCTGTGAGAGTGCTGTACGCGGTGACATTTCACTAGAAGTTGCTTTCACTGTCTCGAAAGTGCAATATGACGTAGATACCTCTGCATCAACTTAATTATTTCGCTTTTCGTGTTGTCATCAGCGCACCAAATGAGTTGTCAAATCTAGACTGATTACAGTGCGCGCGCGCATTCTGCCTTCCTAGATTGCTGCATAATCGCAGTTAGGCGCCAGTCGACCTGTGCTGCGCGTCGATAAGTGCGACCGCTACATCGCTTTGGGTGATGCATGAGTTTTTGAATGTATGGGAAGTTTTTTCATTTTGCTTTTAGGCTGGCTATGGGATGAAGCCTACTTTGGGACGAACAGCATCATTGAAGCATTCGATATGGAAATACATCAGCTCTGTTTCAATCATGGAAAAATTAAGAACCCGATGATTTGAAATCTGCCGCTTTCTCCAGCCCTCCCGGGGTTTCATAAGAATAGAAGGCCCGGTTAATTTGAGGCATTTGAAGCCTAAGTAAAGCTCTGGGTATATTCCACGTATGCTGTGTTCCCGAAACTTCTCTACTATCCCCACTTAAATTTCCAACACAGCATTTGCCAGAGTAGAGGCATTTCGAACATTGCACTCGAAAATTGTGTCAACATAGAGTGCACACTAGAATAATCAAATCTTTTGTCAGGTAGTCAGTGAAAAGGGCATCATTGCATGCAGTACATGGCCTTTAATTAAGGGCTGCCTGAGCAGAATAACCAGCAACATAAATGATGACAGTTACAAAATCATTTTCCTTCTCTTTACCTTGCTCCATGACTTCCACAGTAAAATTCTTGTGTTCGTATCGAGCTTTACCTGCATCTGTTTCTTCTTTCAGTTTTAAGAGCGGGAGTAGAGTTTCAGCAGTCCTACCTTCGTTTCACTCGTAAATTTCGCCTATACAAATGCGGTACTGATAGCGGGCAAGCCAGTGGTTCTTCCGGGTGTGCTCTTCTAAGCAATGTGTTCGAAATGTTTCAGCAAGCAGACGAGAGAAAGCAAGTTCTTCAAAACTGTACAGACAATGCTCATCGAGAGTATACGAAGTCAGATGAACTGCAAAATGTGCTTCACTAGTCAGTACACCTATACCAAGCCTCATTCGTTTCCTTATTTCTAACCAATTCAACACGGAGAATAAATTAAATCTGAAAATTGAAAAATTAATAATGAAATAAATTCACTTGCCTACAGATTTCACGCTTATAGTGCTCCACCACGATTGCAATAGTGCGGTTCTATTTGTGTATTTATTATTTATTTATTATTCCTCAAAGGTCCACGAAGGACCATACATGAGGGCTGGGCTGAAAAAACAAAATAATGTGGATACAGATGATCTTCGATGGCAGATTTGAAGTGAAGTGGATTGATGATGGTTACCGCTTCGGATGGAAGGTCACTTCAGTCGTTGGCTGTTCTGGTGAAAAAAAGACTGCTGATATGTTACAGTGCTTTTTTTTTTTTGAGAATTCAAAGTTCACATGCCAAAATTCCGAAAGACTTTGGATGTAAGCTTCACATATTGTTTTTCGGGGCCTGTTGGGAACTTTGCGGTTAGGCTGAAGAAAACCTAATAGGCCTCTTCCCTTTTAATGTATGCAAGTGCTAAGCATTTTCAAATAATATGGTTGACGCAGGGTTTCTTGGCCGTCTATTGCGGAAGAAAAACGCTTTGCACTTGGTTTCTTTGGCCAATCCAATTATTCATCCTGCTATTAAACGTATCCCATGTATCAAGAAGAAAGAACAATAGAGATCTCGACCAATCCTCAAGGTTGGGACATGCTGTCACGAAATCGGCGCCCATTTTTACTAAGCCGGCGCAGCGCGAGGCCCGCGCGTCGCCGCATGGTACCTTCCACAAGATTCGAGAAAAGCCTCCTTCACCGTGCGAGAGAGCGCGTAGCTTTGTACGCCTCGGCGTCGCCCTCTCTCTCACCACCCTGCGATGAAGGTGATTCATCAGTCCGGAAAACTCCAGACGTTTCTAGAACATTCTACGGGACCTAGCCAATGACGACGCGCGGCTCGACGAGAGGAAGACAGCGCTCTAACCAGCGAAGCTAAGTGCGTGTGCGCGCTAGTGTCGGCGCGTGTTAACAGACAGACGCGGCACGCCCTATTTAAAGAGACCGCGCCGCTTGTGTAGTCAGTCAGTCAGCCAGTGGTTGCGGCGTGTTTGCTAGTGCTTCGACTGGACTCCCGGGGATCACTCGCTTCTGGCAAGCCCACGGACCTGCGAGGGAGCGGCGCTCGTCTTGTATGGCGGCCACATCGTGACTCTCGAGGCATCGGACTGCGACAGTGCCCAGTGAACAATTTGGTGTTTGTTTATGTGACTTTCTCGTGTTTCATCTGTGTTGTAAAGCCTCTGTGTTATATTGAATACATCTGTAGTTGCATGCTTAGCGTTTGTATTCTGTGAACCTCTCGTCTGTGCATTTCAATTGTTCTTGTGTATTCCTTTATATCGTCTCTTGCTGTGCATAAACTTTGTTTTGTTTGCACTTCTGACTCCAAACCTTACTCTGGCTTGAACCGGCGACAGCTGGGCGCCAAACGGCTACCCCCTTCTGTCACTACGAGGTAGTTGAATTCCGGCTGAGCTTGCCACGCAGGTCGAGGGCATCTCCTTTGCGACCGGAACAGCTACCCCCACTCACTCTAAGGATGTCTGGGAGTGTGCGCACCGTTAAGAGCGCATCGTTAATAATCCCCATAATTATTAACGGGTGACAATTATTCTGGCGTCCGCGACAGGACGTTTGGTGCACTCAACCTCAGAGGACGGAGAACGAGTTGGAAAAGTTTACGAAGAGGTCGTAAACTGTGTAGCAGCAGAGCGATAGCGAGAGGTGCCGCGCGGAAGCGTTTAGGCGAGGTTCGCTAAGCACACTTTAGGCTACACCCAGACGGTTCGCGCCTCAGACATGAATCTGAAAGAGCTGATTGAGGCTGGCAACCAGCTGGGGTTGTCCGGTGCCGAACTTCGCAAATGGGTTAGCCAGAGAGAAAAAGAGGAAAGAGAGAGGGAAAAAGAAGAAAGAGAGAGAGTAGAAAAAGAACGAGAGAGGGCTCGAAAGGAAGCCGAGGAAGAAAGAGAGAGGGCTCGAAAGGAGCGGGAAGAGGAATTTCAGCGGGAAAAGGAATTCCTTACTATGAAACTTCAGCTCCAAAACTTAGGGAACAACAAAGGTTTAGCTGAAGTGCATAGCCCCAGTGAAAGACATAGCAGCTTGCGGATAGGCGCAAGTAAATTGATCCCGAAATACGACGAGAAAAGAGACGATCTCGACGCGTTCCTCTTGCGCTTCGAAAGGATCGACATAAATTCAAATTGGATAGACAGTGAATGTGCTACCATCTTGAGCACTTGCCTTAGCGGCGAAGCATTAAGCGTATTTGGAAGACTTACTCCTGAGGATGCAGGCAGCTATAACAAGGTGAAAGCTGCATTACTTAAAAGGTTTAGATTTACTACGGATGGGTTTCGTGAGAAGCTCAGGACTGGAAAACCTATGGACGGTGAAACGGCAACACAGTATGTTGCGCAATTGAGTCATTATTTTGACCGCTGGACTAAACTCTCAAAAACTAAACTAGAGTACGGCGCACTTCGCGAACTCCTAATTAAGGAACAATTCCTGGGCAGCTGTCACCCTGGTCTGTCACTATATTCAAAAGAAAGAAAAGCTAATACTTTGGACGAAATGATGGATCTCGCAGACCAATATCTGGAAGCCCAGGGAGGCGAAAATTTGAGCAAGATTGTAAATTCTGAAACCCCTCGAAAGCCTGAATTCCGGCAGACAAAACCTAACGTAAAGTAACCCTCGAGGTGCTATCTCTGCGGACAACTAGGTCATTATGCACCTAACTGCCACAAACTGGCAACCAACAATCCATCCGCGTGTTGGAAATGCGGACAGAAGGTCCACAAAGCGATGTCGCGTCCCGACGCTGACAGGGCAGCTCCACAGGTCGCATGCGCGAGGGCTCTCTCAGAGTCGGAATGTCGTCTGCAGGAAGAAGATGCCGATGGCTTTGTTGAGCTGAAGAACGGCAAGAAAGTCCGCGTGGTGCACGGCCTAGAGGAGGAGGAAGCAGAGAGAGTTGTTAATCGGAAGAAGGACAAGAAACTCCGGGTGGTAAACGTCGTAATACATGCGCAACCTGGATCTGCGGTGAATCGGATGCCGGTTTCGAGGGGAAGGATAGGAGGAAAATCAGTTTCGGTGCTACGAGATACAGGTAGCAGTGCCGTAATTGTTAAAATAAGTTTGATTCATGAGAATGATCTGACTGGTGAGAAATGCACTGTGAGGCTGATTGACGGCTCAATTCAGTTGCTACCTGAGGCAAAATTTGAAGTGCAAACGCCATATTATTCTGGAAAACTGACAGCCCTGTGCATGGAACACCCTATCTACGATTTCGTGTTGAGCAATATCAAGGGCGCAACATTTCCAGAGGATCCTGATAGAAATTCCGCGCCTGTGCGCTACAGTGAACCTAAAAAGAAAAGGGGAAGGGGAGGAAAGCAAGGCCCCGAGAAGCCGGAGGAAACTGAAAAGAAAGAGACGACACAGAAAATAAAGTCAGGATTGCCTAGGCCGTCGCTGATGCAGGTAGCCCAAGTGTGTTTCCTGATTATGGGGGCATTACTTAGAATATTTCACTTACAGCAGAAGGAATACCGGTGCCTAAGAAAGAGCACTACTACAGTGATTCTTTTTGTTGGTCTGCGCGCGTTGGCACACAGGTTCCCCTGTATCCGTCGGCACTACTGGTTGTACGGACATTTATCGGCACACATTGGTTGTGTGACTTGAAAGGTGACTATCAGACATGCCTTAACGAATTTGCAGTAGCCCGATCTGGGAACATGGAAGCACCTGAAATGCGAGAGGCTAGAGCGAAGGCAGAATCCCTGGCGGACAGGAGCGTGTCACGCACTGATCGCAGGTTAGAATTAGGCTCGGAAATTTAGGTTTGTGCGCTTCGCATTATGAAAAGCTGTGTGTTGTTGATTCCTATGTGTATTCGACAACAGTGTGTTGCTATGTTTGTGAATATTATGTAGTAATGTGTGAAAAAAATTGTCATCAGAGTCTGAGAAACTTCTGAGACTTCTGATGTGTGCAGTAATGTGTTATTGCAATTTGTGAAATTTGTGCAATGTATGTGCATGGCGTGGATATTTGCCCAATGTGGTTTGTGAGCGCATGCATGTGCGCGCGAAGTTCGTGGTCGTTGAGAATATTGTAGGACAATATTCTTTAAGGGAGGGGCAGTGAAACGAAATCGGCGCACATTTTCACTAAGCCGCGCAGCGCGAGGCCCGCGCGTCCCCGCATGGTACCTTCCACAAGATTCTAGAAAAACCTCCTTCCCCGCGCGAGAGAGCACGCAGCTTTGTACGCGTCGCCGTCGCCCTCTTTCTCACCACCCGGCGATGAAGGTGATTCATCAGTCCGCAAAACGCCAGACGTCTCTAGAACATTCTACGGGACCTAGCCAATGACGACGCGCGGTTCGACGGCAGGAAGAGAGAGCGCTCTAACGAGCGAAGCTAAGTGTGTGTGCGCGCTAGCTTTGGCGCGTGTTAACAGACAGACGCGGCGCGCCCTATTGAAAGAGACCGTGCCACTTGTGTAGTCAGTCAGTCAGCCAGTGGTTGCGGCGTGTTAGCTAGTGCTTAGACTGGACTCCCGGGGATCACTCGCTTCTGGCAAGCCCACGGACCTGCGAGGGAGCGGCGCTCGTCTTGTATGGCGGCCATATCGTGACTCTCGAGGCGTCGGACTGCAACAGTGCCCGGTGAACAATTTGGTGTTTGTTTATGTGAGTTTCTCGTGTTTCATCTGTGTTGTAAAGCCTCTGTGTTATATTGAATACATCTGTAGTTGCATGCTTAGCGTTTGTATTCTGTGAACCTCTCGTCTGTGCATTTCAATTGTTCTTGTGTATTCCTTTTTATCGTCTCTTGCTGTGCATAAACTTTGTTTTGTTTGTTACTTCTGACTCCGAACCTTACTCTGGCTTGAACCGGCGACAGCTGGGCGCCAAACGGCTACCCCCTTCTGTCACTACGAGGTAGTTGAATTCCGGCTGAGCTTGCCACGCAGGTCGAGGGCATCTCCTTTGCGACCGGAACAGCTACCCCCACTCACTCTAAGGGTGTCTGGGAGTGTGCGCACCGTTAAGGGCGCATCGTTAATAATCCCCCTAATTATTAACGGGTGACACATGCAATGTCAAGTTTCTCGGTATTTCTTAACATAACCACGGATTTCCGTTTGATGGAATTGTTTTCACTTATTACACAGATGATCACAAGGAAATTTACTCAGTGCATAAAATTATGCCCTCGACAAATCATTTGTAAGCTCTGCAGCGATCTTTGAACATGCAGGATGTGCACCACGTCTTAGTTGGCTGATAGGAGATGATACATTATGAATATGGGGGAAATGACTGCAACCCGTTTATTGGCCTGCATTCATTGGCCTGCATTCATTGGCCTGCATTCATTGTCATTGTCATAGGCTTAATATGTACCTCATATATTACAACTGTCTCTTCTTTTGCGTAGCCAAGTTTCATTTTTTGAACTGTACTTTTCACGTACTCAAAACCTTTTCTCACGTGTTCCTCAGCAACAGTTGATTATTTTATGCTTAATATATATGGGGCAAATATCCGACTCGGCAGACATATTTTAGATACTGCGGAATAGTAAGCATCTCTTGATAATGTGTACATCAGTGCAAGACGTACACATATGTCTGCCGAGTAACGAAATTGTTTTCTTCAACAGTAGTAATTCCTAGTTTTAAACACAATTTCGGCCGCTGGTCAACAACGGTTCACTGAAATAAAGGTCGCACGAATTAATGCTTTAAGTGCCTCAAATTGGCTGCACCACTTTAAGGCTTGTATTGCTTATTTTAAGAATCCCAGAGAACGCCTGTGAACTCATTGATTATTGAAGAAGTTTTTTTGGCAGAACAGCCATTCTTGTGACATTTGTGCTTATGAGCATAACAAATTAACACAGATCTAATTTTATTATTGTCGTGCTTTGAAGTGTGGAGATGTCTTATAAGGTGATATTCATGAACATTACGGAATCCTTTCTTTGCACTACAGCCCAGAATTCTAATACCTGTGAGCTCTCCATTGCTGCAAGCAGGTCATCGAGACGCTGAGATCACGTTTCCTTTCTTGCTGGAAAGTTTGCTCTAAGTTCTTAACAGCTGGGTACATTTAGTACTCGACTGGCGCTGTCTTCTCTGCTTCCTTCTATAGATGTTAACCGCTTGGACAGCTATGATGGGAGCTTTTGAAAAATGGTCCAGATAGCGTCATAACTAAGGCGTTGTATGAAGTTATTTACTTGTTTATGCATTTTTCTGTGCGTGCTTACAAAATAATATTACTACAGATTAAGACAAATGTCGACGGCAGTTTTGAAGCGAAAGGGATTGATAATGGTCGCCATTTTAGTTGGAAGGCCGGCACTACCTTTAGCTGTTGTGAAAAACAAAATCAGTTCTGATATATATCAGTAGGAGATTCCTCGGGGTAGTTGGCATTAGAGTGGATATTGCTGAATACCCGAAGCGCGCCTGTTATAGGGGAATCATCGTGGTTAATGGTGTGATACAATGCTATGATGAAGGAAACATGTATTGTGCTGCACAGGCTAGTGTGGGAAGATGGAACTGAGAGTCACTACAGAAACCTTTGAAAGAGGGTTCCGAAGAAATGAATCATGCAGCACGGTTCCTGAGCTTGGTGATATGATTAGCGCTGAAGGGATCATGCGCGACACGTGCAAATTCAGGTTTTGGACGTATAAATGTTAAGTAAGCAGTAATTTTACCCTGTGAATGGGTGACTAGTGAAAGATTACGCCGTAAATAATATAGAACTTGATTTGATGCATTATGATGCATTGATGGGACCAAGTAGAACCTTTACTTCATTGGATACCAAGGTACTTGTAGGTGCTAACTGACATAATTGCTATAGTGCCAAGTTCGTATTATCCTGGTGGCGGCGGAGGGTGGTTCTATTGCGTTGTCTGGTTTTTAACCTTCATGCGCCAGTGTCCACAAAAAAGATTTTTCAAAGCGCCCTTCTCATACTATAGTGCCTAGAAATATACTGGCTAGTGTGGCAAGGGCGGCCCAGGGGAGGGCCCCAATGAGGATGATTTCCGGCGGCGCCCGCTTGGGGCGCTGTTGTGTGGGTGGGTGCATCTGCGTTCTATTCGCGCCGTGATACGCGCGCTCGGAGCAGTGAGAAGTAAACAATTACGTTGTATTTAGCGCGCTCTCACGAAAATGTTTCAGCGAACTCGCTCGCAGTGCACACATTGTGCGGTATCATATGGAGATCGATTTGTTTGCGTATTCTAGCAGTTTGCTTTCATCGGCAAAAAAACTCGACATTAACCATCGAACATTTTTTTTTCTTTCAGTTACTAAGCTCGGAAGAGAAAAACTATTTCAGAAAGTCCAAGCCCCTTACCACATAACCTTCATTCGACCATACTTGAAGTGAAAAAAAAAAGAATGACAAAAAGGTCATTCTTCTGTTACTAAAGGAACGTACGAGATGCCTTGTTGTAATGGAAATGAAAACATTGAAATCAAGAACTTTATTTCAGTGAAATTTAAAATTACCCCGTTATAAATTTTAAATAATTATTAACATTTCAAAACGAATTTACATTCTTTGGATATTTGGAATCTGTTTTGTAAATGACGGCAAAGATAGCGTTTTTTATGTATAAGGCAATACCGCTCCTGCTGCTGTAACCAGTCAGGAGGTTCAGCCCCTCCTTTTGTCTTGCCTTATGGGCAATACTTGTATGTTGCCCAAATGTGCTAATAAACAAACCCAGAATGTTATACCTCCGACTTATTATTACTCCACAAATCTCAGTAACTTCCTTGCAATTCTACTGGCCCACTTATCAGATAGCGAGGTGTTGAGAACAGAAGCTCATTTGCATCTGAATAAACACACTTCTAAAAAGCAATATTTTACAGCAGCTTTTAAGTTTATCTTTCTTAATAAGTCAAGCCAATGGTAATTATGCGCATGACATCTACGGATATCTTAAAACACAAAAATATGAAACCAAAATTGGGTCGTCTCCATTTGCTGCAGACAAAAAAAAGCGTAAAGTATGTAATTTATGCACAAAACATTGTACAGTATTATAGAACAAATCAGCTGCTACAGAGAGGGGACAAAGAAGACTTATTCACAATTTATGCTACTGGCAGCGGCGCAACTTGAAGAGGTTTTGTCGCTGCCTTTGACCTTCTCTTTCCTTGTTCAGGTCCTTAACGAAAAACTTAACAAGACATAAAACTTCACCACTTCAGCATCGGGCTTCATGCGTGGCTTCTCTCGGGCGAGTTCGTTCACGACGCCGTTCACCGTAATCGAAAAGATCTTTCGATGCATTCAACCTCGAAATGTTTTTCACACACAACAGCCTTCGGTTTCAGCCTTCTGTCTGCCCTCTTGATTCTATTTTCCCACTCAGCAAGCCATGCTGGGTCCGCCAGTGCAATAAACAAACAGACATTTTCTTCGTTGGACCGATAACCGCTTCGACACAACGGCACGAAACATGTCCGCTCTTTGCACTGTCGCTCAGCCTTCAACATCTCAGGATGTTTCTGCTCATCTTTAGCGTCTTCCAGCTTCACAATATAAGAGATGATGAGTGTCAAGCGTTGACTGCACACGTCCTAAGCAATCGCGCTAGGCTGCGCGGCACCGGCGCGGTAGCAGACGACAGGAGTTCGCGAGCTTTTGCCACGATTTCATGTACCCACTCGACCAGCAGCGCCCCTTGCGGCCTCTCCGCGCAGTCATAGCGGCGGGAGCCTCCCCCTCCCGGACGAAACGCGCTCGCTGCGCACACTAGCCAGTATATTTCTAGGCACTATAACTATACTCATACCGACAAGAAGCATTCGGTAAACATTAACACTGCAACACGGCGACACACACACACACACACAAACACACACACATTTATATATATGATATATATATATATATATATATATATATATATATATATATATATATATATATATATATATATATATATAATGAAGGAAAGAAGCCAACAGTCAGCGAGGCCAAGGAAAGATTTGGGATTGTACTTTGTCTTTTCTTAATTTTTACTTCTATTAGCAACGTAATCTGTTTAGGGGAAATATAATTAAAGATATATATATATATATATATGTATATATATATATATATATATATATATATATATATATATATATATATATATATATATATATATATATATATATATATATATATATATATATATATATACATGTATATATATATATATATATATATATATATATATATATATATTGTGAGTGCGGTGCCAGAACGTTTATCTCTTTCACCAGTACATACGCACCTGCCACCACCTGCCAACGCCTGGACGAACTTCAGTCCTGCCGCCTGCAGCAAGACAACATCAATGACGGCGTTCTTGTTGACGGCAACCTGCGCACCATTATCCGTGCCATTATTTGAGAGGAGCTCGCCAATCAAGCAAGCTGAATTCCTGGAAGCTCGAACCTCCCGCCAGCTACTTCAGATTTGCGCAGCGTCGTCAAGGACGAACTGGCCGCCTTCACCTGCCCGTAGCACCAGCCATATCGACTACCGCCTGCCGCTTACCCACGTACGCTGGAATGGCTTCGAAGCCATCTGCCCCAGTCCATTCTCCTTGTACTGCTCCAGTGCGTGGTCATGCAGCTCCCGTAGCCCCATGCTCTCAACTAACCCGTCCTGGCGTCCTTCCCGCCCAGTCTGCTATTACTGCTGAATCCGCGGTCACATCTCCCGCGTCTGTGGCCGGCGCCAGCAAGACGAACAGTGTGGATATGCTCCATTCGAGAATGCCCGCCTGCGCCAGCCTGAAGCTTCTACGATCCCATACTCCGATTCCTTCTGTCGTTCTCCTTCGCCGCAGGATTCTCAGGATAATTCCTTACCCTCGCGTTCTATTAGATGCCGTTCCCCACGGCCTTTACGCCCCCCGTACCCACTTCGACCGCTCTCCCAATCGTTCCTTCCGAACGCGGAAAACTAACAGAAGCAATTTTTGGAGGGAAAGCTGCTTCACAAACGAACTCTGTGGAATTTTTCCCAGACACCTGTCCAACATAATGGGAGTACTGATCGAAGTAGTATACGTTGAAGCCCTCGACGATACGGGTGCCGCTTATTCCGTCATTAATAGCAACTTGTGTTATCGTCTCCGCAAAGTAATAGCTCCGTACATCGCTCCCCCTCTCCGTGGAGCCAACGGTACCACCTTCACAACCACAGGAATATGCACAGCGCGCGTTCTCGTCGATGACCAGCGGCATCATATTGAGTGTGTGGTGATTCCGTCATGCGTTCATGAACTATTTTTAGGCTGGGACTTTCTATCGTCGGTGTCTGCCCTTATCTCCTGCCGTGACCGCCTCATTCACATTGCGGACACAGAGTTCGAAACAGAATCTGCCTCCTCCCCACTACGTGTGCTCGCTGCCCTTGAGTACGTTTAGAACCCTGGCCGTGAGCACCTCATCATTGTCAACCTGGATTTTGCCCTTGACGGTGATGCTTTAGTGATGCCAGTACCACGGTGGGGGGACCTCCGACGGGATAGCGCTTGCCTCCTGCCTCACCTGTTTCAACCGCGGTTGCGCGGTTGTCGCGGCAATGAACAATCTACCCAGCCTTCAATTTTACCGAAAGGAGGAACTGTTGGCTTTCTTTTTGGAGGAGACCCTGTTCCCCTCGCCACACATTTCTGTGCTTCATCACCATCTGATACTCTACCTCCAGGACCTTCCTCTGTACTCGCGGCAACAATCAGTGCTGACCTAACGTCTGAAGAGTCGGCGGCGTTACTTGCAGTTCTTTTGAAGCACAAAGACTCTTTTGATGTCTGTACCTCAGATTTAGGCCAAACTTGTGTCAACTCCCATCGCATAGAGACTGAGGGATCAACCATCGCTTTTCGCCGCCCATATCGCGTTTCCTCATCACAACGCAAAACCATTGAGGACCAAGTTGCCGACATGTTCGTGCGAAACATCATCCGGCCATCGAACAGCCCCTGGTCCTCGCCTGTTGTTCTCGTCAGGAAAAAGATGGTTCTGTGCAGTTCTGCGTGGATTACCGGGCTCTTTACTCACTAAAGATATTTACTCACTACCACGCATTGATGACGCACTGGACTGACTTCAGTGAGCAGAGTATACTTGCACTCGGGATAGTGGCAAATTCCCATGCAGAATCCGACAAGGGCAAGACTGCATTTGCTACTCCCGATAGTCTTTATGAATTCAATGTGGCGCCTTTCGGTTTATGTAATGCTTCAGCCACCTTCAAGAGCATGATCGACACAGTGCTTCGAGGAATGAAATGGAAGACGTACTTGTGTTATCTAGATATTATCATCTTTTCGTCAGACTTCGCCCAACACTTGCACCGTCGTACAAAATTTCTCACATGTCTGCCACTAGCCGGTCTCCAGCTCAACATTAAAAAATGCCACTTTGCCAGCAAAATCATAAAATTCTTGCCGTTAGCAAGGCGGGTCCCGATCCCGACAAAATTGCCGCTGTAAATTTTCTTCCTCAGCCTGAACGTCAGAAAGAACTGCGCAGCTTCGTCAGGCTGGCGTCGTACTTCCTACGTTGCATCCGAAACTTTGCTTCTATTGCGGAACCTTTACACAACTTCCTGAAGTCTGACGCGTTTTTCTTATGGTCCAATGAATGGGAACAGGCCTTCCAATCTCTCAATCGAGTACTCACTTCAACGCCTGCGCTTCGACGTTTTGATGAGACAGCTCCCTCCATTCTTCATACTGACGCCAGTGGACAAGGTATCGGTGCCGTTCTTTTGCAACGCAACGCTGCGTCCGAAGAGCCAGTTGTGACATACGCTAGCCGTTCTCTCACAGCAGCTGAGCGTAACTACAGCATTACGGAACAAGAATGCCGTGCCGTTGTTTAGTCTGTCCAAACATTTTGACCCTATTTGTATGGCCGCCACTTGACAATTGTCACCTACCATCATGCGCTCTGCCTGCTGTCATCGTTAAAGAACTTATAGGCCGGCTCGGCCGCTGGGTGCTGCGTTTACAAGAGTATACCTTTACCATCACGTACAAATCCAGCAGAAAACACCTCGATGCTGACGCCCTCTATCGTTGCCCGCTGTCTTCTACTCCAACCAACTCCTATGCGGCCACTGCACTCTGCCCCTCACGTCAGCTTCTGATGATCGTCTAGATGTTGCACCCATCGAGGTTTCTCCGCTGGACCAGAGCAGTAACTTCCCAGCATTGCAGCAGGCTGATCCTTACTGCAGCACAATTATCGTTTGCCTCCGCGTTCAATCACCGGCACCGAACAGTCGCCTGCGTCGTCAGCTCCGCCTTTTCCGGATTCAACACGGAACGCTTTACCGCTCTGTATACCACATGACTGGTAATCGGTGGGTTCCCGTTGTTCCTCGCTCTCTCCATCATCGAGTATCGGAGGCTTACCATGACGATGCCACTGCCGGTCATTTATGACAACACAAGACGTACGACCGTACAAAAAGCCGCTACTTTTGGCCCGGGCTTTCTATCAGCGTCGTCAAATACATATCACCATGTGCGCCTTGTCAACATCGTAAGGGGTCAACATCTCTTCCTGCCAGCCCCTGAAACCTCTTTCTTGCCCATCCGTGCCTTCAGATTCTATCGCCACTGACTTATTCGGCCCCCTTCCTCTCACGGTCGCCGGTCATCGATAGGTTGTAATCGCCATTGACCATCTGACGCGCTACGCTGAAACAGCCCCTCTTTGTTCCGGTGCCGCTTCTGAAGTTGCTGAGTTTTTCCTGCAAGCGATCGTCTTGCGTCAGGTGCTCCCCGTATCTTGATTAGCGACTGTGGAAAAACATTTTTCCCAAGTCGTCGTGGAATTACTCCACGTTGCCAACACTGTCCAAAAGACTTCTTCTAGTTATCACCCTCAGATCAATGGCCTCATCGAACGCTTTCACTGCACCTTGTCTGACATGATATCCATGTACGTCAGCCCTGACCATAAGAACTGGGGCCTTTCGTTACGTATGCATATAATTCCGTCGTTTTACGCACCACTGGCTACAGCTCATTCTTCTTAGTTTATGGCCGTCAACCAACAACTCTATTCGACATCACCTTCTTCTCTGCTCCTGCTGCCCTATCTGCATCGTTGGGCGACCAGGTTTCTACACGTGTGGCCCATTACTGGGAAATTGCCCGCCGCAACACTGAAGCCGCCCAGCAAGAACGGAAGAACCGCTAAGACGAGCACCACCGCACCGACTCCTTCTCAACCGGTGATGAAGCGCTACTCTGGACGCCAATCCTGCACGCCTGGATTGTGTGAGAAGTTTCTGCATCGTTATATCGGTCCATACACCGTGCTCCAACAAAAACTTCTCCCGTGGACTACCGCGTTGTCGCCGAGCGGCGTCGGCGCTCAGAAGTTGCGCATATTTCGCGCATATATATATATATTGTGGAAGAAGGCTAGGTCAAGACGGCGAGGTCGTGGCGGCAAGGACAGCCAAGCCTTGTCTAGCGTTTTAATCCGATCACGAACCCAGGCACGCGCCGGAGCCGGCGCCGCTGGACGATGATGATGGTATGTACAAATGAAAGAAAAAGATGATGATGGCATGTACAAATGAAAGAAGGTCCACAGAAGGCTCACAATATATATATATATATATATATATATATATATATATATATATATATATATATATATATATATATATATATATATATATATATATATATATATATATATATATATATATATATATATATATATATATATATATATATATATATATATATATATATATATATATATATATATATATATATATACATTAAGGAGATGACACACGGGTAGAAAACCAGTCCTATACCAGGGAGATTTTATTTATATCTAAAATTCATAAACATAACAACCCTGGACAACCCCATGATTTCCGGTATAGGAACCGTACCTGAAAACCTGTCACGCTATGTTGACACTGTAATCAATAAGATTCCAGCCACATGGTGATGTCAGCTGATATAGCTGACATGACTATCCCTCAAGGCGTCTTGCTGGTAACTCTGGATGTTGCGCCACTTTAGACCAATATTCCCCCCTCCGATGGTATCCGGTCAGTTGTAAAGGCTTTTGAAGATCGAAACTTATGCACTAAGATTGACGGTTTTACATTGGCTATCCCTCTTAAATTAATACTAAAACTTAACAACTTTGAATTAGATGGCAGACATTATGTCCAGATTAACGGAACATCGATGGGTACACGTATTGGTTCCAACTAGGCCAACATATTCATGGGTTTCTCGGCGACTACCCGCTAAAACCTTTTTACTTCAAGAGATTCATAGACGACATTTTTTTATGTGGCAACATGGTGAAGCAGAACTTCTATAATTAATCTCTAGTTTTAATTATGTGCATGAGGCCATAAACCTTTCTCATTCTTTTTCTCGAACCACTATTGCTTTTCTGGACGTGACAGTGTCAATAAAGAATGACAAACTAATAACTGATATGTACCGGAAACCCAGTGACAGACCTCAGTACTTGCACTTCGACAGCAGCCATCTTAAATACTGGAAGACTAGCACCCCATATGGACAAGCCGTCCGGTTTACGGCTTGTCCGCTTGGCGATCGCGACTTTGAATTTCACTGTGCCAACCTTCGGAACACCCTAATTGAATGCCAATATCCAGAGCGCCTAATAAATGATGCAGTAGAGCGAGCAAGCCTTCTTGATCGCAAAGCTCTCCTCAAAGCGGAAAAGGAACCATCCGGCCAATCACGAATCAATCTCGCGGTAACGCATTAAACTTCGGTCCCGAACGTTGCAGGCATATTAAAGAAACATCACAGTATTCTCATGCAAAGTGAGCGTCTAAAAGAAATTTATCAGGAAGCCCCCAGTATTGTCTATCGCCGTAACAAGGATTTCAGGGATATTTTAACTTCGTCTAAAGCTAGCTCCACTGTACCAATAGGCAGCCATCCTTGCAACAAGTCACGGTGCAAAAGTTTGTGCACAAATGACTACATCGGTGAAAGCTTTCAGAACTGCATCGAACTTTATAGTAAAAATTCGGGGCAACTTCTGATGCGATATGGACAACGTGATTTATACGCTTGAATGTACTATCTGCAAACTTCAGTACATTGGCCAAAGCGAAACACCCTTCAGATACCGACTCAATAATCATAAAGATCATTGTAATACACTGCCTAACCATCCTATCTCTAAGCATGTAAACATTACCAAGCACCCCTTTGAAAAAAAGCAAGTAACTTTACTGGAATCAGGTTTCAGAACCCACCATGAACGCGAAGTTCGCGAATCATTTTTATTACACACGTTTAGCACGGTTTCTTGTGGTCTGAATGAAAACATTGGCAAGGTAACTTTTCTCTCGTTGTAGCATTTTAACTAAATGGTAGCACCTTTGGCAGCTTCTTAAAAGATATGTTTAATCGACATTGGCTCCATTTTGCACTGTTTGTCTCTTCGCTTGTGTTCTTACGGTCACAGCCCAAAGCCCCTCACGGGATCTCATGCTTTATTTGCACTAATCTTTTCCTGTTTGCCAGTTTCTATCGAGCATATTGCTTCCCCCCGTAACATGGACTGATCAATACATCTTATCCAATAACCTTTCACACGAGTCCTTGTGGAATCAACACTGGTGGAACTTCTTTAACTGCTTCTCTGTCTCCGTCGCAATGAGCACAAAATCCAGTTTTTACCCATGCCACGATTTGAATGACTGTTTATTTTTTATTTTATATATTTCATTTTTTTTGTACCGCATTAAATCACAGTTATATTTCACTGTTAATTGTACTGACGTATTATCTGCGACTGTCGCCTACCAATGAGAATGATATTTCAGTGGATGAATCCCCCCTCCCCCTTCTGAATACTGCGGGTTAAGTGTGACGTGTACTCCACACATTGGAACCTCGGGATATTTTGTGTTTTGTACGCTGATAGTGACAACAACCTTTTAAGTTATATATCATACTTTCTTTGTGCAACATATTAAGATGCATGACCTAAGTGCAACACGTGTCATTCTGTCTATATACCTTGCACCACCTTTGCATCACGCGTGTGGAATCTTGTTTCAATCTTGTATTGATATTTTGATGTTTATTAGTTGATAGGTGCTGGTCACGTGTTATTGGATTGTGCATGTATATAAGAAATGAGGACCGACTGCTTCTTTCTGCAATGCTTGTCAAAGGCCGGACTCCTGCCGAAACGTCGGAATAAAGTTTACTGTTTTTCTACCCTGTGTCATCTCCTTTACGTTTATGCCCTACCGAACCCATTGCCATTCGAGCTTAAACTCCCTCCTCCCTATATATATATGAAACACCAACCGTTCACTTTGTTATTGACAGACCAGCAGATGCAGCAGCTCGTTTACACTTCTTCTCATTAAGACGAGCTGATCGATTAGGATGGATATGTACAGATGAAGAGGACGTTCATTTACAGTGCTCAGATCCTTGCCCCTCCCGAGCGGAAGCGACCATCCTGGTCGTGGATTCTAGATCAAGGTCTGCGGGTAAAGGGTTCCAAACGCGACACGTACATTGCCTCGGTGCCGCGACAACGACGGTCACGAACACGCGATACAGGGGCGATTCGATAGTTCACTGGGAATGTTTGTTCCAGGATCATGTACGGGCCAATAAAGCGGCTCAAAAACTTTTCACACAAGCCGGGGATGCAAGTGAGGGTCCAGAGCAGTACTTCGTCACCAGGGCAGAAAGGCACTGGGCGGTGGGTCGAATCATAGCTGGTTTTTCTGGAAACGTGAGGGACTTCAGTTTGAAGGCGGGCAAGCTCACGGCAATGCGCGATACGGGAAACGAATTGTTCATGGGAAGGTGTAGCAGAAGGTGGGGAAGCTGAGAAGAATAATTCTTCGAGCGAGAAGATAGGGTGGCGGCCATAAACAAGAAAAAACGGATGGTATATGGTAGTTCGTTGAACGGCAGTGTTGTAGGCAAATGAGTCAAAGAGGATTAAAGAGTCCCAGTTGTTGTGGTGAGGGTGGTTGTAGGTGGACAGCATGTCAGAAAGGGTGCGATGAAAACGTTCTGTGAGGCCATCAGTCTGAGGGTGGTAAGCGGACGTAGTTTTGTCCACCGTGACCGAAGCGTAAAGTACTTCTGCGAGTACGGAGGCGAGGAACGATTTGCCACGATCGCTGAGGAGGACGCGAGGTGCGCCGTGGCGAAGAAGTATGGTGTGGAGAAAGGTTGGCGACTTCAGAAGGGGAGTCAGAAGGAAGAGCGGCGGTCTCGGCATATTCGGTGAGATGGTCGACTGCAGTAACGACCCAGTGGTAGCCCGCCGGAGTCAATGATAGGGGTCAATACACGTCGATGCCGACGTCATCGAAAAGGGTTAAAGGACACGACAGAGGTGGCAGAAGACCGTCCGGAGGTTAGATAGGCCGCTTGCGATGTTGGCAAGGGATGCAAGACGCGACGCATTTGAGAACAGAGGTTGAGAGGCCAGGCCAGTAGAAACGACTCTTGACGCGGTCGTAGTGTTTGATAGCCAAGATGGCTAGCGGTTCGATCGTCGTGAAAACTGTGCGAAATTTGAGCGCGCAAAGCACGGGGAATTACAGAAACCCAGGCGTGGCCCAGCGGGCTGTAATTGTGCCAAAATACTGTGCCATTTCTTAGTTGTAAATTGCTGAGCTGGTGACGGAGACGGGTATTTAGAGTTCTAGTAACACAATATATTAGCTGCAGAGCGTATGGGCAACACGCTAGTAGTGAACAAGGCCATAGACTATTTCCGGCGCGGGAGCAATAGAGGCGGCGATCATCAGTATAGGCTTTGAACAGTTTGGCTCCGAAGGCGCAGGCAAAGATGGAGAGGAGTGGTATTGCGACGGCGAAGCAATAGGACAGCGCTACAGAGCGTCGGCATCCTTGTGCTGCTGGCCTGATTTGTAAGTTATTGTGAAGTCGTACTTTTGAAGGCGGTGAATTCAGCGCCCGAGACGACAAGACAAGTTCTTCATAGATGATAACCAGCATAAGGCATGGTGGTCACTGACGACCTTGAAGTGACGGCCCTGCAGGTAGGCACGAAATTTTTGATCAGCCCATACGGCGGCGAGGCATTCCTTCCCAGTAATAGCGGAGTTTTGTTCCCCTGTACTCAGCCTACGGTTGCGTAGGCAATAACGTTTTCGGCAATGCAGTCTTGGCGTTAACGGATAATAGCACCAATGCCATGCCCCCTGGCGTCGGTGTGCGAAATAGTGGAAGCTTTATCATCAAAGTGGCAGAGGATGGGACCTGAAGTCAAAACACGCTCTTGAGTTTCAAATGCTATCGCACAAACAGGAGACCTGCCGAAGGGCGTGCGGGTGTGGAGAAGCACATGTAAAGTTGAACAAATAGAGGCGAAAGTGCGGATGCAGCGGCGGAGGTATGATGCCAGTCCCAAGAAACTGCGGAGATCTTTGACCTGAGTCGGACGCGGAAAGTGCAGCGCCTCCGCCCTTTTATCGGGGCTAGGCTTAATTCCCTCGCTGCTTAAGAGGTGGCCAACAACTTTAATATATTATGACGCAAAGCAGCATTTCTTGGTGTTTAGAGGAAGACCAGCGTTGGAAAGGACTGTCAAAACTTGACGCACCGACAAAGGGCGAGCACGTCCTCGATGTAATATGTGTAGGTCTCGCCTGGAAGCTGAACGCGGGTGTCTATTTCCTTTTGGGAAGCTGTTGGACCAGTAACAACACTGCCAAAGATTTGTCGGGTCTGGGAAGTGAAGTGGGTCCCGTCAGGAATGGCGTCCTCATAGTTGAGGAGCCACGTTTTTGTCACGTCACTTAAATAGGTTGATAAGCTTCATAGAAGCATCCCAGCAATCAAATTTACTCACGCGACCATACTGTTGTAGCCAGTCGTCCACGTCATAACCTCAGAGAATGGCGAAAACAGGAGGGTGGCGCTGACAGGAGCTTACTGACCCAGTAGGGTGGCCCAAAAGCTGCGAAACAAGGGTGACATGGGACGTCAGGTTCACAGAGATCGCAGGGGCACCCGGAGAATAGACGTCGGTAGCGGCAGGCGTTGTGACGGTAGTTACAGCAGGTTGAGGCGAATCGGCATGCGACATGACGGTTGATGTGCCGGCAACAATACGACCGCAACGGAGCTCGAATGAGTGCCGTGGAGAGGACGTTAGATCATGCCACCTCCACCACTTGTGACACGGGAGGAAGCACCGGCAGGTTCACTTCGCTATAGTCAGGCCAGCAGATGCAGAGCTAACAACCAGAAGCAGTTCGTTCACACTTCGTCTTCTTCAAACGAGCTAACCGATGATGATAGATATGTACAGACGAAGATGACATTCATTCATAGTGCTCGCAATATATATATATATATATATATATATATATATATATATATATATATATATTGTGTGTGTGTGTGTGTGTGTGTGTGTGTGTGTGTGTGTGTGTGTGTGTGTGTGTGTGTGTGTGTGTGTGTGTGTGTGTGTGTGTGTGTGTGTGTGTGTGCGTGTGTGTGTGCGTGTGTGTGTGTGTGTGTGTGTGTGTGTGTGTGTGTGTGTGTGTGTGTGTGTGTGTGTGTGTGTGTGTGTGTGTGTGTGTGTGTGTGTGTGTGTGTGTGTGTGTGTGTGTGTGTGTGTGTAATTACAGCGAATAGATTTACGACAATCTTTTCGAGCACCATGTTGCCACTAGGAATAAAAATCTGTGGGTGAATGTCAAAGGGGAGTGATCGAAGCTGTCTACGTATACGTTCGGCCGTTCCCGCAAGTATACGCAGAAAGCGACGAGACGCGCCGATGGAAACATTAGGCGTACAGTGTGAAAAGAGCTTCTCTGGATGTGTGGATATAGACATCTGAGATTCGCCGTCTAAGTGCTGTTACCGTTGAACGAGGTTTGAATGTGCTCGACGGATACCGACGTAGGACTTGGACTACGAACGGCCGAGTCGATTCCAAGAAAGCTCCAGCAAGGCACAGCCAGGCGGCAATGAGTGGCCTAGGCGAAGCACCGAAAACGCAAGGAGGACAAAAAACTGCGACAAATAGGAGAGGCGCCACTTCAGAAACAGCGAGCTAAGGGAGCCACAAACTGCTTTAAATAGACATTCAGTTAAATTCCGTGTGTGCGATCGATTATTTTTCGCCAATCACTTGAGTAAGGCATATTAGGTGAGGCAAAACTTGGCTGCGGAGCAACAACTGTTTTCTATTATCATACCTAAGCCGTCCTAAATGTCTCTACCAAATTTTGGTATCTGTACATGTCACCGCGGAAATATATCTGTTGATTAGAATCACGTGCATTAAAAGAAAGTGCATCGGACAGCCTTAGTCTAACGGGGCACAAAATGATTGAAAAGATGATTCTGAATCAGCCTTTATTCTAAAAAAGATGAGGTTGAACACAAGAAGGTTCATTTGAGCTCGAAACTTGCTTCAGTGACACCTCCGCCGGTTTCTTTTCCGACAGGAGCGCGGGAATATTATCCCGACGTTAGACACCCTGTCATGGTTACGGGGTGGCGCGTGCCACAGGAAGAATCGTGGCAAGCTGAATTCGCAGCAATTCAACGCAGAATCGAGCTTTAGCCTCAACACACGTAGGCAGTCCAAAGTCCATACGTTGAATTTTCTGCTTTTTCTCCCTGTCACACTTCCGGGGGCAGCGTCCCTCTATTTTCTCCAAATAATTGGTCACTTCTTTCTTTTATGGTCGCCTATCTCTATTAGTGTAACTTTCCTAGCTGCTTCTGTGGGTCACCTTTCTGAGACTTCATCCACTAGACGGCTTTATGTATGCTTCGTATTACTGGTAATGCAGCGATTATAGCAGCATAATTCAGGTTATGCGTGGATTACCCAACTGCACGACTGCTTCTGTGATGACCCGTGCCTTTCTTGTAGACAAAAAAGAACTGCGGGTTTTGAAGAAATTTGGCTATATTCATGCGTGTGTTTTCTGCTTTGTCCCGAGAGGGTAACTAGCCAGATGTCATAACTACAGTATGCTTAATAATTCACTCTGCTCACATTCACTCCGGGAGAAGCAGTTCTGGCAGTCGCTCTAACAAGATTTACAACACTGGCGACAAAATGTCCGTACATAAACGGTGGCATAATGCTCTGAAGCATCGGCTATCAAAGCTATTCCTTAGCGTTGACGTCAGTCCCCGCAAATGAGGAGTGAAACGTTCACTTAACCGCAATGCACGTGGTGACATTCGCGTAGTTCGCAAAGAAGGTTTCGTTTATGCTGATGCCGACGCCCTAGTTCCCAGCAGGCCAGGCAAGAAGCGAAATTTCAAAAGGCGCACCCGGGGATCGATCCTCGCGTTGCAGGCGTGCGATCAGGTCATCAACATCTGGCGCCATTTTGAGGCCGCACAGATGTTCTTGCGTAACCAGGAGAGCCGCGTACGGTGAGCCGCCAGTCGGGACACGTTCCTTGTCAGATGTCCTGTACGCAATTCCAATTGTTACGCTTTAGCGGCGTTCGCAGCTTTGTTACTGCAGATACAATAAAAAATATTTCATAATTGCACTGCTCTAATTGACAATGCATGTATAAATAGAACACAAAATAAAATAAATAAATAATTGGTTCACAGGAAGGGAAAGGCGCAGTAACTGTCACACTTGCTCTGTGGACACCCGAGCCGCGCCGTAAGGGAAGGGAGGAAGGTGGGAGTGAAAGTGGAAAGAGAGAAAGAGGAGCCGCAGTGGAGGGCTACGGAGTAATTTCGACCACCTGGGGATCTTTTACGTGCGCTGATATCGCACAGCACACGGACGCCACTTCGTTTCGCCTCCATCGAAACGCAGCCGCCGCGGTCGGGTTCGAACCCGGGAACTCCGGCACAGTAGTCGGGCGTCTTACCACTGCACCACCCCGGCGGGGCAAAACGCAAAATAGAAAATGGGAATTGGGTGTCGTTTAGGCGGTACCGTGTGCATTGGGTTAGTGGTAAATCTTGGGTGAGTCTTGGAAATGAGCATTGTTACCTTGTAAAGGGCGGTACTTCGTGCACTTTGTAGGTTGTACCGAATGAGTTACAGACAGAGGTGTGAACAAAGACCTCTGGAAATATAACCGATAAATACACTCCTGCATGAAAATCATCATGCGTACAAGTTAATGTACCGACATATAATAGTGGCAGCTAGGCTCACATCCAGCAGTCGCTCCGCAGTCATGGAGGCCGGGCTCAGGAAGAGAACGGTTCGGCACAGAAAGCAGGCAAAAGAATGTATACGCTTGCTTAACTTTACCTTCCACTCGTTTCATTAGGTCTAAGAGAGTTAAACTTCTGCGAACACTATTTCCTTAACAGCTGTGACTTTATTTATATAGGACATATCCTGCTTATCTCTACTAACTGAAAGAAAAGTTAGCCGCATTTAACAAAGACGTGGCAGTGATATGTCAAGACGCAAAAGGTTGCTGGTAGTAAATATACTTTTTATTAGGTAGGAGAAAAGTTAGCTTAAGAAAACATGACATTCATATGTTTAGCGTTTAATATAATACATCGGCTTCGAAGTCCTTCAAGAACCAAGATTTGTTAAAGGGAAGAATAAATGCCGAAGAAAGACCACAAATAGCCAAGGATCAATGAAGTGAAAGTGCTCGGAGGGATGCTTAAACAGCAACAAAATAAAAGATTGACCAACAGAAAAACAATAGTTTGAATACTTTATTATAACGTTAGCATAATAATTAAAATGTGCTTTCAACACAAAACAATTAGATATTAGAATATTCATCAAGGAAATAAGTAATTGCAGTCATTAATAATACTCCATTTTTCAACGCACTTTAAGATAACGCGATGAGATTACAGTATGACTGAGCGAAGATTCCTGCATGCATTTTTGTCAAGATTATAAACTAAAGCCGAGACTATGAACCATCAGAAGTTCTATTCGTGTCCTTGAAGCCATAAAAACAAAAGTAGCCATGAAGAGACTTAACAATAGGTCTGCAGCGTTTACCTTGAGATAGAAAAAAAATATGCGCACCGAACACTCACAAACCATTCGGCGCATGTGACGTTCCAAAGTATGAACGACAGCAACAAGACCATGTACCCCAAAAAAAAACAAGGAGAAGGGAAAGTGAAGCACACACAATGTGTATGGGGCCCTGTTTCTTTTTCGGATCCATCAAAAAGTATCAATTTCAGGAGAAACACAATAACAGCTGCCCGGCACTATTCCTGCTCTTGCATATTACCTTGCACAATCATGCAAAACGCTCTTCGTTGCTATCTGGATAGCACATAATAGCAAAAATACTATTTACGAGTCTTCAGGCAAGCGCTTGGCTAATAGAGGTGGGTATCGTTCGTCACAACAGATTTATCCCTCCCGATGTTCTGCAGTCATAGAGCCCCTTGGCGTCTCCTGCTGGGAATGTCAAGGAGCGTCTCGCCCGCTTCACGCCAGTCGCTGCACCTCCACCACCTAAAAGCGCAGCACCCAGACATATTTCGGTTTACTTATGTATGAAGGTAAAGTACACGCGGCAAAACGCCGCCGTAAATACTGTGCGTCTTTTTTTGTCTTTCGAGGAGAGAGAAGCAATCTGGACGCAAGGCTGCGCTGGATGTGTATGCCAGCGGCCATGAGAAAGAAGCGATGCGGGCAATCTTTCGCTGGAAATTACCACTTGACCGCACAGAACGAATCGCGGGGCACGCACGTATGCGGATGCGGTGGTTTAGAAGAAATGAACAGGGTGCTTTTCGTCTAAGCCGCGCATGCACACACGGTGCTTTTCTCATTCCAGCGATTTTATTAGTCTCAGCTTCTGACACAGCTTCAGCACAGCGTGCTGGGCCTTGCTCGTAACATACGTGGTCCTGGGTTTGTTGCAACCAATGTTTTTTTAACGGGGCACATATTATTGTTCTCTTATCTAACATGCCTAGTACTGCTAAACGAGTACTGGCAGTTTACTGATTGGTTACGTTAAGCAGGCACTAATTTTCCTGACAGGCCCACCTAGCGAAAGCTACAAGATTTTATTTTTCTGTGATACAATGTCACTAAACCTTCACTTCTTTTCTCCTTGGTAGTTTCATTGAAGCTACTGACTTCAGCATCTGTATTCCCCTTAAAGAAGCAAGAAACTAAAGCGCTAGGAACCGTAAATGTACTTTAACGTGAAAAAATATACATTCATCAAACTTATCTAGTTGATCAAGTTACATGCCAACGCACGATGTATGCAGCACAGTAAACAAACTGTAAAAAGGATAAAATAAATGCTCAAAGGTGGCGACGTGAGACATACCACAATCGGTATTCAAGCTGTCACTAGCTTCACTTAAGAGCTGCAAATGCTGCCTCTGCGCTTCACAGTACTTGTAAAGCCCTTGCCAAAAGCCTGAATCTAAGACGGACATCAAATTTTATATCTTCAATTTTTTTTTATCTCGTGTTCAGAACAGCTTATTGGCGGCAGCGTTACAGCTGACAGAGCGGTTAAAATTTGAGCAAGCTTTCCTCACGTAGCTAGTTTGGTCGCGGAAAGCAGTAGCATTATCTCCAGGAAATTGTGCGATGTCATGCGAGAAACACACCTCTGTATTACACGTACTTTCACGAAACGAGTTTCATGCATTTACCAATGCAAAGGGCTGTCTTTTCATTTTCACTATTTAACATAATTAACAAATCTACCTCATTTTTAATTTTCTGTACTTGCTTGCATATTATTTTTATTCGTGTTCAAAAGAAGGCGATGTATGCAAAGTTTTGTTTTCGTTTTTCACTTCAGAGCAGGGAAAGGCAAAATTTAAACTGAGAGCGGGGCGCTTTCCTCCACCTGGCCGCTATGAAGGTCCCATTCAGTCTGTGACAATCCTCACTGTCCCTCGATATCTGAAAAAAGCAGCAGAGGTAGCACCGCTGACACTTGAAGGCTGTGTAGAGCTTTTGGATCATACTAGTTGGAATGAATGAGTGAAAAAGCTTCATTTATCCAAAGGGAATTCTTCTAGCGTGAATGGGGCCCTCAGTCCAGGGCCCCAGTGGCTTTTGCCGCCTTGCGCGCTCTTTCCATCAGTTTGAGCTGGTCATCAGGCGTCGAGAAGGACACTGCAGCCTCCCACTGCCCCGGTGTTGGTGTGGTGTGGTGTTTATTGGCGCTACCTGTGTTTTTTGACACTCTATCATGTTACGTACTAGTTGGGAACCTCCGCTTCAAATAGTGACTGGTTTCAATACGCACTTTTCGGGTGTCTATTATTTGTTGAGCCATCTAGGATCGGTCAATAGAAGCGTTCTAATATTGCCGTCATTGCTTCCTGAAAATTGCTTTTTTTCTTTCTTCTTTTCCGACTTAATTACCTCTACGGCTGTTATGGTGAAATACTTTTGATACAGCAACTTTTCCACTTATTCGATTTCCCCACTGTTTGTGCGTTTATGAACAATCTGAAAGTTTCAAATTAGACTTAGTCTCTCTAATAGCCGCGGGCGCCGGCACTTTTCTGAAACAGCCGAATTTTGACCAATCAAAATGCTGTTTTTGCGACATGGGCCAATAGGAAGTTTCGCAACTGGTAAAAATAAAGAGCTCTGCGTGGAACTGGGGGTACTTCTGTGGGCCAGAGCGCGTGTCTTGTTATATTGAGCAAAGAACATGGTGTACACTCGGCTTAACGACATGCCTCCGTCAGCTCCGCTCAAAATCGAATCGCAATGCATTCTTTCGGCCTCTTCCTTGCGTATTTTCACGGCACAATTTGCTCGCTCATTTTTTTTTTTGCCTTTTTCATTACTCTCAGAAGCGCGTGGTATTTCAGATAGCCGTCGAATATGGCGGGTAACGCGGTAGTGTTTAGCCAAAGTTTTATGCTGAGTCAGGGCCTCAGCGGCCGCTTTTTGATGTAGGCGAAAGACAAGGCGCCCGTGTGGTCGGCGATGTCAGTGCACGCTAAAGTACCCCAGGTGGTTGAAATTTCCGGAGTCCTCCACTATCGCGTCTCTCAAAGCCTGAGTGGTTTGGGACGCTAAAATTCACAGCCAAACCAAACCAAACCACTACTTTCCGAGAATAAAGATTCAGAAGCAGAGCCATTTCTAAGGCGCAATGCTGATTTTGCATACTGAACCTAGCATAGCAACACCGTGTGTAGATGCAAACGACACTGAAGTGCGCTTTACCGTGTCCGCCAATCAGTCAATAAAGTGCTCACTATCCACCATAGTGGGCACAATATTTGACAGTTGCCAGGGCCTAAGTGAGCCGAAAATTTTCAAAATTCTAGCCAGGTCCCCCAACATTGACTTCGGTCGAATAGCACTGAAACTGACAAACCTGCATAATAGACTACGCAAATTTCTATGGTCAACACCATAGGTGGCCACAGCCATCAATAAAATTTAGCGTGGGTCACACGAAAAATAGTTAGTTTCGGGGGTTTAACGTTTAAACTTTGGTTATGCGACGTCAACACAAGAAAACTGACATTGGCCAAATTGTACCAAAATTGATGTACCAGCTATAATGCAGTGCGCACACTATGATGGTCAGACCGAAATTTGGCGTAGGTCACACGAAAATTCACTTCGGACGAAATGGGCCAAAATTTGTATACAAAATTGTGACCACGCACAGTTAGATGGTAGCACACAAATGTCGCCTGGTCAATCCAAAACATTTTGCCTTGGTCACCAGGAAATAGGCCAACAAATTCACAGATTGGGGTGTCCTTTTGCACGAGTTACCCATGTAACAACGTAACAGGATTGACTTTTTTAACAGACAATCTCATTTACGACGCCACTCATGATGATCTTTGATGTGCATTTAGTGCAGCTGAACGGAGCGTTTAGAACAGATCGTGCGAACATAGCACCATCTTTGATAACAGTTTTTCTCTGCCGTTGTGGTGTTGTTTTCCCACTTTTCAAGTCACAAAATATCCGCGGGGGCCGCCAACCAAGACATGTTATTGATGCTTGAGTGATATCAAATCCGACGCTACAATGAAAGCGTGTCTATTCACAAAACGAGGCTTTAACTTTGACTGTTGTCTAAAATTCTGGTTGGGGATTATTGTCCTTATATGAATGCACAGACATATTACCGGGCACACGATAAAAACCGCTACAATAACCGAGGTTGTCTGCTGGGGGAGCGGACTTCCTGGGAGCAGAGTTTCATTTGGCATCTACTGGCAGGTTCTGGAATGGCTCCACACCCTTCCCATGGAAAGGTGTCGGCGCTCGGCACTGGTCGGCACAATGGACACCAGCTTGCGTCCCAAAGTTTAGAAAATGTGCCACTGCATCTGTTGGTGGCGCCAAAATTATGGTAATTTTATCTAGACCATTAAAAAAGCGACCGGCACTCGTATACCACAGATACAACTAAAGCGACATTATTCTTAAGTTTATTTAGAGATGTCTCTACCTTAGCCACGTGCGTTCACTGAAAGTTGGCGAACTTCCTCTTCCTCACTCTTTCTTCTGGCGAGCTTGTCTTCAACACTTCAATTCTCTCTCCTCAGCGCTGCCTGACATTTCCCCCTTCAATGACGAAGCCCCCGGGGCTGTCAGTCAGAGTAACGAGAGTGGCAGCGCTTCATTGTCGCAACATGGACAACTTGTGGTTTTCGAGAGGGGCGAGCTTAGGAGCATTGAAAAGACACCACGCAATTCAAATCATTGAAGCGCGTAAGTACAATAAATGGGCCCGTGTAGTGCGGCAACAGCTTTTGGGACAAACCACGCTTACGAAGAGGCGTCCAGAGCCATACTAAGGCGCCAGAAAGGTAGCAAACATCCTGATGCCGACGATCATAGCGCTG
Organism: Amblyomma maculatum; assembly: GCF_055883805.1. NCBI lineage: Eukaryota > Metazoa > Arthropoda > Arachnida > Ixodida > Ixodidae > Amblyomma > Amblyomma maculatum. The sequence goes on from NW_028146738.1 coordinate 35,142,811, forward strand.
CTTAAAGCGATCCTGCGAGACCAGAGTGCGTAACCGGGCCAGCCGACGAGCCTCCTGAGCGCTGCAAAGGGTGCTCGAAACAGAAGGCTTAGTGTCGAGAGAGAACAGAAAAATGGTGTCAAAAGAACGTCGAGGCGGACGGGCACACAGAAAGAAAAATGGTATTTAAGCACTTGTTTCATGCTTCGAGGTGTTATAAGCCTATCTAATGAAGGGAAGCCCGTCATCCCAGTTCTTGTGCTAAGAGGTGACATACACCGCAAGCATGTTCGTCAGTGTCCGGTTTGTACGATCAACGAGGCCATTTGTCTGGTGGTGGTAAGGTGTAAAGTCACGCAATTGGCCAGTACAAAAGCGCAGAAGCTGTTCCACAACATCTGCCGTAAACTGGCGGCCACGGTCAGTCACCAATAATGACATGAGGAGGCCCATGACGGAGGATGACAGCGTGAAGAAGAAAGAGAGAGACATCAGTCCATGAAGCTCCTGAGTTCCTTCACAGACTTGGGCTCATTGACGCAGCTGATATCTTCAATCTTCTGCGGGTCAGGCCTTACACCGTCTTTTTCAACCAGATGCCAAGCACAACAATCTGGCGTTCCGAGGTAACATCTTGTAAGTCCGAAGTTTGGGAAAAATCCCCAAATTGGAGTAGATTTGAAATAAAGAGAGACATCCACCTATCCTCAGCCTTACCGCTACGCAGATACTTTTCCGCCAATACTAAATGAATACCAAACAAGAGAACTGAAATGCCTGCACAAACACTTAAACAATTTTTCTCCTGGATAGAAAATGAAAGCAACGTTCGGAAAATTTTCAGAAAGACCAATTTTGCGCCTTCTAATTGAACGTAACCTATGTGAGCATTGACTCTTCGCATTTTCTTGCAGGGGTAAGACCCCTGAGTCAAACCTGCAACGGTTGACGGTGTTTGTGTTATTGTTCACGTAGTATCTTCTGAGTTTGCTTTCAAGTTTCAATATCTTGCTTGTTTGTCATATATTCTAGATGGTAAATAAGTACTCTGCGCTTAAACAGTGCGTCCGATGGCATTGAAACTTTAGAAAGCGTTGCAGCATCGCAACTAGTCCTTCGGACTTCCCCGTGTTGTTCAAATGCAGTACGCAGTCTGCGAGGTCACAAACTCTTTCCCACCCCCCTTCCTCCCGCGCAACGCCCATCGGACCACATTACGCCAGCATGTATGTAAGTAAGTATGTATACGTAGTAACTTTGCATTTATGTGCGTATGCGTTTTCACCTCTGATAACAGTTTGTTTACATCCTGCCGAGTTAGTTGCATTATAGAAAAATAGTGTGCTTTTTTCTTCTTTATCATAGCCTGGCCAAGTATGCCTTTTTTTAATTTTCACGAGAAAAGTGTTGGATCAGATGAAACCTCGAACACATTTTTTAGCTACTTCGCAGAACCAGTGGGCAAGTCCTTTTTATACTCTTTTTAAAATACCTGTATGATGACCGCTTTCCGCCTGACTGGAGTATCGGGAAAACTATTTCGATACAGGGGTTAGATAATTAAGCTTTATCTTCAAGCTGCCGCCCAATATCTTGAACATGCATGTACAGCAAGGTAATTGAACACAATGTCCCTAGATAAACCATTCGAATTCTTTGAAACGAACCACGAACTCTACACCAACCGACCCTACTGCTACAGAAATGGCCTCTCTGCCTTTATAAAGCTTTTAAAAGCTGTTCGTGAGCTAACGTAAAGCACGAATTACCTGTTCGTGATCAGTTTAATAATTCTGCATTTCTAGGAACCGTTTCATTTTATGTCTCAAGTTATGTGGATTTTCATGCTTGTGTTCTTGCATGGCGACGGTTCTTTTTATTGTTGCATTGCCAAACGTCTTGTCAAGTCTTTACATTCATTCATTTATGTACACTGAGTAAAAAGGTCTCATTTCTGAAACTTGTTTTTCTGTTGTATATTCCCCATCGCTCTTATGTGGTTGCGCCGCTGTTTGTGTTATGACGGTGGTTGTAAAATATTCGATAGAGATTTGTATTTTCGAAACCATGTAAGATAGGTCCGTGCTCTCCATATAGGTGTCTTTCAGAGTGAGATGGACATATGTACATTATGGCTTAATGAATAGACGATAATGCAATCAAAATTAAGTGAACAACTTTTATTTCTCATATTGAGGACCGTATTATATAGCAAAGTTTAGCCTATCAATATGGAAGGTGAGTTCTCACTTAAAATTTTATGATCGCTAACTTATAGCCAAAAAATATTGTCCCGTCAAAAAGGCGCATTTAAAACATCTTTTAGTTGGCTTGGATGCATCACACATTTTTAAAATGCGACCGTTCGCATTTCTTATCCTTAATTATGGCTGTCTATTTAGTCATAGCATAAGATGCCACCGTAATGATATTACATCTAACAAATCTCTAATGAGGTCGTGTAGTGGTGCGCAGACTGGCAGATAGCAACAAACCTTGAACACACAGTATACATGTTCACTGTTAAAAACAAGTATTGTTTTAATTTTGCGCGTGGTTACGAAGGTATCGTCCTTCAAAGGTATGACCCCTCTAAAGTATATATATTAGGCGAAGTAAATAATCTTCACCTTAGACCAACAAAGCTTTCAAATAAGCTCTTTATCCTCAAACGAACGTCATCTCATTATATAGTCAATTTATAAGCTTACATAAGCCTCATGAGACAGGCCGTTATGCAAGTGAATAGCTTCTTTTTCTATCATAATATGGCCATACTCGCGTTTGAGAGGCTGGAAAGAAAAGCTATAAACGGGGTCTACAACACGTACAGGCGAACAGGTTCATCACCTGAACTTTTTCTCGTGCTCGCCTCGCACATCTTGAACACAGAAGGAAGGTTCTGCCTTTGTGTAATGTGTTCAGATTCGATTCCCTTAGCTTCGCATTCTGCAAATGTAGCCGTTCTACGTGGCATAAACGAGACTATGACTTGAAGGTATTTCTAATTATAACGCGCTTGATTACAAATTTTAGGGGAAATCATCGATGAAAAGAGGTCTGAACTATTTCATACAGCAATATACGCATTTTCGTAAAGTCACCATCTGTTCTGTGAGTCGTGAACGCGATTATTCGTTCTTGGTGTGATTGTTTCACTGCGCGTCTGGGACCCGGCTTCTCAAATATGCGCCACGTTTCGACAACGATGCTCCACATCGGTACAGCGCTTGTAGGCACTATCCTTATAGCGCTAGTCTCAATGTTTCCGAAATGCCAAGGTCCCCCGGAACTCACCTAAAAGCCTGATGTGGTAATTATGGCACTTACAAAAACCACTAGCAGGGGTCGCCTACAGCGCGTAGCTCTTTGCCGTAGTTAAATCCCCCAATTCTGGGCCCTACCTTCTTTCTTCCGTTCTAAGTTCCTCTTTGGACCTCAAAATACTTCAAGCTTCATTATCGTGGCAGCGCTTGGCAGTCTGCCCCGAGCCGAATTTTCGCTGTTTTCTGCAAAACGCGTTCATTTACTTATTTCTAAAGACTTGTATTCTGTCAGCCTGAGCATCTCTTCACCTTGTATGTGTACTGTGCCTCATCAGCAGAATTGAACAGTAACAAATAAAACTGACTAAACTGTGCTGAAAGGGAGGCTGAAAGCGTCTCCTTCCCCTGCACATAGTATTACCCAGTCTGGAAATTGTCCAGTTTATAAGCAAGTAATAGAGGATCTTACACATACATTAAAGCCATCTGCCGTGGCTCTATGTCCATTATACATCATGTGTAAAAGGCTTCATAACCCAGCTTACCGTCTTGCAACAGTCTTTCCATATTACGTAGTATTGTAGTTGTAGTTTTTCCTGGTACCGCCGCTTTTACTTCTTTTGCAGGCCACAGAATCTCTGATTCCAGGCTGATAAATACATACTGAGCAGTTTTTTTTTCTTCTTGCACTTCATGACCCACTTTCTTCTCACACATCCTCTCCTCCCCACTCCTTCACAACTACTTTCTTTGCAACCACTTTCCCCTCCCCAGCTTTTCTTCTTCGGAAGCAAAAGCGTATTTAAACCCCGTGCCAGTGAGGATCGCTATGCCCAGACGAAGACAAGTCCACTTGTCGAAACGTTGGCTCATTTGCGAACTCAGACGTACTATATTTACCCTTGTTCAGTTCTTCCTCATACCGTGCAAACCATCTTCTTCCTTTCGTTCTACTCGTAAAGGCTGTATTTCTTGCTTATAAGGGTACATCCTACTGGAGAAAATATTTTCGTTCTGGTGGAATTATATAACTTGGATTAGAGGCCGGCATGATGTCGACGGTAAGAATCGAGAACGCCCTTCCTAACCAGAGCATGATCTGGCCACCTTGGTGTAGTACTTGGTCACAACCTCCCGTAAAGAGGCCCATATTTGGATAGGGCTTGGAAGGGAGGAGTAGGCAAGTTAGATTTTATTCCAAATGTTTACAAGGCTATTCAGGTTGCGTGAGAAGAACGCAAATATCAGATAAATAGCTGCAATCAAGCCGTGAGGGTGTCTAAATACGTTTCGGAATCCCGAGACAGTTAGCGAGGGAAATACAGTTACATTGCAACAGTCCAATCAGTGGACACATGTAATCACTTGTCGAGTCGCCCTTTGTCCGAGGTCTACGTTGATCGACGGAAAGCGAACGCGGTAACGATTCGGTCGAGGTTGTTCAGCAATACCACTTCCAAGAAGACCAACTTGACCAGCGCGATTCGTGAGCGGAGGCAGGGGTCGCTGCTGTCATCATTCATTTCAGAGAATAGGGAAGCTTTGGCCCGCATCTGTGCCCACCCGCCGTGGCGGCTGGCCGGTCCGTCCCTTCTCATATAGAGAGAGGAGAGATCCTTATTGCGTTATCGCTGCAGCGTTCACGAGTGTTTAGCTGTTACGCACACCCAGTCGAGGCCGCTGGATGACGCGCCTTTCTGCGCAACATAGGAGAAATGACCCCTGGTGTCGTCGCAGTGTCGGCACATTCAGCAGGTGTGCCTCTACTCGATGGCACCATCGTCTGTGTTGTCAACAGCCGGAAGGCACACGTGCATACTGGCAGAGCCTCCTACCAGAACACGACTAAATTCACAACACTGCGTAGCCAGCAGTACAAAATTGCTTATTTTGTGTGGATGTTATCTTTTTATTGTACTTGTAACAAGCTCATTGCTTGTTACAGAAAAAAAAATAAAGGGGAGAGGGGACATTCCCCTCCCCCTCTTTTTTTTCTTCTCGCTGTTGGGCCACCGGGCCCGGGCAAAGGAGTGGAAGGCAACAGATACAGCGAAAAATATCTCCAAGCGAGCGCGCTCACAAATAAGAGTCGGCCACTTCTCGCAAAAACCTCCTTCAGGCTTGGTGCTCACATCTTTTAGGGAGAACCGCAAATTATTTCACCATTCTGCAGGGAACACCGCCCCACACTTTTCTTGGTTTTTTTTCCTCCGAGGTTGTTCCGCCGCTGCCTGTATTGTATATAGCTGACTCCCGGCCGCCGCGTTAAGTAGACGGCTTGAACCTTTGTGACCCTGCTCTCCGTGTGTGTGTGTGTGTGTGTGTGTGTGTGCGTGTGTGTGTGTGTGTGTGTGTGTGTGTGTGTGTGTGTGTGTGTGTGTGTGTGTGTGTGTGTGTGTGTGTGTGTGTGTGTGTGTGTGTGTGTGTGTGTGTGTGTGTGTGTGTGTGTGTGTGTGTGTGTGTGTGTGTGTGTGTGTGTGTGTGTGTGTGTGTGTGTGTGTGTGTGTGTGTGTGTGTGTGTGTGTGTGTGTGTGTGTGTGTGTGTGTGTGTGTGTGTGTGTGTGTGTGTGTGTGTGTGTGTGTGTGTGTGTGTGTGTGTGTGTGTGTGTGTGTGTGTGTGTGTGTGTGTGTGTGTGTGTGTGTGTGTGTGTGTGTGTGTGTGTGTGTGTGTGTGTGTGTGTGTGTGTGTGTGTGTGTGTGTGTGTGTGTGTGTGTGTGTGTGTGTGTGTGTGTGTGTGTGTGTGTGTGTGTGTGTGTGTGTGTGTGTGTGTGTGTGTGTGTGTGTGTGTGTGTGTGTGTGTGTGTGTGTGTGTGTGTGTGTGTGTGTGTGTGTGTGTGTGTGTGTGTGTGTGTGTGTGTGTGTGTGTGTGTGTGTGTGTGTGTGTGTGTGTGTGTGTGTGTGTGTGTGTGTGTGTGTGTGTGTGTGTGTGTGTGTGTGTGTGTGTGTGTGTGTGTGTGTGTGTGTGTGTGTGTGTGTGTGTGTGTGTGTGTGTGTGTGTGTGTGTGTGTGTGTGTGTGTGTGTGTGTGTGTGTGTGTGTGTGTGTGTGTGTGTGTGTGTGTGTGTGTGTGTGTGTGTGTGTGTGTGTGTGTGTGTGTGTGTGTGTGTGTGTGTGTGTGTGTGTGTGTGTGTGTGTGTGTGTGTGTGTGTGTGTGTGTGTGTGTGTGTGTGTGTGTGTGTGTGTGTGTGTGTGTGTGTGTGTGTGTGTGTGTGTGTGTGTGTGTGTGTGTGTGTGTGTGTGTGTGTGTGTGTGTGTGTGTGTGTGTGTGTGTGTGTGTGTGTGTGTGTGTGTGTGTGTGTGTGTGTGTGTGTGTGTGTGTGTGTGTGTGTGTGTGTGTGTGTGTGTGTGTGTGTGTGTGTGTGTGTGTGTGTGTGTGTGTGTGTGTGTGTGTGTGTGTGTGTGTGTGTGTGTGTGTGTGTGTGTGTGTGTGTGTGTGTGTGTGTGTGTGTGTGTGTGTGTGTGTGTGTGTGTGTGTGTGTGTGTGTGTGTGTGTGTGTGTGTGTGTGTGTGTGTGTGTGTGTGTGTGTGTGTGTGTGTGTGTGTGTGTATCGTGCGTCCACAGATGGTTAGACTGAATGTGCCCATATTCTGTCGTCCGCGCTTGTATCACCTGTTGCGTTGCCAACACTACAAGAAAACAAGCAAGAACCACGTACCCTCAGTGTTGAGAAAAGCAGAGCTCCTGCCGAAACGTCAACTCCAAATAAAACTGGACTCAGTATGAAGCTTTTTTTCACTTGTGTATCATCATCATCACCAGCCCACTGCAGGGCGAAAGCCTCTCCCATATTTCTCCAATTAACCCAGTTTTGTGCTAGCTGCATCCACTTAACCCCTGCGAACTTCTTAATCTCATCCGCCCACCTAACTTTCTGCCACCCCCTGCTACGCTTTCCTCCCCTTGGAATCCAGTTTGTTACCCTAAGCGACCATCGGTTATCCTCTCTTCGCACTACATGTCCTGCCCATGTCCATTTCTTCTTAATTTCCGCTAGAATGTCAGTAACTTGAGTTATTTCTCTAACCCACACTGCACGCTTCCTATCTTTTAATGTTACCTCTACCATTTTTCGCTCCATAGCCCTCTGCGTTGTCCTCAATTTAAGTAGAACTCTCTTGGTTAGCCTCCACGTTTCGGCCCCGTAGGTGAGTACAGGTAAGATGCAAGTGTTGTATACTTTCCTCTTCAGCGATACCGGTAAGCTGCTAGTCATAATCTGCGAGTGCTTGCCAAATGCGCTACATCCCAATCTTATTCTTCTTGTTATTTCCTCTTTATGGTTCGGATCTGCGGTTACTACATGTCCTAAGTAGACAATTGCTGACTTGTGTATAACCTCCACCAACCAAGTACGTCTATTGACCTGTATATATGTATATACATAGATATATAAATCTATATATATATATATATATATATATATATATATATATATATATATGTATATATATATATTGTCATGTGGTGGAGACAAAGCCGCTGACAACAGATGATGTGCCTGAGAGTTCACTGAAGAAACTCTTGAAGGGTTGACTTGGCGCCCGCAAAAGAAGAGAATCGGCGGCGGCGATAACAACGTATTCGTCCGTCATCGAACTTATGCTCGTGCACGTGTCAACGCTAAATTTGAAAGTGGCAAGTAAAGATCAAGATAAATTCGCAGACCATGACTAGCTTAATCTGGAACATTGCAGAAACACATGCGAGGGGCAGGAATCTTCTAGACTCCGTCCAGTGCATTTTGCGCGACAAAGAAATTGGTGAAGCAGCGTCTCCTGACAGCGTGCATGAAGAAAAAAGGACAGAATCTATCGTCGCTCTAGAATCACTGGGATAATGCTACATGCCGGCGGCTGTCAAAATAGAACAAATAAAGACGAAGCATTCGCGGCGATATATATCTTCCATGAATAGTCTTGTGTTGATATAAGAATACTTATCTCTCTTTTTTATAATTCGCATTTTTTGATTCTCAACTCCCCCTCTCTGCTGTAATGTTCTTTGCTGCTTCATTACCTGTTGAGAAGATCCTCCGTCCTGAAAGACTCCCCTAACATTGACGTCATGTTTTTAACAGCGCTGTCCTCTTCCAGATTTTTTCAGTACCTTGATCAGTGCCTAGGCATCTTACACGATTATTGAGTTTCCTTCGCCCGCTATCAGTTGTATCGCAACGTTCAGCCATTCAAAAGTCAGTGTACTGCTTGTCTTTTGCTCGGAGAAGAATCGTTACCCCCAGTTTGTTTTGCCGAAGGAATTTCAATTTTTGCAAACTTGAGATTGCGAAACATGCGTCCGCTTTGCTTCTCTGTTTACAATGGCTTTCATATTTCCTTATACAGCCTCATCCATCGCCCCCTTTTCCCTTTCCAGCGGTTTACCAGTTTCATATCGGAAATTTTAGTACATATCTTCTGTAATGCTTTTTTTCACTCATTCCCACTCTGTAAAAAAAAAAAAAAAGCGCTCACAAATCCCGTTTCTGGGGCATTCGCGAGGATATGACGCATTTTCATTTAAGCAAACATGATAGCTACGTTGTTCAAAGCAGAGCTTATAAGATCTGGTGCTTCGAGGGTGCATGTTTAGCTATGCGCATGATACCCCGTAGTGAAGAGCGCTGAGTTAATATTCACCACTTCGAATCATTAATCGCCAATCTGAAATTTCACCTCAAACGGAGGCTGTGCTCTTCGCTTTTATCCAAACCTCACTTCAGTAAGTCTCGATCCTTAGATAAGGAAATCGGAAACAGTACAGCCGCATGTTAAGGGCAAGTTAAAAAAGGACGGAGGATAATAAAACACGATTTCCGACAGCAGTACTAACTTTTAACTTTCTGTACATCTCTAATCGCCTACCGGCATCCTTAAAAAAAATGCGCGACACCGGATCCCAACTTACATTCATTGTACCTTAGGCTTCTGAAATAGTTTTTGAGGTGGATAACTTGGAACAGCCATTTTTGCTACTCGTTTTTCTTTTACGGACGCGTTTTAGGTATTCGCCGAAGAAAAAAAAAAGTTGAGAGCATGGTGGAATCTACACTGCAGAAATGCAGAAATGGTTCTGCACAGTGTGCCTCACGTTTGCTATCATAATCATTATTATCTATATGCATCGTCATTATCATTGCTACTGTCATCATTGTCATTATCACCAATTGCAGCATCATTGTCATGACTATACTATCATCCTCACGGTAGACAACGTTTATTACGATGTGCGTTCCTCGATCTCGGGCGCAGCATAGCTGGTTAAAGCGCTCGACTCTGAAACTCAAGGATGGGGGTTCGATTCCCGGTGGAAACAGGATTTTGTTTTTCTGAGGACATGATCAGGATAACTGACAAGTGATACATCAGAGCACAGATCACGCGCACAACTTTCGCACACGGCGATTTTATTCCATGAGCCTAGAAAGGTTTTTACCCTAAAAATCTTAGCAAAGGCATTCAAAGATATTCTCTATTGTTATATTCAGAAGACTTGAAATCTGGGTCCGTTGGTACATTTTCTTGAAAAAAGAAAAGTCAAAAGACAGAACACAGAGGAGAGACGAAGCAAGCACAACTATTGTTGTGTGTTGTGTTGTCGTCCTTTGTGGCTCGCTTCTGTATGTTCCGTGTTTTGACTTCTCTTTTTTTCAAGAACTTAATATACTGCTGCATTCTGGTGACAAAAACCCCACTTTCATTGTAAACTAAGTTGTTATGAGCTCGATAATGTCATAAAATGAAATTCAGGCGACCTCATCACCGGTCAACTTGCGGAAAAATTTAAATCGGCAAGCGAACTTAAGTTAGAGATTTAGAGATGGTTGTGTAAAACGAGCAAAGGTAACAGGCGAAACTCCTCGGCAACTGCTTTCGTCCACTAGCTGCTTTTGTGATGCGCCTTATCCCATACGCATGTTCCGAATTCTCGAACACCAGCTACCTGCTGGAATTTCTATTTCGCAGTACCCAGTGCACAGCACCCAGCATCAGTTAGATCAGTTCAAGAGAAGCAGGTTATCAATAGTGCACGGCCTTGGGCGTTGGTATCACGACCGTTTCCTCCGTTCTTTTTTCTCTCTCCATTTAATGAGAATCCGACTCACGCGAATGAAGGGGATTTTCATGCTTGACTGCGGTCTGCCGCAGGGCCTGTTTTGTTTATTACACGCGAGGGCATTTGACGTTTCATGAGGCTCGCCCCCTATTCGTAGCCGGCCACCCTTGCTACATTGAAGGGCTCAGTAGGCACGACGGCACGACGGCTAGGAAACGAACAAACAAAAAGCAAGCGAGATAAGCTTTTTATATAGCTTTTGGAAGATACGCAAGAGCTTTATTTGTGAAATCCAGCTACCCTTTGCGCACGTTTGGCTCGTAGGGTCAGTCAGGAGACGGACGTCTGACGAGGGCAAGAGCTGTTCATTTCGAAAAGACTTTCGTTGCATTAGGAGCGCCAGAATATAAGCCGATTATCTACGAGTGAGGTCTTTCGGCGCACACGTGCATGCGTTAATGTATGACAAGACGATGAGGTATCGGGAGTTCGAGATTCTTAGCCTAACGTTATGTGGTCTACTGCTTCTTTTTGCACTTGGGAGTTATGCACAGACAACTTTACCAAAGACAAGCCATGAGATTGCAGTCACTGCTCAAACAAGTATCATCAAAAAGGCGCAAACCAGCCGTGAAGTCCCGCGGACGTTAGAAAGAAGTGCAACCTATCGTGAAGGGATGGATGTGTGGCCCCAGTTCGTCTCCGAAATCCCAAGCAGCCATTCCCTCGGAACAGTTACACCCACCACAATGGCAGCGAAGGCTATGGAAGTTTCTGTTCGTCTGACGGTCGGAATGAAGCGGGATCAAGTTGCGGAATCTTCTTGGAGTTCAACCGAGTCATCGAACTCGGATTCAACGTATGATGTGGCCTCTGTGTCTAATGAAACTCCTGGCGTCGCTCCCATCAGTGAAGTAGCGAGCAACCGAACGAATTCCATCGAGGAGGCCCCTACAACAACTCAAATAGCGACCCACGCTCCTAAAAAGGCAAAGGTTACTCTAGATAGTCTACGAATCATGGTAAAACAGTTGATGATGAATTCGGGCGCCGGATTTATGCGAAAATTATTACAAGCAGACATGTCACCTGACTGCAGCATCGGATTGCTCAAGTTTGCACGCGCCATCCAAGAGCTCGAGCCATGGGCGCTGAGGCGTAAGTGTGGCCATACTGGATGCTTCCCTTAAATACTTCATTCACCCCTGGGTGAATTTATTGGCTGGTCCTTATTTTGAGTGACGTTTTAAGAAGCCGGTAATCAGGTTAATGTCCTCTGTCCTAAATCACCTGCGCACCAGTTATCCTTCCAAAGTATAAGTGCAGAAAATACAGTCCTACGATTCTTAGGCTTTTTAATGTTTTCTTTTCATAAAGCTTCTGGGAGAAATTAGTGAAGATAATTCGAGCTACCTTAGGAATCGCGAAGTGAAGCAAGGCTACTCTGCTTGTTTGCTCGAGCATAGCGGGACATCCTAACATATTCCGACCCTTGTTCAAAACGATGCTACGTAAGATGCGTTCAGCAACAACGCCTATAATATTAGTGATATTTTATGTCGAACTATAAGAGTTCGACGTAATAAAAACCTTGAAATTGCTCTGAATCTTCCTTCAATTTTGTTGCCGACCCATTTTGAACTTTTTGGTCAATTTTTACGACTTGTGACTTGCGTAAACAGTATATTCATATTCCATATTCAATATTCAATGAAGGTTCAATATTCCAATATTCAATACTCCGTATTATTCCTCTTCGCAAACGATTCCATGCAGTGGCTGACGCCACGGCCAAGTTTCCCACAGGGTTGCTGCAGGGGACCCTTGTAGGCCTGGGCGCCTACGACGAGTGCATCGAGACAGTGGTGAGGGACGAGCAAGGCATCGAGAAAGTGCGCGGACAGTACTGCGATGTCCACGTGTTACCTACTGAAGAGGTCGACGCCTTCGACATCCTGTTGCCGGCCTTCATGTTCACTCTCGAAAACGTAAGCCTGTGTTTGCATAATTCACCATCAATGACTCAGAAAATGCTCTCCTGCGCTTTTAATTCGGCGCATGTAGAGAACCCTTTGCGGTCGAAGTCATTACATCGTTTGTACTGCCGCCAGACGCGATGCCCACTGGCAGTCATTGTAAAAAAAAAGACATGCTAAATAACCTATCCAGATTAAGTTGATATCTCTTAAATTTCGACAATTCCTCTATAATTTGGGTGCTGAAAAAAGATACAACCAGCGAGAGCGCAAACATGCTCGGCAAAATTTTGGGGCTGGGGCTATTTGATGTCTTTTACAGGCACTCAGCCTGGTAGAGAAAAGCGAATTATTTTACGGCAGCAAAAAATTAAACAACACGTCGCCCCTAGGGTCTCTTCTTGTGAACTATTGTATCATATCATCGTTGAGAAATGTGCAGCTTCGTTCAGCATATATATATGTAAAGATTGTTGCAACAACTGACCATTTCAAGCTGACAAAAGCATAAGTGTTCCCACCTCCATGATTCATGGGCGCAAGCATTTCTCTGCACCGACAGGTGTCTGATAGACACTTTTCGGCGCTTAAGGCTTTGCTGCAATGAAGGTTGGTACAGCAACATACAATTAATTTGCAAACTAAATACCTGCATGTCAGGATTCGCGACTAAGTCCCTGGAACCAGAGGTGTTTTTATTACGATTCTGGCACATTTTACTCCTTGATGTATAAAAAATACAAAAATATATATATTTCACTACAAGAACATGTATGCCGCTTACTGGAACAGAGGCTGAAATTCAAAAACGTGAACTCATGTACCGATAGGTCGGCTAAAGATGATTCTGATTTATCACTGGACTCGTCACGCTTGTAAAACAATAACTAATTATGGATAGAAACGTAGTTCATTCAAATTCATTCAACCGATAACAGAATAGGACAATATTATACTTAAATGACGCAAAAGATGAAGCAGCTTTTCGGAAAGATTACTCTACTATCGATCGTGTCCATACCACCAACAAGAGGACAGAAAAATGCTCAGAATATAACACACCCTTATACGTTGCATTCATTGATTGCGAAATAAACATTTGACTCAGTAGAAACATCGGCAATTATGCAGGCATTGCGAAATCATGGTGTCGACGCGCCGTATGTGGAAGTAGTTGAAGATATAAATATATAGTGGCTGCACAGTAGCCATTGCTCTTCGTAAAAGAAGTCAGAAAATTCACAATTAGGCAAGGAGACACGATCTCCCTAGTAATGTTCATAGCTTGCTTAGAGGAAGAATTTAGAGACTTCGAATGGGAGTAGTCAGGGATAAGTTCTCATAAAGAATTCCTGAATAATCTGCAATTAGCTGAAAACATTGCCTTGCTAAGTAGCTCAGGGGATGAACTGCAATGAATGATTGATGACCTAAACAGGACTAGCAGAAAGGTAGGATTGAAAATTTATATTGTCACGAAGTGGTGACAAGGCCGTAAACACCAAAAGAAGACAGAGGCTTGATGGTACGGAAATTAACTCTTTATTGGGCTGACTTGCGCCCGCAGAAGAACTAAGCGACTCGGCGGCGGCGATAGCAACAAAAGTGCTCGTCGATAATGCCCGTCGCACTCATCACCGCTCAATTTAAAGGCTGCTCAGAACAATCTAGATGACGTCAGAAACTGCTACAAGCAGAAGCTGGAACATTGTAGTAAAATACACGAGTGGCCGGAATCTTCGAGACAGATCTAGGTGCATCTTGCACTACAACGAAACTGATAAAGGTGCGTCTCGCCACATTGAGCATTAACAAACAAAGAATACATAACTGATAGGCGATACAGAATCCAGAGTGATAAGGCCGCATGCCGGCGGCTGTTAAAAAAACAACAAATACAGTTTTCAAGGTTTCGCGGCAATATGTAAACGACTAATGTAATGTTTAGCAGCCTCGAGAAGGAACAGCAGTTTACGTTAAGTGACGAAGCACTGGAAGTATCAGACGAATATGTATATTTAGGACAGGTATAGTAAACGCAGATCCGGATCACGAAATTGAAATAACCAGGAGAATAGGACTGGGATGAAGAGCGTTTGGCAAGTACTCGCAGGGTATGGCTGTCAACTTACCGGTATCGCTCAAGACGAAAGTATATAACAGTTGCATCTTGCCTGTACCCACCTATGGGGCTGAAATGTGGAGGCTAACCAAGAGGGATGTACTTAAGTTGAGGACAACGCACACGGCTATGGAACGAAACATGATAGGTGTAACATCAAGAGATAGGAAGCGTGCAGAGTGAGTCAGAAAAGTATTTCGAGTTAATGACATTATAGTGCAATTCAAGATTAGGAATTTACATGAGCATGGCATGTAATGCGAGCAGAGGAGGATGCGGCTAAAAAGTTTGCAGGGGTCAAGTGCATGCAGCTAGCACAGGGCCGGGCTAATTGGTAAAACATGAGAGAGGCTTTCGCCCTGAAGTGGGTACAGTCTGGCTGACGATGAAGATGATGATGATGATGATGATTGGTGAGAACCTTCAATATCGGCCATTCATTTGGTTACAAGAAAGATTTTCGACACGGAACACACAAACCAAACCGTGTACCGGCATAGGCATTAGACTGCTATGCGTCTGCCCAAGTTAAAGGGGAAAAAAAAACATGCAGCTGATAGAACACGAAAAAAACGCACTCTGAACTCGGCCACAAAAACTAGCTTCTTGAATATTGTTTTGCAAGGCGCAGAACAGCCAAGCAGCCGACGCTGGCTCCAGCAGCTTGATGGGGCCGCATGAACGTTTCCTTTTCCGATTTTTCGTTGTTTCGCATCCTAGTAGTGGTTGCCAGCGCGGCCTTTTAAAAAAGGTTTCCGGCTCTACACATGTTTTTCAGAGTGCTGTCTTCCAGGAGAGTTTAGCGATAGCGATCTCGGTATTTTTGAATGGCATGAATTATATGGCAGTAGTTCATCTCGTGCTCTGGGCTAGTACGGCCAGCACACGTGCTAACCCGTGATGCGGATTCTTAAATCCAAGAACTGGAAGCAGGCTTCAACCAGGAGCCTGCAGCTGAAAATAAGCCCCCTGTCATGTTTTTCTAATTCATTTAGTGCCTATAAAATGTATGTTCATTGAGAATGACCGAGTATTATTTAAATCTAACGGCAACAAAGCAAAAGCGGGGGCTCGTTGGTATTTCGCACTGAAGATATCGCGCCAAATTGTACAGAAAGATGAGGATACAGATAGATGTTATAGAGTGCTTCATGCAACGAAACGCTGTACAAAAGCAAATAATCTTTTATTGAGTAAAAGGACTGTGTAGATGGCATTCAGTGCAAGCTAAAAAATGTATAAAGCAAAGCCGGAGCATCACATACGCAATGCGCAATTCCTTTCTTTTGCATATAAAATTCATTCTCAGAGGCGATAAATTTTCTATACAGATAAAATTTTCGAAACGCCAAACATTTTACACGGCTATTCCCCAGGCATTCTGAAAGCAAATGCGATCAGTTTTCATCAGTTGTTTCCTTTGTGGAAGCAACCGTTCTTGATGCGCAAAGCAATAGGAAATGTCAACGAAAAGGTTCACCTTATATCCTGGCTGTCTTTTAGCTGCAGTACTGCATCCCTAGAAATGTGAAAAAAGAACGGATTTCACACTGGGTGACGTGTTGCCTAGGTTTTATAGAATATTTATTTAACTAGAATTGATTGCTGTTTACACGAACGTTTCGAGCAATCTTGGGATCGATTCCTCGCCGCGGCGAGCGCTTTTCGATCGAGGCGAAAAAATGAGGCGATCGTGTAATGTGCCATGTCAACGCACGTGAAAACTCACCAGGTGGTCGAAAATTTCGTAGTCCTCTGCCAAAGCTTCCCTCAACTATCTGAGTTCTCTGATGTTAAGCGCTATAAATAAAACCAAACCTTTTGAAGAAAAACAATTGCTTCGAAAGGTGTTTCGTCAAAGTGATGATTTTTGATAGCTTTAAACAAAATTTGTTCTAGCCCCTATGAGGATGCACTGGAGAGTCCACTGAATGAATTTCAAACGCATGACAAAGGGCTCTCTTTTACATAACTGCTGGCGCCATCTGCCTTCCCTGGAGGCTAGCGCTACAACCACTGAGGTGAGAAATGCGCGCGGCTAGCTTTGAACGCGCCCTTTCGGTCCAAGACAGATGGCGCCAGCAGTTATCTTCGCCTAAAATCCCTTGATAATTTGAAAGTAGCGACACTCTCCTCCGCGCCGCGCTTTCCTCCTCGATTCTCCTCGCGCGGCGGCGGCGAGCGCTGCGCACGACACGCTTTTTCCCCTTGACACCCGCCGGCCGGCCGCAGCAGTGAGTGAAGCGCGAGCTTTTGGGCCAGGTCTGCGCTCCAGGAGTGCACAAAATTTTTGAAAAATTGCGAGAAAAGCATTGATAATGCCGAAAGTAAAGTTCATGAATTGATTGGTTTCTTCTTAGAACTGTTTGAATGGGGAATACTGATAAACAAAGCTTTCAGGCGAGTTCTGTGCTACAGACACTTTTGAAGTCTCATGATAAGGTTTTACTTTGTGCACTTAATCTAGTACTGCCCTTGACTTTGTGTTTCTTTTTCTAAAGCGTGAAATCTGTCACCGCGGTAAAACTTCGGAAAACGATCCAGGCTGGTGCCTTGAACTTCAAGATTAGAGAAGGTTAAAGCAGGACTTAGTCTATTTCGCTACTGTCAAGCTATCGCTCTAAGCATAGTATATGTCACGTGCTCAACCATGAGATTGGATTATTGGTTAATTGTACATGTGTTTCGATCATTACTGGGCCAAATTGATATCTAGTAAATTGCAATTAAAATCTAAATTTTAGCTACAACATCGAACCGTATACCGTTGGAAAGCTTAGGCCAAGTGTAATGGCACTGTGCTAGTTAGCGATCCGCGATAATCTGCGTTCATTAGTTAATTTTGTATAAAACCAAATTTTGAGCTGTTCCTTGCTGCTTCGAGGCAAGGAACAGGTTTGCCACGGCAGTCTTGATATGATGCTGATGGAGGAATTAAACAATTTTATGAGCACGCGGCCCCTCACTGACTTCGCGTGTGGTTAAAAGTAGCAGGGTACACTGGGAGAAGTGGTGGGCGCTATTGCCGACACACTGAAGTTCTGGGGCAAGCATGCTGTGGTCTCATGCGCTGTGTAAAAGAGCTTGATTTCATTTAATGCAACAATCAAATAAAAAAATTACAAGGTGCACATAGGTCTTCAACGTGCGGAAATGAGAAAGCATATAACTGCCAATTCAGTAACTATCGCTATCCTATCTATCACTATATCTACTAATGCCAGAGACCTATTGTAACTGTCACTATCCGCAACGAACACTATCACCTCCCTATCCGGGCCTATTACTATAATTTACTATTATTATCCGTAACAGTCACCATCATTACCTATCACTATTCATAACCATCACCATTTAATCTGATGCCGTCCCATGACCCATTGATATACTTCAATTTTCATTGACTTACGTTGTCAGTCATATCTCTATTATCTCATAATATCTGACGAGATAACTATACATTGACTTTTAATTCTTATACTTTCTTGTTTTCTCACAAATGGAGGTGGGAAAAGAGCAAGCCACAGAAATAACTGACTACTATCAGCGCGAGGTTCATGTCTCTGTCGAGGAGGCTTACTTTACTTCAGGACAGGTCGGTGAGAGAAAATTGATGGAACTGCGTTTAGCCTGTTTTTTTTTTCTAGTTCGTGTAATATTGGCGGCTCAAACTGGTCTTCTGTGAAATGTAGCTAGAACATAGAGCGATGAGATAATTACTCAGGCTAGGTGAAAAAAAAATCTTCTTGCATACAATTGAAATGAGTAATATGTTACAGTGTTAAAAATTGTTGCTCGCAAAATGTTCCCCTATTTTTACATAATAACTATAATCATTATTGATTGTTTAAGTTTCGTAAATACAGAAAATTGATGCAATGATTCCGGCTGATTTGACATCGATGGGATAACGTTTCTCGCAATAAATGAATACGCGGAATCGCGCTTTTAGAGCTCCAGCTTTCGAAGCGAAGGTAACCTGCCAACGCCTAGTAGTCATGGTCAAAGTGAATCGTGTGTGATCATATGAACACCTCCTGCACATTGGCCGTATCCCTGATAAAACGAACGCATATTTTTTAACCCACGCGTGCGCCGAAGCATGGCAAGACACATTCAAGAATTGAAAAAAAAAAATGCCGTACGACCTAACTAGTGCAGATTACCCGCAATACCTCGGGTTTACTTGCCAAAGAGTTTTTCAGGGGCAGCATTCATTGCTCCCGAGTAACCGACGCACACTACAAGTACTTAAGCTGGAAAGGCTAGCTCCTCTACAAGCCCGAATTTTGATTTTTAATGAAGGAGGCCAGGGATCCTAGCATAATCGCGACAAATGCAATCGAGAGACTGTAATTTTCCAGTTATTTCTGACAGCAAAAAGCAGATTATAGCGCCCTGTTTCTGACTGTACAGAAGTCGAAGCGTGTTAAATGATGGAGCCTTGGAGCCTCACAGAATATTCAGCATGCTGCAGAGGACAGCCTTATTTTTATACAATGAACATGCTGCCGCCGCAAAAATATTGAGGAGCAAGCAGGAATAAAAAAGCAGTGTCAGGTGACGCGTTATTACGGAGAGTGAGAAAGGCACCCGACGCCGCAAACAACTCTGTTGTTTCTAGGAATAAACGTCTTTAGACTAATCTTGTGAATCCATTGACTCGTGCGCAAGCCGTCACGCTTGCCTTGAGATATCATGAATACCGCATAACCATCCTCAGGCCACTTGCTGCAGTTGTACGCGCAACAGCACGGCATAGAGCTTGCACGCTGCAATAAAAGCACAGCGCGCAATATTCGCTAGCCGAGACTAGGAGAAAAATGGCGCGAAGGAAAAAGAAAACACAATGGAAGCGCCGGACGCGCGTCGGTTTCCAATGGCAACGGCAGGGAGACCAATCGTCGCTCAGGAAATCGGGCGGAGAGCCGGCCTTCAGCGAAGGGGCGCGCAAGGGGCGAGGAGGAGGCGAGGAGGTAGCGCGGCGGCGGCAAAGTTCAATCGTTGGCGTAACTTTCAAAGTATCAAGGGGTTTTATCTTCGCCGAAAAGTCGGTGCTGCCGTCTTTCGCCGCCTCAAACTTTACGTAGAGATCTGGTTTTTCATCATGTGCAGCCAAACCAAGTAAGCAGCCTTGCCTAACTTGATATACATCAAAAGGGTTGGTTGGTTGGTTGGTTGGTTCATAGGAAGGGAAAGGCGCAGTATCTGTCACACTTGCTCTGTGGACACCTGAACCGCGCCGTAAGGGAAGGGATGAAGGTGGGAGTGAAAGTGGATAGAGAGAAAGGGGGGCCGTAGTGGAGGGCTACGGAGTAATTTCGACCACCTGGGGATCTTTAACGTGCGCTGACATCGCACAGCACACGGACGCCACTTGACGCAAGTTTTGTGCACAGTTTCACCATAAGCAAGCCTGCTGTTGAGGCGGCATAATTTTTCAAAACGGTGCCCGATAAAGTCGCAGATCACTGCATAATACAGACTAGCCGAATCTTCACAGTGAGCGCACACCAGTTTTTATTTAATAAATAAGAAAATCATTACCGCTTTTTTGTTTTCACTAGATCATCATCATTATCAAGAGGACTATATCCAGAAAAGGGCGATGGCCCTTTCCGTATTCCTTCAATTAAACCAGTTCATGTGCTGTGACAGCACAATTTCGTTCATTTTTGTTCGTCCATTCCTGTAGTAGTCCTCTCAAGGGATCACAGTATAATGAGGAAGCAAACAATCAACCAAACAAAGGTCTAGGTGGGCAGCCAAACATAGATGAGAAACGGAAAAAAAATGGGTTCGAAAAATGATTGAACTAGGCAAGGGCCTGGATAAACAATTGATGTAAATAAGCGCCTGGACGATGGTGGCAGCGCCTGTGTCCTCATGCTGAAGTTCCTTGCCTCTCACGCCAGCCAGAACTCGATCCGAAGAGTGGCAGTTTTAAATATAGGGGGTCCGTTGTCCTCGAGAGTTCACCAGTGTCATTTTTGCTGCTCGCAGGTCATCGTCGCGCTCGATATCTCTGTCTTGATACGCCACCGATCAGCTTCTAGCCTGGCGGCGAGCACAGTGGCTTATCTCTTGCGATATAGAGCTTCTCGACCGGGAGCTCGTTTAGTGTTATGGCATGGTTGCTGAGAGGCCATCCGCGCGTGCTGGATTTTCAGTTTGTAATTTTGTTTGGTATCCTGCCTAGAGAAAAACATTTCTTAGCTCCCTCGTGTCGTGCACTTTCTCTTACGCGCCGCAGCATCGCTTCGCACTGATGGAGAGATTGAGACACAACGCTAGGAAAGAGATATCTAGCGCGAGGGCAATATACGCCTGTAGACACATGTGTCAGCGATAACATCACTTCAGATCCCCACAGAGTGCTTGTAGCTAGGTGCGGCAGAAATACGATGAAAGCATCTTTGTTAAAATAAGGCAGCAGCATCAAACCCCGCATTCTTGAACCTCATCTATAGGTGCCTGTCTAGCCTATCTCGTGCAACTGCTGGAACAAAAAAATTAAGAAAACATCTCGCCGCAAGTGGGTTCGGAAGCCAGGCCAATGCAAGCAGATATTCCCGCTCTGCACTGCTTCACCCCGTAGTGCCATCACAGTTCTTCGTTTATTGCCTATAGGTCACAAAATTGTATAAATGGGCCGGATCGTCAACGTGAGCTGTCTAAAGGCAACCTATCGCATTATAATAGAATTTATTTAGTACTTTTTTCCAATACAATAATAAACTAAGGTATACATGACTGGGTTTCCAATACGTCAATAATTTGTTAGACAAAATTCCCAAAAAGCTATTTGTCACGCGCTCGGTAATCACCGGAGGTCATCACCGAGACATGACAAAAGAGGGGGGTGGTCGTTCGATGCCCGGCGTAGCAGGTAAGCAAACGTGGAGAATGCGACGAAGACGCATTGATTTGAAACAACAATAAGAAGACGTTTATAAGCTCAGAACAAGGAATACACAAACATTTAGAGGGCAGCAATTAACATTATAAAAGGCAACGACACGAGTGAAGAAACAATCGAATTAAAACTGCGAATTACGTATACAGGTTCATGCTTTTCCGGGATGGAAGTAACAATTGAAGTAACAGTAAGGGAAGGAAAGTTCAGAGCAGTTTCGAACATACAGTTGACCGGGGAGTGCGGCGGCAGTCCGTCACTGAGACGACGCAGACGGGCGGCACTCGAAGGCGACGGTCCTTCCGGTGCTGCGTGCGGTCTGAGTATGCTGTGCCGGCGGCGGCGGTCGGGTACCTCCCGGGAGCACGCGACAGCTCGGGTTACCCTCTTCGGGAGCGAACTGGGCGGACTGACTTTGGGGAATCGGGTGTTCTTTTTTAAACCCTTGTCGACGATGCCTTGTGCGCAGGGCCGGGGTCCGAACAAAACACACACATAGAGCGCACATAGTAGTTTATTCAGAGAGGAAGGCGCACGTAGACACACCACACTTCCGCACTGCATGGCCGCCCTCTTAGGTTTGAAAAACATAACGCACAACAAAAACAACAGTCACGTACACCCCTAACTTCGGTTCTTCTGGGGGTCACATTGCCAGGGGAAAAATAACATACGGATATACAAAGGAAGTAGTAGGGGAGACTTTCAGTGGGGAACGTATGACACAGGCAGCATGTACTCTTCTGCTCGAGCATGGAGAGAGTTGTAGCTAACACAGTGAAATAAGCTATACTGTTCTGAGGCAACGTGCACGTACGCGTTCTTGCGCGCCCGACCGATGGTCACATATACAGGTCCCGTGAACATATGGGGTTTACAGAACAACAATTCTGCGTGTATATAAATGCAACATGGACAAATTAATGTATGCCGCCTATTATGTGACACTGTTGGATAGTCCTATCATGGAGATCAGCATTGTGAATAGTTATTCGCCGTTTCCATATGCTGTGCAAACATGGCAGGATTATCATATTGCATAGAACAATATTACTGTTATTTACTGATTGACGCCAATTTTCATGGGTAACGCTGTAACACATCCCAAAAAACACCTTTTAAAAAATCTATAAGCTCACCCACAAAAATTTATGTTTTCAACTTAAAATACAATGAATGATAGGTCGAATTGTTTCCTTTTCCGTCATTCATGTCTTGACCAGCTAAACTCCCAGATGAAATTGAAATTTCAAGAACGTTTTCACACAAATCCGTAAAGACATTCGATTTGTACGATTGAATACATTATACCTCGACCAAGAATGACATATTCACCGGTACAATGGAACAGGTAAGGCTGCTGCTATCAGATCTCTGTCAAGCCGTTTTCTGCACTATGGCTTAAATTTTCCGGCGAGAATCAGGTGCATCAAACCACGTTACCTAGACAATTTCGCTAAAGTAGCCCCATGTTTAACCAGCGACGTAAAAATCAGTTGATACAAATATCATTGGCTATTCTATTGCCAAGCGTAATTGACAAAACAGCACTTGGAAAATGATCCTACATATCACGTACGGGAAAGAAGCGTTTATCGGATTCAGGCAACTATAAGTGCAACCGACATAGTGCAGCAGCCCCTACGAGGCTGAAAATCTCATTTGACTTATTTTCTCTTATTATAAAGCCCAGATAAACACTATACCTCCCTGTGCAGCTTTTGTATATTTAGAAGAACTTCTTGTTGGGCGAGTTGGTGCATTGCTTTAAAGGAACCAAGATGCGCTATAAAAAGACAGCCACAGGAAAAAGCCAAGGAGACAGACAGAGCGCTCTGTCTGTCTCCTTGGCTTTTTGCTGTGGCTGTCTTTTTATAGCGCATCTTGGTTCCTTTAAATTTTGTATATTTATCCTCGAACCGTGCAAAAAGTGCACCACATGCGAAGTAACAAAGTGCATGCGGTTGTACCTGCAAAGACTTCCCCTTCTTGCTGTTGCTTCTGTTGTCAATATGGGTCACTGTGCAGACTGTTCTCAAGCGGGATTCCTAGATGCTTTGCGGCAGTCAAAAACCAAGTAATATTCCCACGAAAAAACATAGGCCTTTTTGTTTGCCATTCTCCATACCAAATCCCGGAGCTTGTACAGTGTACGCGAGTTTACAAAAATATTTAACCGTATATTACTTGTAAGAACATGCACCTGGAAAAAGACCACACACGCACGCACGCACGCACGCACGCGCACACACACACACACACACACACACACACACACACACACACACACACACACACACACACACACACACACACACACACACACACACACACACACACACACACACACACACACACACACACACACACACATATATATATACCGGGTGTCCCAGCTAACTTGAACCAAGGGTTACAAAATAATATATTGGAGGTAGGTTAGTGAAATCAGTGGCATACAACTACCAGCCTGCTTGCGCACTACAGGCAATTTTTTGTTTCGCAATTACTTAATTGGCTAATTATGTTAATTTTTCTAATTTAATAAATATCGACTTTCGACCAAACATGTGAATTGGAAACTTGTAGAGCACCTTCAGAAACCCCCATTCCATTAATTGCGATAAAGGAAGTCTCACGTGTATCTTTTTTCCCGGGCTCAAAAGAAAGCCCGCGAAATACAAATAATACCACGTGACTAGCGCATTTGAGCGCCGCGATTGTGGTGCTCTCAGTCGTGGTTTGAGCGAACGAAATCAGCTGCGGCCGTGAGCCGATTGTCCCGTTGCAGCGGCAAGCTGAAATGTTGACGATGGTTGGAGCGAGCTCGAGCTCGCCCGTCGCCACCGCGATCTTGGCCAGGCCTACGCACTGCAGCAGCCTACGTCACGACAAGCGGATGACGATAAAGAACCGGCAAATGAAGATGCAGCGCTAATTTTAGTCGAGTCACATGATGTCATCTCGCCCTTTTACCCAAGCCTGTATGCGCAGATTCAGTGGCTGATACCGTATCGCTCATCTGTTTGTCGTGACGTTCGCTGATGGGAGAGAAGCAGGCCTTGTTAGAATCTCCGTGGTGTCGGCTCGCCGCTCTCGCCGCTACTTGCACCGTCACGTGGGCCGGCTGTCTGACGCGGGCGAAGAAGCCATTGCAGGCATATCGGCCTGCCGCTTTAACGGGGCCGAGACTCGGCCGCCGCTAATTTCGTTCGCTCAAACCACGACTGAGAGCACCACAATCGCGGCGCACAAATGCGCTAGTCACGTGGTATTGTTTGTATTTCGCGGGCTTTCTTTTGAGCCCGGAAGAAAAGATACACGTGAGACTTTCTTTATCGCAATTAATGGAATGGGGGTTTCTGAAGGTGCTCTACAAGTTTCCAATTCACATGTTTGGTCTAAAGTCGATATTTATAAAATTAGAAAAATTAACATAATTAGCTAATTAAGTCATTGCAAAACAAAAAATTGCCTGTAGTGCACAAGGAGGCTGGCAGTTGAATGCAATTGGTTTCACTGACCTACCTAAAATGTATTATTTTGTATCCCTTGGTTCAAGTTAGCTGGGACACCCGGTATATATATATATATATATATATATATATATATATATATATATATATATATATATATGAAGGAAAGAAGCCAACAGTCGGCGAGGCCAAGGAAAGCGTTGGGGATGATACTTTACCTTTTTTTTTAAATGTTTACTTGGATATATATTGTAACGGATGAGATGGTTTTATTACAGGTGAACAGACGCACACGGGTCAGAAAAACCCGGAAAAGTCTGCGCGCCTCGCTTCCTCAGCTTATTCCACCCGGGCAAACGATTCTCGTCCTCGAGAAAACTAGGTAGATCGAAGATGGCAGCGCTTCATGCGAGCCACGTGAACAACTTGTGTCCTGCGGGATCGGCGGTTATCCGTCGTGACTTTGGCGATAACGTAATTCACGTCATTCAGTTGGTCCAACACTACGAAGGGGCCATCGTACTTGCAGAGGAGCTTCTCACATAATCCTCGCTTGCGAATAGGCGTCCAAAGTCAGACGTAGGCCCCAGGGTAGTAAGCAAGTGCACGATGATGCAGATCGTAGTGTTCTTTCGATCGGTTTTGAGAAGCCAGTGTGCGTAAGCGGGCTATACGACGCGCTTCTTCGTCACGGCATAGTATCTGGGAAACAGACGCTCGTCGTTGGGGGAAAATGGGAAGCTGGTGTCTAAGAAAACGTGGGGAGTTCTTGCACAGAGTAAATAGAAAGGAGAATAGCCTGTAACTTCATGATTTGCAGTGTTATAAGCGTACGTCACATACGGTAGCACTGAATCCCAGTTGCGATGGTCAGACGAGACGTACATGGACAGCATGGTTGTCAAGGTGCGGTTGGTGCGCTCGGTGAGATCGTTGGTCTGCGGATGATACGGTGTCGAGTGTCAGTAGTATGAACCACAAAGTCGGAGCATTTCTTCCACGACATCAGCAGTGAATTGCCAACCACGATCACTTATAATAACACGGGGTGCGCCATGGCGAAGAATAACGGAATGCAAAAGAAACGACTAAACATCAGCAGCTTTCGCGGTAGCGAGAGCAGCGGTCTCCGCGTATCTAGTAAGATAGTCAACGCAAACGATAACCCAGCGGCAGCCCTCCACAGTCCTTGGAAAAGGACCAAACAGGTCAATACCAATCTTTTCAAAAGGTGAGGTAGGTGGTTTGACGGGTTGTAAAGGTCCGGCCAGCGTGGTGGTGCGTGCCTTAAGTCGTTGGCATTTTTCACATGTCGCAACGTATTGCTTGGTGGTCTTATACATTTGTGGCAAATAAAAACGCTGGCGAATTCGGTGCAGGGTACGGCAAAAGCCTCGATGTCCAGAGGTAATATCATCGTGCATGGCATGCAAAACTTATGCACGGAGACTTTTTGGGACGACCAAAAGGAGGGCAGCACCCTCAACTGAGTAGTTCTTCTTGAACAAAACACCATCTTCGAATGTAAACTGCGTTGACTCGGCTCTTCCTTCTGCCTCTTGTATAAGAGGATGTAGTGACCGGTCGTCGCGTTGTTCGCGCCTAAAGGTCGCCATACTAGGAAACGTCGATGCGATTGAGGCTAAACACCCGTCGAAGCCGTCATCATCGTTAACGGAAGTCGGCAATGGGTGCCGCGACAAGCAGTCTGCATCACTGTGACGTCGTCCACTCTTGTAGGCGGCACCAAAGTTGTATTCTTGCAGGTGTAATGCCCAGCGCGCCTGACGACCAGATGGATCGCGAAGTCCGGTGAGCCAGCATAGCGAATGGTGGTCAGTAACTATGGTGAAGTAGCGTCCATATAGGTATGGTCGGAACTTGTGCACAGCGAACACAACTGCGAGGCACTCCAATTCGGTAACTGTGTAGTTCCGTTCACATTTTGTCAACGTGCGGCTGGCATATGCAACAACATGTTCAGCCCCACTATGCAGCTGCACAAGCATCGCCCCAAGACCGACGCCACTGGCATCAGTGTGGACCTCAGTCACAGCAGAAGCGTCGAAGTGGCGCAGCAGTGGTGCTGAAGTTAGAGAAGACTTGAGCCGATTGAAAGAGGATTCGCACTCTAGGGTCCACACAAGTTGCGAATCCTTGTGCAGTAGAGAAGTAAGGGGGTGGGCAAGTTGCGCAAAACCAGCAATGAAGCGACGAAAATAAGAAGAGAGGCCGAGAAAGCTCCGAAGACTTTTCAGGGTACGTGGAGTTTTGAAGTCGCGTACTGCAGCAATCTTCTGCGGATCCGGCCTGATACTATCCTCGTTGACGAGGAACCCAAGAACTAAAGTTTGTCGCTCTCCAAAATGGCACTTCTTCGAATTCAAAATGAGGCTCGCTTTGCCATTGCATTTAAGAACTTTATGGAGCCTCTCATTGTGTTTTTGGAAGGTCTTTCCAAAAATAACATCATCAAGGTAACACATGCGTATTTCCCATTTGAGGCCACGAAGAATAGTGTCCATAAATCGCTAGAACGTCGCGGGAGCGTTGCATAATCCAAAGGGCATCACATTAATTTCGTATTATCCATCTGGCGTTACAAAAGCAGTGTTCTCACGGTCGGATGGATGTAGAGGAATTTGCCAATAACCAGATCGCAAATCAACAGAGAATAAATATGACACCGAATGCAAACAGTCGACAGCGTCATCAATGCTAGGTAACGGGTATACGTCTTTCTTTGTTACCGCATTCAAATGACGGTAGTCTACACAAAATCGCCAATTATTGTCTTTTTTTCACACCAAGGTCACAGGTGCGGCCCACGGACTGGACGATTCTCGGATGATTTCTTTGTGTAGCATTTCGTCCACCTGTTCTTGAATTATCTTCCTCTCGGCCGAGGAGACTGTAAGGTTTTTGGCGAATAGGGGGTGCGCTTCCTGAGTTAATTTTGTGCTGTAGCCGAGAAGCTGGGAAATGGCTACCCAATCCATTTGAGGCAAAGTCGAACACTTGGGCATGAGTTGTCAAAATTTCTTGCAGAATACGACGTTCACTAGATGGGAGCGATTTGTTGACCATGCCCTCAAACTCAGCACAATATTCAGACTTGTCTTTCGCGCCCCTTCTGCAATCGGAAATAATCCAACGGTATGAGTAACATAATTCTCAAATCTCGCGAGTTTCAAACCAGAAGGAAGACGAACAGGCTCTTCTGACACGTTAAGAGCCCAGAGGTATGCGCTACCATCCTCCGCCTCCACGACCCCCCGGAGCGTGGCACCAAAATATTTTTTTTCGCTCTATTCGAGACATCTGGCTCGACGAGTATTGTATGTTTACCCATGAAGGATTCAGATGACTTCACGGGGAGAAACGTCGCCGTCGTCGCAGGCAGCAGCACATCTTCCTTCAAGGCGAGAATTCCTTGATGACTCTGAGACATGTTATCTACTAATGCGGGGATAATGTTCGGCTGCAAGCAAATTTAACCGGCACTAAAGTCTAAAGTCGCACCACACCCGCGCAAAAAGTCAACACCCAAGATAACGTCATGCGTGGCACGTCTCAATAGAACGAATTCTGTTCTATAGCACTCGTCACCAATTACAACTGAAACTGAGCACAGGCCAACTGGAACACAAGTTTCATCCCCAACTCCACAAAACGTAGTGTTTTTGTCCCTCACGAACATAACTTTCAGTCGAAGGCGGTTCTTAAATGAAAGGCTCATAACTGACAGCGGCACCAGTGTCAACCAAAGCATCCGTTTTAACATTGTCGACAAATACTGACACTTTGTTCTTTAGCATGACGATAGGTAGAGGTATGCATGAAATTGACCGTCCGGCGACCTTACCTCTATCGGTCGCACCACCTAGTTTCCCAGCGGTGGAGAAACAAAGTGGCGACGTGGGGATGGCGAAAGGGGTTGTCGCTGCGGTGGGGGAGTTATGCTGCGATCGGACACAGGGGAGTCATTCCGTGCGTGACGTTGAGGGGAAGTGGGCCGATAGAAGGTAGCGGGTGGCTGCTGCTCCCACTGGGCACCATTCGTGAAGTGCGGTGCTCGTTGGACATGGGGTCGGGTAAATTGACGACGCGGGCAAAAGCGGAAGATGTGTCCGCTGCCCCCAGAGCCGTAACATGCGGGTGGCTGACGGCTCTGGTAGTTCACTTCAGGATCCCTTGGAGGCCGAGATGGGGCGACAGAAGTGCGATGAGGAGCACCACGAGGCACTTCATCCTAATGGGCTGGACGCTGCTGAAAATAAGGGTGCGATGTTCGTTGCGGGGTCCGCTCCACGCCGTTGTTGTAAGATGGTTGGCCGTTATTTTGTGCAGCCCATGGCGTGCGTTGCTAACATACGGACCTCGATGTCGGGTGATAGGGTACATCGAAATTTGTACGTTGACGCTGAATACCCAGCTCCTCGCGTATAATCCTCCTGACCATAGAAGCGATGTCTTCAGCCTAAGGAATGTCGACACCGGCAACAGTTGTCACATTTGAAAGACGGCCAAATTCGGGCGCTATGCGACGTGCCTTTAACGCCTGCAATGCCCGGCACTGCTTCATGACATCTGCAACTGTGGCAAGGGTGTCTCGCGAAATAAGGAAGTTGTACACATACTCAGCAATCCCCTTGAGAAGGTGCCCTACCTTGTCTTCTGACATCTGCCGGTTTACAATGCGGCAATGCGACAAAGTTTCAATATTTCTTCGATATAACGTGTGCATGTCTCACCGGGCAGTTCTCTGGGAAAGCTGATGCTCAGCGCGTTCCTTCTTCGCAAGGTTATCCCCAAATGACTTCGTAATATCTTCAACAAATCGGTCCCAGGTCGTCAGGATTTCTTCGTGGTTAACAAAACCACGTCAGAGCCAGGCCAGTGAGGAAGAAGACAGCATTGTACAGACGTGCGATCGAATTCCAGCGGCTGTACTTGCTGCATCTTTCGTATGTAGGAGCCATTCCTCAACATCATCTTCAGGCTCACCGTGGAACGTACGTGGCTCTCGCTAGTGGGGAAAGGCCGTCGTCTTTTCAGGTCGCTGTTCATGAGTCTGCGTCGTGCGGGTCGTAGCCATTGAAACGTACTGTTGAGGAGAAAAAGGTGGCAAACCTGCTACATGTCGGCTGCGACGAGGTACTGGCGGATCCAGTGCGTCTTTACCCAGCACCTCCACCAAATGTTACGGACGAGGTGGTTTTAATACAGGTGAACGGACGCACACGGCTCAGAAAAACCCGGAACAGTCTGCGCGCCTCGCTTCCTCCGCTTCTTCTTCTGCTGCTTCTACTGCATCTCAGTGCGAATACGGAGCTAAAAGTACTTGGTTACTAGAAGCAATATTTAGATGAAAAACAATTTCATAGGGATTTCTTAGTTTTATTTCGACTCGACGTTTCCACCAGAGGCTGGTCTTCATCAGGAGTGAGAATGTAAACGTTTCGGGGGTAATTCTAAAGGCAAAGAGAGGAAAAGAAACAGGTGGCGCAAAGGGAAAGGGAGAAAAAGGGTTTAGCAGGAAGGAAGGTATTGTGGCGGTGGTTGCTTTAAAAAAAAGGAGGTGCAAGCGAGGTCTGGGATGGGGGAAAAAAAGAGAAAACGGAAGATAGACCGCACATAGCAGGACGTGCGATTATAGGTATGACCTCAGACGACCAAAGCAGGAGTGTATGGCCTTCGTTGTGCCATGATGGGAGAGGCTGAC
This sequence comes from Amblyomma maculatum, assembly GCF_055883805.1. Lineage (NCBI taxonomy): Eukaryota > Metazoa > Arthropoda > Arachnida > Ixodida > Ixodidae > Amblyomma > Amblyomma maculatum. The sequence goes on from NW_028146738.1 coordinate 35,173,325, forward strand.
ATTCCTTCGGGCTACTGGTTAACACTGATAGACACCAGCAAGAATGAAGCAAGCTTGACTTGGCACTTTGGGGGGGGGGGTTGTAATTGTCAGAGTTGGAATGCAGTCTTTTGAGCGAGGAATATAGGGCTACCTGAAATTTGGAGTGGAGAAAGAATACCAGAGCTCTCATTTATACTGGCTTGTAGGGCCTTAAATTCAAAAATAAAGTATGGTTCTTGTATTTCCCGTTCGCGGTTGCTATGGCAGCTGCTCTCGAGCAGGATAACTTTGAGTTTGTTGAATTCGTGACTTTTTTGTTGATGGTGTTTGGACAGAAGGTGGGGGAGAGATTTAGTGTGCGCGCGATGGTTGTTGAATCGAATTGGGAAGGGGTTCTGGGTCTGCCCAATGTATTGCATTTGACACTCGCCATACTCGAGCATGTACATCACGCTCCTGGGGTCAGAATTGAGCTTTCCGCGAACGAAGTGTTTAAAATCAGATTGCAAACTTGACATCGATTATTTCCATACGGAAATCAACCCACATGAGTATGTTTAAAGTAGTATGTTGAAAGAGTCACACTGAAAAAAACTTATATTTATTTCGACTTTTCGGTCGTAGACCGACCATTCTCAAAATTGGCTTACAGTGCTGCTCAGGCGCCTTCTTAAAGGTATTACAATGACAGCCACAGAAGGCAGAGAAAGAGAAAATGACGGGAAAAATTGACAAGAGGGGCGGAAAAAGAAATAAGACATAGGGGCATTTCGCCACCAGGGGAACACAAAAAGGGGACGAAAACAATAAAGGAGCGGACGCGCGCAAAAAAGGGGGAAACGAGCAATGAACAACCGGGGTCGGGGGTAAACAACCCAAGAAGGATATATATATATATATATATATATATATATATATATATATATATATATATATATATATATATATATACCAAGGAAAAGGAAAATGTAGGGGGTTTGTTATCTTCTTTGTGGTATTGACCTTCCACAGGAAAATATAAAAAATCCCCTACGCTTTCTCTATAAGCACTGATTCGATGCCTACGTCGTTTGGTCAATATCGCTAATAACACTGCATGTGAGATAGGGTCAAATGCTTTCTCCAAATAAATCTAAAGCATGGCTAGGACACCACTGATGCAGTAACAGGACTACAGGGTACTCTTGGTGACTTGAATTTAAGTGATAATTAATTGAACTGTTCTCTATAATATGTGATGGCAACCCAAAATGTCTTTTATTACGGCTCGCAACCTCCCAGCAAGAGATTTCATTAATACTGTTACGGGGATGTACTTAGTGTCGCGGCACTGGGATGGGCTGAACTCGATGTTAATACTTCAGTAGCCGTGCAGTATTCGCTCTGTCAGCGTCATCCTCTTTCTCAGCGCTTCGTCGTGCCCGCGTTCCTCGGTCGTCGTCTTTGTCAGTGAGCACATCACTTTGGTCCCGCGGTTCCCGGTAACACTACCCCCCTCGGCAAAAGGCAACGTCCCGGTGCGTATTAGGCGTGCGGTGTGGAGAGGGAGTAGTATGGCTTGAGGCGGGCGACATGTACGATTTCGGAAGTGGGTGTAGCAGTCGGTGACTTTGGGTGGAGCGGTGCAATCTCATAGGTCACGTCGGTCACTCGGCATAGTACACGGTAAGGACCTGTGTAGTGGGGCAGAAGTTTTTGACACAACCCCACACGAGGGCACGAAGCCAGAGCAACACCAGAGATCCGGGAGGATAGTGCACATCGCGGTGGTGAGCGTCGTAGCGGCGTTTTCGAGCTTCTTCAGAGATGGTGAGATTGTGACGAGCAATCTGGCGAGCAGCGTCGGCTCGGGCGATGGTATCGCGGGCATAGGTTGTGACGGGGCCAGCGGCGGGAAGCAAAGTGTTGAAGGGCAGTAAGGGGTCTCTTCCAAAGAGAAGATAGAATGGAGAGTACCCAGCAGTGTCATGACACGAAGAGTTATATGCAAAGGTGACAAATGGCAGACTAATATCCCAGTCGCAATGACTGTCGGACTCGTACATTGCGAGCATGTCGGTGAGTGTGCGGTTAATACGCTCCGTAAGGCCGTTCGTCTGAGGGTGATAAGCAGCGGTGAACTTGTGCCGAACGGAGCAAGAACGAAGTATTTCCTCAACAACTCGGGAAAGGAAACAGCGGCCACGGTCGGTAGGTAGTTGACGGGGAGCACCATGGTGAAGTATGACGTCGTGCAAAAGGAAGTCAGCAAAGTCTATGGCGCAGCTGGTTGGAATGGCGCGAGTGATCACGTACCGCGTGGCATAATCGGTGGCCACAGCGATCCATTTGTTTCCTGACAAGGACTCGGGGAAGGGCCCTAGGAGGTCAAGGCCAACACGGGAAAATGGCTCAGTCGGGATAGCAATCGGCTGCAGGTGTCCAGGTTGTAGCACAGGGGGTTTCTTCTGGCGTTGACAGAGGTCGCAAGCGGCTACATAACGTGGGACAGAGCGGTAAAGTCCAGGCCAGAAGAAACGCCGGCGCACGCGGTCGTATGCGCGTGAGAGGCCAAGATGACCAGCTGTAGGGGCGTCGTGCATTTGTTCGAGAACGGCAGAGCGTAGGTGTTGGGGAACGACCAACAAGTGCTCAGCGCCATCAGGTCGCATGTTGCGGCGGTATAGCGTATTCCCATGACGGAAGAACAGGACGAGGGAAGAGTCACGGCTGTTTGTGCAGAGGCGGTCGATAAGAGAACTGGGGGTTGGGTCCAAGCGCTGTTCGTCGGCTATGTGGGAAACGTCCGATATAGAGAAGACACAGGGGTCCGACTCATGGTCAGTAGAGAAAGGGGATCGACGGGATAACGGGACAGACAGTCTGCATCCTGGTGGAGCCGACCGGATTTGTATACAACGGAAAAGGTATACTCCTGCAAGCGCAGTGCCCAGCGGCCGAGGCGGCCAGCAGGATCCTTGAGGGAAGAGAGCCAACATAAAGCGGGGTGATCGGTAATTACAGTGAAGGGCCGGCCAAACAAGTAGGGTCTGAAGTTTCCAACGGCCCGAATGAGAGCCAGGCACTCCCATTTCGTAACAGAATAGTTCTGTTCCGCTGATGACAGTAGACGACTGGTGTAGGCAATCACACAGGGTTGGCCGCGTTGTCGCTGTGCAAGAATGGCACCAATCCCGTGGCCACTGGCGTCGGTGCGAAGTTCCGTCGGGGCAGGCGGGTTGAAATGGGCCAACACAGGAGGCTTGGTGAGAACAGCGATGAGGGTGGAGAATGCGTTAGCCTGCTCTGGTCCCCATGAGAAAGGAAGGCCTTTCTTCAGCAGATTGGTGAGAGGACGAGCAACAGCTGCAAAGTTTGGGACGAACTGGCGAAAATAAGAGCAGAGTCCTATAAAGCTGCAGACATCACGAGGTGAACGGGGAGATGGGAAAGCACTGACAGCGCGAACTTTGTCGGGATCGGGTTGCACGCCGGAGAAATTCACCAAATGGCCAAGCACTTTAAGTTTGCGGCGACCAAAACTGCACTTCTTTGAGTTCAGCTGAAGTCCGGCACGGCGGAACAGTGCCAAGATTGAAGAAAGGCGACGAAGATGGCTTTCGAACGAGGGCGAGAAGATAATCACGTCATCCAAGTAACATAGACAAGTCGTCCATTTGAAGCCGCGGAGTAAGGAGTCCATCATTCGTTCAAACGTAGCAGGGGCGTTGCAAAGTCCAAAACGCATAACCTTAAATTGGTAAAGTCCGTCGGGTGTGACAAAAGCTGTCTTCTCGCGGTCTTGTTCGTCGACAGAGATCTGCCAGTAGCCACTACGAAGGTCGATGGAGGAAAAGTAGCGGGCTCCATGTAAACAGTCCAAGGCATCGTCTATTCGCGGCAGCGGGTAAACATCTTTCCTTGTAATCTTGTTCAGATGTCGATAGTCGACGGAAAAGCGCCAACTGTTGTCTTTCTTTCTAACGAGCACGGAAGGAGATGCCCAGGGGCTGTTCGAAGGTTCGATGATATCGTTGCCCAACATCTTGTCGACCTCCTGCTGGATGACTTGGCGCTCAGAAAGGGACACACGATAAGGCCTCCGATGTACAGGTTTTGCATCGCCGGTGTCAATGCGGTGAGTCACAACTGATGTTTGACCCAGAGAACCGGCGGCAAAGTAAAAAATGTCGGAGAAGGATAACAAAAGGTTGTGCAGGTCCTGAGCGTGTTCGTGGCTGGGGTCAGAGGCAATCATTGCGGAAATAGGGTCGGTAATTGTGGTGGGGAGTACAGGTGCTGGAAGGACGCTTGAATCTGGGCTAGGAGTGAGTGCACAAATGGTGCAGTCTGTGAGAGGGGACAAGGTAGTAAGGGATATTCCTTCGGGGAGAACTTGGGGTGATAGACTGAAGTTCAGGATATGAAGGTGGGTGCTGTTCTGTGTAATGTGTACGATGAGATGTAGAAGAACGACGTTGCGGTCAAGAAAGACCTCGGTGATAGGGCAAGCAACAGTCACCGTCAGCACAGGCGGGAAAGGTGACAGAGGTAGGTAAACAGCAGAGTCAGGGGGAAGGCGAGCGAACTCGGTGGAGTGAAGGCGGGGCATAGATGACGGATGTTCTGAGCAGACAGGTAGGTCCAAACGAAGAAGGCCGCTGGAGCAGTCGATAAGGGCAGAGTGGGCCGTTAAAAAGTCAAGGCCGAGGATCACATTCTGAGGGCACTGGTTAAGGACGGTGAACAAAACAGGGATGTGATGACCGACAAGGGTGACTCGGGCAGTGCACAGCCCAGTGACGGCAGCAGTACTGCCATCGGCAATACGAACGGCGATGCGGCCGGGGTCTGTACTTTCTTGAGGCGGCGGCAAAACGATGAGCTCATGATCGAGACTTGGGCACCAGTGTCAATGAGGGCAGAGACGGGAACACCATCCACGAACAGGGAGAGGAGGTTACAGGGCGAAGAAATGGGCAATAGAGGATTTCCAGGTCGGAGTACAAATGCAGCGTCACCTCCGGGAGCTGCATTGGCTAGTGTCCCGTTAAGCGGCCGGCAGAGGACGGCGAGGAACTGCGGCTAGGAAGAGGTGAACGGGAACGGCGGGCTGGCGGGGCAGGAGAGCGACTGGCCACAGGAGGAGGCGGAGTGGTATCGGTGCGGGGCGGCGCATAACGAGGCGTGAAACGACGGTGACCGTAATCGGAGTTGTGGTCAACGTAAGGAAAACGTCGAGGTGGTGATGTCCAGCGGCTGCGGCAGTGGCGAGAGATGTGGCCAACACGTGATCACGTGAAACAGATCGGCCTGTCGTCAGGGGTGCGCCACTCATCAGGATTGCGGTTTCGGTAGCGTGGCGTGTAGATGTTGCGGGGCGTAGCGGTGGCGACCATGGGAGGGACGGGGCTCGAACTGTGGTGTTCCACGGTGTGGCTATAGGGGACGCCCAAGTTGGCAACCTCTTGACGAACAACGGCTTGAATGAGGGATATCGTCGCTAGGTTGCTGTCCGAGGAGGGCGGGTTGGATGCAGCAAGAGCGAGCGCTTCCAGTTCACGACGCAAGATGCGGGTCACATTTTCAGTGTTAGAAGGTTGCCTTAGGGTCGGCAGATCCTCGCACGTGGAGCTAGGGGCAGTGTTGGGGAGCCGATTGAAGCGATGTGCAATGCGTTTGTGCTTGGCCTGCTCGAAATGTCGACAAACCTGCAGAACGGAGTCAACCGTGGAACATTCCCAACAGAGTAGAAGATTGAAGGCATCGTCGGCTATGCCTTTGAGGATGTGCCCCACCTTATCTGGCTCTGTCATGTCTTTATCCACTTTTCGGCAGAGGGCCAGAACATCTTGTATATATGTAATATAAGGTTCGGTAGGTGTCTGGGCACGTGTGGCGAGGTCACTCTTGGCGGCGAGTTGACGGCCAGCCGGTTTTCTGAACAGGCCACGGAGTTTTTGTTTGCAAACATCACAGGAGGGTATATCTGCTTCATGTGTTTCAAACGACACGCGTGCCGTGCCAGTAAGGTAATAACAATGGCCAGCATCAGCGTGGCATCCCACCTGTTGTGCTGGCTAACACGCTCATAAAGCGAAAGCCAGTCCTCGACATCAACCTCATCTGTACCGCAGAATGGGCCAGGGTCACGGGGGTGGGCTACTACGACAGTTAGAGTTGCGGAGGTAGATGGAGCCGCTTCGGTTGTCATCATGACGGTTCCGAGGTGACGGCCACTGCGGAGATCAGGCGTGAGAATGTGTCGAACCCGCGACCTCCACCAAGGTGTTACGGGGATGTACTTAATCTCGCGGTACGGCGATGGGTTGAACTCAACGCTAATACTTCACTAGCCGTGCAGTATTCGCTCTGTCAGCGTCGTCCTCTTTCTCAATGCTTCGTCGTGCCCGCGTTCCTCTGTCGTCTTCTTTGTCAGGGAGCACATCACTTTGGTCCCGCGTTTCCCGGTAACAATACTTTATAATGTGCATTTTTAAAGCCTATCGGATGGCAAAATAAAATGTTTCAGTATTGTTCTATCACCAGTCTATTATCAGTATTTTACGCGAACACGAGAAACATTGTCACAGTAAGTTGCAATAACATATTGTTCTCTGACCAATGTTATGCTGTATACTTGGCATAATACTGCTCCTATATATGCCTAAACAAACTTCAAACGATGCAGCTAGGTCATCAGGCCGCGTGATTTTCTATAGTTCAGCACGTCAAAAGCCTTGGCAACTTCTTTACAGTAATGGGGAGCAGAAGCTATAGCTCAGTTTTATTATTTATTTAAAGCAATAATAAAAAGCATTCATCTTTAAAGTTCGTCAAATAAACCATATGAGCTGTAAACAGGCTTCTGCAAAAAAAAAGAACAGGAAAAAATTATTTATTCCCGCATTACTGCAAGTCTTCCATCCATTATACTTAATCCAGTGACATTATCTTGACAAGCATACCTTGCTTCTGTACTAACACCCAGCCCTTTTTATGTGCGTGTCACCAGGAAAGAACATAACCACTCCTGCCCGTACTATGGCACCCTGAAAACTTTCCTTATTCATCATTTTTAGTTCCGACCTACCGGTACGCATGTATTCGCTGCATTATGCCAGGACCAGACATTCCTCTTGAAGTATTGCTTCGAGGCTGTTTTCTGGGAGATTGGGGCTCTCTTTTGTTGTCAGCAATTTCACCTGCTCTTTCAATTGCCTTCATCTTTAAAATCTGCTTGAACCGTTTCGATTTGATTCCAACTCCTGTTTCTGCACGAGTTGGTATCTCTCGTAACGTGCCATTAAGAACTTCCGTAAAAACGCCATTGCCGAATAGCTGATTATTTTGTTTCCTGTGGCCCCAGTTATTTGAATTTTGCTACTTTCTGCTTTCTTTTGCCAGGAGTGACAGAAATTCACTCATAGCAGTATAACATCGACATATATTAAAATTGTCAAAAAAAAAAACATATGTAAATAGGCATGACTGCTTGCTTGAAATGGGGACACCGAGAAGATTTAGACCCCTTTGCATGCTCTTAGAACCGCGTGTATGATTCGGGATCCAAAAGGCTCTCTGGGTCTTTCACTTTGTCTGGGTCTTTTACTTTCTGGGTCTTTTACTTTGTCTCAGACACTTTGGAAAGAAAGTGTCTGAGACAAAGTATCCCAAAGAATGTGCCCTAGTTGGCAGTTCCTGTCAACATAGTCATGTGAGTTGGCCTCGTTTGTGAGACAATTCGATGACCAGTTGCTGCCCGGTAAGGTAACCTGCTAATAAATACCCGTCGGAGGCAGGGTCGTGATTTTTAGCTCACAACGCCAATGCCAGGTTTTACGGAGAACAGGTTATTTTGTCATTAACGTGTGAGAATTAGAGTTCGCGTTCTGGCTATAGGAAACTGAAACATCGAAGTCTGGGTGCTTCATGTGGATAAGAGACCTGAATAAGGCAGCCTAAGTGCCATTCTTCGAATTCCAATCGCAAAGCAGCGCCTGAAGATGTGCAAAATCTCGCTCCTTCCCGAATTAGATGCTGAGTCTTCTAGGAAAAAGAAAATTGTTTGCTTCTTTAATCTTAACGCGCGATCCCTGCGCGAGAAGCGTGATAAGCTGGATGCGTTTTTCTGCATACCAAATTACAGTTCCAAATTTATAATGATAATTTACATTTCATATAATCTAGTATCGAAGCTATGTACATGTCTGATTAATACCCGTGTCACACGAGCAAGTAAAAACTCTTTTTCCTAAGCGGTCTTTTAGCGAGTTGAAAGAGTTGTATTCAAAAGGAATTGCATAACAGACACACGGCACTGGCGATCTCTTTTTAGCGTTTCCTACCGAGCACGCTGTCGAAAGCGCGACGCTACATCTTGAAACAAAACCACTCAGAATAAACCAAATAAACTGACGTATCGCAACATATAAATCAAATAAGTGTGTTATTATGCGTTGTTTATAGTAAATTTAGCTACAGTATGTTCACAAACAGTAAATTAAAAAAAAGGTGTCGCGCATCCGCATCGGCGCTTAACGTTATCACGTGATATCTTCAAAATTAATGACTCGTCCATGACAGCACACGAGAGTGCTGTAGAAAAAGTGCACTATTGCGCCTAGTTAACCTTATGCGAAGCATAAATATCTTTTTTGTACCGCGTAAAGGCATCACAAAATTAAACTGCTGCTTTCTTTCTTACTAGATGGTAATCCCTCATGTCCTCTGGCGTGGAGGCTACGCCTTTCCAGCCGTAAAAGAGATCGGCGATCTCCGGTTTAGGAATAGACTGCTTCTGGAATGGCGATAGATCTTTGTCGTGTGTTGCGGATGAAACTTTTTTGAGGAGGTGCCTTTTTTATTCAAATGCCTTTACAGTGCCCGTTTGACATGGGTATAATTCATGTAAGTACAGAACGGCCCTCATAAGCGATGAGGCCTTGTCATGATAGGCATTAAAAACTTTCAAATGCAGCTTTCTTTGCCGTAACACATTCGGACTATGAACCACTTGCGTTTACGGCGAGAGGGACGCCTTGTCTTTTATTACCGGCCTCCTGAAAACATAGTTTCGGAATTCGTCATCTTAATTGATGAATGTCGTCAACAAATATTCAGAACCAATATTATCCTAGTTGTAGGTGGGGATATTAATGTATTTTTTTTTTATCTAAATCTGGGACTACGCGTAAAGTTGGCTGCGTCTCACAGAGCACTTAATCTTTAAACATCATAATATAAATCTAGGCTGATGACAGTTGATGTCTTGATCAGTAATTATTAATTTAACTGCCCTCATTCAGAACACAATAATGGTCAGATAAGCGATGATCTCTCCATATGAATATTTGTAGGCAATCTAGGCCCTCAAACCTATGCCTGCTTCCTGTGGTAAAATATATCTGCGCATAAACTAGGACACATTAAATTCTTTTTGGGCAGGACTCACGGTCGTAGACTGCAAGAATGTTTTCAAAGAATGTGATCATAAAAAAAGGCTGATAATACTATTATTGCGGCGTTCAAGTCTTACAGCTGACGCTGCTTTTCACTTCTAACATTAAAGAAGGTTACATGGCTCGTAAACTCTTGACAAAAACAAAGTGCCGTCAAATGACAAAACGAAAAACCGTTCTTTGCAACCGTTTCATCCTAAGATCTTCAGACGATCTACGATTTTATATACGTATCGAAACAAGTCACGTCTTTTCTTCGCAAAGCAAAACAAGAATGTATTAAAATGTTGCTGAATCATGCCGTGCTAAAAGGGGGGAATATCGATCTCCACATGCTGGAGATAAGCTGGATATCATATCTTACTTGGAAAATTGCAAATAAATTTTATGAATACTTCGTGTGTCTGCTTGGTGGCAATCATGGCCCACAGAAAGTAAAATACCCCCAATTCATGATTCCTCACACTGTCTATTGATGCCAACAGCCAAGAAGCAAAAACATTGTCGGCTGGCTCTGCGCAACATCAGGTCATGAGACATAGCTGATCTGAAAATTCTAACTGCAAAACGTTTAGCGGATGCAATTACCTCTGTCCCAGAACATGTCCTTACGTCTTCAGTGGAACATGCAGTGTTTAACAAAGGAAATAAAATTGCCAAGATAGCCTTTACATAAAAAGAAATGAACACTAAATTCAATTGTCAAATTTTCGTTCAGTATTCATTGTGCCCACTTTTTCGAAGTAGTTTGAAAATATGTTGTTGAGGCGAATGTTTATATTCTGTGTCAAATATAACGTAACAACGCCTTGTAAACATAGTTTAAGAACTTTTTCAGAAAAACCTCATTTCTAAGCTAAAATGAGCTAATTTTGGAGTGCTTTGTTATGAAATGTCTGACTCACGGCATTTTTTTGATTTCGAACGTTTTCAGTTACATTATTTAAACATTAATGTTGGCCAAACTAGAGCCCTATTGATTCCAGGAAAATTTTCGAAATGATTAGATCCTACTTCGATTCCCGTGTGCTACAAGTGACCGCAAGCCGCCAGTGTTTTTGTATTTAAAAGCTTGTCTGGTAAAATATTTTTTACCGTCTCGTACTGCTACAGACATGGTACATTCAGATGAAAGGCAATATGTTTTCTTTAATACGCTACTATGTCCCAATGGTGAATAAAGCCTAAGCAGTACAGCTGCGAAAATAATTCATGCCAGCTTTCGTTTTCTTTTCCTTATCTGTAATTCGATTGAATATGGTGTATTATGATATAAAAGACCGGCCTTTATACTCTACAGATTGAAGAGGGAGCTCTATTGCCTGCGGAAACTTTATGTTCACTAGGAACAACGGGAACGAGATCTCAAAAGATCAGGAAACACTTGTCAGAGGCGGCACAGGAAAGCTAATGCAGGCTTCGCCGGCTAAGGCTTCTCTGAGAGTGCCTTCGCCGGAGTTCTTAACTGAGAAGAAACCTCTTCTGGCGTCTCCTGGTCTAGACGCCAGAAGAGGTTTCTTCTCAGTTTCGCTCCTACCGTGAAGTTCAATTGGCTTCCCCGGCATCAGTCTCCACTTTGCAGACGCTGGTACTAAAGACTCGGGTGAATGAAGGGGCGACTCTTTTGTTCAGTATGTGCACCCCCCTCCCCCTTCCCACCCCCTTGGCAGAAACAGTCCGATAACTGTCTGCACAGTATCATTTAGAAACCTACAAAAATTATCGACTCTGCGACCAAAGTCTCATGATGGAAACATGTTTCGGTGCCAACTCGGCATCTTTTTCACGGTAAGCTGGGTCAGACCAAGAGACACACTTTTAAGTGTCACTGCCACTGTTGCGGAAGACAGTAGCTGGTGACTGAGGTCTCGCGGGGTCGTGGAGACAGTAGCTGGTGACTGAGGTCTCGCGGGGTCGTGGAGACAGTAGCTGGTGACTGAGGTCTCGCGGGGTCGTGGAGGGTGGACAAGGATTCCTTGCATGTCATGAAGGCCGGCTTGCAAGCGGCTGGAGATTATTGCAGGCTTGGGTGTTATATATGTACCAGAAATATACGAAGAGTCGAAATAATGCGATAGGTTTGATGTAAAAAAAACGTTGAAACGTTCGCGTGCTCATTGTCGATAAAATTTTCCGCATCCTCACAACGTACTGCGACTATACTGCGATCTCGTTTGTAATTTCGGAAATCGCTTATACATTGGCGAAGCCATAGAAAGCACTTTATTTGTTTCAGCAATGTAACTGGTGGAACAGTCATTACTGTTCAATTGGCAGACGTTCCAGGGGCCTGGTTCTTCGATGTGCGGGTTTTCTTACGAGACATGAAGCGTTCGAGGATTGACGATGGCGTATGTCAAACTGACATTCTTTGCTTCCTTCTTGGGAAGGAACAGGCACTCGGCGTAGTCAACAAACTCAACTGCACTCGCTGTTTCGCTGCTGACATCAGCGAAATAAACGGCGTGAAAACTTAATCAGCTTAGAATCTCCTTAATTGAGAACCCTCAATAGGAGCTCTTTAGGGAAAATAAATTGATTTGAGTAGACCAAAGTTTCAACGCAGAGATGAATGCAAGGACGCGGATCACAGCATCGACTTTGAGCACGTGAAGGCTCTTGACTTTGAACCATACCATATGAAGCAACAACTCATAACATGCTGGCACTTTCAAAACTCACGCTGGTAGTTGAACCGACACCAAAGCTCTTTTATGCCGCCTTGCGATGATCCATTGTTTGCTCTCCAACTTGTGTGACTAACATGCGCTCAACATACTTTTCCGAGGAAGTGACAATAATATTAAAACAGCGTCTTTCGCAATAGATGCTAGTTTAGTAATAGTGTAGCTTGAATAACGCAAGCAATTTCAAGGTTGCATTGCCTGCTCCTTCTGCTAACAGATATTTCGCAATTTGAACATTCACTGTGCTTCATTCTTTCTTGTGTTCTATTTTGCGTTAAGGCGGCAAGCTTCGAGAAACATACAAAAAGCAGCGCTTTGCCAGGCATCCGCATCGGGCTGTGTACCATCGATGCCTGTGACGAGCGAGACCTGGCCAGCATCGCCCGGAGCCGTGAGTTGAAGCTGCGCTCTTGACTTGAGAGGGTCATGCGCGCCACTTTTCTAGGGTGCAACTAATTCTGCTTGAACGTGTGGTTTCTGTCATAACCATGGCTCGTAGGCTTGACGAGGTCTGCAGTCCATTAGAGGGCACATAATGTGCAAAGAACATTGCTTCATAAAAGTCAAACTCGGTAATTATACACAGTGAAATAGGGAGGTTCTGTGAGTGAACAATTCGCGACTAACAGAACTGCAAAAATATATCTAACTAATATGCTCCGATGGAGGTGCGCTAGGAAGTAGTCGAAGGTTAAAAATGTTGCAGTTATGCGCAAAACCTGAGTGCTCGAAGTTTGTCAGCATTACCGGCCGCACCCAAATGCGTTTCAATGCCCTGCTGGGGTCGGCCTGCTATTGTTGTCCACGTCCAATCATGCTCAAGATATTATTCGGGTCCTTCTGAGCACGCAACGTCAATGCTGGTAGTTCCAATTTTTAGGCTCTTCACGGGTTAGACACCTTCTTCTGCGCGACACTGTAGGAAAGGTTCTCTTTGAAAGAACATAAGGGGTTTCGAAACTGTAATATTTTTGCGCGTATTAGACTTCACAGACTCCTCGTCACTAGAGCTTACGAAAAACAGCGATCCACTTATTCCTTACGCCAATTCTTAGCCAGATTACTAAATTATTCCGAATGAGGGAGGATGTCAACTGTGTTTTTTAATACAGGCTGTTTCATATTTGGTTGTTCGGGAGGTATTAAATAATACTTTTAGAGATACCAGACCGTTTTCTATGATTAACCATGGTCTGCTCTAACAATAGTCTAGTTCTTCGTTTATGGAGATGCTTGCCGCACTGCGCAAATACTATCTATGCCAGTTTTTGAATTTTTTAATATAAAATTCGCCGCCGATACAGTGCATGCAATTTAGGGTCCACGGGTGAAAGAAAAGAAAATCCGTGTGGCCAGTGTAAGCGCCTATTCCCGCTGGTCAATCAGCAGCTTTGCTGTCAGGTTCTCTCTGATCGGTCGTCGCTCCCATGTGAGCAGTAGCCCGGGCCACCGTCTGCAAGGAAACCTGACTGACTGCCCTTCTTCGATCACCTCCTATATATATATATTGCCCGCCTCCTAGTGCGCAGTTGTGCCGATGATGTGCGTTTCTTGAATGATTTAGCGTTATTGAAGCTTTGTTTGTAAAACACAGCGTACAAATAATTTATCTGCGCCTATTACAACTTTTAAAAGCGAATATTACATTGCCGAACGTTCTGAGTGGTCGGCAAAGGAAGCTACCTGATGCGCTAGAGACAGAGAGAGACTCCTTAATGGAAAAACAGAGAATTTTGCCGGCGTTTAGATTTCGCTGGCATGCTACTCTGTATGGGTAGGGGAATGCGGGAGAGAAAAGTTGAAAAAAGAATGGTGAGGAAAATAATAGAATTGAAGGGGGAGATAAAACACGGCCATTAAATACGTGTTAAGGTGCTTCGTGGAGTAACGATATAAAATCAAATAATGAAATGCATGATCCGACAAATGTGCTTATAGAGTTCACAGCTTGCAAAATGCCTGAGGGAAACATGCGAGGTGAATTCAGAGTTGGTCAAGGATGTCCAATGTCTTTCAAATATGTAAATAAAACATTCATCGCCAGTCTCTGTTGCCTAGGGCAGGCTAAGGGATCTAAAACTGTTCATTGTTAAAGGCAGTGGTGAGAGTTTCTCCATGCTGCGTTCATAGTTTGCACGCTCGTCAGCGTACACAGTGCACTCAAGTAGGATATGTGCCACTGTTTCAATCGAGCCACAGTTGTCACAATACGGGCTGTTCATTTCACCGAAACGGTAGCGCAATCCATTTGGGTATGCACAGTTTAGACGAAGTCGGTGGTAAAGAGTTTCCAGTTGGCGAGGATATTTCGGAGGAAGTCTTGATTTTAGATGTGGATCTATAGAATATAGAAATTGGTAGTGATGCATCGGCAAGCTCCAAAGTCAATACTTTGTTTCGGAAGCAAATCTTTTAGTCAATTGGGATGCATCAGATTTCGTGAAGAAGGTCCTAATGTATCTTTGATGTTGGTGGCCTTTGCGATCCGCTTCATTTGCTTTTTCATTGGCTTTAATGCCACAGTGAGCTGGTATCCACTGAAATGTTATGCAGTGGCCTGCGACAATAGCCAAATGATGAAGATACCCGATTTCAAGGGAAACAGGATGATGATTGTTTTTCTTTAGTAGGTTATTCAGGATTTGCAGACATGCTTTGAAATCAGTGAAGATAACCCATCTTCCGGGAGTTTGGCGCAGGAGATAGGAGAGAGCTTCTTTAATGCCATGGAGCTCAGCTGTCGTAGATGATGTCTGCCGCTGCAGCCGGCAAGACAGGACATTGTTTGTTGAGGGTACATAAAGGCCACAGGATGAAATCTCTTGAGCAGTCGAACCGTCGGTGAATATGTGGGTGTGCTGCGTATATTCCTTGACTATGTAGGCGAGAGCGGCTTGCAGAAGTGCTGCCTGTGGCATGCGGCTTTTCGCATCCACGCCAGGAACAGGCATATTTACCTTTAAAGACGATAGTGTCCATGGAGGAAAGGTGACTGGTAGTAAACTACGAGGCTGAATAATAGTAGGTAGGGGCAGAAACTGTACTGCTTGACCAAAGCCAGAGTTGCTGTGAGTTTGGTGGACACGATGCAAGAAATGCTTCTTCCCTTATAGGACATGTCGGAGATGGGTGCGCATAGTTTCTTGGGCGGTAATCACATCTAGCGGGAGGCATCCTGCTTCTGCAAGCGTTCCTGATGCAGAGGATCCCTTTGGGAGTCCAAGGCATATTCGCAAGCAGTTGTTCCGTGCAGCCTCAAGAATCTTCTTGCTTTTTGGTGATAACCTTTGAAGTACCGGTAAATAGTAGCGTAGCGCTCTTTCAACGTAGGCCTTTTCAAGCAGAACCATCGATCGGCAGTTGCTGCACGATCGTGTTCCCGCCATGAATCTGAAAACTTGTGATGCTGCAGTGATTATCTCATGGAGTTTTTTAATCTGAGGGGTCCAAGAGAGGTTACTGTTGGCTTGAATCTCACTCGAAGCGTAGGGAATTTTTGTCTATACCGCATGGACCAAACATTCTGCTTCAGGCATGCCGTTTCATTCGGTACAAGTGTCAACTTACACTTCGCTATAATTCAGGGTGCTCTTGAGCCTAATATTTTGAAGATCAGAAGTACAAGTGTTCCTTAATTAAACTTTCAGATTTCCACTAGCACAAGCGGCTGCGGCGCCTTATACAGAAATTTCTAAAGCAAACCGGAAACAAGAAAACGTCAAACGACGTGCCGAAACGTTTTGCCCTCTGTCTGGAATTTTAAGCTTAGTTGCGAAGCTTAGGTGCAGCCCACCTTTCTTCAACCTTTATTCTAAGCCACTAGCTGAACGATGAAGGGAGAATCCCCTAGTGAACCGAGAGCAGGGCGCTGGTAATTTCGATATTGACGCAACTCAGTGCTTTCGTGCATTGCTGATTCATTTTTTTTTACAACACATGGTTTACTCCGCCATGCGAATCAAAATGAGAACTATAATGGTAACTCATCTGCAGGTTTAAAGGAGAAAGGTATGCAGGTACCTATTCCCCAGGACTTCCCTCAGAATAATGTGCGTAACTAACAATTATTTTTGCAGGCTTTCGTTACAGTATCTTTGGCTATCAAGGTAAGCAATACATGGCTCGGTAATGTTTTCAAGAATAAATGTGTCATTTGCAGTTACAAATATTTGTATTTAATTGGTGGCTCTGCGTTCAAATGGACTGCACTTTGATCTCGTTAATTCTATACCTGATTTACTCTGCCCTATGAGTTTATATTTTCTTGGAAAGCAACACATCGTAGATACCTCCTCTTTCCGTAAAGCATTACTTGCTCCTTGAGGTTTCCCAAAAAGTAAAATGTTCATAATGATAATGCTCACTACCTGTAACGCTTCCCTCAGCTGCTCATACTGCACCCACCTTCAAATGCCTCAAATTAGCAAGGTTGCACCGCCTGTTACACTAACTACTGTTACTTGCCAACTGTAAAGACCTGAATCAAAATCAATAATACTCCGCGTTCTTAGCGCTGTTGATAAGAAAACAGTACGCTACAGTGCACGGGCATCCTGGAACTTTGCGAGTCACATCCTCGTACTAGCTATGCCTTTCAAATTCTGCATCATCACTCACCTCGCTTATTAACCTACAACATGCGCACTTTGATCGAGGTGGTTTATTCTGCTGCTCGTTTGAATATTTAAGCAAAATTTTAATGAGTTTTACTACCCACGTTTTTCAATTCTCTTACCAAAGTCAACTGCGATAGTTAATGTATTGTTTTTCTTTAGGCGTGAGACTCCGCCAACTGCATAATGAAGCGGTGTACTTTCCAACAGTGTTTATGTGATATGGTTATATCACTGCATTTGTCGCCCATCTGCAAAGTGCGCATTTCTTAACTTCTCTGGCTTGTGTTATTCTGTGTCCTTGCGTGTCTTTTTCCTGTTCACTTTCAGGCCATGACCCGGCTCAATCATAGTCAGCGTGAATGCAGCTCCGCGTATCCACGGACGTATTTTGCGCGTATATACCGGTCACGAATGAATGTAGAGTGACACAAGAGTACGGGGCGTCAAAGTATTGCTTCGTGACACCCCCCATTTTACATGAATTTGATACTATGCTGCGCAGGTACGTAGCCATGCGATGCCATGTTCCCGCTAAGTGTAATTGAGGCTTAACATGTTTTACGCCTTTCTTGTGCGATCGGTCTGAAATCAATTGTGAATAGTTGCTGTGACTGCAGGCGCGGTTTAAGTCCAGTGAACTAGCAATCGGCAACTTTTCTTTAATCTCCCGTAAATTGTGTACTTTCGAAAAATCATGTAGTTCGGTTTAATTTATTGCTTAAAATCCTATCATCTTTGAGAGGAATATCATTGAGGTCAAGAGCGCCGCTCTGTTAGTAGGTATTTGTTTGCCTTCTAATGATTTAGAATATCAGGTGTTCTATGCTGGCACATAGACAAAGGCGGTCTGAACAATATTGGCTGGGAGTGGCACAGATTTCATGCAGAATTCTTCCCATTGCAGGAGTATGTGCATTCAGAAGATATCTTTGCATTAGATAATATCGCCGCAACAAAACAGCCATTTATAGTGTCGAATCAGCCATCCCCGGCTCCATGCTGTGCATCGTCCGGAGAAAGGGTGGAGAAATATTGATTTCGCGGAGGTCATACTTTATCACTAACGCATGTAAATTGTTACCTTAATTATGCTGCGCCGCGCACCGCTGCGCATGGAGAGGAGGACGAGGTTGAAACGTTTGGAGTGGCAGCAGGAGAAGCTTTACTCTGTCGTTGAATTGCATTAATGCATTTTCCACTTACGTGCAGATTAATAAACCCATCCCCGCAAACATGTTGGGGAAGCTTCAATATGGACTTATGCTATGTTTCACTTTTGTCTTTCTGCGCGCAGTGGTGGGGAGTTATCTCAATGTCACCGTCAAGGACTGCGTGACCAACCTGCCGGAGGGGATAAACAGCACCCAAGCCTCAATTATGTAAGTAAATATAATTCATTTTAATTTTGACGAATTTAGCGAACTTAGCGTACCTAAACGGCACACTTGAACAGTCAGTTTATTGCTAATAAAACAACCGGTCAATTGGTCCGGTGAAGCATCCTTTCCACAGATCAGGAAGCAAAATCCAGTATCAAGTAAACCTTTTGCGCTTGCAGATTGCGAAGCCTATGGCTTTTGCAGATACGAAGCGGGAGAAAAACGGTGCAGTTTCGTAACAATCTTTGCGTACGTCTTCTGATTCTCTAGCAGAAATCAGATGCTTCATCATTAAACATTGTAGCCCATGTAGCTCAGTTGGCCATATACAATGTTTTAGCGGTAGAATGTCGCGTTGAATGTCGCTCTCAGTTCGAGAGGTTCATCTTCAGTTTTGGGGCACAGATAAGCGAAGTTGGTTGCAGTCAACCTTAATGGTGGCGCACCACAAAATTCTGGGACGCTGAACTTACCTTAACAGAGCAATGCGAAGGCGATGTGCTTGGACCAATCGCGCATTGATGGAAGGTAAAATATACTAACATAACGTAAACCACAGCTTAGGTTCTCACGTTCTTCCCAATTTTATGTATGTGTGAGCCAGTCAAGCTTTGGTAAGTTGGATTACCACTGTCGGTGGCCCACCGGGATGCTTTTTTTCTTTTTATAGGCGTGTTAAATAAGAAATGTATACGTATGAGCCTCAACAACATTTATATAATGAGTATAAACAAGTCGCTGTTTAGTTAAGGAATGCGGCATTGTAGTTTTTGCAAACTAATCTCAATGTCTCAAACAAGAACTGTGAAACGACTAGTTAGCGTTATGATAGCGGTCGTATCCTTGCTAACAGATATATTTTATTTTCGGAACCATATTACAAAACAGTATGAGGACTGCCTCTGGACTTTGCTAATCTAAGCAACATAAAAGCTTCCTTATCGGGCTATACAATGTACGACCATCATTTCTTGAAGGCTGACCACAGCACATCCTTGCACCTCTTGGCGACAGCCTAGATCCGGAAAGCTATCACATTGCACTTCTTTATGACTGCGGTGTTCCTGGCTGCGTGCGAAGTCTAAGGATTGTCTTCAAATGACACTCCCATGTCAGCTAGTACTAATTATTTTTAAATGTTTATAGTATTTCGAGCCTTCAACCTTCAAAGCTGCCAATCAGGCCATGAACCAAATCCTTTGGCTTCATACTAGAAATTATTAGTAGCCGCCTAGCATCCCCTGTTCACGATCCTCTTGCACTGTGGTAACACGCCCGACTACTGTCCGGAATTCCCGGGTTCGAACCCGACCTCGGCGGCTGCGTTTCGATAAAGGCAAAACGAAGAGGCGTCCGTGTGCTGTGCGATGTCAGCGCACGTTAAAGATCCCGAGGTGGTCGAAATTTCAGGAATCCTCCACTACGGCGTCTCTCATAGCCTCAGTCGTTTTGGGACGTTAAACCCCACAAACCAAACCAAACCAATCTTGCACCAACTGGCCCCGCCGGGGTGGCACAGTGGTTACGTCGCTCGACTACTGTTCCCAAGGATGCGAGATCGAATCCCGGCCTCGGCGGCCGCTTTTCTATGGACGCAAAAAGCAAGGCGTCCGTGTGCTGTGCGATGTCAGTGCACGTTAAAGAACCCCAGGAGGTCGAAATTTCCGGAGTCCTCCACTACGGCGTCTCTCATAGCCTGAGTCGCTCTGGGACGTTAAACCCCACAAACCATCTTGCACCAACTAGTCTGTGGTATGTCCTTACGCGATTTTTTCTTTCAAGGCCCGTGCTTGTGGAAGTGCCTGATCTTCAAGGAATATCAAAAGGGGAATATCTAAGGACCGTATGGCTTTACACGCAGCAATACGCACCGCATAATTGCAGCACGCTGCGCTATCAATGTAGCAGTTGCCAGTTTAGGAAACATCGTCAAGGAGGCGGTGAATTGTTTCGATGCAATCGCGTTAAGGACCGCACTGTCCAAAAAATAAAGCGTTTGCGTTGTCGGCATCATCAGCGCCGGTGTTGGCATTGTGAGCGAAAATTCACAAGCATTCCTCTGGGGGCTGATACTTGAGAAGTGACATGGCTGGCCACTAACTGGTCGGCGCGTTGCCTGATGTTACTACATCACATGGAATTACCTAAATGGTAGTAGTTTTCAGCTCGAGAAGCTTCGTTGAGATGAGAGGGTTAGGCCGGATTTGAACGCTCCGGAATCTTTGAAAACCGAGTCATACATGCTATTCTTCGATTATGCAGGCCTGTTCGCACAACTTCGTGAGCAGTGCTTTATACCTGCGTCGGGTAGTATTGTGCATGTTCGTCCACGTTTAGAGTAAACGAACATGCACAATACTACACGTGGCCGTTCTCTTCTAATCTTCAGTGCGTCTGACCCTAGTATGTTTCAAAGCCAAGCGGCAGCGCTTGCGGACCGCCACTTCCAGGTTCGTCTGTACCTGCGCTACTTTGCTGTGATGTGCGGCTCTGTAGCGCACAGCAGCGCTTCAGAGAGAGTGACTACCACCTTGCGTGTTCTCTCTAAGAGTGGACAGCCCTGTAGATACGATAATGTGATGTGGTAGGAAAGCTGCGCAAGAGGAACCAGTAAATAGACGAGGCGAAAGGATGGAACTGAAATTTACACATCTTTTATTGTGAACGATTAACGTATATATGCACTCTGTACACTCCTTTGTCATATTCGACGCATGCGCAAATAGGTGAGCTTCGAGAACGATATAGACGCGTAACTGACGCAAGCTTCTCCCAATTCAGTTCCATATCCATGATGTGTCGTGTCACATGTTCTTTGCTGTTTTGTATTTCTATGAAAGGGGCTCTCAAGATCAGGAAACCAGTCTTTACTAGTTAGGCATAGGCTGGCCAGAAAGCCTTAAAAATGTTTTTACCTTTACGGGCATGTTTTACGTTCTTTGCGTGTTTTCGTAAACTAATATAGACGCATCTCACAGTTCGGCCGCAAACATACATGTTTCCACAGCTTAAGGGAAATGGTAAACTACGCCTTCTGCGCATTCACCGAAAGGCAGACTGTGCGACTTGCGGTAGTTCGGTTGATAGGTTGTCTCTGGATTGGTCAATCTCCATAGCTTTCAAAGACAGGTGAGAAGCGGAGATCACGACTTTCACGGGGTACCGCGTGGCTAATTGTTTCATATTGTGTTACAATGTACAAATTTAAGGTACCACAGCTATCTTTCAAACATGCTGTGCGCAGGTGTTGCACGTTTGAACTTTGGTGACTCACACACCAGAACCTAATCGAGGTCTTCCGCTTCGTAGATGACTTTTTAGTTGTGTTGGATTGCGACTCGTAAGTAAGTGATTGTGCTAGCAGAAAGGTATCGGCTATTTGTGAAATGGTAATGAACCCTCTTGACCTAACCCACGAGCAACAAATGGCCAATGGCCAAATGACATAATGGCCAAATTAGGTTTTTAGATATTAGGGTTCATTTTCAAGGTGATGATGCCTGCTGGGGGTTGTAATTCGCGCACCAAAAAAAAAAAACATTCTGCCTTTCAACTCCACCAAATCGAAGCCATTTCCACTTCGTGGTTTAGAAACACTCTCGGCAAAACCTGCCCGCATTTCAGCACAGAAGCGCTCGGCCAATAAGTTGAGAGGCTGCACATTGCCGGATACTCTCAGCACCCTCTCAATTCGACCGCAGAAGGCCTCCTCAAAAAGATGCCCACTGAGGTGCAAGTGTGCCGTCAACGCTCAACAAAGTCAAAAAGTAGCGGTGATGCCTTTTATTCCCACACTGTCACAAAACCTGAAAAATTAGACAGTGATGCGCCGTGAAAGTCGCGATCTCGCTCCTCAATTATTTTGAAAGCTATGGAGATTGACTGAATCAGGGGCAACCTCTCAACGGAATTGCGGATAGAAGCAGAGGCGTCCTTTCATTGATTGCGCAGAGGGTGTAGTTTACCAAATGTTTTTAAGCTGCGGCAAAATAATCTAGGATTGTTCGTTTTCGGGTAAAGCTCGATTTTACCTGCCTTTTGCCGCCCGAAAATGTTCCTAAAAAATTGGGTAAAACCCGATTTTTTTCCGATTGTTCTTTAAATACTGTGCCCATGGAACTTGTTGAAAGCTTTTATCAAAGTACCAAAGCAGAAGCTATTCGAGCGATACTTTCTGAAAAAGAGGTTCTTTATGCGAAGGCAGTCTTAATGAGAGATGCACTCGAGCCACTTTTAGATGTCCAGAAAACGCTTGAAAGCGGAAAAATTATGATGCCAAGCTTCGATTAGCTTGTAAACGCCACGCCACAGCAGGCTGTCAACGCAACAAGTTTTCTACGATTATTAGTAAAAGCGATAGAGCAAACGGTGCTTTGTCTATCTTACATAAGAGCAGTGCCACATTAGTACAGACTTGTGAAGATCTCTGCGCGAAAATCTCCACAAAATGGAGCTGCAGACTGAAACCAAACGCCTCAGATAAAGAAGAAAACCAGTTGACAATGTGGAAATTGGGTGCCTTACTCAATCGATTCCAGAAGCGGCTGCTAAGTCAGTCGTTTGATGACATTCTGTGAATGTGCGGTAATAAAGGCGTACAGAATATCGGCGACCTTGCTCACGTGAATCCAATGTTTCTTGTCCAAAAACGGACCGTTGCACGTCACTGAAAGTAATAATTACAGCAGAAACGCCGAATACAAAAATACTTTCTTGAAAGCAGCCCAAAACATAACACTAATCGCTACGCACTGAGTAGTAGAAATCGAATAAGTTATTAGTTTCTGAATTTACCTCATAAAACCCGAAATTCGGAGTGTTTCCAAGAAAAACCTTATTTCTCCCCTATATTCAAGTCGAAAACTAAAGCCCGATTTTTACACCCCGAATTTGAAAAAAAGACATAAAGCCCGAAAACAAATAACCTGTTGTCCAAACTGGGAGATGCGTGAACGGCAGGTTACAAGAACGCGCAAAGAACGTAGAAAATATCCGTGAAGGAGATTTTCAAGGCTGTCTGGCAGCCACTGCCTTGCTTGTAAACAGTGCTCTCCTTATCTTAACAACACCATTCCTAAAAAAAGGACAACAATGTGTAACACGAGAAAGCATGTAATCGTAACTGATATGTAATGTGAATGAAGTTTGTGTCAGTTCGCATTTGTACTCCTCTCAGACCAATAAGCTCACCTATTTGCGTATTTGTTCAATACGACAACGGCCATTATAGAGCGTATATATTGCGAACATCGTTCACAATAAAAGTTGTTGAAAGTTCAGGGCCGTCATTGTCGTCTTGTCTATTTTGTGCTGCCATCTTTTCAAGACGTGTACCAACACACCCAATTTACCACATTAACGTTGTGCCGGCTTACTAAATCATGCTAATGGGCACGAGCGAGATAAATATGGCCCAAATTATGAGATTATTAGTTAAGATAGTAGAAAAGTGCATGTAGGCAAGCGAGGATATGCAAAGAGAGTTGCAGATGGAGCCGATTTACGTTTGCGTGTCGTACCTCAAAGCCTTAGCTTAAGTGTGACCCAATGTTTTATTGCGCGAAAGAAACACATAGTGTCAAATTACCGTTCCTGGGTTTCTACCGCACTGAGGCGCTCTATGCGAAGAAAGCTTCACATACATACGCTTGCAAAGAATCCCAATACCAGAATGACGGCTTAGTTGAAGGCTTGCAGAGCGTAAAACCAAAGGCTATTCAGACCTGACAAAGATTGTTAGCTTTTTACTCGCGCAAAAAACAAAAAAAAAAAAAAACATGCGACATCCACACAATTTCTGGTGCCTGTGCTAGAGCAGAGAACACCTCTCCCTAACAAAGATTTAATTCGGACGCCGGCTGTGTTGCTCTCATTCCAAATATTCGATAGATATTTGCACTGTACGTTCGGGCTTAGTTCACAAACAATCTCACAGGTACCTCGAATTTGGTAAACGATGGCGTACACCTTGTATTGCGGCCAAGAGTAGGTCCAGAAGCCGTCATAGATGCTATCCGTCACGTATCACCTAAAACGTCCGGTGGCGCGAATCACATCCCTCAGTTCATCCTAGTAGTTGTTGCGACATTCTTGTACCAATTCTATCGCTCATGAAAGTATGTGAACGTTCGCCTAGCGCCATGAATTTACATTGCCTTTAGTACTAAAGCTCACAAAGTACCAGTTATTATTGCCTAAGCGCGCACTGCTCCCGACAACTGCATATCTTTTTCCTATCTTCTGCTAAGATGTTCGAAATAGTCATTACTCTCAGGCCTCACTTTTTTTGAAACAGCACTTACATGACCACCAGCATAGCTTTCAAACTAGTCGTTCGCTTAAAACTACCATATCTGTTTTCAAGTAGCGTTGCTCTTGCAGACTTCTGCAATGAGCACGTTTGAAGTTTTATTTTGCGTGTAGAAAGGCCTTTGGTGTATTAAGAGACTACATGAGAAAACCGTGGTCTTTGCAAGTCGTCTTACAGGTTACAAGGTTACAAGCAACATTTATGCCAAGAAGAGTGAAATACTAAACAGCTGTGGGGGTCGCTGTAATTCATTTGGCAAGAACATATGACCTGATATTCGCAGGTGGTGGGTTCGGATCTCTAGAGGGGCAAGTTGTATTTTTCTACTTTGGATTTATTTACATATCACCTCATTCAGAAATCATTACTGTGCTAATACTTTTTAACGAAAAAACTACAATAAAACAATCCCCATATGTTTTCCTGCGCGTCGCTAACTGTGTCCTTCTTTCATTTGCTGCTATTACAGTAATGTAAAATGGAGGGAGTGCGCCCTTCACACCCGACTCCGAGGGGTGTGAAGGGGGAGTTTATACAGAAGGAACTCCTAAAAGGACAGGTGGGGCACGAGTTTGTTTTTGATGCCAATGAAGCGTGCCATACAATTATTCCTTACCACCGAACTTGTTCTTGACAACAGGCGCGTTCTTTCAGAGCCTTTTTGGCGGTCCTGGCGAGTATCATTGTGTCCGCAACTGCACTTGAGGTCTTCACTAAAAGCTGGGGCAAGCATCGAAAAACAGGTTGCGTGAATGTTTCTTTTCTATTTTGTAATTTAGTTAGCTCTGTGCAACATGCTATACAGTGTCGCATGATCCAATTGACCAGTCTATTAGTGATACTGAAGACAGAGAGCAGAAAATGGGAAAAAATTTTTCAGGAAACAACAAAGGTATAAGGAAG
Organism: Amblyomma maculatum; assembly: GCF_055883805.1. NCBI lineage: Eukaryota > Metazoa > Arthropoda > Arachnida > Ixodida > Ixodidae > Amblyomma > Amblyomma maculatum. The sequence goes on from NW_028146738.1 coordinate 35,198,642, forward strand.
GGCAATTTAGTTTGAGAAGAACACGTGTATAGACAACAAACATTTATACATCCAAATGTGCTGAAATTGAGTGTTCGTATTATTATAAGGTATTCACCGCATGGGTTGAGTTGTGTACAAAACATACCAATGAAGACACATATTCTCAGTCACGACTGGTATTGTGTAAATATTTTAAAATTTCGCATAGCGAGTTTGCTATCTTGTCAAATAATCGCCTCAAAAAATCTATTATATGCCTTCCAAAATGGGTCCAAAAGAATCGAATATGCTATCAAGAATAAAATTGTTTGAGTATTTGGAAAGAAGGTAGAAGGAAGTTTGGCTTGCTTGTAAAGAACGTTTAAAGAAGAAGGCCCAATCTGACGGCACCTAGAATGCTGCCGAGATTGGGCTGCGTGAGTGCAGAGTTCAGTGCAAGCAGGTACATCAAACCGCGTCTTTGTAGAAGAGCAGAATTTGTTTCATATGTCGCCCTCGCACCTACATTCAACACACTGTGTCGCTAGTTTATTCGCTCTTGACAAGAGCAAGGAAATATAATTTGCCCTTTATATTACACAGTGCTCATGAAGATAATACTGCCTTTGTATGGTGTAGAGAGCAGAGGCGTCTTTCGTCAAAAGTATCTGTTGAGAAATTTGCAGAGATGTACCGCAGCACCGTCTCTAGCTTGTTCCGATGTTGCATGAATTATCGTTTGTCGGATAAATTCCTACAAGTACCAAATATTTGTAGTAAGATACTTGTAATTTTTATACTGTACTATGGAACTTGATTCGGCCTGTTGTTAAACTACTGGTATTCGATTCACTCACAAAGGTACACTAAATGCAATGGACTCAGTTTTTAACAAGTGCTCTTCGCACACCGCTTTCACGACCTGTGAAATGAACAATCCGCATTTTATTAGTTGGCTATGAGGCATCATTATTTGTTTCCTAGCACAGAGGCGTTCCTTGGTTTAATATCATTTCAGGATTTCCGTATTGTCGGATAGTTCGATACAACCGAAAGATGAAGCGGCTGATGCCGCTCAATGGAGATCCGTCCGCCAATGGCGTCTTCAGATTTCTATGATTCCAAGGTTAACCCGATTACGTCCTGCAGAACTTCTTTTCATCTCCCGTGCACTATAATGTTGCGCTAGCAAGAACATGGAGGACTTTCCATGACATCCAGAAAATCGGTCAATGCCAGTGGCTTTAGGTTGCCTTTGAAGTACATTTGGCATTTGGTTCTTGAGTTGGATGCTTCTTTGTTGGAGGTTGCTGGCCTGGTGCTTAGAAGAACGAAATGTTTCCACGTTTATGTCGTGACTTATTGTCACTTACTACATATCGTGACAAAAATTTTAGGGAATAAAATGCTTACCTTGAAGTAATCATTATGTCCGAAGGGCTATATATCGCAGTGGTCACACAAATTCCGACAGTGACCAATGTGTTTCGCTTTCCCATGGGTGTGAAGACAACTTTAATCCCTTATGTTGCTTTTTGTACTCCTAGGAATTTTCTACCAATCCGTCATGGCTTTCTCAGCCTTGGCAAACACGAGACTACTTTTGGCAAACAACAAAGATAAGAAATCGGAAAGTTCCTGCTACCAGTTCATACACGGCCTCCGTGTTTTGACCATGTTCTGGATTTGCCTCGGACACTCCTACGTTATATTCTCCGAAAACATATGTAAGCCCCCTTATCTCTTTTTCACTTCTTTCGGAAGAGCAATGAAATTCACTTACACACAAGCCTAACATTCAGGATGTTAAGACTTCAGAAAATAGAAACAATATTTCGATGTCATACGTACATCTAAAAAAAGTCTTAATAGCCAGCCCAGGTGGCTGAATGGTTGGGGCGCTTGGCTGCTGAACCCTATTACGCGGGATCGAATCCCGGCAGTGGCGATCACTTTTCGTTGAAGAAGAAAGCATGGCGCGCGTGTACTGTGCCATGTTAGCGCACGTTGAACAACCACAGAAGGTCGACATTTCTGAAGCCCTCCACGTCTTTCAAAGATTGAGTAGCTCTATGACGAAACTAAACCACCACAAAAAATAGTCTAAAAATATATTATCTGGTCTTTACTCTATACTTGGGTTTAGCGACTAAATGAATACGTTCCGTCATATCCCTTTCGACACCTTTAAATGCCATGTTTGCTTAATGTCCAGCATCATATTTGCACTGATATCACTCCACAAAACATCAACCCCAAATTGGTGCCACAGGGAAACAGCATCGCTTCGTGAAAAAGGCGAGGGGCGCTTCCATAATGGCCAGTGCAATTAGGTGAGAAGTTGTTTGTCATAGTTCTCAACTTGAGTACGCGACCATACAGAACTGTGTTAATGACAGTATTAACAACGACAAGCAGTGCAGCGGCCGCAGAGCAGATATTAGAAAGTGCCACTACCTGTGCAGTTTTTGCCGTGTTCCGGTCAGGAAAAAGAACGAAAACATTTCCTGCTTTGACTGAAGGTGGCTCGTTCTTAAGGTGTGATGCGAAAAGTAGCCTTAAGCAAGCACAATTTAAATTTAATGTTTTAACCCTCATAAGGCAAATAACGGAAGAGTATAATTGTCTATGCGAAGAACTAACGCCTTTTATTTTTCAGCGAGACTCTTTAACGGCGCCCTCTTGTTTCGGCGTTGGGACGGAGTTATTATACTAGCAGCTTACCTCGGCGTGGATACCTTTTTCTTCCTAAGGTGAGCTACGTACTTCGTCTGCACTCAGATAGAAAGAGACTAATTCAGGCGCCGCCACCCGTATGCAAATCAATAAAACAAAAAAGCTACCGCAACTGTTATCGGCCGCAAACGGATCTTCAATGAGTTACTCTTATTTAGCTCAGCAAATGTTACAGCTCGAGTTGCGTCCTGCGTTAGCTACTCTGCCGACAAAGTTCCCGAAACAAACTATGGCTTAGCGGCAAATAAATGATATACATCTCGGTCTCGACTAGGGCGACGCACTCCCCAAAAGCAACCGCAACCAAGCGCGCTTTTGAAATATTTCACGTCCAGTGCATCCTTACGATATTAAAGAAAATTCACAATTTTGTAAAATAGTACGCCTATGCTTCTTATCCTCGAAGACGACACAAAATTGTTGCTCATACTCTTCGCATTTCTGTGCGCACTTTTGAGAACTGGTTAGAGAGATATTTAAAGGCATGGTTAAAACAAATCTTCTTGATTTTGTTTTAGAAATGACAGCTTTCAGGCCTGCGTTCAGCGGAGAGCCCAACAGTAGCGTGTCAATAAAGTCGGGACTGGGCAAAATGGATTGACGTTGCAAGTGCAGCGGCTTAACAGAAAAGTAAATTATTTGCGCAGAAAATGCTGCTCACACAGTATGGTACGCAACTGAATCTGGGGACGTTTAATTCTCAGTTGGATACGTGGCCCCTAGATCACGCATACACGTTAGTTTGGCTTGGGTAAATCGCGGCTTTAGATCTCTAGCATCTCATAATCACATTGGTATAGGTAATAATTATGAGCGAAGTTATATAGGTTGTAATTGTAAGACCAAGCAACATCTAACAATCATGCACCAAATCACTTAACTGCGGAAGGTTCGAATCAACAACTGAAATTGTAGTGGTGTGCTTGAAAGCGCTGTCTGGCGAGCATGTAACGAAGCACAAAACACAGGGAGATTTAAATATAACAGTTGGAATTATCTCTGGTATACTTGGATGCGTGGAATTATTGCCTGTAGATGAGAACCAAGCGTATGCGAAAAAGGATTCGCAAGAAGAGTTGCTGAAAGGGACTGTTAAGGCTGTCGCTTCATACGGTTAGTCGGAGGTTAGGTGTCCCTCAAGTTTTAAAATTATGGAAGCAGCACTGCCGCCAGTCGTGTTACGGTGAATTCTGTACCACTGTGTGGGTATGTTTGGTCAGCCAAAAGGGCAATAATTATTGTGTGCTTTATTGCAGCGGGTATATGCTCTACTATGTGCTGGACAAGCAAAGAAGGAATCGAGTTGTCGTGTTCATTATAGCGCTTTTCAGACGACTAATTAGGTAAGCCCACTTTGAAAGTAGTGTCACTCGTGTCGTGTAGCGTTTGTGCGGGGTTTTATTTCACGTAAGCAACTCAGGCCGTCACGGGCCTCTAGGCTGTCGCAAAAAATTGTTTTTTATAGCGTTCACGGAAATCATAATTGAACGAAAAAGGCAAGAAAAGTTTTACTTGTCTCGTTGTTCTTGTGCTATTTCTGTATTGCTCTCGTTATTCATTTTTTCCGCAAGCAATTAGGGAATGGAAAATGTTACCTGAGGATGGTGTTGGCTCTGAATCTCTGTAATTTTTATAACCTTCCATAATCATGTTTTCCCCGAACACGATAATCTAGCATTTGAGTAGTACGTGTTAAGAAATATTAGTTCACCTGTACTCATGTTGCATTGCATTACCGCGAATGATGACTACTCAATTTTCGACGTTATTCCATACTGGTCATATAACTTGTGACGTGTTATTATTTAACTATCATGAGGTACCCCAATCCTGCAACAGCCTCGAAAGAGGCTAGCAGTATGTTCAAAATAAATAAATAAACATCAAATTAGGCCTGCCCTACGCATCTCCCTAAAAAACATTTTTTTCTTCAATTACTACCACGAGAGGTGTGAAAGGCCTTCATGCAGAAATATTAGTCTAAAAATAAATACGAACCGATGTTATTTCCTTTATGAAGTGTGTTATGTTACGCATGTTTTAGCAATGCGAAACGTAAAGATGCTTACTTTTCGGAAGGAAATGCATATTTTGGCGGCACGCCGATATCAAACGGAAAAACTTTGATGGATCCTTGAAACAAAGCTCGAAATGATGCCAACTGACATTGAACTTTTACTTTGAATGTGCAGATAAAGTACGCCGCATTATATCGGCAAGCGACGTGCCGCGGGAAAGGATGGATTCATTCACACTTTTCTAGTTGACAGTGTGGTGGTACAAAGTGTTGACGCTTTGTTATTTAAGGAGTGCTAAGTTTTTGCTCAAAACAAGTGCGTAGTCTGCTTAAAAAGACACTGGCTAGTTGAAGAGAATGCACCCAATACTCCGAGGTGATATCTGCGGTTACGTTCCCCAGCATTGCAAAAAGAAAGGATTATCCAGCAGAAAACACGCACACTGGAAAAACAGAAAAGCAGACAAGAAATATACTGTGTGCACTGGGCAAAAAATATGGACTAGCTTCTTGCCACATGAAAACTTTCTTTCAAAGGGCGGTAAATAAACATCTGTAAATTGCGGCTTGATTCAAACATCGCAGGTGGCTTTTTTTATAGACAATCTACATCCTCTGAATTCATTCTTTTTTTCTCAAGCCACTGCATGTATTAAATCAGACGAAGGTTTATTGTTATATAAACTTCAATACACTATGGAAATATGTTTACTAATGTGTGCTTAATTTGTGTTAACTTCGAACCGACAGAAAAAATAATGAAACAGTAAACAATCCTGACTTGTTTCTGAGGGTTGGGACATGTCGTGTTCTGTTAAAACCATGGTTACCTTTGATGGGTGCATACGATATATTATTGCGTATGTCTATCAACATCGCCCCATTGCTTATGTTCTGGGAGCTTTTTAACCAGGATCCGGTTGCATGTGTAACTTAATTTTTTTAGCACGATCAAAATTGGCTCATAGCAAGGCAAATAACTCCAAAACTACACGGAGTGAGCGCTAGAACATTAAATCCGTCACAGAAGCAGATGTGAGGCACAGAGGTCATTGATGCCGCTGTGCTGTATCTCGTCTTTGAAATTAAATCAAATTTTCTCAATGTCAGGCTGACATTGCATACATTTTTGTCTGTGAAAAAAAATAGTATATATTCCTAGTTATTTTATTTTAAAGGCTATTGGCTTCTTTAGAAATGAAAAGAGCAATCAAACTAGTGCTATGAAGCAAAGCTGAAGTCATTCACTAGGTAAGAAGAAACATTCTAGCGGTAATCAGGTTCATTTCAAAGCGTGTGCAGGTGGGCCTGTATACTTTGGGTCTATCCGTCAGAGAAAACACAGGGCAGCTGTTTTGGCCGCTAAATAGTATTAAGTATTTTGTATCATAAAAACAGTCGTGGCCGTCCATAATGGCACATAGACTTGAAAAAATGTTTTAAAGGATTTAATCGGCCTGAAACACGCCCTCTCACGTAACGGCGAACCATTAGAGTAATATATGTTGCATATATTTCCTTCCAAAAGTATTTCCATGTTCTTGATACCATTTTAATGCTTTAGTAATATTCCAGATAAACGTAGAATAAGTTTTTTCTAAATATTTAACCAACATAACTGTACCATATGTCCTGCATTAAATGTAACATTCTTGAAAATGCCAAACTTCGGGCAGGAGCATGCCGGCGCTCACTTCGTGACTGCACAAAACTTTAACGCTTTGAAAAGTCAAACAATAAATTTAACATTTGGGCCCAACGCTACAGCATAACAGGCAGAGCCTACACATAATTGTGGACAAATACCTATAATAAAGATATATAGCATTCTTTAGAAGGTGTTCCATTAGTGATAGGGGTGAATCGCTAGTAATCAAAGCTATCCAACAAAAAATTAGTTGTGCATGCACCCTAGAGCACGCATGATCTCAGAGGTATAGTTACAAAGAACTGTTAAACGAACATGCCCAATGGATGAAAAGAAAGAAAAGTCTGGAATGGGGGGGGGGGGGGGGGGGGGCAGTGTTTCAAACATATTTGCTACCTTGTTTTATACTTCTGATTGCAACATTTGAACAATAGCAAAAAGAAGGCAATAATCAAACAACGTTTATGGGCAACTGTAAATTTTAGATAATAATGAAAGATTATCAGTATTTTTTTCATTTATAGCATAAAAAAACATTGGGGAGTTAGCATTAGAATAATATTTATTTTGAATGAAAAATAGGACAAAAGCAGTTGTCTTCGGTCACTAATAAATTTCAAGAAAGGAAATAGAGGGATATTGCGTGGATGTGTACAGATTACAGGAAGGCGAAAATGACAAGGGCGGAAAATGCCAAAGTTGCGGACAAATAAAACTAATAACAGAAAACCAGAAATCAATACATTAGGAGACAGCCTAGTCAAACAAACATCGTGAACCGGAAAAAGGGCAGCAGCTGAAGCGGCTGGTTTAACTGAAAGCTCCTTACTCTTCCTTCAGCTCTCGCTCCAGTGCGGCGCTCTGAGCGATAACTACGCCCGAAGCAGCGGTTCCGAAATATGAAGCGCCCTTTTTGAAGCGAAAGCGTCACTACACTAAGTAGCGACGCTCTTCACGGGTCTGATAATTCGATCTTTACCGAGGCAGAGATCACGCATAAATGTAATTCTCACCACAGTTAAGTCCTTCAGCCTAACCTCATGGACTAACCTTGGTGTCACACCACAAGGCATGGACTTTGACCATTTGACCTTTGTGTGACCTTGGTCCTCTCGGGGACATTTAAAATACAGTTTGCAAGGGCGATAAATGGAGCGGAGTTTTGTGATCGGTCACATATGTCACACCGCGCCATCGGGTGATGGGAACAGCCATGACGTCAGCTGCGGGTGGAAATACGAGCAATCGCGCTTTGACTATGAGCCAGTCAACCAAACATAGCCAGGTTGTGAAGGTTTCGCTGAATAGTATGTTTAACTATATTACACCTCTGCTAATCGTTTTGTACCTTCTCGACAGCACCGCCGTCGTTGATGGCAGGCCTCGGTCACATGCTCTACATCTCTCTTGCTACGCTTGCTACGCTGCTGATGGGCTTCTCGATAGGCGCCTAGCCCACATTCATATTGTCTCTTGCTCTGTTACGATATTGAGCCTCACAAGCACAGCGAACGCCCTCCGCCTCACCCAAAGCACTGCAGAGCAGCGGCTATGGCGGCTTTCGTGCGCAGTGGTTTGTTATTACATGGTTTCCTCAGTTGCCCGCACAAAATATTTTAGCGACGCTCTCTTTGCGAGCACTTTCGCTTTCCTGCGGCGGCCTTCCACCCAGGCAATGCAGCAATTATTACATATTGCTTCAAAGGAGATAGTGAGTTGCGAAGACAAACACCTTGCGCTACTCATGCAAACCACATCCCTAGACCCTAGAGAGTGCCATTAGCAAGGGGCATAAACGATAAGTGGCGAAGCATCTGTGTCTGGTTTTATACATTTCTCTTTCTTGTCTTTCTCTTTTCTTTCTCTTTCTCTCTCTATCGGCTCACGCATGCATATAATATGGTCATTTAATTCCTGGCATCATAATTCTATGTGTCATGTTACAACGTACAATTAATGGTGGAGGGCGACGTCTAATAGTCAGCCCATGTTCATTGCTTGGACAGTGGGTAATAATCTGTAGCATGAACTTACCTGGCCTTTGTACGAGTGCAAAGTCATCTATATAGGTCAACAAAAACTTATTTTAGCATATATGCTGCCTATGACAGGCTGAAGGGCTAAATACGCAGTTGACGGTTAAAGGCACTCCGCTCAGTTGCTCCATATAACGTTCATAATAAGCACGTATATCGCCGTACGCTGTGCATTCAAACACGTCATTGTGTGCTAGAACGTAACTCACAAATTCACTCTATGCATGAAGGTGCGGCCACGCCTTACCCGAACATTACTTGAGATATTTTGGAAATGGCCATTCGGGGGGGGGGGGGGGGGGGTCCCTTCCTTCTCATAAGTAGTGTCATTTGAACTGCAGTCGCGGTTGGAAGACTCCCACTGCCCTTCTCGAGCGGAGAAATACAGCTAGATTGTACCTCAGAATCAAAATTTACAACCGTCTTAAGCCTGCGTCCGTATAATATAGGCTTGATATAAAATTTCGCACGAGCTGCAGCTCGACTTGAGCTCGCGAAGCGTTTGAGAAGGAGATGGTCAAATCAAGGGGATGAGCGTGGTGGGCAACACGAGCAGCAAACCTGCCTGGGATAGAATCGACCTCAAATATGTTTTTGAATGGAGGTGATGCGAAAGTAATATGAGAACGAGGAAGAGTGCGCACTGAGAGGGAGAAAGATGATGTAAAGAGCAGCTTGTCGTATGATTCGATGCTTCTATTTCACGTGGAAAATAAAGGCCGTCTGCCGGTATTCATGCTGTTTTAAGCTATCTCTTAGTGAAGTTTAGCCCCACGGAGTACAGGCGTTCAGTGGGCGTGCGTATTAGAATGTTCAGTTTGCGCTCTTGTGTTGTCTATGAAGTGCAACCTGTATACTGTTTATAATGTCGGTTTAACGGAATATACGGAACTGAACGGAAAATTATTTTAGAGGCTGAAGCGTCTACAGGCTCACTGAATTGAATCTTTCCACGCCTGACGTATTTATGAAAAATGACGACACAATAATCGTGAATAGAGAATCCCTTTCAACATATCTCGTTCTAGAGACAACTTTCGCCAAGACCCCACTTTGAATTCTTCTGCATATGAACCTAAAATCTCTCCTCACCATTTCCAGTTTTTTCTCTTGTTTTGCATCCTATACTATCCTCACACAAACCTTAGCCCATTCACTACCTTCCTTCATAGTTCACTACGAAAGAGGCGAACCTTAATAACCCCACAACAGCTGACGGAGCAGCTGCTTTTCATTACCCCTACCTAATATATTGAGAGTCTAATGGGGCATTAGAATAAAGTTTTTCCCTGTTTCAAATGCATGCCATGCCTACAGAGGGGAAAGTACGTAGCAAAAAAGCAGAATAAATATCCATTCTCACAATAATTATAAAGCTGTCTTTTATTTGTTGTCACGCTGAGTTTATGGCCGAGCGTTTCTAGGCTAAAACTCTCTATGACATAACTCAGATTGGCAGATATTTTTGTATAGGTGAAAAACAAAAAAACGGCATTAGCCCTCATGCAATTTTAGTCTAACCAGCAACATAACTTTTCTTTTCGAGAGCCACACAGAATGAAAAACAAAAAAGATACATATAGCAGGCAAAGTTACTCAAATGCTCTCAAAAACAACAAGCGCACATGGACAAGTGGTAAGGCATTGTTACCGCGCAAAACAGACATCGTGTGTATCTTTTCTTGAAGTCATGGAGCGCTAACAGGCTCTTATAAAGTTACTGAATGGTTGTGTCCTCCTTGCCAGCGTATCGGCCAATTAGTGCGGCATTTTTAATCCCGCACGTTCCCTGCAGATGGCTGAAGTTTTAAGCTCGGCCTTACATTTATTCGCGGTCTATAGAGCACGCGTTTCGCTTAACAGCATTAGCGTCCTATTCCAGCGGAGGTTATCGCTGCTACAACATTAACATCTGTGGTGTTATATCCCTGCCACACGGGAAATTCAGTGTCGTTTACATTCAGTTTATTGCTATTTGCAAATGATGGCAATTGCGATGGATGCACAAATCATGGTGCACCTTCAATATTTTGCGAAAATGACTGCGCAGTGAACGAAAGCAGCCTCTGAATTCATATTCATGTCTTGCGTGCCTCGTAACCAAACTGTTGATTGCGACCCATTACAAAGTTAGCGGCTGAGTCGGCGGCATTTGTTTACGAAAAGGTACGGAAGGTGTTCTCGTCTGCGCGCAGGCAAGACTTGGCCAGTCTCAACAACCTAACTTGACCAGTTTCAACCACCTAACAACCTGCACTAAATCAAGTACCAATAGCAACACGTAAAATAGGCAGTGACTAGTGTACTGTCCGACGGCGCATCATACAGCAAGTCCCGTCTTCGGAGGATCATTCGCTCATACCCGCCGAAAAATGCCCGACTCCAGCCTCACCAAGAAACAGCCAACAAATGCATAATGCTTCACACATTCACACACCGGATGCCGCGGCCTTACCGAAACGGCGCTGCCCGAGACAGCGGCGGACAACGGAGCTCTGGCCGTGCTCTACGCCCAAGTCGCCACTATAGGCCGAAACGGTTTCGCACCGAAGCCACAGCTGACATCGCTTTGCAAATAATAAATTGCCTACTGCCTCCCTTTCAGTTCAATTGCCTCTCACAAAGTGTCTCACAGTAAAGGGAAGTATAGTTTCGGTGACTGCTTGCCACCGGAGCTAGAGTACGAGATCGGACGAGCTGCACCACACCGGCGGCAGCTGCTAGATGGCTGTGAGCAGAAATTTGTTGTTTTGCAGTCATCCCTCCCACAAAAATCTCCTTACATAATTGCGATCCCCAGTAAAGATTATTTTATGAGATTCCTTCATCCAAGCGGGGCTTGCTTAAATCAACAGAGCCTGCTTTTCTTACGGTGGCGAAAGGAATCCGCTCTGTCCGCGACCCGGCACCAAAATTACTGTGGCAGGAGCGGCCGGTGCCGCCCGGTATGGGTGCGGTGGCTACGGGTTGGCTGGTAGCGAGGGTGGCAGCTTTTTTTTTTCCTTGCAATGCTGTTTGGCAAATTTCATATAGTTTAATAGCTAGCTACAAAATTATAGACGTACGGTAGCATTATAATGCCTCTAGCACTTTTGAAGTTAATTGTGGGTGCATATTCGTACCAAGTCTCTAGTGTCGAGATAGCACATTTTCTTGTTGTTTGCCTACGAATGAGTTCCTACCACTCATTCGACACCTAAAGTCGTTTTCATCGAATGTCATTATACTTTATCGTGGGGCGGCAACAAAATGTCGTTTTTAACGAATGGCATTCGATGGAAACGACATTGAATTTGCCGTGTGGCAAGGGTATTAGATATTGGCGCAACTCATCACTGCTTAACGCACCACGGAGTGAACTGGAGCACATAGTGGTGAAATTAAATTCTTCAAGCAAGCTCGTACGCATCCCACATACGCGGAGGTTAAGGGGAATATCATGAAAATTAAATTAATATTTATCGGCATGTCGCTCACGTTCAAATTGTTCTCTTTTGCTCTGAAACATGCACAACTACTTTCTGGAGGTTCAGTGTCATGACTACGTAAGCGTGAAAGTGAACCGCTTGATTAACCAGAGCTGCAGTGAAAATTCCCCTCTTTTTCTTGCAGGACTACTGTACCGGTCTTCTTCATGATCATGTGTATATACCTCTTGCCTCTAATAGCAACTGGTCCATACTCGAAGGAGTTTTACGACAGATTTTATAAAGAGGTGCGTGAGCACTGGTGGCACTTGCTTCTGCAGATTCGTAACTGGAAACAGGACGATGTACAGACGGTGAGCCCTCATTTTGGTTTCTTGACGCAACTCTCCGATGGCTTTATGTCGGCCTTGTATACCCTGGAAAAGGAACAGATCGTCAAATGAAAGGTAGCGAAGAGATATCATTTTTGTTGGTAGCACACTACGATACACGTACACTAGTATGCTGACTAGGGTCGCAAAGGCCATGCATGCACTGAGCCGAGAATGCAAAAGGTAGCACACAAAACTTCTGATCAAAAAGCAATTTACTAGTTGTGCAAGCAGAACTAAGAGCGTAAGTTTGAAACCAAATTAGGAAAAAAAAACAAAACAAAAACGGAGGAAGGGTTACAGAAACCTATTCAATCAAAAAAGGATATAAAATATTGAATTCAAAATAATAAAGACATAATTTCAGTGGCACTGGCTAACTATTCTAATATTTATGACAGTAAGTCAAAACTTTATTTGTCCTGAATTAGTGTGAAAAACAGAGGGTATGATTTTTTTTTTCCGCAACCCTGATTTAACTTTGACAATTTAGTAGATTCTAATTATATATGTTAGCTACTTCAAATCAGACAACTGAGAAAGTTGGTGTATGTACAACGTGAAATAACAGAAGCGCTACACACAAGAACATAAGGAGGGGACGCATAAGTAAGTTCTGTGTACCCTCCTTTTGTTCTTGTGTGTAGCGCTTCTGTTATTCCGAGACGTTTAGCTTCTTAATTGCGGTTAAATCAGAAACATCGCACAAGATTATGGCGAGATAATATATGAACATATGTGATGATATTTTAATCAATAAAGAAATCCCCTATTGCAAAAAACAACGTCTCCCAGGATCTTCCAGTACGAAAACAGTAAGATTTTCGCGCTGGTTTTGCACTGGATCGGCTGAGCACGCTCGAGGTCTGCGATATTTACTGGAACAGTGCCGGGAAGACACTTGTCGCACTGGTACGATGGGAGAAAAACGCAGAAATTAGCTTGACGCTGGCTGTGTCGCTGGCATCCACGATGCACTGGGAGGAGCGCTGTATGTGCGCTGAGGCCGCACTGGTCCCACTGCCCCAGTATAGCCGGTGCGGCCCGCAGTGTCGACAGGTTAGCATCCCTCAGAGGCCTACATGGCATCAGCGTACTCGCAATCGACCATCGGAGCGCATATGAGAATTATGTTTGAAGCAAGTGCTTTTTGTTGCGAAGTCGTTGCGCACCTGTAAGAAAACAAAGGCAATATCTTTTTTCCATGTTTCGATAGGCCGTTTCAAGCGTTTCGAGAGAGACCAGGACCGCTGCGCCCTGATATCTAATGACACACTAACGATTAACATACAACTAAAACTAGAATTGAGTAAGGTGGGCTACCAAGCATAACAAACTTCACAGTGATCTTAAGTTCACTCTAACCTGATTACCGCCAAAATGTTCAATGCGGGCTCAATCGCAGGCGAGCGTAGCCTGCATCGCGGCCCAGTATAAAAAGCAGACTAAAAAATAAAACAAGAGGGTAGTTTACCTAGCGATGGACCCGTGAGAGAAAAAAAAACAACATACAGCGCTTGTAATCCATAATATTTTGCGTGTTTCTCAAGCTTTTGCACTCCTTCTTACTCTGCGTATAAAGCAGCCGAGCCCTCGGCCATCGCAACGCTTCCTGAAATGTTTACAAACAAATACAGTTTAATTGCACGCACAATAGTGTCGTCGCTGCTGTGCTTGCCGGTATTGAAGCTTGGTCGCACTTTTTTCTTTGAAGGTTTGTACTAAAGCTCCGTGTTCAGCCAAAATTGTGCACACGGTCGCAAAGCACCACCGAAGAGCCGGCGTTGGTAAATTTGCGAGCGATGTCAAACTCCACATGTTAAAATGATTCCAGTGCACAAAATAGCGCGCATAGGCATCCAGAACATTAGTTGCAAGTTGTGAGAGCAGGAAGCAAACTCCAATGATCAAGAAGTTGTAATTGTTAGAGCGGCAGCAATGGCTGGTAGAATGCGAAACATGTTCCCAACTTTATAAATCAATACGGTCATGACATAACATGCATAAATATTTCAAAGGTTTCCAGTGACTGATCGCCACGCATAGCCACCTCATTCATTGATGTCTCTGTTCAGAGAACAATGTGCTATGATGCGGCGGGGGGTGTATGCTGCGCAGGATCGACCTCCTGCCTGGTTACATTAACTAGTTGCATGTATATGTCTCCCGGAATTCTGATGTGTAAGCAAAGTGAGAGCTCGATGCTGATGTAACTGTGTACTGACAGCTTGCGGAATGCGACCTGGTTAAATTGCTCGAAATACTTTCATGCAATAAAGGGAAAAAATTCTCGGCATGACTGAATGGTTAGCGTCGAGCGCTAGTGATTGAAGGGATGCCTACGCACCGAGTTTGAAGTGCGATAGGTGGCACTGTTTTTTTTTTTTCTAATGTACTTAAGGTGCTTCGTTGCTTTTTAGCTTTAGATTTTTATCCCAACCCTTTTTTCTCCGGGCGACTAATACCGCCAGTGCGGAGCATGCCAGTATGCCGCGTCCCAGTGCGGTCAGTTTCCAGCGTCATACTGGGACCATAATCAGGTATGGCGCTGGGACCCAGTGGCACTAGTTTTTGCAATAGGGTCGATTTCGTTCATAGGGTTTGATGTTCCGAAGAGACTCAGGCTATGGAGGGAGGCATTAGTCGAGGACTCTGAAAATTTTGGCCACCTCGGGTTCTTTAAGGCTCAACTCACATCACACAGTACACGGGCGACGCGCTTTTCGCATACATCGAAAATCAGCTTTTCTGCACGGAATCCAACACAGCCCTCAAGATAAGCAGCCGAACTCACTTTCCACTCAAGGCGCCCGTGTGCTGTGCGATGTCAGCGCACGTTATAGAACCCCAGGTAGTCGAAATTTCCTGAGCCCTCCACTACGGCGTCTCTCACAGCCTGAGTCGCTTTGGGACGTAAGACCCCACAAACAAAGCCATCACTTACCACTGAGCCTCCGCAGCGGAGCTATAAAGACATTATGCTATAGCGCATAGAAGCCATTGTGGTTTAAAAATGCAAGGGTTTTCTTCATGAAGAATGGACAAAAATTGTCGTGTTGCAATAGTTTGTTCGTTAGAGCATTCGAGGGAAAATCGAATGCTTCCTAGACGGGTTTAAAAACAAATCTAGAGCGCCGGGCAGGCCGTGTCATTCTTAGGTTATGCGCTCACTGCACGGTTGTTGTTGCCTGCCAGGATTCTTTCACGGCAGATAGCGCAGGTAAAAAAGTGATCAATATGGCTTAACGGCTTAAAATATGGAGCAATATGGATTAAAAGTGGCTTAACGGTTTTAATGGCATGCCTAAAGAGATCGGTTTACAAAAAATATTTTTTATCTAAAATGATTGTCCTATGGAAGTGCGGGTGGGAAAAAGAAATTAATGCTTTCGTACAAGCTCGCACCGACAATTGGCACAAGGATCTTATATAGGGTGAGGAGGAAGAACAGATGGTTTTCAGTAATGGCTTCCTTTTTTTGCAAGCGCGAGAGCTTTAAGATTACCAGGAAAGTGAAAACTGTGCATAGGCATCCGTCTGTCTCTAGGTGGGTAATGACTGTATTTCTTCGTATGTACTGAGCGGAAGAGATAAATAAGAGTCATGATAGGAGTAACAGTAGAAGCTCAGAAATATACGAATATGTCATCGATAACTAAAGCAAACAATGAAGCATAGCATTATGGCTAAACATGACGGCATAAATTAAAGGTTACTAGGAATATTTGAGCAAACAAAAAGGAGACTGATATGAACTCAACAAATTTGAAAATGACTGAGAGTCGATAGGCTGTACAGATGACAAGATTGCTTGTAAAGTGCACCAAGTGCATAGAATCATGCAGGTTGCAACAGCGCAACTCAAAGTTGCCAATTGGTCTTTATTGTGACCTCATTAGTATACTTAAGCAATGTAAAAAGGGTGTACATTATCACGCTTTGTTTCCATCATTGAATAACCTTTAATTTTTTTCTTTTCGCGCAGGTAACCATGCTGCATTTGTGGTACCTCTCTGCTGACTACCAGCTGTTCGTTGTTTCAGTCATTGTAATCCAAATTTTTGGGGCGTAAGTGTACTATCTTTACTCGCAGGCATCGTATCCTCTGCCCTACGGTTGGGCGCAGAAACATCCTTTTTCACAACGCAGGAACAAATGGCGCGTTGTTGCCGTCTTCTCAGTACTGTCACTCGTGTGTTGCGGTGCTTCAGCATGGCAGCTGTACGGAACCGACATGATGCCATTTATTGTGAGCAGCCACCCCGCATTCAGGTAAGACGACATTAGGAGGCAGCTTTCTGTTAGAAATCGTCCAGATCACTATTGCAGCCTTCACGACAGTTTCTGCGCAACGTTTCCTGGATATACACTTTCGAATGCCTCTTTATATGAGCCACTTTTGCAAGTTTACCAAGTGGTAGCAACACATTTTGACTTTGTCGTCCCTCATAATTAATCTGTCAGAACTGGAGGAAATGGTAGATAAAATTTAGTGTTCTTTTATTAATCTGGATAGATGCTTAACAGCGCTTCACTTCAGGCGAAGACTTCTTTGTTAATTATTTTTAGGGTAAGGCGATGTTTTTAACTCAAACATGAAGTCGATTGTAGGGCCCTGCAAACTGCACTTTGAAACGAATGTGAGGAGTATACTCTTTAACAGAGTCAATCAATTTCACATGTGATGTCCTTTGAATAGAGTTAGTGTTTCCCTGTGAAATATTTAAGGAATAGCAGCATATTGTGTCTAGGCAATCAAAAACTGCTACATGCTCTATTATACTCAAACTCATCCCATTATGTTTGTTTCCACAATAAATTTCCAATTTACCGTAACCGCAACAGCCTTTGGACTCTCGCTCTCTGTTCCTTCGCAGATCGGTTGTCGACACTGCGAAGTACTTCTACCCTCGCCCCTACTATCATGGTGTTTGTTTTTTCTTCGGGTGTGTCACTTTCATTCTAGTGGAGAAGTTTCGGAGAGCTCAGATCTCAAAGGTGAGTCACTGTGCTTTCGTATTTTTCATTAGCTGCCCTATAATCAGCAAGTCGAAGAGCTTAAGACTCATTATTAAGGATGTTAAAAATACTACTCTACTTTGAATAATGCCCCATATTTTTATCCATCTATTCTATCTGGGCAGCCCTAACGAGGCATTTCTTATTCCAGAAATGCCATTCTCACTTTATTCCTGAGCGCTTTCAGTTCCGCGCCTTTGGTTTAGCCTTTATGGGCTAGCTTAACTGCGTGACTGGTCCTCACACACCAGAAGGTGCATCTCCTAGGTTGAAAGATATTCTGTGCGGCGGGCATTTCACACTATTTGGGGAGCTGCGTTTTGCGGACTCGTTAATTATTTTATACCACTGAGAAGTAGCCTGAGGCTAGATATCTCGTGTTTGTCATCTGAAATCTGCGCACTTATCTAGAATCGGGACGCTATCCGAACAGCCAACTGCCCATGCGTCGACGATAAAACTTGTATATGACTCAAGTGTCCTGGCAGTAATCACTTGTAGCTGTGCGACTGGACAGATACGGGAACAAATGTTTAAATGCCAAAAAATTCTTCTGAGGAGCACAAGCTGCTTCCTTAGTGTGACAGAATCGAATAATTCAACTCCGAAAGTTCCGCTATCGCGTCAACGCTATGACGCTATGACTTTCCGCCACACACCGGTACGAACAAAGGCGTTTCGGTGATGCTTGCACTTCATTTTCATCGAATGACCTTTAATTTCCACAGTTAAGAAGTGCGCTCTTATCACTATATTTCCCTAGGGGGGTGTCGCGAT
The DNA here is from genome assembly GCF_055883805.1 of Amblyomma maculatum. Lineage (NCBI taxonomy): Eukaryota > Metazoa > Arthropoda > Arachnida > Ixodida > Ixodidae > Amblyomma > Amblyomma maculatum. The sequence goes on from NW_028146738.1 coordinate 35,216,635, forward strand.
CAAGAGTGCTGGTGGGGTATTATATTTACCCTCGCTAGCGTGCCATGATATCTGCATATAAAGGGTTGCCTCCGCTTCCTGGGCTACTGAATCGACTAACAGTCGATGCTATGGATGAACGGCAGTAACTGCGCAATGAAAATTGAGCGCAGTTTGGTGTCTGATTATCGTTACACTCGAACACATGTATATGGCCGAAACCTGAGATGTGTAAGCTCGTAAAGCCACATTTTTTACTGCTCTGGCTTGCCCAATGTATACACAAGGCATATTACCGAGCAGAACGTGATCCCTCATCACCGCTCTTTCTCTCCTTGCACATTTATAACTGCTTCTTACGTCTTCTTCTTTTGTGCAGACTGTGCAGGCGTTCCTATGGAGCGTCTCCTTGTTCTGCGGCCTCTACTGCATATTCATGAAGGTTGAGTGGCAACGCACTGACGACATTCCCCCCGTGGCGAAACGGATGTTTTTCGCATTCATCGACCGCATACTCTGGACCGTGTTCCTCGTATGGTTCGCATTCGCCAGCATAACCGGACGAGGAGGTAAAGGAAAAAAACGTGCAGTGTTTTTGTCGTTAGGCCCCTTGCAAGTATAAGGGAGCGATTACACAATGTAACATTTCCATATAGCAGAGGGCAAACTTGTTCAGATAAGCCGTTGATGCAGAAGCCAAACAAATTTTCTGAAGACAATTAAAGCTGGAGATTTCTGCACTTTCACCTTATAACTTTCCTCTTCCCTTTGAAGCTGCGTGCGTCCTAGAAACAATAGACATTTTCTGACGTCAGTTTAACATATCTTTAAGTCGCATGTCTTAGAAAAGAAGGCATATGTGTATCTTGGGCTGACATTTTCAAGAACCGCACAGCCTGCTCTATGTTAAAATTTTGCCTTGGTTACTTCTTACATCTCTAACCTTAGCTGGCATTGACCAATGTTTTCTCAATATTACAGCAATAACTTGAACTGCATTCCTATCTCTTTCTGTTCAGACATGGAATTACTGCGGTAATATTTGTCTTACGGGATGGTTATGATATTTGCGACGGTTTTTGTGTAAAGCGTAGAATTTGAGCGACTTCTGACGTAGATAGACAGCGAAATTAATAAAGTGACAGAAAGCAGCTAAAGTGGCAGTCTTTGGTAATGCTGTTCTAAGAGAAACTTGACACTGGTTTCATAATTTTGTAGAACGGCTGCAATTGTATAGGGTATATAAATGAAACATGCTAACTTAACAAAACAAATTTGACAGCTTCACTGCTTTCATAAATATCCTCTTTACGCGGACGGAATGCAATGTGGCGCATTATAAAGTAGAGCGTACCAATGCGGTTGAGTAAGGCACTTTTTCGTGCGCGAGTTGAACTTATTTTATCTGGAAGAAAGCAAGAAACCGGCGCGCTGCAGGAGTAATATTCTTAATATTACTATGTCACATAAAATGATCTTGGAGTTGCAATAAAATATCTTAAAAGAACGTTAACATTGCATTAGTACATAAAGATGGTTATGCCAAGAAAGTGAAAACGTTTTGATAAGGTTTGATCCGCATACTGTCCATAGCCTACTAGAAATTACTAACTCTATTAATAATAAAATTAAGAGAACCTTAGACACCAGTTAATAAATGTGTGAGGTAAGTTCCGGTAAAGGCTACTCGACAACTATCCATATTAACACTGTCAGTCGGGTAGTAGACAAATGCGCAGAACAACATCGGTATAGAGTCTTCATACATCATGAGATTGCATTTAACTTAGTTTAAGACTCAGGCATCACACAGACACTGCGAAATCGGGGTGGCGGTTATTCACACGTAAAATTGCTGTAAGAAAGTAGTTAAAAAATTGGCGTACACTCAAATTTCGCCTTAATGAGTAGACACAGTAACAGCTTTTCATCTCAAAATTTTTAACAGTTTTGTTTCATGTTTATTTTGGGGAAAGAAAGGCATAGCGCCCGTCTATCCTCTCAGTGGGCACCTGCATTTGCAATTAACAGCACACAATGGTAGTTGGATATGCCGCTGGTTCGAATTCCTATCCCAAACTAGCCTTCAACCTCACCAACAGATGAATCCTAGGTGAGAAGAGAAATGATATGTTACCAGCCTTAACGCTGCGCAAAGAACGGCTATGTCGCAGGTTCGACACAAAATTACTTTGCCGGCTCGTTTGTAACGCTGACACGTTTTTATTACACAATCCGCCTTTTTCAAAAGGCCGCTCTGCGCATGCGCAGTTCTTGGCCTCTGCAATCGGTGAAGCCGGAGCGGACCTCGGGGGCCGTGCGCAGTTCATATTGGTGAGAGGCGTATGCGACAGATGGCGGTAGCTGTCAAGCACAGACATCGTCATTTCGCAGGCGGCTGCGTCTGGCAAGAACGTTTTCAACCAGTAGCAGACGAATTTCCAGCCATTCGCTAGACGGCGCCACATTTTGTGAAAAAGCGGATTTTGGAATACGGTGAAGGCTTTTCGGCAGAAGGATCCGAGTAACCTCCCGCGTAAAACACAAAGAAGGAGAAGGGGTAACAGGCAGGAAGACGCAACTCCACAGCTTTCATCAGCGCTTGTTCGAACATGGACTGGGAACAGTTGGGGATAGGAGTTAATGAAGAGCATTTACGTTTTTTTAAGTTCTCCTGATGATATCGTCGAGTGAGTGCCTTGGGGAACAAAACGCGAAACATTATCAATGACATAGGCAGACAAAGCACAACGTTGGCTCTAACAACTTATATGCCGAAAACGAATGCTGTATATAGTCTCAAAAGGGGGTATCAGTTTACGATTGCCAGTAAAGTAGCGTACATTTGAAGCGGGAAGTAACCAGAGATCCAGTCCACAGGAGTAGTGAGGGGTCTAAATGAAGGGAATAAAATGGGGAACAGCGCATTTCATTTATTCCCTAAGGCCATTAATAGTAGTTCTAGTTCAGCATTCTTCTACAAGAGGAAAAGTACGCAAGGGGAATGATTTAAGTTTGCAAACATGAATTTCAAAAACTATGAGAAATGCAGCTCTGAGAGTTGTACAAGATGGTATTACAGAAAGGCGGACATATTTAAGACAGCTTGATGATTAAAAGAATAATTTACAAGAAATAAGCAGTCAACAACAGTATTTATCATTCCAATGAGCAGTATCGTATTAGGAAGTTCATGGCCATCAGTATTAAAGGTGAACATGTATAAAAATTTAATAAACAGGGTTTAAGCCGAGTTGTCTTAATTGTTTGAGTGGACAATGAGGTTTGTACTATCCAACGTCAAATTTAGGCTTTTGAAATTCTGCTCAGTTTACTGTCTGGCATTGCAGATTAAGAAAAAGGGATGTGTCGCATTTCTTACGCATTAAACAAGGTTGCTCTTTGTGTAATGATTACTTTGAAGCAGTTCACATGGCTTTGGCAACATTAACGCGCATAACTTTGTTCATACATTAATATGGAAAGTGGTATAGGCAATACACTGAGCTTTGATATAAATATAGGACATTCAACATTTCCAACCACATTGCAAACAAAAGAATTTAAAGACCACGTTCTAATTGATGCTGGCGTCCTTCAGTTTCAACTTCTAGCGTTGCGCCTTAAAATAAAATAAAACTG